>NC_080030.1:79707332-80331685 GCF_030020395.1 Manis pentadactyla | reverse complement strand
AGAATAAATTGTTTCATTTATGTGGTTTGTACACTCAGGGAATTTTCATATCTGGTCTCCATTTTGTATTTAATTTTAATAATGTCCTCTCAGTTCATCCATGACAATGCATATGGCAGGAGTTTCCTTCTTTTTAAAAGTTGGGTAATATCTCATTGTATGCATACACATTTTCCTTATCCATTCATCTGTTAATGGACATTTGGATTGTTTTCATACCTTCACTGCTGTGAACAATGCTACAGTGAACATGGGAAGGCAGGTATTTCTTCAAGATCCTTATTTAGAATCTTTTGGATATACCCATAAGTGGGATTGCTGGATCATGTGGTAGTTCTATTAGTAACTTTTTGAGGAACTGCCATACTGCTTTCCACAGAAGCTACACCATTTCACATTCCTCAAAACAGCCCACATGGGTTCCAGTTTCTCCATGTCCTCTAATATTTGCAGTCTCATGTTTTTGATACAGCCCTTTTAACAGGTGTGAGGTGTTATCTCACTGTGGTTTTGATTTGTACTTCCTATTTTCATTTTCCTATTGGCCATGTACATGTCTTTCTGGAGAAATGTTTATTCAGATCCACTGTTTGTTTTTTAATCAGGTCTTTTTTTTTCTGCCATTGAGTTGCAGAAGTTTCTTATGTATTGTGTATATTAACCCCTTATTAGATATATGGTTTGCAAATATTTTCTCCTATTCTGTACACAGAATTTTCACTCTGCTGTTTCCTTATCTGCACAGAAGCTTTTTGGTTTGATTGATTTACCAGCTTGTTTTTGTAGCCTGGGTTCCTGGTGTCACATTCTAGAAAGCTTTGTCAAGACCAATGCCAAGAACTTTTCTCCTATGTTTTCTTCTAGGAGTTTCACAGTTTCAGGTCTAATGTTCAAGTCTTTAATCCATTTTGAATTGATTTTGTGTATGGTATAAAATAAGGATCCAATTTCATTCTTCTGCATGTGGACATCCAGTTTTCCCAGCACCATCTGTTGAAGAGACTGTCTTTTCCCTTTGTGTATTCTCAATACTCATCGAAAATCAGTTGACTGTTTTTGAATGGGTTTGTTTCTGAGCTCTGTTCTGTTCCATTGCCTCTATGTCTGCCTTTATACTATACTGCTTTAAGTACTACAACTTTGAAATATATATTAAAACCTGAAATTGTGATACTTGTATGTTACTTCTAGTATTGTTCTTTCACAAGATCACTTTGGCTATTCTGGGACTTTTAGAATTTTTTTCTGCAAAAAGTGAATTTGGAATTTTGATGGGGATAGCACTGAATCTCTAGATTACTTTGGGTAATGTGAACATTTTAATAATAATAAGTCTTCCAATCCATGAACACAAGTGTCTTTCCATTTATTTGTGTTTTCTTTAATTACTTTCATCAATGTTTTGTAGTTTTCAGTGTGCAAGTCTTTCACGTATTTGGATGTTAATTCCTAAGAATTTTATTCTTTTGATGCAATTTTAATGGGGTTGTTCTGTTAATTTCCTTTTCAGAAAGTTTGTTAGTGTATAGAAAGACAGCTGATTTTTGTATGTTCACTTTGGGTCCTGAAACTCTACTGAATTTATTTATTCATTCTAACAATTTGTGCATTTGTGTGTGTATGTGTGCATATATGTGTGTGTGTGTGTGTGTGGAGGAACTTAAGTGTTGTCTGCATACATGATCATGTAATTTGCAAACAGAGATAATTTTACTTCTTACTTTCCATTTTGAATGACTTCTTTTTTTTTTCTTCCTAATTGCACTGGCTAGGGCTTCCATTAGTATGAGTACTATGTTTTTTGTTTTCTTAACAAAACAAGTCTTTAAATATTATTTATTACTCAAAAATCTTCATCTTCTTATTTAGCTTTCTGACTCTGTGCTTATGCCACCAATATTTTCACAATTATTTTCTGTTCTTCAATAAGGAGAGAATGCTTAATCCTGTCACAAACACATTTAGCACACACAAAATCACCATAGGTCCTGCTAATGTTTTTTCCATCTTAGACGACCTTGTTATGAAATTCAGGTCATACAGCGTGAACTTCTCAAAGTTGACCTGGGCACATGCCACAAGCAGATTTTGGTGCTTTCCCAACCTTCTTGGCATAAACAAATCTATTACCAGAGATTTGGGACAGTCCAGTTTTGTTAAAGGCTATATTGTAGGACAACTTATGATGGTATGTCAAATGCTGGACCATTCTGAGTGCCCCTAGACACTGTCCTTGGAGAGGAAAAAATAAGTGAGTTCAAATCCTATGTTGAATGGAAATGGCAAGAGTGGGAATCCTTGTCTTGTTCTTACCTTAGATGAAGGGGCTTCAGGTTTTTACTGTTGAATATGATGTTACCTGTAGGCTTGGTCACATCTGACCTTTATTTTGTTGAGGTACCCTCCCCATACCTAATTTCTTGAGTGTTTTGATCATAAAAAGATATAAATTTTGTCAGATGCTCTTTCTGCATCTGAGATGATCATAGAATTTTATCCTTCCTTCTGTTAATGTGGTGTATCACATTTGTTGATTTGCACATGTTGAACCATCCTTGCATCACAGGCATAAATCCCATTTGATCACAGTGTATGATCCTTTTAATATGCTATTGAATTTGGTGTACTAGTATTTTATGAGGATTTTTGCATGTATGTTCACAAGGAATATTAGCCTGTAATTTTTATTTTCCTATAGTGTCCTTGTCTGGTTTTGACATCTGGATAGTACTGGCTTTGTAAAATGAGTTTGAAAGTGTTCCTCTTCAATTTTTTGGAAGAGTTTGAGAATGGTTGGTGTTAATTCTTTAAAAGTTTGGTTGAATTCACCTGCAAAACCATCTGGTATTGGGTTTTTCTTTGTTGAGTGGGTTTGATTATTGATTCAATCTTCTTACTAGTAACTGGTTTGTTCAAATTTTCTATATCCTCATGATTCAGTCTTGGTAGGTTGTATGTTTCTGGGAGTTGATCCAGTTCTTCTAGATTAGCCACTTTGTTGGCATAATAAATCATAATGTTTTTTTAAAATGATTCTTTGTATTTCTCTGGCATCAGTTATAATGTGTCCTTATTCATTTCTGATTATATTTATTTGAGTCTTCTTTGTTTCTTGGTCTGCCTGAGAATTTGCCAATTTTGTTTATCTTTGGAAACAACCAGCTCTTAGTTTTATTGACATTTCAATTGTTTTTCTAGTCTCTGTTTTGCCTTATTTATGCTCTAATCTTTATTATTTACTTTCTTCTGCAAAATTTCATAGTTAAGAGTTGGGGTTTTGCATTGAGAAAGATTTAGTTGTATTGGTCAGAACTCTTTGGTTGTACAGTAACAGCTGGCAACTCAAGCTAACAGATACCTGTATCCAGACGTTCACAGACTGTTATCAGCAACCTCTGTCTAGACTTTTCTTTCATGTAACTTGGCTTAATTGTTAGGCATAATCTCCTCATTTCACATCATTTAGCATATGCTGTATATACAGTTAGAGAGCCCAGAGAAGAGAGAATGCTTGGTTAGAAGACCCTGAGTGTCCCAGCTTGTCTTATATGTCTGTGGAAGGCAGAGGCTTAAGAGTGGTTCTGAACATTCCCAGCCTTGGTATATAACACCCTTTCCAGGTAATTCTACCAAGCATTTATCTATGTGCTGCTATGAAGGGATTTTACAGATATAACTAAGTCCCCAAATCAGGCAATCTTAAGATAAGGAGACTGTCTAGGTGGGCCTGATCTAATCATATGAACCTTTAAATCTGGGTCTTGAGCTCAGAGATGGTGAAGTCAGACTTGAAGCATGAGAAATAGTCAGCATGCCACTGCTCACCTGAAGATGCAAGGGGTCATGCAGCAGGGAACATGCACGGACTCTAAGACCTTCCGGTGGCCATGCTCACAGCCAACAGGGACCAGGGACTTAGACTGACAAGGGCAAGGAATTTAATTTTGCCAACAAGAATGATTCCATAAGTGGATTTCCCCCGTGGATCCTCAAGATGAGAACTCAGCCTGGCCAACCCCTTGTTTTTAGCCTTGTAATACTCCTGGCAGAGAAGGCAGCCATGCTGTCTGGATGTCTGACCTTCAGAACCATGAGCTAACCAATGAATGTTACTTTAAGCCTCTTAGCTTGTGGTAATTTGGTATGAAGCCGCAGAAAACCAATGCCCGAACGTCCCTGAAGAAGCCATCATGACCAGGGAGATGCGACTGTCCAACTGGCCAGCCTGGGTCACGTGTCTGACTCTGTGTTTGGAGAGGCCCTAGGTAAGAAAGAAAGTGGCCAAACAAAAAGTAATCCTGGGCAAATCACTTAACCTTCTTGTGCATCAGTCTCCTTACCTGTATAAGGGGACATCTTTTAAAGAACACCTGCTTTCTGAAACATTGGGCTGCTTACATGAAATAATGCAGGTCAGGTGCTTAGCTCTGCATCTAGTCTGAGCTCAGTAATTGTTGGAAATTATTAATTTTAATGAAATGACTTCAGGCAAACTCGGCAGTGATAGTTACAACATCAGGAGTTGGAGAAAAGGGTGAGTTGCCAGCTCCTCTCCAGGTCAACCCTTAAGTCTGGAAAGACAATAATTCCAGAGTGTCCTGCCATTATGTTAGGGCTCATTTCTTTTCATCTAGTTTTTTGGCTAGGATTTTGGAATGGAGAATGAAGAATGAACTGCAGGGGCTCATAAAAACCAAAGACCAAAAGAGCTGCATGATTAGAAGACCACAAAATAATGGAATCCAAAGACTTATGGTTTCTTTCTTTCCTTACTTTTATTTATTTTATTATTTTTCTTTTATCATTAATCTACATTACATGAACAAGATTATGTTTACTACGCTCTCCCCTACCCCAAGTCCCCCCCACAAACCTCATTAAAGTCACTGTCCATCAGCATAGTAAGATGCTGTAGAATCACTACTTGTCTTCTCTGTGTTACACAGCCCTCCCCTTTCCCCCACCCCCCCACATTATACATGCTAATCATAATAACCCCTTACTTCTTCCCCACCCTTATCCCTCCCTACCCTCCCATTCTCCCCAGTCTATTTACCTTTGGTAACTGTTAGTCCATTCTTGGGTTCTGTGATTCTGCTGCTGTTTTGTTCCTTCAGTTTTTCTTTTGTTCTTATACTCCACAGATGAGTGAAATCATTTGGTATTTGTCTTTCTCCACTTGGCTTATATCACTGAGCATAATACCCTCTAGCTCCACCAATGCTGCTGCAAACAGTAGGATTTGTTTCCTTCTTATGGCTGAATAATATTCCATTGTGTATATGTACTACATCTTCTTTATCCATTCATCTACTGATGGACACTTAGGTTGCTTCCATTTCTTGGCTATTGTAAATAGTGCTGCGATAATCATAGGAATGCATCTGTCTTTTTCAAACTGGACTACTGCATTCGTAGGGTAAATTCCTAGAAGTGGAATTCTGGGGTCAAATGTTAAGTCTATTTTGAGCAGTTTGAGGAAACTTCACACTGCTTTCCACAATGGTTGAACTAATTTACATTTCACCAGCAGTGTAGGAGGGTTCCCCTTTCTCCACAACCTCGCCAACTTTTGTTGTTGTTTGTCTTTTCTATGGTAGTCATCCTTACTGCTGTGAGGTGATATCTCATTGTGGTTTTAATTTGCATTTCTCTGATAACTAGCAATGTGGAGCATCTTTTCATGTGTCTGCTGGCCATCTGAATTTCTTCTTTGGAGAACTGTCTGCTCATCTCCTCTGCCCATTTTTAATTGGATTATTTGCTTTTTGTTTGTTGAGGTGCGTGAGCTTTTTATATACTTTGGATGTCAAGCCTTTATCGGATCTCTCATTTATGAATATATTCTCCTATACTGTAGGGTAACATTTTGTTCTATTGAAGTTGTCCTTTGCTGTACAGAAGCTTCTTAGTTTGATATAGTCTCACTTGTTCATTTTTTCTTTTGTTTCCCTTGCCCAGGGAGATATGTTCATGAAGAAGTCACTCATTTATGTCCATGAGAATTTTGCCTATGTTTTTTTCTAAGAGTTTTATGGTTTCATGACTTATATTTCGGTCGTTGATCCATTTCGAATTTACTTTTGTGTATGGGGTTAGACAGTGATCCAGTTTCATTCTCCTACATGTAGCTGTCCAGTTTTGCCAGCACCATCTGTTGAAGAGACTGTCATTTCGCCATTGTATGTCCATGGCTCCTTTATCGAATATTAATTGACCATATATGTTTGGGTTAATGTCTGGAGTCTCTAATCTGGTCTGTGGCTCTGTTCTTGTGCCAGTACCAAATTGTCTTGATTACTATGGCTTTGTAGTAGAGCTTGAAGTTGGGGAGTGAGATTCCCCCCATTCTATTCTTCCTTCTCAGGAATTCTTTGGCTATTCAGGGTCTTTGGTTGTTCCATATGAATTTTAGAACTATTTGTTCCAGTTTGTTGAAGAATGCTGTCAGTAATTAGATAGGGATTGCATTTAATCTGTAGATTGCTTTGGGCAGGATTGCCATTTTGACAATAGTAGTTCTTCCTAGCCAAGAGCATGGGATGAGTTTCCATTTGTTACTGTCCTCTTTAATTTCTCTTAAGAGTGTCTTGTAGTTTTCAGGGTATAGGTCTTTCACTTCTTTGGTTAGGTTTATTCCTGGGTATTTTATTCTTTTTGATGCTATTGTGAATGGAATTGTTTTACTGATTTCTTTTTCTATTAGTTCATTGTTAGTGTATAGGAAAGTCACAGATTTCTGTGTGTTAATTTTGTATCCTGCAACTTTGCTGTATTCTGATATCAGTTCTAGTAGTTTTGGAGTGGAGTCTTTAGGGTTTTTTATGTACAGTATCATGTCATCTGCAAATAGTGACAGTTTCACTTCTTCTTTACCAATCTGGATTCCTTGTATTTCTTTGTTTTGTCTAATTGCCATGGCTAGGACCTCCAGTTCTATGTTAAATAACAGCGGGGAGAATGGGCATCCCTGTCTTGTTCCTGATCTCAGAGGAAAAGCTTTCAGCTTCTCACTGTTCAGTATGATGTTGGCTGTGGGTTTGTCATATATGGCCTTTATTATGTTGAGATACTTGCCCTTTATGCCCATTTTGTTGAGAGTTTTTATCATGAATGGATGTTGAATTTTCTCAAATGCTTTTTCAGCTTCTATGTTGTTGATGTGGTGGATGATGTTGATGGATTTTCGAATGTTGTACCATCCTTGCATCCCTGGGATGAATCTCACTTCATCGTGGTGTATTATCCTTTTGATATATTTTTGAATTTGGTTTGCTAATATTTTATTGAGTACTTTGCATCTATGTTCATCAGAGTTATTGGTGTGTAATTTTGTTTTTTGGTGGGGTCATTGCTTGGTTTTGGTATTAGGGTGATATTGGCTTCATAGTATGAGTTTGGGAGTGTTCCCTCCTTTTCTATTTTTTTGGAAACTTTAAGGAGAATGGGTATTATGTCTGATAAAATTCCAAGGTAAGTCCATCTGGTCCAGGGGTTTTGTTCTTGGGTAGTTTTTTGATTACTATTTCAGTTTCTTTGTTAGTAATTGGTTTGTTTAGTTTTTGTGTTTCTTCCTTGGTCAGACTTGGAAGGTTGTATTTTTCTAGGTAGTTGTCCATTTCTTCTAGGTTTTTCAGCTTCTTGGGATATAGTTTTTCATAGTAGTCTCTAATAGTTATTTGTATTTCTGTGGGGTCTGTCATGATGTTTCCTTTCTTGTTTCTAATTCTGTTGATGTGTGTTGATTCTCTTTTTCTCTTAATAAGTCTGGCTAGAGGTTTATCTATTTTGTTTATTTTCTTGAAGAACCAGCTCTTGGTTTCATTGATTTTTTCTATTGTTTTATTCTTCTCAATTTTGTTTATTTCTTCTCTGATCTTAATTATGTCCCTCCTTCTGTTGACCTTAGGCCTCATTTGTTCTTCTTTTTCCAATTTTGATAATTGTGACGTTAGACTATTCATTTGGGTTTGTTCTTCCTTCTTTAAATATGCTTGGATTGTTATATACTTTCTCTTAAGACTGCTTTCAGTGCAACCCACAGAAGTTGGGGCTTTTGTGTTGTTGTTGTCATTTATTCCCATATATTGCTGGATCTCCATTTTAATTTGGTCATTCATCCATTGAGTATTTAGGAGCATGTTGTTAAGCCTCCATGTGTTTGTGAGCCTTTTTGCTTTCTTTGTACAATTTATTTCTAGTTTTATACCTTTGTGGTCTGAAAAGTTGGTTGGTAGGATTTCAATCATTTTGAATTTACTGAGGCTCTTTTTGTGGCCTAGTATGTGGTCTATTCTGGAAAATGTTCCATGTGCACTTGAGAAGAATGTGTATCCTGTTGCTTTTGAGTGTAGAGTTCTATAGATGTCTATTAGGTCCATCTGTTCTAGTGTGTTGTTCAGTGCCTCTGTGTCCTTACTTATTTTCTGTGTGGTGGATCTGTCCTTTGGAGTAAATGGTGTGTTGAAGTCTCTTAAAATGAATGCATTGCATTCTATTTCCTCCTTTAGTTCTGTTAGTATTTGTTTCACACATGCTGGTGCTCCTGTGTTGGGTGCATATATTTTATAATGATTATATCCTCTTGTTGGACTAAGCCGTTTATCATTATGTAATGTCCTTCTTTATCTCTTGTTACTTGCTTTGTTTTAAAGTCTATTTTGTCTGATACTAATACTGCAACACCTGCTTTTTTCTCTCTATTGTTTTCATGAAATATCTTTTTCCATCCCTTGACATTTAGTCTGTGCATGTATTTGCGTTTGAGGTGAGTCTCTTGTAAGCAGCATATAGATGGGTCTTCTTTTTTTATCCATTCAGTGAGTCTGTCTTTTGATTGGAGCATTCAGTCCATTTAGATTTAGGGTGATTACCGATAGGTATGTACTTATTGCCATTTCAGGCTTTAGATCCGTGGTTACCAAAGGTTCCAGGTTACTTTCCTTACTATCTAAGAGTCTAACTTAACTCAGTTAGTATGCTGTTACAAACAGAATCTAAAGGTTCTTTTCTATTTCTCCTCCTTTTTCTTCCTCCTTCATTGTTTATATATTAGGTATCAAATTCTGTACTTTTTGTCTATCCCTTTATTGACTTTGGGGATAGTCAAATTAATATTGCATTTGCCTCACAATCAGCTGCTCCATCCTCCCTAGCATGGATTTACTACCTCTGGTGACAGCTATGCAACCCCAGGAACACTTCCATCTATAGCAGTCCCTCCAAAATAGACTGCAGAGATGGTTTGTGGGAGGTAAACTCTCTCAGCTTTTGCTTATCTGGAAATTGTTTAATCCCTCCTTCAAATTTAAATGATAATCTTGTGGGATAACGTAATCTTGGTTCCAGACCCTTCTGCCTCATGGCGTTTAATACATCATGCCACTCCCTTCTGGCCTGTAAGGTTTCTGCTGAGAAGTCTGATGTTAGTCTGATGGGCTTTCCTTTGTATGTGATCTTATTTCTGCCTCTGGCTGCTTTTAACAGTCTGTCCTTATCCTTGATCTTTCCCATTTTAATTACTATGTGTCTTGCTGTTGTCTTCCTTGGGTCCCATGTGTTGGGACATCTGTGCATCTCCATGGCCTGAGGGACAATGTCCTTCCCCGGATTTGGGAAGTTTTCAGCAAGTACCTCCTCAAAGACTCTTTGTATCCCTTTCTCTCTCTCTTCTTCTGGTATCCCTATAATGTGAATATTGTTCCGCTTGGATTGGTCACACAGTTCTCTCACTGTTCTTTCATTTTTAGAGATCCCCTTTTCTCTCTGTGCCTCAGCTTCTTTGTATTCCTCTTCTCTAGTTTCTTTGTCTCCTCCACCATATCCAACCTGCTTTTAATACCCTCCATTGTGTTCTTCAACGATTGGATCTCTGACCTGAATACATTCCTGAGTTCTTGGATGTCTTTCCGTACCTCCATTAGATTGTTGATGATTTTTATTTTGAACGCCCTTTCAGAAAGAGTCATGAGGTCCATATCATTTAAATCTTTCTCAGGAGTTGTATTAATAATTTTACTCTGGACCAGGTTCCTTTGATGTTTCATGTTTGTATATGGCGCCCTATAGTGTCCAGAAGCTCTATTCTGGAGCCTCTCAGCCCCTGAAGCAATGTTGGGGGTCGCAGGGGAGCGGTACTGGTGCCTGGGTGGAGGAAAGAGTTGTTCCCCACCTCCCGGCTGCTGTGCCTGTCTCCACTGCCTGAGCCAGTGGGCCGGTCACACAGGTATGTTTCTGTCCCAGAGCAACCATATATTGATCCCTGCTTTCCACAAGTGGCCGGAATCCCAGTCTCCCCAGGAAGTCTTCCTGTATTAACTTTCCAACCTGGTAGTCATGCGAATCTCATGATACCACCATGAAATGTAGGTTTGTGCTCCCAGAGAAGATCTCTGGAGCTAGGTATTCAGTGGTCCCAAGCCTTCCACTCCCTCCCCGCTCCGTTTCTCTTCTTCCCGCTGGTGAGCTGGGTATGGGGAGGGGCTCATGTCCCATGAAGCCACAGCTCTGGTATGTTACCCTGTTCAGTGAGGTCTGCTCTTTTCTCCAGGTGTGTGCAGTCTGACACCATCCTCTTTCCTGTTGCTCTCTCAGGATTGCTTGCACCAATTAAAATTTCTAATTGTATCCAGTTTTAGGAGGAAACCTCTGTCTCTCCTCTCATGCCACCATCTTTAATCCCATCTCTGACTTATGTTTTCTTTAAGGAAATATTTTGGGGGGATTCAGTGTTTTCATGAGTCCCATAATCATTCTTGGGATGCAAAATGTAATGAGAATCACATGGGCTAAAGAAGGCAAATGCCGTGTGGACATTCTCCAGAGAAGAGTACATTTTCAATTTAAAACATCAGCATATGCTTGTTCTCTATTGAAAGCCCATTTCAAAAAGCCTAAGTTACCACTAATTGACTTAAACCTCAGATCTCAGTAGGAACCCACAGATGGTAAATGCTCAATGATGCACTAAAGCTTCCTAAGTTTCTCATAAAGATTCAGAATACTTGTAAAATATTTTCTGGAAGTCCCTGGATTAGTGAAGTTGTTATTTGGGGAGGTGCTGTGAGGCCTGAACTAATGTATTAAAGAGTCTCTTTGGGAAGAGAAACTGCTTGTTGGGTTTGTGACTTGTAGGGTAAGTGTTCAGCTGAATGGACACAGCAGAAGAAAAGATTCTGATTTTGTAGGATGTGAAATTTACAAAATTCAGGGAGGTCCTCTTTAGGAGACAGATATTAACAAATTGCAGTTAAATTTACTGCACTTTTTACAAATTTTACAAAATCATGTGTCTGTGTGAGATCCTATGAGAGGATCATCCAGGGCTCTGGAAATGATGTATAAATGTGTAGGGCCTTGACGTTTGAGCTCTGCTGGATTTGGGGTAAATCATCTCAGCCTGGTAGTGAGATTAAATAACCAAATTTTGATCTAGACAGCATGGTCTGGAATTAGGGGCCTTGAGGCCTGTTTTCACTCAGACCTTCAGCTCATGGAGTGGACTCAGGCAGTTCACTTGCTCACTTGCAATCTTAGTATCTTGGTTTGTTGTGGAAAATATAGATTGTTTTTTCTGTCAGTGTGGCTGCAGCAATGACTATTTTAAAGATATGTAATACATATGTAATACTTTTCCTTAGGAAGAATTTTGTACCAATGCACCATGCTACTGTATTTTTCATCCATAGTTAATCTTTGAGTGACCTCAGACCCAGTGGAGCAGTGGCTCGAATTTAATGTTGTCCCTTTATGTCTTTAGTCATCAGTATAACAATCGAAGAGAGAAAAGCCTTTACTTTAAAAACCTTTTGGCAAAACCTAGTTAATGAAAATTGTATACTGTTTTAAAGGCTTAAGTTTTATCAAATACCAGTTTAGTAAAAACAAAAGACAAAAAAACACACACAAAGTTTAAAGCAAATTGCTAGGGCAATTCCAACACAAATTTAATGACATACAGGGACAAAGTGTCTTGGTTAAAGCAAATCTGAAACATAGCAAACCAAATAGAGACACCAAGCATAGTCAGACCACATAATCCTTCTGAAAGTACCTGCAGGACGTTGGGCTTTGCTCTCAAAAGACAGGTGTCCCGAATGCTGCTTTTGAGGAAATGTGCTTGCTTTTTCAATTTTACCTCAAAATTGCTCATTAGATCAGCTTTGAGCTTGCTTGATATGCCTTCTTATTTGCTTCTTAGTAACTCCCTAGTGCGAATTGAGATGAACATTCTAAAAACTTGGCATTTGTTAAGAACGAGATGAACTCCTCTCACACTGAGACAGAAACGTCTCCTTCTTCCTCCAGGTCACCAATACACGATCCAATGTATTTGTCTTAAAAAAATACAAAACCGAACCACTTTGGTTTCCCTTTCCACCACAACTGCTGGACTTCAGTTCCAGGGTGGGCTCCCCCAGAAGCGCACCCTGAAACAAGGAGTCAGTGCAGGTGGGACTAAGTATTCAGGGGACACTGGCGGGTAGCAGAGAGCGATGCAGGGAAGACAACACAAGGTGTGGTCAGCAGACAGGTGGCCTGCCATGGGAGGTGGGGTAACACCCCCCCACACACACACAGCTGTCCGACTGGAGGGCGAGAAGCTGGTCAATTCTAACTTCCTCACGCCATTGGCTGAGAGCTGGTCTGGATGTACGAACTCCCAGCACCTCCCTCCTACCAGAGAACCCCCACAGGCAGGCAGAGAGGCACAGGTGCCTGCCATACAGAGCTCTGGGCATATGTAGGAACCTGCTTAGTGAAGGGACAAGACTGGGCCCAGCAGCCTCTGTCATATTAGGTGAATCACCATTTCAGTGCTGGAAGGAAACAGGGTTCACCCTACAGCATCCAGTTCTTTAATTGCAAAATGGAGGTTGTAGACTACTTTGTAGTCACTTCATCTCCAACTTTTTAATTTTTTCATTGGCTGTAGAGCTTACACATATGTATAGTCCTATACAAAAATAAGAAATCTCTAAAAATCATATTCTGAATGGGCTTGGTAGAATCCATTTGTTGGAAGCATGTCACATGTACCCAGAGGTTTACAAATCCTTTAGAAATGCACAAATTCAAGTATTTTCATACCATACCAGAATTAGCATGGGGCTTTTTGTGTGTGTTAAGTGTGATGTGAGATGTGTCTGAATCAAAATAACTGCTTTTTCTGAGGTATTGGAAAAGGAAATCTATATTGAATGAAATCAAGTACGGAACTTAGTATTTATTAAGCTTGAACCTGGTTTTGAAGTAGTCTCAGCTCAGGCAATTATTGAAGTTAAACAAAGTTGAAGGTTAGATATTCGAAAAAAGCAAGAGAATGGTTTTCTGTATTTATCTCTGAGCTCTTCTTTCTTAAAAAGAACTGGGGAATCAGCGAGCCATGTGCTTTCCTTTAGCCGTTAGGGTGAACTTCAAACTTGCATGGTTCATGTTTTGTTGTGTCTGCTATTGATTGATAGGGGCAGGAGGATTTATGGGTGCTCAGTTTTAAGCATTACCAGCCAGAGATGCAGGCACAAATCCCTCTGTGATTCACTTTGGGAACTGCCTTCTGGAGACAGGAATATCTGTCAACGAAGAGCAAGATGCAGAGCCAATGGCACTGGGGGGCAGCTACAGCAGCTCCTGCAGGGCGTGGACCTGGCTGCCTCGGCCTTCTGAGGGCTGAAGATCTGTGCCCAGTCTGTAAATAGCCCTAGAGTCCCACACAACAGACGTCCACTGCTCCTTGTGCCTTGTGCACTCAGGGAATAAGATTATTTTTGGCCCATCGGGCTGGTGGGGGGGCATCTTGCCAACGTTTGAAAAATTTCCAGTGATCTGAACCTTGAATTACCCTAATGCTACTGCACAGATGTGACCAGCTTTGCTAATACATTTTAAATGCCTTTAAAGATTAGATGGGAAAAGCCCTTTCCTGCGGAGTACTTACCCTGGAATGTTAGGACTCCTCCCACCTCAATCCCTTTATGAATCATCTAGTGAATTTGTTAAAATGCAGATTCTTGAGCCCTCGGTAGTTCCTGGGTAGAGCCCAGGAATGTGCATTTTAATGTTCCTTAGGTAGATTTTTGAGGTGGGCCATCTATGGACCACCCCTTGAGAAACACCTATATTGTGGATCTCTCATTTTAAGAAAGGGAGGAGGATGGAGAGGGAGAATCCCTCTCACCTTTGAGTAGAGAGTAGCAGCTAAAAATAGACCAATTCTTGGATTTACTTGGCTACTTGGCTATTTTGGCTACTTCATATCTCCCTATTCATATTGGTGTATATCTAATTAAAAATATTTAATATATTGCATTTATCTAATTAAAAGCCAGCAGACTTTTCTGAAGCCTGTGTATGAACTTAACACAAGCAAGTAAAGCAAAAACCCCAAATCTGCTGATACAATAGATGTCAGAAGCTGTCCTGTCACAAACAAGGTTTTGAGATCTAGAAAACAGCAGTATCCTAATGGTCAGAAGATTCTGAATTTCAAACCACCGTAGTGATTGATAGGGAGAAATCCTTGTGACAGACAGTGACTTGACTCTTTAGAGAGCTGACTTGTATGAATCCATGCTGAGCTGCCGTCTGTGCCCTGCTTCACCCCCACCCCCCGCCCCTCTGCTCTCAGGTCCTAGTGTCCCTCATTTTGCAAGGAAACCACTCTTTTTAGCACAGATGGCTAGTTGTCAATCCCATCAGGGATGTGTCTGTGTCACAGTTTCTACATTGTGTCAGACCTCACCCTGAACTGAATATTATGGAGTCAGTGCTTGCATAGCATGTACTCATATCTGTTACAGAACTACAGTGCTTTGGTCTATTATTTTCTATAGGGTTGTTCTGTTATCAGCTATTGTCATCAATATCATGTACTGCATAAGTGTAATCTATAAATTCTCAAACTCTTTGTAGCGGCAACATTTTATTAATATTTAGTTATTTCAATTTGCATCATGGACCCTAAGTCCCTTTCAGATGTAACCAGAAAATCTGCAGATACCTTTTCAAAAACTTGTGACTGGTTTAAGCTTTTGGAAATCCAATGTTAAGATTCTTTGATTTCATTAAAAGAATGGTTCTATGCAAGCCGTTTAATTAAACTGCGAGGGCATGGGCATCGCCTACTGGTTGGTTTTACTGAAGCACAAATGGAATATTGTGCTTGGTAAAAACGAAACTCTACTTGCCTGAGATAAAGAACTGCATTTAATTATCTTTATATGTCCAGTATGTAGCATAATGCCAGCTCATACTCATTTCTAATGAATTAACTCATACTCATGCTCAGTAAATTGTTGAGTGTATCAGATAAACTTTGCATATCTAGAAGACAGCAGCATCCTAATGGTCAGAAGATTCCGAATTTCAAACCACCATAATGATTGATAGTTAGAAATACTTGTGACAGTGACTTAGCTCTTTAGAAAGGTAACTTGTACATGGAGATGATTACATGGAGAATATTGGCATAGTAATTTACCAGATGAAGCAGTAAGGCAACTGGGGCAAATACCTAGCATGTATGTTACTGCTCTGTACTCCTGATTGCTCAGCAAGGTGTTGCTAATGCATTACAGCACCTTCCCTTGCTGGGCTAGGGCACTTCTGCTTGGTGATTTTACACACAGTTTTCCTGAAGAACCCTACTAGTTAATCAGAATGGGAGTGGGAAGGGTGCTAAAAAAAAAGAGAGAAGATTTTTTTTTCCACTTTAGTACAAAGGCATAAATACTTAATTTTTCTATTGACAAAAGCATAAAAATTCCCTAGAGACTGCAAACAGATTTCACCTTCAGTGCCCACTTTTATTAATTAATTGGTAGTGGCTATCTCTAACCCTGTTTAAGGATTTTGAGGATGCAAGTAAGAGTTTTAAAAGTCAATTGACAGTTTTAGTCCTGAGCAAGTGAAGGACGACTGATGACACTCTGCTGGGCCTTTTCTATCCCTACCTGGCAGTATTTTCAGTCCAGCACATATACTGAGCACAAGCAGGGAAATGGAAATAGTGGGGTGGGGGAAGAAAAGAGGGCAGCAGAGGCAGGGGGAGAGGAAAGGCTGTGCAGGAGAGGATGGAAGAGGGCTGTGCAGGGGGCAGGGTGAGAGTGTGTCACCAGCAGGGACCTCAGGGGCCCCTCAATGAACTCCGTGCCACAGACTGCCTCCTCCTGCACCTGACTGTCATCCTCCCAATCATCGTTCTGTAGAGCTACCGCCATGTTCAGAGAGAGATGTGCTGTGAATCTGGGAGCCATCACAGCAGTAGGACTGATGGGAGAAGAACTAGGTTGTGGACCAGGAGGACCTCGAGAGCAACGGTCTCCAGTGCTCTGATGCCCCGCCCCTCTCTGCCCCGCCCCTCTGGCCCAGTGCTGCTGTGGGGGTCAGGCAGAAGGGAGGGGACTGCACAGCCCTAGCCACACATTTGTATTATTTATTCATCTAAAATGTGGGAGGCTCTGAGAAGGACACTGAAACTTACTCGAGGTGAACAAGACCTGTTTTCCACCTGCAAGGGCACCCCAGTCTTGTGGGAATTAAAGATCCATCAACAGAGGCTGGGGAGCCAAGATGGTGGCATGAGTAGAGCAGCAGAAATCTCCTCCCAATACCACATATATTTTTGAAAATACAACAAGTACAACTCTTCCTAAAAGAGAGACCAGAAGACACAGGAAAACAGCAAGACTACATCCACACCTGCGAGAACTCAGTGCCTCACGAAGGGGGTAAGATACAAGCCACAGCCTGGTGGGACCCGAGCACCCCTCACCCCAGCTCCCGGCAGGAGGAGAGGAGTCGGAGCAGGGAGGGAGAGGGAGCCCAGGACTGCTAAGTAGCCAGGCCTAACTATCCGCAGCGGACCGCACAGTGCATGCGTGGGGTGCTGAAAACTAGGGAAATAGGACAATAAGACCTGTGAGTGGGTCCCTGCAGCCGGTGCCCTGGAGACAAAGAAAAGCGAGTGCTTCTTGGAAGTCTTAAAAGGACAGGGACACCACGGCCACACGGAAGCATCCCCGGACACTTAGCCCAGCAGCAGAGAACTCCAGGCACCCAAAAACCTCTGGATAGCAGGGCAGCTCAGAGGCCCCTCACGGAGATAAACAGCCTCCAGGCCATTTCCCCTCTGCGGCTCTGCCATATCGGAGCAGAGCCCAAGGCAGGCCACGCCCAAGCAACAACGGAGATAAACTTCATAGTGGCCGGGCAAGAATCAGAAGCCCCATCTGCATGCAGCTGTCCAGCACAAGCCACTAGAGGTCGCTGTTCTCCCAGGAGAGGAAGGCCACAAACCAACAAGTAGGGATGCTCTTCCAGCCATCATTCGTGCCAGCTCTGCAAACTATCTCTATTGCCATGAAAAGGCAGAATTTGAGGCAGACAAAGATCACAGAGACAAAACCTGAGAAGGGGACAGACCTAACCAGTCTTCCTGAAAAAGAATTCAAAATGAAAATCATAAACATGCTGATGGAGATGCAGAGAAATATACAAGAGCTAAGGGATGAAGTCCGGAGGGAGATTACAGAAGTGAAACAAACTCTGGAAGGATTTAAAAGCAGAATGGATAAGAAGCAAGAGGCCATTGATGGAATAGAAACCAGAGAACAGGAACGCATAGAAGCTGACACACAGAGAGATAAAAGGATCTCCAGGAATGAAACAATATTAAGAGAACTGTGTGACCAATCCAAAAGTAACAATATCTGCATTATAGGGGTACCAGAACAAGAGAGAGGAAAAGGGATAGAAAGTGTCTTGGAAGAAATAATTGCTGAGAACTTCCCCAAACTGGGGGAGGAAATAATCGATCAGACCATGGAAGTACAAAGAACTCCTAACAGAAAGAACCCAAGGAGGACAACACCAAGACACATAATAATTAAAATGGCAAAGATCAAGGACAAGGAACAGAGTTTTAAAGGCAGTTAAAGAGAAGAAAAAGGTCACCTATAAAGGAAAACCCATCAGGCTATCATCAGACTTTTCAACACAAACCTTACAGGCCAGAAGACAATGATGATATATTTAATGCAATGAAACAGAAGGGGCTTGAACTAAGAATACTGTATCCAGCACAATTATCATTTAAATATGAAGGAGGGATTAAACAATTCTCAGACAAGCAAAAATTGAGGGAATTTGCCTCCCACAAAACATCCTCTACAGGGTATTCTAGAGGGACTATTCTAGACAGGAGCACTCCTAACACTAAACAGATGTCACCAGAGAAAATAAAATCACAGCAAAGAAAGCAGACCAACCAAATACTAACTAAAGGCAAAACATAAAATTAACTACCCACTAAAAGCAGTTAAAGGAAACACGAAAGAGCACAGATTAAAAAAACCAACATATAAAGAATGGAGGAGGAGGAGGAATAAGAAGGGAGAGAAGAAAAGAATCTCCAGACAGTGTATATAAAAGCTCAATAAGCAAGCAAAGTTAGGCAGTAAGATACAAAAGAAGCTAACCTTGAACCTTTGGTAACCACGAATCTAAAGCCTGCAATGGCAATAAGTACATATCTTTCAATTATCACCCTAAATGTAAATGGACTGAATGCACCAACCAAAACACACAGAGTAATAAAATGGATAAAAAAGCCAGACCCATCCATATGCTGCTTACAAGAAACTCACCTCAAACCCAAAGACATGCCCAGACTAAAAGTCAAGGGATGGAAAAACATATTTCATGCAAACAACAGAGAGAAGAAAGCAGGGGTTGCAGTACTAGTATCAGACAAAATAGACTTCAAAACAAAGAAAGTAACAAGAGATAAAGAAGGACATTACATAATGATAAAGGGCTCAGACCAAGAAGAGGATATAACCATTATAAATATATATGCCCCCAACACAGGAGCACCAGCATATGTGAAACAAATACTAACAGAACTAAAGGGAGAAATAGAATGCAACGCATTCATTTTAGGAGACTTCAACATGCCACTCACCCCAAAGGATAGATCCACTGGACAGAATATAAGTAAGGAAAAGGAGGCACTGAACAACACACTAGAACAGATGGACCTAATAGAAATCTATAGAACTCTACATCCAAAAGCAACAGGATACACGTTCTTCTCAAGTGGACATAGAACATTCTCCAGAATAGACTACACACTAGGCCACAAAAAGAGCCTCAGTGAATTTCAAAAGATTGAAATTCTACCAACCAACTTTTCAGACCACAAAGGTATAAAACTAGAAATGAACTCTACAAAGACAACAAAAAGGCTCACAAACACATGGAGGCTAACAACATGCTCCTAAATAATCAATGGATCAATGAACAAATTAAAATAGAGATCAAAGAATATATGGAAACAAACGACAACAACAACACAAAGCCCCAATTTCTGTGGGATGCAGCAAAAGCAGTCTTAAGAGGAAAGTATATAGGAATCCAGGCACACTTAAAGAAGGAAGAACAGAAAAAAAAAAGGAAGGAAGAACAATCCCAAATGAATAGTCTAACATCACAATTATCGAAAGTGGAAAAAGAAGAAAAAATGAGGCCTAAAGTCATCAGAAGGAGGGACATAAGAAATAAGCAAAATTGAGAAGACTAAAACAGTAGAAAAAATCAATGAAACCAAGAGCTGGTTCTTTGAAAAAACAAACAAACAAAATAGATAAGCCTCTAGCCAGACTTATTAAGAGAAACAGAGAATCAACACATATAAACAGAATCAGAAACGAGAAAGGAAAAATTATGATGGACCCTACAGAATACAAAGAATTTTTAGAGAATACTATGAAAACCTATATGCGAACAAGCTGGAAAACCTAGAAGAAATGGACAACTTCCTAGAAAAATACAACCTTCCAAGACTGACCAAGGAAGAAACACAACAGTTAAACAAACCAATTACGAGCAAAGAAATTGAAACGGTAATCAAAAAACTACCCAAGAACAAAAACCCGGGGTCAGATGGATTTACCTCGGAATTTTATCAGACATACAGGGAAGACATAATACCGATTCTCCTTAAAGTTTTCCAAAAACGAGAAGAGGAGGGAATACTCCCAAACTCATTCTATGAAGCCAACATCACCCTAATACTAAAACCAGGCAAAGACCCCACCAAAAAGGAAAATGACAGACCATTATCCCTGATGAATGTAGATTCAAAAATACCCAATAAAGTATTAGCAAACCGAATTCAAAAATATATCAAAAGGATCATACACCATGACCAAGTGGGATTCATCCCAGGGATGCAAGGATGGTACAACATTCAAAAATCAATCAACATCATCCACCACATAAACAAAAAGAAGGACAAAAGCCACATGATCATCTCCATAGATGCTGAAAAAGCATTTGACAAAATTCAACATCCATTCATGATAAAAACTCTCAGCAAAATAGGAACAGAGGGCAAGTACCTCAACATAATAAAGGCTATATATGATAAACCCACAGCCAACATCATACTGAACAGTGAGAGGCTGAAAGTTTTTCCTCTGAGATTGGGAATAAGACAGGGATGCCCACTATCCCCACTGTTATTTAACATAGTACTGGAGGTCCTAGCCATGGCAATTAGACAAAACAAAGAAATACAAGGAATCCAGATTGGTAAAGAAGAAGTGAAACTGTCACTATTTGCAGATGACATGATACTGTACATAAAAAACCCTAAAGACTCCACTCCAAAACTACTAGAACTGATATCAGAATACAGCAAAGTTGCAGGATACAAAATTAACACACAGAAATCTGTGGCTTTCCTATACACTAACAATGAACCAATAGAAAGAGAAATCAGGAAAACAATTCCATTCACAATTGCAACTAAAAGAATAAAATATCTAGGAATAAACCTAACCAAAGAAGTGAAAGAACTATACCCTGAGAACTACAAGACACTCTTAAGAGAAATTAGAGAGGACAGTAACAAATGGAAACTCATCCCATGCTCTTGGCTAGGAAGAATTAATATCATCAAAATGGCCATCCTGCCCAAAGCAATATACAGATATGATGCAATCCCTATCAAATTACTAACAACATTCTTCAATGAACTAGAACAAATAGTTCAAAAATTCATATGGAAACACCAAAGACCCTGAATAGCCAAAGCAATCCTGAGAAAGAAGAATAAAGTGGGGGTACCTCCCCAACTTCAAGCTCTGCTACAAAGCCATAGTAATCAAGACAATTTGGTATGGGCACAAGAACAGAGCCACAGACCAGTGGAACAGAATAGAGACTCCAGGCATTAACCCTAACATATATGGTCAATTAATATTCGATAAAGGAGCCATGGACATACAATGGCGAAATGACAGTCTCTTCAACAGATGGTGCTGGCAAAACTGGACAGCTACATGTAAGAGAATGAAACTGGACCATTGTCTAACCCCATATACAAAGGTAAATTCGAAATGGGTCAAAGACCTGAATGTAAGTCATGAAAACATAAACCTCTTAGAAAATAACATAGGCAAAAACCTCTTAGACATAAACATGAGTGACCTCTTCTTGAACATATCTCCCCGGGCAAGGAAAACAAAAGCAAAAATGAACAAATGGGATTAAATCAAGCTGAAAACTTCTGTACATCAAAAGACACCATCAATAGAACAAAAATGTACCCTATAGTATGGGAGAATATATTTGTAAATGCCAGATCCGATAAAGGCTTGACATCCAAAATATATAAAGAGCTCATGCACCTCAACAAACAAAAAGCAAATAATCCAATTAAAAAATGGGCAGAGGAACTGAACATACAGTTCTCCAGAAAAGGAATTCAGATGGCCAACAGACACATGAAAAGATGCTCCACATCACTAGTTATCAGAGAAATGCAAATTAAAACCAAAATGAGATATCACCTCACACCAGTAAGGATGGCTGCCATCCAAAAGACAAACAACAACAAATGTTGGCGAGGTTGTAGATAAAGGGGAACTCTCCTACACTGCTGGTGGGAATGTAAATTAGTTCAACCATTGTGGAAAGCAGTATGGAGGTTCCTCAACATGCTCAAAATAGACTTACCATTTTACCCCGGAATTCCACTTCTAGGAATTTACCCTAAGAATACAGCACTTCAGTTTGAAAAAGACAGATGCACCCCCGTTTTTCGCAGCACTACTTACAATATCCAAGAGATCGAAGCAACCAAAGTGTCCATCAGTAGATGAATAGGTAAAGAAGAGGTGGTACATATACACAATGGAATATTATTCAGCCAGAAGAAGAAAACAAATCCTACCATTTGAAGCAACATGGAAGGAGCTAGAGGGTTTATGCTCAGTGATATAAGCCAAGTGGAGAAAGACAAATACCAAATGATTTCACTCATCTGTGGAGTATAAGAACAAAGGAAAAACTGAAGGAACAAAACAGTAGTAGAATCACAGAACCCAAGAAGGGACTAACAGTTACCAAAGGCAAATAGACTGGGGAGAATGGGAGGGTAAGGAGGGATAAAGCAGGGAAGAAGTAAGGGGGTATTATGATTAGCATGTATAATGTGGGGGGGTGGGGGAAAGGGGAGGGCTGTGCAACATAGAGAAGGCAAGTACTGATTCTACAACATTTTGCTAAGTTGATGGACAGTGACTGTAATGGGGTTTGTGGGGGGGACTTGGGGTAGGGGAGAGCCTAGTAAACATAATATTCTTCATGTAATTGTAGATTAATGATAACAAAAAAAAAGGTGTGGGATTCCTACCTGATAGGGTAAAATTAACTGCAAATCAATGATTTAGCATGCTTTACATATCCTTAATTTTGATCTCTTAAAGGGTGTCGGATGACCAGCTATGGAAGTACATTTTTCTGATAATATTTCTTTCTCTTAAAGAAAAAAGTAGTTCCTGTGTGGTGGTCTCCAATAGGTTCTTCACAATGGTATAAAGGTCATATCAAAGTGTGGGCAAAGGGTTTGTTTGTGTTTATACAGAGGATCAAAGCCTAATTTGGCTACCCAGAAAACGAATTAAGATATGATATGAAGAAGAACTTCCAACATCAACATCCTCTGGAAGAATCATTCCAGAAGATGATCATCAAAAAACTTCAACAAAGATCCTGGTGCTGTTGCAGTTGTAGCTGCATTCATCTCGCTGGTTCCTGGACTTGCCATTGGAATAAAGAAGGAGATATTTAAGCTGGCCTGTGCATATAGTAAAACAACAAATTTGACTGGATCTATATTGTTGGAACTCAACCAAGAACCAGGAGAAGGGCAAGTTGCAGTGCTCCAAAATCGTGCAACTATAGACTATCTACTGTTAAAAGAACATATGGGATGTGAACAGTTCCCAGGAATGTGTTGTTTTAATTTGTCTGATTTTTCTCAAACTATTCAAATTCAGTTAGACAATATGCATCATATTATTGATAAGTTTTCACAAATGCCTAGGGTACCTAAATGGTTTCCTTGGTTTCACAGGATATGGCTGGTAATTGTAGGTCTGCTTTTGTTATGTATCTGTACTCCTATTCTGTTAATGTGTGTACGCAATTTAATTAGTAGTTTGTTAAAACCTATACATGCTTATGTTACTCTACAAGAAGTTATGTCAAAGAAATAATCAATCTTCCCATGTTTTCTTCTATCTGCTACTTCTATAGCTTTTCTTCTTCCTTCCTAATTACAACCCTTTAGTAGAATTTGTGCCTCATATTGAAAATTACCGAGTATCATAATTCTTCCAAGT
The DNA here is from genome assembly GCF_030020395.1 of Manis pentadactyla. Lineage (NCBI taxonomy): Eukaryota > Metazoa > Chordata > Mammalia > Pholidota > Manidae > Manis > Manis pentadactyla. Next base: position 80,307,995 of record NC_080030.1, on the reverse strand, counting down.
GGCAAGATACCTCAAGACAAATGCTGGGCATAGAAATCACAGGGCATAAATCTGCAAAGAAATAAAAAGCTAACCTTTTCAAAGAATATTGCTTCTCTCTCACTTACCAACTTTACATTTCCCTGTATGGCCCCAGAAGACGGCTGGTTAGCCATAGATGGGTAAGATTCCTCAAGGGAGGAACAGCCTAAGACAGGCAGAGTTGCAGGGGGACCATCAGGTGAGAAATTGGGGATCAACAGAGGTGAGGCTTAGAACCTCACCCCCCCGTTTTGAGAGAAATCTTCTGCATCCGTGGATATTTTGTTGCCCTTGTCTAGCTTGGAGTAATACTTAGTCTATAGGCACAGACCTGATCATCTACATTTGCCCTCTTACAGCACTAAATTATGTTTTCTACCTTTATCTTGCATCTGCCTACCACTTCAGCATTTTATTAAAAATATAAAAAAATAAGGGAGAAATGTGGGATTCACATGTAAATCAAGTATAAAAATCAAATGAATAATCATATCTGACTTGATTGTTTATAGTTCATGATGCGTGATCAAAACCGAAAGTTTCTGTGATGACTGCCCTTGCACTGTTCACCATGTAAGAACTTATTCACTATGTAAGAACTTGTTCACCATGTAAGAACTTGTTCACTATGCTTCAGAAGATTGGACACTGTTGAGAATTAGGCTTGGGGTTGATTAATGATTGTGCATTGAGTCCCCTATACAGAATTTTATTGTTGTTAACAACCATTTGATCAATAAATATGAGAGATGCCCTCTCAAAAAATATATATATATACATGTATATATATATTATTAAGTATTCACAGAATGGCAGGCAGCCATGGAAGGGCTTTGTGGCATTTTCCATTCTGCCCCCCCACATCTTCTTTGCAGGGTGTGAACATCTTGTTTTGAATGCCATGCTCCCAGAGAGGAGTCTGTCTGTCTTATTTCTATGCAAATAAAACAGTGAAATATAAAAAAATGAAAATAAACAAAATAAAGATCCATCAACAACAGCTCCTGTTACAAATGTGAGAAGCATCATCATACATGTACGAGCAAAGGCCTATTAACTCTGCCCAACGGGGCTGGGAATTTCAGCTGTGAAAAATATTTAATAACACTGTACTTTAGGAGATACTTATTTTGAAAGACTTTTAGTGAGACAAATAATCTGTTGTTGAAAGAGAGATTCTAACTTAGTATGGAATTGCAAAATAGATACAGTATACCCCACTGTACTGATGGATTTATTAGGAAGAGACTAGAACACTTGAGTGTGTCTTTCTTTTTAGAAATAATGTTCAATATATGTGCATTAAATGTAATGCAGCAAACCAAAAGACATGGATAAATGTGCTGGTCAGAAAAAGACAAACTGTTTTCCTGCAAAAGCCAATTTAAATGCTTCCTAATTTGAAGAAAAAGCCTTATTACTCAAGATAATCCCAGGATGCTTGTTTTTAATATCAGTGCTCTGATTCCTAAAGGCAAAACCTCTATAATAATCTAATCTTATTTATGTGAAGCCATCTAATCAGTTTGGAGCTGGCGGGTGTTAGTTCTTGTGGGTCTAATTGCTTACTGGATCAATCCTCTGGGGTCAGCAGCACAGATAAAGTTAATCTCTTCTGTAAGAATGCACTTATATTTCAGAGTGACTGCCCATTGTGGATTTTCATTAACTGGACTTTCCAGTGGGTGGTTCTGCTTTATATGCCCAGTAGTTGCTCTGTTGATCTTCTCAGGGGTTGGCAGGCATTTCACAGCTTAGGATTGCCTGAAACATTTGGAAGGAATGTTTAATTTTAGCACTGTTTCCTAGATTCGTTCTGTTACCAGCTATGAAGGCGGACCATCTGTCTCCAAGGGGCTTATACTAATTAAAGGGCAAAGGAAAAGAGAATGTACTGCTTCTTCACCAAAAACCTTTTCTATGAAATAATAGCCCCGAGTCTACACACAAACAGTCCAATAAAGACTGTGGGCAATTTCCGTTTATATGGTGAGAAGTTGAAGTAGCCTTTTGGGAAGAAAAACTCCAAAGTGAGATCATTGTGTAGATGACATTTGCACTAGGTTCTTTAGATATGGCACTAAATATGACTTGAAATAGGAGGTGTCAGTTTGGTCAGAACCCATTAGAGATTTAATTGGGAGTGGGGTGATACAGGAAATTGTGTGGGTTGGCAATAAAAACTTTATAGGAGGGTTAAAAAGCCTTCAAATCTGAGAAATTCAGACCATTCGGGGATTGACCAAAGAGATTGTAATCTGTAGTGCAATTGGGGAATCAACATGGAGTTATATTTTTTCTTATAAACCTAATAAAAAAAGAAAAATTTTCTCCTGTGATAATGATGTCAAATGTGATTAGTTTCTCTATCTTTTTATATGATTACTTACTATTTATCAACCTTTATGCTTTTAAACTTCTCCAAATATGAGCAAATGTAGCATATGTTTCTCTTGAGAAATGATTAGAACAAAATAACCGCTATTCTCTTTTCTTTTCTCCTCCTTGAATTTCTAAAAGGACAGATTGAAGTTTTTTTTCTGTCTGAATATATCAACCTGCACTATAGGGTTATCATGTCAGAGGTAGAAGGGTTGTCAAGCAAAACCCTGTACCATTTAATCTCCAGCAGAATAACCCCACCTCTGACATAGTGAAATACATTATTTTTCTAATGGACTTGGAATTTGGGGCATTTAGAGTTACAGTACTTATAATAAGAGTCATATCGGGATAAAGCTGACTGCATAACATAAATATTATATGTGTCTAGACAAATTTAGGCAGAAAGGAATTTTATGATAAAAATGATCAGTTTGGCTTAATGATTATTGAAGGCATTTCAAACTAGCAAACCACAGGTCAAACCCAACCTATAGACTCAAAAGTAGATTTAAAAAAATTCAAAAGGTACCCTTTGGTTACATAATGAAAGGCAAGTCTCTCTTCCATCATTGTCCCCCTGCTGAGAAACTATAACCAGTTTATGTATCCTTCCAGAGGTAGGTAGTATATACAAGCAAACGTGTGTACATTACCCAACCTCAACCTTATACACACTGTATATAATACTGTACCACTTTTCCTTCCTCTCTCCCTTTCTTCCTCTTCCCTTCCTTAACATACACCTTAGAGTTCATTCCATTTAACTACATTCATTTCATTACATTATTATTTTTTAGGTTCTATTGTATGGATGTACAAAATTTATTTAACCATTTCCCTGTTAATGTCCATTTTGGTTGTTTGCAAATGTCTGCAGTTTTTGTGGCTATGAGTACCTTTTCACAAATGCCACATAGGATATGTGAGTATATGTCCGTCTGTAGGATGCATTTTTGGAAGTGGAGATGCTGGGTAGAGGGTACGGGCATTTGTAATTATGATATTGTAAATACTCCTGTGTGATGATAGTATGAATTTAGACTCCAAATAACAATGTTTGAGAATGCCTGTTCCTTTATCCTAGCCAGCCCAGGGTGATCTCTAACTCTTTGATCTTTGCAGATATAAGTGTACAATGTAACCTCAGTGTTTAACATTTTTTATATTAAGAGTGAGATTTAGTATCTTTTCATATGTTCAAGAGGCATTTTTACTTTCTCTTTTGCAAACTATTCATAGCTTTTTAAAATGAATTGCTAGTCATTTATGTATTGAATTGTAGGGGCTCCTTTAATTTAGCAATACTAGCCATGTGGGATATGTGTGCAAATATTTTTTCTTTGTATTTTGCCTTTGCCATGTGGAAATTTGTGGTTTGTGTATTTTAGATTATCAGTCTTTTATGATTTCTGGATTTAGTGTCAACATTAGAAAATAATGAGTTATGTAAAAATACTTCCCCCATGGCATTTCATCGTGTATTTTTATGTTTAATTTTTTACTTTTAAGATTTTAGTGGATTAGGTGTGGATATTTTTCCCATATGGCCACCCATTTTTTCCAGCACCATTTCCCTTTCTCCTCACCTATTGGAATGTCATCTTTGTAATATCCTAAATTACCTAATAAACTTGGGTCTATTTCTGAACATATTGCTCTATCTGTTCATATACTATAGCACTGTTTTAATTATTAAGCCTTTATAACTTTATAAAAAATCTAGTGATATTATTTCCCTCTTATTGCTCTCCATTTTCAGAGTTTTTTGTATACTATTATTTTTTTATATGGAATTCACTTGTTTAGCTCAGATTTAGAATTCACTTTCTCAGTTAAGATCTAATTGGTATTGTTATTGAGATATTATTAAATACCTCATTAATTTAGGGAGTACTGGCCTCCTTGTAATATTGAGCTATCCTATCTAAGAATATGATATATCTTTCCATTGCTCATGCCTTCTTTTTTAAATTCAGAAGCATGTTAAACTTTTCTTCATAATGTTCTTGCACTTTTCTTGTTCATTTTATTCATTGGTGATATGACATATGAGGTCATTTATTCTATTACATCTTCTGTTATTTTAAAATATATGGAACTATTGATTACTATTATATTAATGTTTTTTTTTACCCTGCTCCCTTACTGAATTATTTCATAGTTTGCAGTTAATTAGCTTGGATGTTCTAGATATGCAATCATATCATCTGGAAAAAAAGAAAAGTTTTCCAACATTTATGATGCTAGCTTTTTATTCTTGACAAATTTTTTTGGCTAGTAAATTGTGAAATAATAGAACTAATAGCAGGCATCATTTCTTGTTCCTGACTTTTGTGAAAATGCCCCTGGTGTTTCCTTATTGAGCATGTTATTAGGTTTAGGGCCATGTTAAGATGGTATCCATCTTTTTTGATTTTACTGATGTTATTCTTTCAAGAATTATTGTTGAATTTTTTTCATATAAATCTCCATGGTATATTTCATGTAGTTATGTTGTATTATTCTTCTACTGTACTACCAGATTTTGATTGCAAATATTTTATCTAAGAGTTTTGTGCTAATATTTACCAATGAGATTTGACTGTAGTATTCTCTTTTTTATGCTGTTTTGTCAGGTGCAGCTATCAATGTTAGGCTTACTTCATAAAAATTTTAAATTTTCACTAATACTTATAATCTGAGCAGTTTAAATAGCATTGGAGTTCAATGCTTTTCCAGATTTTTTGGAATTATCTTGTGAATAAACTGGGCTTGCTGTCTGAAGCTCTTTAATGTGTTTCTCTGTTTTTTCCTGGGATTTGTTTATTTTAGATTTTCTGTTTGTTTTGTGGTCAGTTTTGGTAAATGACCTTTACTAGAAAGTTATGTATTTCATACAGGTTTAAAATTTTATTTTCATGGAATACACCAAATTGGGTGAAAAAAATCTTGGGATTTAAAAATTTCTCCTGGTTTTATTTCCTCTTTATCATCTTTTGTTTATGCATGCTATTGTTTGTTTTATTTTTATAAACAGCTCATTATTCACCCTTCCCCTTTTCTTGATAGAAAGAGGTTTTGGATTTATTTATAAGTTCTAGTGTATTTCTTTATCTAACTTCTTAATTGCTATTATGTTGTCCATATTAATTCCCTTTATGTTTTCCTTCTGTTATTTCTGATCTGTACATAACTTTTAATGCTGGATGCTTGTGTCATTTGTCTTTATTCTTTATTCAAATAGGCATTCAAGGTTATGAACTTTTCTCTAAGCATGTGTTAACTATATATATATATATATCTCCTCTATCTTGATATGCTGCATTATCATAACCATTGTTTTCTAGAAATTTTGAAATTTTGCTTTTTAAGTTCCTATTTTACACAAGAGTTGTATAAGGGAGAGTTTTACTATTTCTAGATGGAATTTCTATTTTAATGGCATTATGATTTCTGCTTTTTGAATTTATAAGGTTATCTTTGGGGTCTAACATTAATTTTTGTGAATTTTTACATTTATTTAAAATGAAGGTATAGTCTCAATTTTCAGGGTGCAGTTTATATTTATCAGTCAGATCTCTGTTGCTAATTGTCATTTTTTTCTTCCATAACTTTACTTATTTTTTCTCTACACAGTTTGTTAATAAACTGGGAGAGGTGACTTCAAATCTCTTACTGCTAATGTGTTTCTAGGTATTTCTCTTTGAATCCCCTATAATTTCTGCTCTATACTGTTGACATTTTATTTGGTGAAGAAATATTTGTAACAGTTGTACCCTAATAGAAAATTTTAGATTGTGTCACTATAAACAGGTTTGTCCTGTCTAATGCCACCCCTACAGGGGTCATTTCATATTTGGGGCCTCACTTTCACTCTTTACTTAGGCACTCATACAAATTTCCTTTCAAGTACAAACTCAACTGTATTGCTAAGGAGTTCTTTCTTTCCAAAAATGCCTGCTACCAGTAAGTTCCCAAAGGAGTTTCTATTTTCAGGATGTTACAGTTTACAACCTATCCCTTAACTGAGGATATTTTATAATTCTTTGTTCTACACTCTGCAATCTTTGGGAGTTGGAAGAAGTTCTGAAACACGTACTGGTTGGAAGAGTGGCTTTGTGGCTGGGATCTTAGCTAAAAGCAGTTTTCTTGCCCCCAAATAGTAGAGAAATGCAGAAGCTGTGACACCTGTTGTCTCTGCTCCCATCCCGCTGCCAGCCGAAACATCTGAGTGTGCCTCCAATACCTCGCCATGCTCAGTAGGCTTAGGGAGACTGAGCAGGTGATGTGAGCAGAAAATAAACTTAGTTTATTTCATAGGTATCCAGTCTTTTTTTTTTTTTAGAGGTGAACAAATATACTTTAATATGTATTGAAGCTCATAATTCAGACAAAATTAATTAAATTTCACTTAATAGAAGACAAGCATCAGAAAGGTAGTTAAGCTGTATAGTAATCATGCCTGTTTCTCATTCTGGGGTATCCAGTCTTATCTCACACCTTTTAATCTATATAACATTCAAAAGTTTGTTCCCAGCTGAGGTTTTAAAGCAAAGTTTTATGCTGTGAAAAATTTGAATCCCAAAATCTAAGCACATAAAATTCAGGAAGGCAAAAATTATTTCTAAGGCCTATAAGTTTAAAAACTGTTAATAAATGTATTCATTCTTCAATTCATTAGTGATGTGTTGCATGATTTAGAGTAAATATAAAGTAAGCCTTCTGCCTTCTCAAAAGTTATTGAATGATAAAAATAAAGATTTCAGATCAAAGGTTAAGAATTAGCTTTAGATTAAATCTGCATAATAGGCCTCCTGGAACCAAGTACCAATCTCAAGCTTCCAGTGGTTTAACAGTCTGCTGTTAGGGGCCGGAAGGAGCTGCCTCCAGCACGTCATACATCAAGTTTCCATCTTATTGGGCTCTCTATTCTGTTTCATTGGTCTATTTATCTATTCCTATCTTGATACAGATGAATAATAGGTATTTGGAAGGCTAACTCTCCCCATATTATTCTTGTTGGGGAAGGAATGTTGGATGTTTCTGTTTTTTTTCCCCCAGAAATAAGAGCTGTTTAGAATCTATTGTTCAATAGACTGATTTGATAAAATCAATACTAACCTTATTGGATTTGGTGGAGCTCGCATGCACCTCCTGAAAGGCACTGGTCCTCTGGAAGATAAAAAGACCTGAAAGGAAAGAAGCAACCATCTTTCCCCAGAATGTCTTGAACTTGTGTGTTGTCTCGGTGGCTCCTCTGGCCTTCACTGCCGGCAGTCGGGGTTGGTCTCTAACAGTGAGGTGCTTGTCGGCACTTTCTAAGAGAAAAGGAAGAGGCTAAGTGCCATTGAGGCTGATTTATTACATTTAAAAGTGTAAATTTCCATGGTCATTTCTAAAGTGATGACTGGAAGATGGGATAGAGAAATTAAGCTGGTTTAAATTTTCAAGTCATTTTTGTAAGTAGTGTGCAGGCAACAGCGGAAAGTGGTTTCAAGTTGAAGTCATGAATCTGTGTCTTTCACAAAGGTCACTTCTCAGGTTACTTACATTTCTTTTCTTCTCTAAACACCTAAAACCATCTTGCTACTTGGAATTAAAAAACATCTTTACCTAATAGGATTGTAACAACTTTCTTTAGATTTCCTATATATAAATAAAGTAGAGATTTTCTTCACAAAATATATGAAAGTAATATGAACTTTTCAGTATGCTCTGTTAACATAAAGATTTAGACATTTGGAGAAAAAAAACATTAAATAGGGAAAGAATAGTCTTTTAAGCAGATGGTGCTATGAAAGTGGATACTACATGAAAAAGGAGTTGGACCTTTACATCATATTATGTATAAAAACGAATTCAAATTAGATCAGTGCCATATGCATAAGAGCCAAAACTATAGATCTCTTAAAAGAAAACATAGCAGTAAATCTTTGTGAGCTTAGAATCAATGTATTCTAACTTATGATGTCAAAAGCACAAACAACAAAAGGCTTTATCAAAATTGAAAACTTTTGTGCCTCAAATGACACTACGAAGAAAGTAAAAAGACAGACCACCTAATGAGAGAATGTATTTGCGAATCATACGTCTGATAAGGATGTATGTTGAGAATATATAAAGGCCTCTTAAACTCAATGATAACAAATAACCCAATTTAAAAATGGTCAAATGACCCAGTAGAGATAAGCACTGCCCCCACTTGTAAACTTTTGTCCCTAAATAACCATGTGTCCACATGGTGTCCTCCTTCAGTCGGTATGCTAAGTATACAGTATATTGACAGCCTGGGGCTGGCCACATTCAGGCCCTATCCATGGAAGCATCTTACTGGGAGGCAGACCCTTCTGATGGAGGCTTTGTTCCTTGGGGCTCTGGTGGCACAAGAATCATCCTCCTAGCAGAGCACATAGTCTTTGTCCCCTTGCCCACGTGGGACGGGTAGTCTTTGTGTCCCCCCGACAGAAGCAGTTCCCTGTCTGCCCACAAGAGCAGTGGGCAACCTCTGCCAGCCAACCTCTCCTAGACTTCCTGTGTGCACATCCAAAGAACCCTCATCTCTTGGTTGCTGTCTCCAGGTCTTTCCTTTGGTGTCTCAGGCACTTTCCCATCACAACTTGACCAACTGGACTTAAGGTTACACAGACCAAATAGACATTTCTCCAATGTATACCTACACATGACCAATAAGCATAGGGACAGATGCTCAACATCATTAGTCATCAGGGAAATGCAAATTAAAACCACGGTGAGATGACTTCACACCCAGTAGGATGGCTGGACTGGAATTCTAATTCTTCAAGAAGTTAAACATAAAGTTACCATTTGACCCAGCAATTCCACCCCTAGGTATATATTCCATAGAATTGAAAACATATGTCCACCCAAAAATTTGTACACAAATATGCATAGCAGCATAATGTAACAGCCAGAAGGTGAAAGCAATGCAAACATCCATAAACCGATGAGTGGATGAGCAAAATGTGGTCTGTCCACACGACGGAATATTATTTGGCTATAAAATGAAATGAAGTAATAATACATGCTACAACATGAATAGACTTTGAAAACATAGTAAAAGAAATTAGTCACAAAAGACCACAAAAAAGTCCATTTATATGTGTACAGAGTAGACAAATTTATAGAGACAGCATTTTAGCAGCTGCTTAGTGCTGGGGCAATAGGGATATTGGGTGGTGATACCTAAGGGATATGGAGAGGTTTTTTTGAGGTGATAAAAGTTTTCTAAAATTTATTGTGGTGATGGTTCTACAACTCTGTGAATATTCTAAACACCATAGGATTTTGTGCTTTAAATGGTGAATTGTATTGAATTATACCTCAATAAAGCTGTCACAAAATAAAGAAAACAAAACAAAAAAAACATTGTGATGATTAATTTTATGTGTCAACTTGACTAGGCAATGGTACCCAGATATTTGTTCAAACACTAGTCTAAGTGTGGCTGTTGAAAGTATCTTTTAGATGATATTGACATATATATAAATATGTAGGCTCAGCAAATTGGATCACCTTCCAGTGTATAGGCCTCACCCAAACCCTCAAAGTCCCATCGTTCCCCTGGAGAAGGGCCAGCAGATGGCCTTTGGGCTCAAGCCACAAAAATCAAACTCCTCCTGGAGTCTCCCCCCTGATGGCCTGCCTGGCACCATTTGGACTTGCCAGTCTCCACAATCACATGTGAACCAATTCCTTAAAATAAATCTCTGTCTCTGTCTGTCTCTGTATCTCCCCCCGCCAGCCATGTCTAATCTTCCTGGTTCTGTTTCTCTGGAGAGCCCTATGACTAACTCATCCAGAAACCAGCAAATTTATCTAATGCTTTATAAGGACATATATATGTACATATGCACACACAGATATGACACTTCCTCACTTACATTTTTCAAAGTATCAGCAGTGCTATTGGTGTCCAAAGCATAAGTGTTGACTTGGTACTTGCTGACAGCAATCAGAAGTTACTGCTACAAAGACTTAAAATAACTCAGGGGGGAAATGGTATTAATTTCACACTTGCTAAAAAAGGGAGAGTTAAATTTAAATTCCATCCCAATGCTGGAAATACTTGGTAAAACTGGCACACACCTAGAAACATTGGCAGTATATATGGGTACAATATATTTAGAAATCAGTTTAGCAATAAATATTAAGGTATATAAAAATGTTTTTATCTTTTGAGTCAATATTCCCGCTAATAGGTATTTGTCTGCAAAATGTATCTAGAAAATTAGAAAAACACTATATATGTACAAATATATAGATAGAATGTCTACATATATAAAGATCTATATTAAGATCTATAATTATATTGTTATATATATAGTTATTTAGTTATGGGCTCAATTGTATTCCCCCAAATTCCTATGCTGAAGTCCTAATCCCCTATATCTCAGAATGTAATCATATTTGTAGTTAAGGTCATTGAAGAGGTAATTAAGTTAAAATGAGGTCTTCAGAATGGGCCCTAATCCAGTATGACTGGTATCCTTACAAGAAAAGGAAACCTGGGCCCACACACGCACACACAGAAGAAAGACCACGTGCAGGCAGAGGGAGAAGAGGCCCATCACCAGCCGAGGAGAGAGGCCTCGGGAGGAGTCAGCCCTGCCAGCACTTTGACATCCAGCCCCAGAACTGGGAGAAAATAGACTTCTGTTGTTTCAATTACTCAGTCTGTAGTACTTTGTTAGGGTAGCCCTAGCAAACTAATGTATGTATAAATACATGTGTCTATACAGACTAATCATAAGACTAAAAAATCTAAGCAACAGCAGGAAAATACTAACATTTAAATTGATATATCAATATGTTGGGCTATAATGTAGTCTTTAAAATGAAATTATGACTTTATTGAAAAGAGATAACTGTAATAGGATATAAGCAAACAATGGAATACTATTCAGAAGCCAAAAGATATTAAACAAAAACTACATATACTAACATGCAGAATTCTCCAAAATGTAGTACTGAGTAATTTTTTTTAAAAACTGAATGTGGTTTATAGCTTAATACCACTAATATGAATTTAAAAGCACGTCCACAATAAACAATGTATACTGTTTATGGACAGATAGGCACATAAATAAAGGTGGATGGTATGTTTTAGAAGAAAACACCTTCAGGGTAGGGATGTGGATGTCTCTCTGGAGTGAGGAAGGAAGGGAACTAACCGAGGGACCAAATCCCGCAGGATGGGCCGTGGACCGGCTGAGGGAGGTGAGGACGGGCAGGACCAGCCTGACTGCATCTGAAGGGCAGCTACACACACACAGCAGTTGAAAGGCCCCAGGGCGAAAGTCCGCTCGTCTAGTTACACTCCTGCAGAAGGATGTATACGTGTGAGCAACGAACAGAGTACCAGGAAAGCAGACAGGTAATGGTAGTAAAACTGAGGGTGCCTTTTGTTCTTCACACTTTGTTCTTTCTTTTTGTATTGGTGAGATTTAATTTGTTTGTTTGGTTTCTGTCCTATAAATCAGTTCCCGAAAGAAAATAAAAGAAACACCATCTTTAGTCCAAGATCTTCACGGCAGGGCTGTTCTTCCAGAGGACAAAAGAATACCCTGCTGCTGTCACCAACACGACAGGAAATAGACGTGATTACCCAGAAGTGAGAGCAGAAACTCCGTGGCCCCCCGCCTGCCGTGGGTACCAGGAGCAGGGGACCTGGCGGCCGCCGCAGAGCCCAGCTGCTGCCGAGGTTTCCGTTCTTGCTCGCAGTGGCCTCTACCTCTCAGCTGCTCTCTCTCCGGCAAACACCGAAAATAAGCCTTGTGACCGCCCAGCTTTTTTGTACCCTGCTGTCAGATGTAGTAAAAGGGACAGAGAAAGACCCATTGGGTCCTGCTGCTCCGAGGCCTTCCGTAGTCATCAGCGTCCCTCAGGAAAGGAGAGAAATCCTCCCGCAGACGCCGAGTCACCCGCTCCCGCGCCCACTAGGCGGTTCGCGGAGCTGCCGTGCAGCAAAACAATGGCAGTTTTCTCTCTGTGACAGAGCAGAATTCCATGGTAGGACAGTGCTCTAAGGGAAGTGGCTGTTTCCTGTGTTTCTGAGATTCGATCAAATTTCAAGCCTTTTAATCATAGTCAGCTAAGATTTTTTTTCACCTTGAGGGGAAAAGCTTAAATGCTAGGTAGTTCTCAACTCCCACTGCACGTTAAAATCACCTGGGGATGTTTTAAAACACACCCGGGTCTTTTGCCAGCTCAGACCCAGTGAATCAGAATCTCCCCGGGTGGGTTAGGGGCATTGGTACCTCAAGTGTGCAGCCAGGGCTGTGAACCACTGAGCTAGAATCCTCATTAATTCAGTCTAGCTCTTCTGCAATAAACAGAGTCAACGTGCTTAGCGTTACTGTCGACCACCTACTGCACCAGATGTCAGGAGACTCTTACCTGTTTCTAATGAGACCAGCTTATCTGTGAGCTCTGTATTGGAGAAAAAAAAACCCAGTGATGTGATTATTTCTTTTTAGAATAAAACTTCTGGTTTTGTATGATTTAATATTGAAATAAATTAATTTTGCTGGTACAAGTCCTGTATTTTATATTTTTAATTATAAGTATGTGAAAATGCCATCCCCTCCAAAAACATTTCTTATCAAGAAACAAAGCAGATAAGGATATTTCTTAAAAACGGATTCCCTAGATCCCTTTGAAAAATGTAAGACAGAGTCATTAATAAAAGGGTAAATAATATTCTTTTTGGAGTTTAACTGAGAAAGGATGTCACATTTTGATCTCAGTTGCATGCTTCTCCCACAAATATTAAGCTGAAAGAAATTGAATGCTGTTCTTTAATAAGTATGAACATGTTATATCTTCCATCTTTAAAAAAATACAACAAAACCTCTCATTGGTCCTCTATCCTCTTCCAGCTGGCATTCCATACTTGTATCCCATTAGAAAGAGTAGTTTATAATTATTCTTTTCATTTTCGTTTTTCTGCTCCTTTTCTCACTTGCTCTTTTAAGCCAGGATTCTGTCCTTACATTCCAGTCAATCTTTTGCAAAGGTCACTAACACCCTCCCTGCCTCCAGAATCAGGGATGTCCTCCCACTCTGCATCTCACTCATCTGGATCCCCACCCCACCTCCCTGATGCTCCTCTTAGTTTCCGCTGCTGGCTCCGCCTCGTTTCCCCAGTGACCCTCACTGGGTTTCCCAGGGCTCTGTCTTCCTTCCCGTCTCTCTCCGTACCCTCACTTAAGAGTATTGGTGATTTCATATATCCTAAAATCCTATATATATGTTAGTATCTCTCCATGTGTATTTCCATCGTCTACCTTTTGACTGAGGTATAGACTCATTTCTCAAAATATCCTCTTGGGAGAATGGGATTAAAGATGGAGGAGTGAGAGGAGAGACAGAGGCTTCCTCCTAAAACTGGATACAATTAGAAAATTTAATTGGCGCAACTAATCCTGAGAGAGCAACAGGAAAGAGGACAGTCAGACTGCATACACCTGGAGAAAAGAGCAGACCTCACCGAACGGGGTAATGTACCAGAGCTGTGGCTCCACAGGACCCAAGCCCCTCCCCCACCCCAGCTCAACAGCAGGAGGAAGAGAAATGGAGCAGGGAGGGAGTGGAAGGCTTGGGACTGCTGAATACCTAGCTCCGGAGATCTGCGCTGGGAGCACAAACATACATTTCATGGTGCTTTCATGAGACTCGCATGACTACTGGGTAGGAAAGTTAATACAGGCAGAATTCCTGGGGAGACTGGGATTCCAGCTGCTTGTAGAAAGCAAGGACCCGTATCTGGCTGCTCTGGGACAAAAACTTGTACCTGTTTGACCAGCCCACTGGCTCAGGCAGTGGAGACAGGCACAGCAGCCAGGAGGCGAGGAACAGCTCTTTCCTACCCTCAGGCACCAGTACTGTCCCCCTGCAACCCCCAACATTGCTTCAGGGGCTGAGCAGCTCCAGAGACTACAGCTTCTGGACACTAGAGGGCGACATATACAAACATGAAATGCCAAAGGAACCTTGTCCAGAGTAAAATTGTTAATACAACTCCCGAGAAAGATTTAAATGATATGGACCTCGCGACTCTTCCTGAAAGGGAGTTCAAAATAAAACTCATCAACATTCTAATGGAGGTACGGAAAGACATCCAAGAACTCAGGAATGAATTCAGGTCAGAGATCGAATCATTAAAGAACATGATGGAGGGTATTAAAAGCAGGTTGGATATGGTGGAGGAGACAATAAATGAAATAGAAACTAGAGAAGAGGAATACAAAGAAACTGAGGCACAGAGAGAAAAAAGGATCACTAAAAATGAAAGAATATTGACAGAACTGCATGACCAATCCAAGCGGAACAATATTCGCATTATAGGGATACCAGAAGAAGAAGAGAGAGAGAAAGGGATAGAAAGTGTCTTTGAGGAGGTACGTGCTGAAAACTTCCCAAATCTGGGGAAGGACATAGAGATCCACAGATCCTCCAACACAAGGGACCCAAGGAAGACAACAGCAAGACACATAGTAATTAAAATGGGAAAGATCAAGGATAAGGACAGACTGTTAAAAGCAGCCAGAAGCAGAAATAAGATCACATACAAAGGAAAGCCCATCAGACTAACATCAGACTTCTCAGCAGAAACCTTAGAGGCCAGAAGGGAGTGTCATGATGTATTAAATGCCATGAAGCAGAAAGGTCTGGAAACAAGATTACTTTATCCCGCAAGATTATCATTTAAATTTGAAGGAGGGGTTGAAAAATTTCCAGATAAGCAATAGCTGAGAGAGCTTACCTCCCACAAACCATCTCTGCAGTCTATTTTGGAGGGACTGCTATAGATGGAAGTGTTCCTAGCGGTGGATAGCTGTCACCAGAGGTAGTAAAATCATGGTAGGGAGGGTGGAGCAGCTGACTGAGAGACAAATGCAAAATTAAATTTACTAACCCAAAGTCAATCAAGGGATAGACAAAAAGTACAGAATTTGATACCTAATATATAAACAATGAAGGAGGAAGAAAAAGGAGGAGAAATAGAAAAGAACCTTTAGATTCTGTTTGTAACAGCATACTAACTGAGTTAAGTTAGACTCTTAGATAGTAAGGAAAGTAAAATGGAACCTTTGGTAACCAAGGATCTAAAGCCTGAAATGGCAATAAGTACATACCTATCAATAATCACCCAAAATGTAAATGGACTGAATGCATCAATCAAAAGACATAAAGTCACTGAATGGATAAAAAGACAAGACCCATCTATATGCATCTTACAAGAGACTCACCTCAAACCCAAAGATACGCACAGACTAAAAGTCAAGGGATGGAGAAAGATATTTCATGCAAACAATAGGGAGAAAAAAGCAGGTGTTGCAGTACTAGTATCAGACAAAATGGACTTCAAAACAAAGAAAGTAACAAGAGATAAAGAAGGACATTACATAATGATAAAGGGCTCAGTCCAACAAGAGGATATAATCATTATAAATATATATGCACCCAACACAGGAGCACCAGCATACGTGAAACAAGTACTAACAGAACTAAAGGAGGAAATAGAGTGCAATGCATTCATTTTAGGAGACTTCAACATACCATTCACTCCAAAGGATAGATCCACCACACAGAAAATAAGTAAGAACACAGAGGCACTGAACAACACACTAGAACAGATGGACTTAATAGACATCTATAGAATCAAAAGCAACAGGGTACACATTCTTCTCAAGTGCACATGGAACATTCTCCAGAATAGACCACATACTAGGGCCACAAAAAGAGCCTCAGTAAATTCAAAAAGATTGAAATCCTACCAACCAACTTCTCAGACCACAAAGGTATAAAACTAGAAATAAATTGTACAAAGAAAGAAAAAAGGCTCACAAACACATGGAGGCTTAACAACATGCTTCTAAATAGTCAATGGCTCAATGACCAAATTAAAATGGAGATCCAGCAATATATGGAAACAAATGACAACAACAACACAAAGCCCGACTTCTGTGGGACGCAGTGAAAGCAGTCTTAAGAGGAAAGTAAATAGCAATCTAGGCATATTTAAAGAAGGAAGAGCAAACCCAAATGAATAGTCTAATGTCACAATTATCAAAATTGGAAAAAGAAGAACAAATGAGGCCTAAAGTCAGCAGAAGGAGGAACATAATAAAGATCAGAGAATAAATTAACAAAATTTAGAATAATAGAACAATAGAAAAAATTCAATGAAACCAAGAGCTGGTTCTTTGAGAAAATAAACAAAATAGATAAGCCTCTAGCCAGACTTATTAAGAGAAAAAGAGAATCAACACACATCAACAGAATCAGAAATGAGAAAGGAAACATCACAATGGACCCCACAGAAATACAAAGAATTATTAGAGAATACTATGAAAACCTATATGCTAAGAAGCTGGAAAACCTAGAAGAAATGGACAACTTCTGAGAAAAATACAACCTTCCAAGCCTGACCAAGGAAGAAACACAAAATTTAAACAAACCAATTACTAGCAAAGAAATTGAAGTGGTAATAAAAAACTACCCAAGAACAAAACCCCTGGGCAAGATGGATTTACCTTGGAATTTTATCAGACATACAGAGAAGATATAATACCCATTCTCCTTAAGGTTTTCCAAAAAATAGAAGAGGAAGGAATACTCCCAAACTCATTCTATGAAGCCAACATCACACTAATACCAAAACCAGGCAAAGACTCCACAAAAAAGAAAACTACAGACCAATATCCCTGATGAACGTAGATGCAAAAATACTCAACAAAATATTAGCAAACTGAATTCAAAAATATATCAAGAGGATCATACACCATGAACAAGTGGGATTCATCCCAGGGATGCAAGGATGTTACAACATTCGAAAATCCATCAACATCATTCACCACATCAACAAAAGGAAGGACAAAAACAACACGATCATCTCCATAGATGCTGAAAAAGCATTTAACAAAATTCAACATCCATTCATGATAAAAACTCTCAACAAAATTGCAGAGGGCAAGTACCTCAACATAGTAAAGGCCATATATGATAAACCCACAGCTAACATCATAATGAACAGTGAGAGGCTGAAAGCTTTCCCTCTGAGATTGGGAACAAGACAGGGATGCCCACTCTCCCCACTGTTATTCAACGTGGTACTGGAGGTCCTAGCCACGGCAATCAGACAAAACAAAGAAATGCAAGGAATCCAGATTGGTAAAGAAGAACTTAAACTGTCACTATTTGCAGATGACATGATATTGTACATTAAAACCCTAAAGACTCCACTGCAAAACTACTAGAACTGATATCAGAATACAGCAAAGTTGCAGGATACAAAATTAGCACACAGAAATCTGTGGCTTTCCTATACACTAACAATGAGCCAATAGAAAGAGAAATCAGGAGAACAATTCCATTCACAATAGCATCAAAAAGAATAAAATACCTAGGAATAAACCTAACCAAAGAAGTGAAAGACCTATACCCTGAAAACTACAAGACACTGTTAAGAGAAATTAAAGAGGACACTAACAAACAGAAACTCATCCCATGCTCTTGGCGCGGAAGAATTAATATCATCAAAATGGCCATCCTGACCAAAACAATCTACAGATTCAATGCAATGCCTATCAAAATACTAACAGCATTCTTCAACAAACTGGAACAAATAGTTATAAAATTCACATGGAACCAGAAAAGACCCCGAATAGCCAAAGCAATCCTGAGAAGGAAGAATAAAGCAGGGGGGATCTTGCTCCCCAACTTCAAGCTCTACTACAAAGCCACAGTAATCAAGACAATTTGGTACTGGCACAAAAACAGCACCATAGAGCCACAGACCAGTGGAACAGAATAGAAACTCCAGACATTAACCCAAACATATATGGTCAATTAATATATGATAAAGGAGCCATGGACATACAATGGGGAAATGACAGCCTCTTCAACAGCTGGTGTTGGCAAAACTGGACAGCTATATGTAAGAGAATGAAACTGGATCATTGTCTAACCCCATACACAAAAGTAAATTCTAAATGGATCAAAGACCTGAATGTAGGTCATGAAACCATAATACTTTTAGAAAGAAACATAAGCAAAACTCTCTTGGACATAAACATGATCGACTTGTTCATGAACATATCTCCCTGGGCAAGGGAAACAAAAGCAAAAATGAACAAGTGCGATTATAACAAACTGAAAAGCTTCTGTACAGCAAAGGACACCACCATAGAAAAAGGCATCCTACTGTATGGGAGAATATTCATAAATGACAGATCCAATAAAGAGTTGACATCCAAAATATATAAAAGCTCATGATCCTCAACAAACAAAAAGCAAATAATCAATGGTCAGAGGACATGGACAGTTCTCCAAAGAAGAAATTCAGATGGACAACAAGACACATGAAAAGATGCTCCACATCACTAGTTATCAGAGAAATGCAAATTAAAACCACAATGAGCTATCACCTCACACCAGAAAGGATCACCATCATCCAAAAGACAAACAACAAATGCTGGTGGGGTTGTGGAGAAAGAGGAACCTTCCTACACTGCTGGTGGGAATGGAAATTAGTTCAACCATTATGGAAAGCAATATGGAGGTTCCTCAAAAAACTCAAAATAGAAATACCATTTGACCCAGGAATTCCACTCCTAGGATATTATCCTAAGTATGCAGCAACCCAGTTGGGAAAGACACATGCACTCCTATGTTTATCACAGCACTATTCACAATAGCCGAGAAATGGAAGCAACCTAAATGTCCATCAGTAGATGAATGGATAAAGAAGATGTTGTACATATACAAAATGGAATATTATTCAGCTATTAGAAAACAAATCCTCCCATTTGCAACAACATGGATGTAGCTAGAGGGTATTATGCTTAGTGAAATCAGCCAGGCAGAAAAAGACAAGTACCAAAGGATTTCACTCATCTGTGTAGTTTAAGAACAAAGGAAAAAAACTGAAGGAGCGAAACAGCATAAGACTCACAGAACTCAAGAATGGACTAACCGTTACCAAAGGGAAAGGGACTGGGGAGGGCAGGGTGGGAAAGGAGACAAGATGGGGGGAAGAAGAAAGGGGGCATTATGATTAGCCTGTATAATGTGGGGAGATGGGGCACAGGGATGGCTGTACGACACAGAGAAGACAAGTAGTGATTCTATAACATCTTACTATGCTGATGGACAGTGACTGTAATGGGGGTGTGTGGGGAAATTGGTGATGGGGGAGCCTAGTAAACATCATGTTCCTCATGTAATTGTAGATTAATGATACCTAAATAAATAAATAAATAAACAAGCAAAATTAGAAAACAAAATTTGCATGTAGAATTTTTATTTATATAGGAGCAAATTCTATCAACAGCCATATCAACCAAAAATTTTAAGTACTATATTATGTAAATACAGTAAATTAAAACATGGTAAAAATATATGAAAGAGGAAGACCTAGAGACATTAATTTAAATTAATAAATCATAAATATACTTAAAATCATTTCCAAATATATAAATATTTTAATGTTTAAAAACTGTAAATGATAGTTAATATATGCACAGAGGCTTCTTTAAATTTTGAACATAATTTAATATGTAAATCAACTCCAATAACTGCCAGTCACTTCAAGAACAATTTCAAAATATTGCTTTCATTGTCTGTGTTTTCTTACTTTCAAAAGCAATCCATAGCTACAGTCTGAATGTTTTGTTTACAAGTGTGTAGTGCTAAGTGAATACAGTTCCTGAGGCACAATGAAAATTCAACTAAATGACATAATTTTTTACTTCAAATTAGGTAATATGTTATTTAATCACACCTCTAATGTATTTCTGCTCAACATATCCTGAAACATTTATACATGTTTGAGAAAGTTATTGAACTGTTACTAGATGGTTTTCCAGTTAGAAGTAATGAGTAAAAGCTCCATATTTTCTTAGAAATGGTAATGGCATGTATGAACTGTTGCATGCAGAAACAGTATTAAAATGCATAATGAAGACTGGATTTTCACACATACAGAGTTCAATTTCACACATATTTTTATATTTGTCTTTCCATATTGTAAGCATAAACATGTGCAACAGAAATTCAATGATTACAATTACATAGGCTTGACATGTTTTTTCTTTGGGGATCCTCCCGCCCCTTGAAGATCTAAAGAACAACATACTAGGACACGGGGGATAGAAGCCATGGTAAGGACAGTTTTGGCCAAATTTTTTCAGGCCTCAGGAGTTTGTTCTCTATTTTCTTTTTGAGTTCCAATGATAAAAAATGGACCTAGACAGAAGGGTTCAAAAGAAGGCCGCTCAGACTCCCTCCTGATCAGAGTTAGGAATGAAAAAAGTTAGTCTAGTCACTTATTAACATGGATGACCAGAAACTTGTGATGAAATTCTCATTCACTGAATGAAATTTATTGGCAACCTGCTAAGATCAAGTACTCTGTTAAGCAATAAGGGTTAAAAAGTGAATGTAATACTACCATCTCAAGGTACTCCATGTCCAGTAGGAAATTGAAAGTTGCATGTAACAAAAACAGCATATTTTGGAAATACTGAGGACTGGCAGCTATCCCAGAAGCTTCATGGAGAAATACACACATTTATATATAGTAAAGTATGATTATAAAATTAGCCAAAAAGAAGAAGGGAAGGGAAATTAGAGGACATTTCATGCTGAGAAAGTAACAAGAACAAAGAAAGGAAAAGGAAACCAAAAGGATTACTGTGGGGAAATCCAACCTACAGCTGGGAATAAAAACCGCCTCATTTTCTAACTATGCTAAAGAGATGTCTCAGAAGGGACTCTGGCCACATGATGGAAGACAGGATCCAGTGACAAGCCATGTATTCATTCTCTTGGGGATAGGAAGGAGGGATGCAGACAGTAACTGTACAGAGAACTTTTAGTTTAAATATGTTGACTTTGTAATACTATTAGCATACTATCATTTGCAGTATTGTTAAGATAATTATTATGGTTAAAATAACAGCAGCTTAGATGCATTGAGCACTTTGTGGCATGCACTGGACTAAGTGCTGTGTGTATTCCTACAAGTGAACTGAAATAATATTAATCTGCACACAATAGTTATAGATTAGAGAGAGAAGCATCTAGGAGAAAGTAGTAAAGTTGTCACAGGATGAGTAGGAGCTTGCCTACTAGAAGGAGAGAGGATTTTTCCAAAGAGAGAGTATATGAGTACTCACCCAAATATGCAAGACATGTTCTGTGAACAAGAAAAGCCTAATGTGGCTGTACTTTTTAAGTATGGAAGGGTTTTATACGTAATGAAGTTGAAATACATGCTGAGTCCAAATTAGAAAGTTATTTGCCTTAATTAAGAAGTATGAAGTTTATCTTGTAGCTTCTGGCTATTTTTTTTAAAGCAAGTGAGTAACAGAACTCGTTACAAAGAAAACATAAAGATCATTCTGAGGTTTCTACCTTAAGAGAGTATCTTGATGGTAGATAGTTTCCCACAGTATGTACTTTGAATAAAAAGGCAGCCAAAGACACAAACAATAAAAACAAAAACAAAAAAATAGACAAAAAAGATCTATATCAAACTTGAAAACTTTTAAAAGTACAATCAGGAGAAGCCAAGATGGTGGCGTGAGTAGGGCAGCAGAAATCTCCTCGTAAAACCATATATATTTGAAAATACCAAAAATACAACTATTCCTAATAGAGAGACCAGAAGATACAGCACAACACCCAGGCTACATCTACACCTGTGAGAACTCAGCGCCTCATGAAGGGGGTAAGATCCAAGCTGTGACCTGGCAGGACCTGAGCACACCCCCTATCCCAGCTCCCTGGAGGGAGGAAAGGAGTTGAAGAGGGGAGGGAGCAAAAGTCCAGGACTGCTAAATACCCAGCCTTAGTCATCCACATCAAGAGCACAGACACACAGTGCATGGTGTGCTGGATACTAGGGAAACAGAACAGTAAAACCTGCAAGTGGGTCCCTGCAGCTGGTGTCCCTGGGACAAAAGAAAAGTGAGTGCTTTTGGAAAGTCTTAAAGGGACAGGAGTCTCACAGCTGGATGGAAGCATCCTGGCACACTCAGCCTAGCAGCTGGGAATCCCGGGGAACTCTGGGCACCTTAACCCCCTGGGTGGCAGCACAGCTCTGAGGCACATCATGGAGATAAACAGCCTCCTGCCCAGGCCCCTTCCAGCATGGCCCCACCATAGTGCAGGAGTGCCTGAGAGACCAGTCACATCCACAGCAGCTCTGCAGAGCTGCCTCCACAGAAGCCTGGGCAACACTAAGAGGCCCCATAGGCATGCAGATGCCCTGCACAAGCCACAAAGGGGTCACCATTCTCACAGTAGAGGAAGGTGACAGGCAAGCAAGAAGGGACTTTATTCTCCCAGCAGACACATGCGCCAACTGCCTACAACTAACTCTATCACCATGAAAAGACAGAAGAATTTCATACAGACAAGAATATTTCAGACATCCCCTCAGAGGCAACCTGGGGAGATAGATTTAACCAATTCTTCCTGAAAAAGAATACAAAATAAAGGTCATAACCATGCTGATGGGGTTGCAGAGAAAAATGCAAGAGCTAATGGATA
The DNA here is from genome assembly GCF_030020395.1 of Manis pentadactyla. Taxonomy (NCBI): domain Eukaryota; kingdom Metazoa; phylum Chordata; class Mammalia; order Pholidota; family Manidae; genus Manis; species Manis pentadactyla. Next base: position 80,285,030 of record NC_080030.1, on the reverse strand, counting down.
AAGTTGGGAGGGAAAATACAAAAATAAAACAATCTCTGGAAGGTCTCAAGAGTAGAATGGAAGAGATGCAAGAGGCTGTTAATGGAATAAAAATCAGAGAACAGGAATGCAGAGAAGCTGATGCAGGGAGAGATAAAAGGATCTCCAGGAATGAAAGAATATTAAGAGAACTGTGTGACCAATCCAAATGGAGCAATATCCGCATTATACGGGAATGAGTAAAAGATAGAGAAAAAGGGATAGAAAGTGTATTTGAAGAAATAATTGCTGAAAACTTCCCCAAACTGGGGGAGGAAATAGTTGCTCATCCACAGAAGCACACAGAACTCCCAACAGAAGGGTCCCAAGGAGGAAAACACTAAGACATGTAATAATTAAAATAGAAAAGATAAAGGACAAGGACAGAGTACTAAAGGCAACCAGAGAGAGAAAAAAGCTCACATACAAAGGAAAAACCATCAGGCTATCAAAAGACTTCTCAACAGAAAACTTACAGGCCAGAAGAGAATGGCATGATATATTTAATGCAATGAAACAGAGGGCCTTTAACCAAGAATATTGTATCCAGCACGATTACCATTTAAATATGAAAGAGGGACTAACTCTCCAGACAAGCAAAAGTTGAGGGAATTTGCTTCCCACAAACCACCTCTACAGGGTCCCTCTAGAGGGACTGCTCTAGATGGAAGAACTCTTAAGGCTAAATAGGTGTCACCAGAGAAAATAAAATCACACCAAAGAAAGCAGACCAAGCAAATACTAGCTAAAGGCAAAAAAATAAAATCAACTACTCACAAAAGCAGTCAAAGGAAACACAAAAGAGCACTAAATAAAACACCTAACATATAGAGAATATAGGAGGAGGAATAAGAAGGGAGAGAAATAAAGAATCATCAGACTGTGTTTATAATAGCTTAATAAGTGAGTTAAGTTAGACAGTATGATAGCAAAGAAGCTAACCTTGAACCTTTGGTAAACATGAATCTAAAGCCTGAAATGGCAATAAGTACATATCTTTCAAAAATCACCCTAAATTTAAATGGACTGAATGTACCAATCAGAAGACACAGAGTAATAGAATGGATAACAAAGCAAGACCCATTTATATGCTGCTTACAAAACCCAAAAACATGCAGACTAAAAGTGAAGGGATGGAAGAAGATATTTCATGCAAACAACAGGGAGAAAAAAGCAGGTGTTGCAGTACTAGAATCAGAAAAAATAGACTACAAATCAAAGAAACTAACAAGAGATAAAGAAGGACATTACATAATGATAAAGGTCTCAGTCCAACAAGAGGAAATAACCATTATAAATATATATGCACCCAATACAGGAGCGCCAACATATGTGAAACAAATACTAACAGAATTGAAGGAAATAGAGTGCAATGCATTCATTTGAGGAGACTTCAACACACCACTCACTCCAAAGGACAGATCCACCAGGGAGAAAATAAGTAAGGACACAGAGGCACTGAGCAACACACTAGAAAAGATGGACTTAACAGACATCTAAAGAACTCTACACCGAAAAGCAGCAGGATATACATTCTCCTCAAGTGCACATGGAACATTCTCCAGAATAGACCACATATTAGGCCATAAAAAGAGCCTCAGTAAATTCAAGAAGACTGAAATTCTACCAACCAACTTCTCAGACCACAAAGGTATAAAACTAGAAATAAATTGTACAAAGAAGGCAAAAAGGCTCACAAACACATGGAAGCTTAACATGCTCCTAAATAATCAATGGATCAATGACCAAATTAAAAGAGATCAAGCAATATATGGAAACAAATGACAACAACAACACAAAGCTCGAACTTCTGTGGGACACAGCAAAAGCAGTCTTAACAGGAAAGTATGTAGCAACCCAGGCATATTTAAAGAAGGAAGAACAATCCAAAGTGAATAGTCTAATGTCACAATTACCTAATTGGAAAAAGAAGAACAAATGAGGCCTAAGGTCAGCAGGAGGGACATAATAAAGATCAGAGAAGAAATAAATAAAACCGAGAAGAATAAAACAATAGAAAAAGTCAATGAAACCAAGAGCTGGTTCTTTGAAAAAACAAACAAACAAAATAGATAAGCCTCTAGCCAGACTTATTAAGAGAAAAAGAGAATCAACACATATAAACAGAATCAGAAACGAGAAAGGAAAAATTATGACGGACCTTACAGAATACAAAGAATTTTTAGAGAATACTATGAAAACCTATATGCGAACAAGCTGGAAAACCTAGAAGAAATGGACAACTTCCTAGAAAAATACAACCTTCCAAGACTGACCAAGGAAGAAACATAAAATCTGAACAGACCAATTACCAGCAACAAAATTGAAGCGGTAATAAAAAAACTACCCAAGAACAAAATCCCTGGGCCAGATGGACTTACATTGGAATTTTATCAGACATACATAGAAGACATAATACCCATTCTCCTGAAAGTGTTCCAAAAATCGAAGAGGAGGGAATACTCCCAAACTCATTCTATCACCCTAATACCAAAACCAGGCAAAGACCCCACAAAAAAAGAAACTTACAGACCAATATCCCTGATGAACACAGATGCAAAAATACTCAACAAAATATTAGCAAAATGAATTCTAAAATACATCAAGAGGATCATACACCACGACCAAGTGGGATGCATCACAGGGATGCAAGGATGGTACAACATTCGAAAATCCACCAACATCATCCACCACATAAACAAAAAGGACAGAAACCGCACGATCATCTCCGTAACGCTCAAAAAGCATTTGACAAAATTTAACATCATTCATGATAAAAACTCTCAACAAAATGGGTATACAGGGCAAGTACCTCAACATAATAAAGGCCATATGCCATATATGATAAACCCATAGCCAACATCATACTGAACATCGAGAAGCTGAAAGCTTTTCCTCTAAGATCGGGAACAAGACAGGGATGCCCACTCACCTCACTGTTATTCAACACAGTACTGGAGGTCCTAGGCATGGCAATTAGATCAAAGAAATTCAAGGCATCCAGACTGGTAAAGAAGATTGGTAAAAAAAAAAATTAACAAAAAAGTTAAACTGTCACTATTTGCAGATGACATGATATTGTACATAAAAAACCCTAAAGACTCCACTCCAAAACTACTAGAACATCGGAATTCAGCAAAGTTGCAGGATACAAAATTAATACACAGAAATCTGTGGCTTTCCTATACACTAACAATGAACTAACAGAAAGGGAAATCAGGAAAACAATTCCATTCACAATAGCATCAAAAAGAATAAAATACCTAGGAATAAACCTAACCAAAGAAGTGAAAGACCTATACCCTGAAAACTACAAGACACTCTTAAGAGAAATTAAAGAGGACACTAACAAACAGAAACTCATCCCATGCTCTTGGCTAGGAAGAATTAATATCATCAAAATGGCCATCCTGACCAAAACAATCTACAGATTCAATGCAATGCCTATCAAAATACTAACAGCATTCTTCAACAAACTGGAACAAATAGTTCTAAAATTCATATGTAACCTCCAAAGACCCCGAGTAGCCAAAGCAATCCTGAGAAGAAGAATAAAATCAGGAGGATCTCACTCCCCAAATTCAAGCTCTACTACAAAGCCACAGTAATCAAGACAATTTGGTACTGGCACAAGAACAGAGCCACAGACCAGTGGAACAGAATAGAGACTCCAGACATTAATCAAAATATATATGGTCAATTAATATACGATAAAGGAGCCATGGACATACAATGGGGAAATGACAGCCTCTTCAACAGTTGGTGTTGGGGAAACTGGACAGCTACATGTAAGAGAATGAAACTGGATCATTGTCTAACCCCATACACAAAAGTAAATTCTAAATGGATCAAAGACCTGAATGTAACTCATGATGCCTGAAGGGCCCTCAACAGTAAGATGGCGAACTTCCGGCTTCTCTTCCGGGTCCTCAGTTCCTGATGGCACCACCTAAAGACCTATCACCTCTCTCCCCACTCCCACTCCCAGCACCTAGCCAATAGCCAACAGCCCCGTAGAAGTAACACCACAATCACCCCATGCCCCTTCCTATATAACCCAGCACCTTTCCCCAATAAAGCGGAATTCTCTGGTGAATTGCTGCTGTGTGTTGCTCCTTTCCTTTCATTGGTGCCGAAACCCGGGAGATGGGACAGCCCAACTGCGCCCCGTCTTCCCCCCCGACACCAGCAGCAGCTTGCCCTCGTCCTCTTTTTCTGGTGCTGAATCCTCACACTCACCACTCCTCTTTGGCCTTTAGGTAAGTTTTCCCCCAGAGTGGGCCACTCTTCCCCGAGCTATCGCAGTGCCATTGACTGTGATCGTCTGGCAAGGCCCTGACGCTCGGGGACGAAGAAGGAACTCTCCCTGCCTCCGGCCTTCACAGCTACTGAAGACCCTCAGGCCCCCCTTCAACAGCCATAAATTGCTGCCTCCGTCCTTCATGGCTGCAGCAGACCCTCAGGTCCCCCTCCAACAGCCATAAACCCCCCCTCAGGCCTTCACAGCTGCGACAGACCCTCAGGCCCCTCCTCCAACAGCCATAAACGAGGTGACTCCTTTGTGGATGAGAACGCTCCCTTTTCCACTCCTTCCTTTCGTTTTACCTACCGAAATCCGTTCTGTCCACCGAAAACTCCTAGTACTAGGTACCTCGGACTCCAGCACTCTGCCTTCTTAGGGAAGTCTGGGTGACGACCCACACTTCCTAAGAAACCGACTCATATACGAGTTTCCACAGACCACCAAGGATCATCGGGGACGCCCTTTGTCTCCTTGCGGTCTGTTCCCAGTCCGAGGATCTCTGTTCGTCTTCCCCTGTTTGTCACCTTCTCTGTCCTTTAGCCATGGGGGCCTCCTCATCCTCCCTGGAAGTTCACCTCTTGAATGCCTGCTCAAGTATCTAGCCACTCTCTCCCTGACGCCTGATATAAAACCAAAACTTCTCCACAAATACTGCTCCCAAGATTGGCTGACATAGCCCCTAAACAATAACAACCAATGGCCCGCAGGGGAAACTCTTGATCCTAACATCACTCGCAATCTCTTTAACTACTGCCAGCACCTGAAAAACTGGAAGGAGATTCCCTATACCGAAGCTTTCCACCTCCTCCCCACCTCCCCCAAAGTTCTCCTAGCCTGCAAGCCGTCTCTCCCACAGAAGCCTCCCGTTCACTCCCTTCCCACTCCTCTCCTACAACAGCCCCTCCCCCTTCCTCCACCACCATCTCCTCCCCCACGTCACCCTCCTGCAGATCAAGCCTCAGCCTTTCAGCTCCCCTCTAACTAACTTCCAAGAGCCTCCTCTGTCTTTCCCCCATCACCTGTTTCTTCCCCACAGACTGAGCCAGAACCCTTCAGTCCTCCTCACACTCAGTCCTGAGGGCCTCCCAAAATTATTGCCCCCCCCCCCAAGAAGTAGCAAGATCCAAAGGCATCGTGCACGTTCACGTCCCTTTCTCCTTAAGAAATTTAGCCCAACTTGAGAAAGGCCTAAGTTCCTTTTCCACTGATCCCACAACATATATCAGAGAGTTTCAATACACCCTCCAGTCATACAGCCTCACACATCATGACATTTTCATGCTCCTAGCCAATACCCTCCTTCCTGAAGAGCATAGATGAGTTTGAGACTTCGCCCAAACGCATGCCACCTAAACCCACAGGACTGACCCCAACTATCCCTCTGGCCCCACCGCTGTCCCCGAACAAGACCCACACTGAGATTATAACACCACTGTGAGTCTCCGCTCTTGAGATATCTTCGCCTGCTGCTTAATAGCAAGTCTGAAAAAACAGCTCGTAAATAATCAATTTTCAAAAGCTCCCTCTGAGTTCTTACACAGACTCACTCAAGCGCTATTACAGTATACCAGCCTGGACCCAGAAACGCCTGATGGAAGACATGTCCTTATGACATACTTAAAGTTAGAACAGGGCCCCGTTACCCCACAGACTGAGATCCTAACAGTGGCCTCTAAATTCTTCCATAACCGGGAGGAAGAGAAGGAATGCCGTAAACAAAAGGCAGATCAGGTCAATTTCCAAATGTTAGCCCAGCTGATAAAACCACAACCTGGGCACTCTTCTACAAACAAGACCCCCACAGGAGCTTGTTTCAAGTGCAGACAAGAAGGACATTGGTCAAGTGCATGCCCCTATCCCAGATCTCCTACCACCCCATGCCCCAGATGCCACAAAAGGGCCACTGGAGGTCTGATTGCCCAGCCACCTGAAGGGGAGGCTGGACAAACAACCCCCATCCTAAGCCCGCCGTAGTGGGGCTGGCAGAAGAAGATTGATGGGGTCTGGGAGCTTCTCGCCTGACCATTTCCATCACCAAACAGGAGCCCAGGGTTACTTCAGTAATAGACGGTCACCCCATCTCCTTCCTCCTAGATACAGGAGCCACCTTCTCAGTCTTGCAGGAATACCGGGGCCCTACCACGCCTGCCATTACTCCTATAGTCAGGGTAGGAAGTAAACAGATTTTCCCATTAACACCCCCCCTTTTATGCACAATCCAAGACAATCCCATACCTTTCTCCCACTCCTTCCTGGTTATGCCCCAGTGTCCCATCCCCTTACTAGGATGGGACATCCTTTCTCTCCTCCATGCTTCCATAACTATATCCACTCCCACAGCCCCCAGTACTCCCTTTCTAATGGCCCTCATAGCCGACGACCCCCCTCTACCCAAGACAATCCCATACCTTTCCCCCACTCTTTCCTGGTTATGCCCCAGTGTCCCATCCCTTTACTAGGACGAGACATCCTTTCTCTCCTCCATGTTTCCATAACTATATCCACTCCCACAGCCCCTAGTACTCCCTTTCTGATGGCTCTCATAGCTGACAACCCCCCTCTACCCAATGAAAGCTCCAGTTTTGCCCTCATACACCCTGTAAATCCCAAAGTTTGGGACATTACAAGCCCCTCCGTGGCTCTATGTCCTCCTGCCTCTATCAAACTACGGGACCCCTCTCAGTATATCTATCAAGCCCAATACCCCCTAACCACTTCAGCCCTCATAGGCCTCCAACCCATCATCCAAGATCTCTTAAACAAAACTTACCTCAGACCCACTCACTCCCCATTTAATACCCCCATATTAGCTGTTAAAAAAACCAACGGATCTTTCCGCCTCATCCAAGACCTTCGCCTCATCAACATGGCCGTTGTCCCTATCCATTCCTTAGTTCCAAATCCATACATCCTTTTATCGCAGATCCCTGCCTCAGCCTCCCACTTCTCAGTCCTAGATCTCAAGGATGCATTTTTTTCTATCCCTCTGGACCCCTCCTCTCAAGATTTCTTCGCCTTCACCTGGATGGACCCATACACAAGACATTCTGAACAACTCACTTAGACAGTTTTGCCACAAAGCTTCCGAGTCCACCTTATTACAATACGTGGATGATCTTCTACTCTGCAGTCCCTCATGGGAACAGTTTCAACTTGACACTGCCTCCCTACTTAACCTTCTAGCTCCCAGAAGTTACTGAGTATCCCCTGTCAAAGCTCAAATCTCTTCCCTTTCTGTCACTTACCTCCGATTTCTTCTATCTCAACAAAGAAAGTCCATTACCTTAGACAGAAAACAGCTCCTCTCTGACCTGCCCGTTCCCAAAACCAAGACAGAAATCCTTTCCTTTCTAGGCCTGGCTAAGTATTTTAGAGCGTGGATCCCTAACTTCTCCCTGTTGGTAATACCCCTATACGACCTCAGCAAGGGCCCCCCTGAAGAACCGTTATCCTCCTCACCCCGACACTCCTTCATTAAGCTCCATCGAGCCCTTGTGGAAGCCCCAGCTCTCCATCTTCCTGATTTGTCGAAGCCCTTCTCATTATACATTCATGAGAAGTCCAGTCAAGCTCTAGGAGTCCTAGGCCAATATTATAGCCCATCCTTTGCCCCAGTAGCTTATCTTTCCAAGCAATTATACCCCACGGTTCAGGGATGAGCCCTCTGCCTGCGGGCATTAGCCGCTGGACAGCTCTTGCAGAAGGAAGCTCATAAACTGACATTCGGGGCGCCCCTTACCATTCTGTCCCCACATCACCTAAAAGATCTCTTAACCTACAAAAGTTTACAGACTTTCCCTCCCTCCAGACTCCTGACCTTACTGTCCTCTTTCCTCCAAAATCCCGTTCACCCCCTTTGCCATCCATACTCGAATCATGACTTTTTCCTCCTTTACCGCTCTCTTGCTTTTTCTCCTCATTCCTATTGTCTTCCCCGCCACCCCAGCTTCCTTTGTATGGCGATTCAAAGTAAGACAGACTTACACACAGCATCAAACAAAAGTTACTGCCCTCATTGCCACATCAGACTGCCCTCTGAAAAGCTGCTCTGAGCCTTTATACCTCCACTTTCCTCCCTCCACCGAATTGTTCACTAGCAGCTACCTTTATTCTCCCTACCTCTGCTTCCTCTATGACCAAAGACAAGCCTATTGTAGGCGATGGCAAGACACCTACGGGAGATGTCCCTACAGGTCTTGCACCATTCACTACATGAGTAACTCCCAGTACCCACAGTATTACTCCTCCAACCGTTTCATGAGATACCCCAACGGCTCACTCTCCTTATCAATCCCAAGTCCCTGGGACTCTCAATGGGCCGCCGGAGTCACAGCCTCAGTTTACTATGAGGAGTCCTCGACCCCCCACGGTACCCTTCATATCTCTCGAGAGTATGTTCCCTCTCACTCCCAGATCTCTCAAGTTGCATCAGATATTGGACATTCCAAAAAAGTCATTATCCAAACTCTTGACAGCACTTCTTCATCTTCTTATTCCTCCTACTCTTAGTTACAGCTTATTCAAGACACCACCATCTTTCTCAACCACACCCTCAACACCGCCAATTGTTTCTTGTGCGCATCACTACAGTGCCCATTGCTGGCCACCATGCCCCTTAATATTTCCAACTACTCCTTCCATGCAGAAAGACAACCCCTCCACCCCCTGGCAGACATACCCCTATGGGAACCAGAATATGCAGATAATCTCACCATCCACCACTGTGTAGGCCCAGCTCCACCCCCCTCCAGCGCACTTCACTGCCTCTCTATCTACACCCCTACCTCTGGCTCTAAGACTTTCACTCAACCGGGACACTTCTTTTAGTGCAATGGCAGTCTTTTCAGCTCACTGCCTCCCAACTCCGATATACCTTGCATTCTCATCACCCTAATCCCACAGCTTACACTTTGCAACATGGCAGAATTCCTTGAGCTCCAACCTCCCTTGCCCTCACGCACAAAAAGGGCTGCTTTCCTTCCCAACATGGTTGGTATCTCTTTGACCACCTCAGACATTAGTGCAGGGTTTTTGAGAAGAGCCTTGAGTCACTCTCTACGGGCAATTAGAAATCTCAACGACAAACTTGAAAGAGCCCTGACATCCACTGCCAATTCCCTAGCCTCTCTCCAAAGACAGGTCACTTTGCTAGCTAAAGTCACCCTTCAAAACCGGCGGGCCTTAGATCTGCTTACATCCGAGAAGGGCGACACCTGCATCTTCCTTCGAGAGGAGTGCTGCTATTACATCAACGAATCCGGCATTGTAGAAACTGACATTACCAAACTCACCAACCTTGCCTCCAGCCTCCACTCTGCTTCCAATTCCAACCCATTCTCTTCAATACTAACAAACCCCCTCTTTAACTGGCTCTGGCCCATTGCAGGCCCTATAATAATCATTCTTCTCGCCTGTCTCTTCTTACCCTATATAATGAAGTTCATCAAATCCCAAGTCGGAAAAATCTCTAATCAAACTTTCAACCAGCTTTTACTCAGGAACTATCAGCTTCTGGCCACAGAAGATCCCTCACCCTCATGTGACCTCCTCACCACACACTGAGATGGACCCCTCTCTCCACTGGAAACTGTTCCTGGAAACAATAGCCACAGACACCTGGCTTCTGGCACCTGTATCCTCTTGGCACCATTAGAATCAACAAGTCCTTGACCTATAGTTACAAGGAACCTTCATTGATTTCCAACCTGAAGAAGTCCACATCTACTCGTCCTTACTGTGGGGAGTCCTATCAACCCTTTCCCCCCAATCCTCAAGCCCTCACTCCCTTCTCCGTCCCCGTTCAGCAGGAAGCAGTCAGAAAGAAAGCAATGTCCACAACCCCATAGAGGAGAAAGGGGGGGATGAAGGGACCCCACCAGTAAGATGGCGAACTTCCGGCTTCTCTTCCGGGTCCTCAGTTCCCAACGGCGCCACCTAAAGACCTATCACCTCTCTCCCCACTCCCACTCCCAGCACCTAGCCAATAGCCACCAGCCCTGTAGAAGTAACACCACAATCACCCCATGCCCCTTCCTATATAACCCAGCACCTTTCCCCAATAAAGCGGAATTCTCTGGTGAATTGCTGCTGTGTGTCGCTCCTTTCCTTTCAATGCCATAAAATGTAGAAAAAAACGTAGGCAAAAATCTCTTGGAATAAACATGAGCGACTTCTTCATGAACATATCTCTCTGGGCAAGGGAAACAAAAGCAAAAATGAACAAGTGGGACTATATCAAGCTGAAAAGCTTCTGTACAGCAATGGACACTATCAGAAAAACAAAAAGACATCCTACAGTGTGGGAGAATATATTCATAAATGACAGATCTGATAAAGGCTTGACATCCAAAATTTGTAAAGCACTCATGCACCTCAACATACAAAAAGCAAATAATTCAATTTAAAAATGGGCAGAGAAGATGAACAGACAGTTCTCCAAAGAAGAAATTCAGGTGGCCAACAGACACATGAAAAGATGGTCCACATCGCTAGTCATCAGAGAAATGCAAATTAAAACCACAATGAGATATGACTTCACACCAGTAAGGATTACCAACATCCAAAAGACAAACAACAAATGCTGGCGGGGTTGTGGAGAAAGGGGAACCCTCCTACACTGCTGGCGGGAACGTAAATTAGTTCAACCATTGTGGAAAGTAATATGGAGGTTCCTCAAAAAGCTCAAAATAGACATACCATTTGACCTAGGAATTCCACTTCTAGGAATTTACCCTAAGAATACAACAGCCCAGTTTGAAAAAGGCAGAAGCACCCCTATGGTTATTGCAGCATTATTTACAATAGTCAAGAAATGGAAGCAACCTAAGTGTCCATCAGTAGATGAATGGATAAAGAAGAAGTGGTACATATACACAATGGAATATTATTCAGCCATAAGAAGAAAACAAATCCTACCATTTGCAACAACATGGAAGGAGGTAGAGGATATTATGCTCAGTGAAATTAGCCAGGTGGAGAAAGACAAGTACCAAATGATTTCACTCATATGTGGAGTATAAGAACAAAGAAAAAACTGAAGGGTGAAAACAGCAGCAGAATCACAGAACCCAAGAATGGATTAACAGTTACCAAAGGGAAAGGGACTGGGGAGGATAGGTGGGAAGGGAGGGATAAGGGTGGGGAAAAAGAAAGGGGGCATTACAATTAGCATATATAATGGGGGAGGCATGTAGAGGGCTGTGCTATGCAGACAATTAGGGACTCTACAGTATTATATAATGCTGATGGACAGTGACTGTAATGGTGTGTGTTGGTGGGACTTGGTGAAGGGGGGAACCTAGTAAACATAAAATTCTTCATGTAATGTAGATTGATATCAAAATAAAAAAACCAAAAACCAAAAAACAATAATAGATTCCTGTAAATAATCTCAGCCTGCAGAACATGTGAAATACCTACCAAATATTTGGTACATATTTATTTGCTCAGCAAATACATTTGACTCCTTACTATGCAAGCAGGGAACACAGATAAAACAAATTAACAAAAAGGAATTACGAATTATGGCATATTACTAAGGAACAAATGGACGCTCTTAATATAGACTCAACCAAATCATAAAATCTGGTTCATTTTCTTGCTTTGGTATTTCATACAGATACCTTTTTCCATAATAACTTAAAGAAGAGCTGATAGGTGTAACCAAATTGTGTGTACACATTTATTAATACAACAAAAAGAAATTTACTGAATGATTATATAATGGCCACTGTCTAGGTACTGGAGAAAGAGCAGTGAACAAAATATAAAGTCATTATGTTTGTGGTAATTTCACCCTAGTGGCAAGAAGGTAAACAAATATATGATAATTGTGAGGATGCTATGAAGAAAATTAAGCAGCCTGCGAAGATGGAGAGTGAAAAAACATACAATCAAACTGTTGATCAAAGGACACAATCAGCAGTAAATAGGCATCCTTTGGAATGGGGGAAAATACATGTAAATCATATACCTGATCAGGGGTTATTATCCAGAACATATAAATAACTCCTACAACTCAATGACAAAAAAAATCAAATTACCCAAATAAAAATGGTCAAAGGTCTTGAATAGACATTTCTCCAATGATATAAATTTGCCATCAAGCATATGATAAGTTGCTCAATATCAGTCATCAGAGAAATGAAAATCAAAACCACAAGGTATTGACTCATAGCCATTCAGGATGACTATCAAAATGAGAGAAAATAAGAACTGTTGGAATGACAGAGAAATTTGAACGCTTGCATACTATTGATGGGACTGCAAAATGGTACAACCTCTACAGAAATCAGTATGGAGCTTCCTCAAACATTAAAAATAGAACAACCATATGATCTAGCAATCCCATTCTGAGTATAAATCAGTAAGAATTGAAGAAAGGTCTCAAAGAGATACTGGCACACCTATGTTCATAGCAGCACTATTTATAATAGCCAGAAAGTAGAATGTCACTGATGGATGAATGGATTGACAAAATGTAGTGTACATACACACATAGTGAAATATTATTCAGCCTTCAAATAGAAGGAAAACCCTGTATTGTGCTATAAAGTGAAATAACCGAGTCACAAAAATACAAATATTTTATGCTCCCACTAATATGAGCTACCTACAGTAGTCCAATTCATAGACACAGGAAGTAGAATGGTGGTTCCCAGAAGCTGGGAGCAGGAGGAAATGAGGAGTTGTTTAATGGGTACAGTTTCAGATTTGCAATATAAAAAATCCTGGATGTCTGTTTCATACCAATGTGAATATACTTTACACTACTTAAATTAATACTTAAAAGTGCTTAAGATGGTAAAATTTATATTATGGGTTTTTTACCACACAACAAAAGCGTAGAACACAGAAGTGAGCAATACCAGCTTTTAAAGATTGCAGTTATTTGAAGAGTTACTAAACTTGTATATGATCAAATACTGAAATGCTTTTATTGCTGTGGGCTAAACTGTAAAGCAGGCAGACTTTCTATCCTTTTGTCATGTCATGTTCCTACTTTCTCTCTTCTATTACTCCTTTCAGTACAGCTTCAGCTCTGGGAAGGAATACATCACATAGGTTTAATCCTTTTCACATTATTATAAAAACAAACAAATACAACACGAAGGATCTCATTTAGTGCTCTATCATGGCCCAGTGTGTTGTGTGTTCTGGGTACATTTCACTTTTAAGAACATGGTTTCAGGTGAGATCTGTGCTCTTCTTGTAATATTCATGAAGCAGACCTCAACATACACAATCCACTTCTTACCAGACAATAATGAAAGAAATCCAAAAGTTTGCTTTAGAAAGATGTGTTTGAATATGGCTAGCAATTATAGGATGTAAACTAAAAACAACTGTAATCTTATTAAAGGAGTCCCATGTCTGTATAATTTTATAATATAATCTCAGTAAACAGGGGTGTATGTGTTGTGACCTTTGTGTTTACATATGTATACACTCAAGGGAGGACTCCAACGTATTTTTAAAGCAACTGTTGGTGCTGTATACCTGATACACATTAGGCTGTAGATTATAATTTCCACAATAACTTTGCTATATGTAGACTAAAAAGAACATATCATTTTCAAATTACTGATGATGAAAAATGATTATTTCAGTACATATGCACAGTAAGAATATAAGTAATTTTAAATAGCCTACCAAACACAAACATAAATTTAGTTCTTGGGACCTAGTTATATTTCTTTAGCTTGAATAATTTTGATTATTAATATTAATATATGTTATGTTCCTTATGAGGAGTTGACTTTACATAAAAAATGGCTTTGTGAAAAATCAAAACAATATTTTAGTAGACTGTATTTCTAAATAATATATAATTTAGGAGAGTTGAAGAACAGTTGGATTTTAAATTCTAGTAAAAATATGTGTTTCTTCTTACTGTATAGTTAACGTCTGTATTATTTAAATAAAGAATTTCCCAAATACTTAGAAAAAAATTAATTTAAGTACTGAGGGCAATTAATTTCAACTTAATTTATGTATTTTGCAGCCAAATTATTGTTTTCTTCCAAATTAAGAATGGATGACGCTTCAAGAATCTCCAAGGAGAATGATCCTTTCCTCCACAGGCCACTACTGGCTTGACTTGTGTAAAAACATGTGCTGTCAATGTGAATTAAGCCCTAAAATACGAGGTGATTTTAAAATATAGAAATATATATTTTATTGCTGAATTTGGCTGCAAAGTGCTGTTGGTCTGATTAGTGTTACACTAATTCTTTCATGTGAAGAAGTTTTCAGTGTCTATTATATATCACACACTAAATTTGATATTAAGAAAGCAAAACAGACATAATGTAGCACTTGAGGAACTTATAGGAAGTACGGGGAAAAGACAGCAACCATAATTAAATACATTATAACTGCTGTGAAAACAAATTAAATATGAGTGTAACCAGGAAATGAAGGAGGTAATGTCAAGTGTCTCTGGTGTTGGGAAGCAGTGATGATGACAGAAAATATTCAGAGATGTTGAAGTCTTCCAAGCCAGAGGGGACAAGGAGATATTTGCTACTTAACTGCACTGTCCACTATGGTAACCACTAGCCACATGAGGCTGTTGAGCACTTAAAATGTGGCTAGTGTGACAAATGAAGACAATTTTTCATTATAGTTACTTAAATTTAAATAGCCATCTTTGACTCATGGTTGCCATATTAGGCAGTAGATCTCTACAGAACTATGAATAATTTGGTATGACTGGAATACATATCATATGGTTTACAGGTCATGGTGATAGATGAGGTTGAAGAGAAAGATAAGAGGGACTTCTTTGTCAGGATGAGGAAAGAAAAGAACCTATCAAATTTATTAAATGATTATGGGTGACATAGGCTTTAACCTCCAAAACTCCGTCTTGGAGTTTTGGAGGCAGAAGCCTGGGTTTAGTGGATTAAAGCAGTTAGTGGGAAGACAGGAAATGAAAAATAGCAAGGATTTACTGTTTTCCAGATATGTTGAATATAAAGAGAAAGAAAATATAGAAAGATAGGTTTGAGGAAACATGGGAATGAGAAGGGATTATAATATTGGGTGGCGGAAGCCATGCTACTCAAGCTGTGTAGCAAAGCTCAGGCTGGAGGAAGACCCCCCACAAGGCAGGGGCCTTCACACCTGGTTCCCTCTATTGCCCACCTTGATTTTGTTATTCTCCATTATACTATTGGCTTTGCTTTTGCTTGCACTTTTGCCAAGGACTAAGCTAACCTTTGATAAGCAGCACGGAAAGGAGGAGAACATAAACTTCCCAAAAGCTTTTCAGGATAGTGCTCCTGAAGAATAGAACACACAGGGGCCAGATGGCAATCTTGGCATGGAATACCAAAACCTGCAGGTAGCTAGTCAAACACTGATTACCCCATCTCCACCTAAGTAGGAATGCCCCCCTTGTTTGTAATGCTAGTGAAATTAGTGAAGAGTTTTATAGGAAAATTAGAGAAATAGAGCTATACGGGGAATATTGAATTGAATAACCCTGTCTGACACTTAATCAATCCTCTCATGCTTTCTTCCCTCTGTTGCTTCTATAGCTTTTCTGTTTCCTTCCTAATTACAGCCCTTTACCAGCATTTGTGCCTTATATGTGAAATTACCAAGTATCATAATTTTCCAAGGAGTAAAGATACCTCAAGTGCTGGGCCTGGAAGCCACAGGGCATAAATCTGCAAAGAAGTAAAAAGCTAACATTTTCAAAGAATATTACTTCTCTCTCACTTACCAGCTTTACATCTCCCTGTATGGCCCCAGAAGATGGCTGGTTAGCCAGAGACAGGTAAGATTCCTCAAGGGAGGAACAACCTAAGACAGGCACAGTTGCAGGGGGGCCATAAGGTGAGAAAATGGGGGCCAACAGAGGTGAGGCTTAGAACTTCACCCCCCCAGTTTTGAGAGAAATTTTCTACCCCTGTGGATGTTTTGTTGCCCTTGTTCAGCTTGGATTAATACCTGGTCTGTAGGCACAAACCTGATCATCTACACTTGCCTTCTTACAGTACTAAATCATGCTTTCTATCTATATCTTGCATCTACCTACTACATCAACATTTTATTAGAAATGTAAAGGAGAAAATGTGAGATTCATATATAAAGTATAAAAATCAAATGAATGATCATACATCATATTTGACTTGATTGTTTATAGTTTAAGGTTTGTAGTTAAAACAGAAACAGTTTTTATGATATGAATGCCCTTGCATTGTTCACCATGTAAGAACTTGTTTAGTCCCTGTAGTAGTGGAGTCATGGAGACCTGTGTAGCATATGTCAGGGAGATTTTGGTATCCACATAGAAGAAAGAGAAATGTAGATAAGAAGTGGAAATTTAGTTTGCTGCCTACTGTGCCCTATAAAGGGGTATATGGTGAAGATATGAGTTTATGATTTTAGATTGATTATAAATGTATTAAAGCCTCTAAGAATATTTTTGTGGGAAAGAATCCTAGCTAACTGTGGCAGTAGGTGACCTGTATTTCACCCTGAGCTGATAGACTCCATAGTCACGGCTATATACTGCACGCTCCTATGGTCACATGCACTACTTAGAAACTGCGTTGCATAGAAATGTAAAACACAATAGAGTCCATGCTGCTAGGAAAAGTTTCAGTCAAGGAACAGAAAAAAAAATCACCTGTCTAACACTTGACCAACCATGAATAGATTAGAAAGAAGAAAGAAAAATAACTTGCCTATACCTATTAATTGTCTATACCAATTAATCAATAGAACAATAAAAAATAATCATATCCTTGTGTAAAATGGTATAAATAAAGCTGTCATTGGCACTTTGTCGAGAGACCACCTCCATCTGACTCTGTGTCCTGTCTCTCCGTGTCCCTACTCTGTCTCATCCTTTTGGGCTTCACCCCCACCGCTGGAGCTGGACTCCGGCAATTGGGGATACTAGAACCTGTTCACAGGTAGTGGGAAGAAGTCAGACATTGCATCATTTTATAGACAATAGTTTATAGAGAATAATCCTAGGTCAGAATCCTAGCAGATTTAGTTGGAAAAGGGGAGCCATAAGTCAAGCAATTAGCCAAGAAATGGAGGAGGAAATTTTCTTAGGAAGAACTAAAGTGAGAGTGAATGGATAAATAAATAAATCTGCTGATAGCTATTAGGTGGGAAAGTTAATGGAGCTCATGATTTTAGCCAGGGTTTTCTCTATAATACTGAAATCAAGTGTGCTTAGCAAAAGGGGATGAGAGAGAGTACAGTCTAAAGGGGAGCGATAAAGATGCAGAGACAGATACCGAAGTTGACAGAAATGGCAATAAATAGCAACATTCAGAGTCCAAGCACATCAAGTTCTTAGCTGAGGTTGGAAACTAAAAATGTGTCATATCACTAGAATACAAGGTTGTGTAGTTTTCTCCAGGGCTTGGCATTCTGACTACAGGAAGTGAAATGAGAACTAACTAGATTTAAGGCTTGGTGTTGCTGGACAGAAGCATTCACCAAAGACAACGTGAATATGCAACCCAGAGAATGGCAAAATAATGAGAATGGTCAATGTCTGGAGAGGGAAAACTTGAAGCCAGGAAGGTAGAAGGAGAGAGCTGAGGGGTGACCATCAAGATAAAGTTGAATGCAGATGACCTTGGATTAAGGGTTTGAATGAATATGAAGGGTAGAATTTTCACTTTGCACTTTCTAGAGATAATTACTTTATAATTAGGGTATTAAGGTTCCTTAAGATGTAAGGTTTACTTAAGAGGATTTTAAAATACTTTATGAAGAGAATGCTATTAGATTTAGTATTTTAGAGTTCCTCAATTCAGAATCTACCATTTTAATTTGTCTCTTTTATTTACTTTTGTCCAAATATAATCAACTTTTCATACCACATTCACATCACCATTTCTTATCAGAATAAAGCCCAGACTCCAGAGGATGACACTGTGAGAATAGAAATGGGTTAGCATAAGAGTAGCCATCTTTAGGGCCTAAAAGCCATTTCCTGAGTGTGTGTGAACTGAAACTGGGGAAGGCTGGGAAAAACAAGATAATCAATCATGAACACTGGAATAAGGCAACGGTGACCCTTGGTCAGCTAACCTTGGTCAGTAAAACCTACATACCAAGCTTATCGTGCAGAACCACCCTGACAATTGAGGGATGGTCTTACCCTGACCTCTTGCTTAACCCCAAGATGTATGTCCACCCTGACAATTGAAGAATGGTTTTAACCTGCCTAACCCCAGGATGTAGTATATATGTCTTGCAAGAATAATGTATAGCTGTAGGAAATTACTATGAGTTAAGTGCTTTGAAAATGATATATAAACCCTTGGTTTCGAATGCTCGGGGTCCTTGTTGAAACCTGCTGTGTTGGGCAGACACTTGGACCCCAGCTAGCTGGAATAACAATAAACCTCTTGCTTGTTGCATCGATCTGTCGTGGCCTTCGTCTCCTCACTGGGGGGGAGCGCAGACTGGAATAAGGCCGTTGGGTCTTACAACACAATTAGGTCCCAAGTTAGGTATCAACTTTTTCTATTTTGTACAACAAACTTGTTTAAATTTGTTTAAAAGCTCTGCACAATTTGCTATTTTCTGTCATGTCATATATTCTCCTGCTTTATTTATTATTTAAAGTATTGTTGATGCTAGGGTTCTTGTTTGTGGAGCTGAAGAATGAACTTAGCAAACAGTCAAGGTAGGAGCACAAGGTACAGGATTTTATTTAGAGATAAAGTGAAAGGACAGAGCTCCCGACTCACACCAGGAGGGGACAAGAGAGTCTGTGGTGGTGCATTGTCTAGGGGTTTTATAAGCAGTTGAGGATATTTGGGAACTTGGAAAAAGCTTAGGGGTGTGGACTTGTTAAGTGGTCTCTGAATATTTATAATTAACTTAACACAAGCAACTTCTTCTGATGATTTCTCCTTGGGATACCAGCATCTTGATCTGGGGGCATATGAAACAAGGCTACCTGCTCAGCCCCCAGGGTGGGCTGAGGTATTGTTTGCTAAAGAGTAAGTTAAGAATTTCTAACGTCTTAACTTCTTGGGTATTAAAATGCAATCTTATCTTTAAGGTGGAATCCTTCCTGCCTTTTACTGTGTTGTTTATGCCTGGGATTACTTGCTAAATTAGTTGCCCAGTTTACTAAATCATTTCATCAGATCTGAAGGAGGAAAGACAGCACATAGGCCTGGGCCTTTTAGTATGCTAAAGAGAACCTTACACATGATTATAAATGGTTAGCATAATAAAACATGTGCTACTCTTCTTTACCTGGGAACATCAACTGATTTTACTGAAAATGATTCTAGAGCTCAATGTTTAACATAGAGTTTTAGCAGGGGAGGTTCCTTGCATGTAGTTACAATGCTCTGACTGCAAATATCCCGCCCTGCCCCCTCTAGAGGCCCTCACCCTACTCTGACTACATCTATGGTCCCTGTCTCATTATCTTATCAAAATCATACTTATATTAATTCTACCTAAACCCCACTTTGCAAAATTTCCGAAGGCCACACACTGGAGTTCTTTCTCAACCCAACCATTCCCCTGGTCTGTGGTACTTATACACTGTACTTACACTGAGGTATAAGTTAACTGTCAGAGAGAGCATGTCTTAAATAGCCTTCTAGTGGTTTGGAGGCTGTTTGAGGATAAAAGCTTTGACTAAAAATTTGAAAGTATAGAAAATATAATCTGGGACAAAATCAAAACACAAATTGATTGATCCTGGCTTCTATAATGCAATCTTTTCAGAATAGATAAACTGTTTGCATTTTACATGAAAATAGAAAAACCTCATTAAATTCTCGTATAAAGTATGGGATTTGACAATAACTTAGTTTGGGAAAGTGTTATAAGCAGAAAAATAATGTTTCTTTCATTATTTCTTTTGTCTTTATTAACAGTTATATAAACTGAATATACTAGGTCACTTGTGACAATACACATTGTTTTTAGACTATTCACATGAAAATAGCTGCATTACATTTGTCAACAGTAATAAGAATGCAAACAATTGTACACCAAGTTCAACCAGACACCCTTAACAAGAAATAAATGAAAATGCAAATTAATAAACATATGGACAATTCAAATTAATTAAAATGACTATAAGACATAAAGTATAAAACCTATGCATGAGAATAACAATATAAGCCCAGACATCACAAAAACTATTAAATTAATGAATGATAGTATGTTCATATGTACTGAAAAAAGTCAACACTAATGTTGAAAAAGCCAAGCCAGATTTTTAAAACCAAAAATTCTAATTTTAATCTTTTATTTTATTTATGATAAAATTAATTAAATTGAATTTTCCCTTCATATTTCTCTACAAAAAAATTATTTAATTTTCTTTCAAAAATGGGAAATGTGTCATTTTATAAGTAATACAACTCTATCATTGTTGAGCTTATGATGAATGGCTTTTAAAGAGTCACTACAATTTATATTGTCATCAATCACACATATTGATACATGCTGAAAGACTTTGTGGGATTTACATAGGAAAAAAATAGTTGGAACACAAGCACAGCAGTCTAATTTGTTTCTTTTTTATTGGCCATCTTAATTGCTTTGCTCCAATTTCCAAAAGCAATTACACCATATTAAGGATTAATCACTTGCTATTAAACATTTAGTCCTTTACCTCAGTCCCTTAAACCTGCCTAATTTCCTGCATTTCTGATCACTACCACCATACTCATGGTTTGTCTACTGAGAATTCATTCCATGGGCAGCAAACACAGAGGACAGCTCACATACTAAGGGACATGCAATGATAATGTGATGTTTAGTGTTTTCTAATCTATTCAACTAATTTTATTTCATTTTAAAAACCATTAAACAGAGGAAAGGAATAGAATCCAGTATTTGTGAGAAATCCTAAAAGCTTTTATGCATATGTGTGTGTGCATGTGTATGTATAACTCCATTTATTTCTGAAAATAACTTTGACAGGGAACTGAAATTCAGAGAAGCTAATCAATTTCCCCAAGGTCACACAGCTGAAACTCGAACATGTCTGTCTCTCACTGAAATCTTTCTTTTTTCCTCCATGTTCCAAATTCCAATACAATAACACAGTCATCCTTACTAAATTGGCATATCTCTTCATGTCTTCCATCCAATACCTATCATTATAATGTATAAATGTACTTGCAGTGAATAGAGAATCTTAAACATATATGCATGGAGGGAGTTTAGAGAGCGTATTTCAATTAGCTTTATTATTAAGACATACAATGCATCTTTGAAGTTGGGACAGTATTATTGAAACCCATCAACTTATTTGGTGTGCACTCAAATTAAACACCAGGAAAATTGCTAACAGGGATTCATAACAGAAATAACATACATGTTTTATGGTAACTACCTTTAATATATAATTATTTACTGTTTCCCTTAATTCCCAGTACAGTGCTTGGCACATAGTAGGTATTCAATATGTGCATGCTGAGTGATGAAACTTTGATAATGTTTACTTAAAGTGCACCCAATGAATAAAGTTGCTTTAGAGTTGTAAATATTCAAAATACACTCTGACCACTTCCAGGAAGATGCAAGACATACTTTTCCCTATTGCTCCCACTAAGTACAAAAAAACACCCTGAACATTACACATAAATGTAGGAAGACTCTTAAATGTGGAAAGAAGAAAGCAAACTGACTAGGGGCCCTCAGGATGTGAAGGATAATATAAGTGTGAGTTCTCTAGTTTTGGGGTTTTTTGTTTTGTTTTCCTATGTCCCAGACTTAAAGCTTTAAAAAGCTGGGTATAAAAGCACAGATGAAAAAAGCACCAATTAATGAATATACTCTCCAGCCAAAAGGGAGAGCACAGCAAGACAGAAAATTTTCAGATAATAATCATTCCACCCCAGGCAAACATCACAGAAAATACTGTGGCCCCACCCCCTACCCCCACCTGTGAAGGATGAATGAGAAACCTAGACTCAATCCATCCCATGGCTGTGACAGGGAGCCCCAAGTCTGCCTCCTTGGGGTGCTGTCAGAGAAGCTGGGTCAGTAACTGGGATTGTAACCCAGGGAGATCCCTAATGAACGCCCTTCCCTTCCAGGGTCAGAGGAGTCCATGCAGAAAGCCTGAACCTCCACTGCCACATGACAGTGACAAGATACTCTTCCTCTTCCCCAATGGGGTGGTGGCAGGGAACTTCAGACGAGTTTGCTTCTTCAGCACAGCACAGCAGTATTGAGGCAACCATCCACTGTGGACAGGAAGCAGTAACAAAATACTCTTACCCCTTCTGACAAAAGAGGCATCACTGAGGTCTGATTGGAGGAGCCAGAACTATAAACAGTGACCAGTGGTGATGAGGAGTCCCAGCTGTGGGGGACCAACACAGGGCAAGGAAGAACCTGGACATCCAGCCAAATTGGCGGTGCTGAGGCAGGACACACCCTCCTGACCAGAGTGATCCAGAGGAAGTATTAGGGTCTCAGTATTTGTGTCTCCTCAGAACTGAAACATTAAAAACATAATGCTCAAGGTTATGGTATTGGAAGGTCGGGCCTTTGGGATGCAATTAGGAAATAAGGGCAGAACCTTCATGATGGGATTCATACCCTTATGAGACAGGCACCAGAGAGCTAGCTCAACCTTTCCACCATGTGAGGAAAACCTGAAAGAGGGCTTTCCCTAGAACATGACCATGCTGAGACCCTCATCTTGGACTTCCAGCCTCCACACAGTGAGACATATATTTCTGCTATCTATAAGCACTCAATTAATGGTGTTTTTGTCATAGCTGCCCAAATGGACTAAGACAGGAAGTGGTACTAAGAATTGCAGATACTAATGTAAAAAAACACCTAAAAATGTGGAAACAGTTTCAGAACTGATAGAGGCTAAAAGAATTTTGATGTGCATGCTAGAAAGTCTACATTGCCATGAACAAATTGTTAAGAGCAATCCTGATGGGAATGCAGAATTATAGAGCTGTAGAAAAATCCACTATCTTCTTACAGAATACTCAAAATAGAAATACAGAGTGAAAGCCAATCTGATGACACCTCAAGCAGAAATGAAAGTCATGTTATTGGAAACTGGAGGAAAGGTGATCCTTGTTATAGAGGCAGAAAGCTTGGCTGACTTGTATTCATGCCCTTGTGTTTCATGGAAAGCAGAAATTTTGATCTATGAAATTTGATAATTGAAATTTATAAGCAAATTATTGAAGAAGTGGCATGTTTTTCTTGAGTGCTCACAGTAAAGCAAAAGAATAAAGAATAATTTAAAGATAAAATTGCTCATCAAAAGAGAAGCAGAACTAGAATTTTATTGTTGTTAATAACCATTTGATCAATAAATATGAGAGATGCCCTCTCAAAGAAAAAAAAAAGTTAAAGCAGTATTTGGGAATTATGACAATTTTTAAAGCCCTCATGTAGTTAGGATCTTGAATTTTCTACACTTTTATTCAAATGCCAGATTTTTCTTTTCTTTTTTCCTTTTAGGAAATCCTAGTTATTGCCAAGTAAAAGATGCAAGGGCACTTAATGACAAACATTTTAACTTCAAAGCCAAAAGAAGACCAAAATAGAAAATAAATTGGTTTTCAATGAATCATTTCACCCACTAATACAGGCTCTGTAGAGGATGCATCAGGCCCTGGCTTGATAAAGGGAAACTGAAATAATCAATGTGACTGACACTCAAGGGAAGAACCCTTCATTTTTGATATAATTGAGAGTTTTTGATTGTCAAAAGAACACACTTCATGTATTTCTAAAAATAATGTGCAATACCTTATGTAATATCCAGGAATCTTATTTCATTTTTATATGCTATATGTGTTATTAATTATAGTATTATTAATATTAAAAATGCAATAAAACACTTAAAAAAAAGAGAAGCAGAACTTAAAATTTGGAAAATTCTCAGCTTATGAATATTGCAAAAAATGAAAAATCATGTTTAGCAAAGGACACTAAAGGTAAATTTGTTCAATGTAGTGAACAGAATTAGGCATGAGTAAACAGGAAAATAAAGCAATGGAAATCACACAATATGAGTAACAGAAAAAAATAGATGAAAAAATGAAGTGAATGAGGTTCAGGATAGTGTGAGACTGCAACAGGATATCTAAGACATGGCAGAAAACATCAAAAGGACAGGAAAAAGTTGTTGGAAAAAATACACTCAAAAAAATAATGGCTAAAAATTAGTGTTGCAGCTATGTTCTCCTTTTTTCTCATCTCAGCAACTGAATTCCTATAAAAATGTGTTTGGCCTTTTGAAATCAGTGGATTTTATGATGTTTATGAGTGTAAAGAAGTAGTAACTAGATACAGAGGGAAGTTTGGACACTCAAATACACACACAACTCAACCACACATTCTGCTACCAACCGCTCCTGTCAACAACTTGGTGTTCCTTTTCATTTTTCCCTCCTCCTTATCTGCAGTGACAATGATGTCACTCAGATGTGACGGTGAGCAAATCATCAAGTTTACTTTTCTGTCTACAACAGGCCTGTGGTACAGGTCCTCTCAGAGGAAAAGCAGTAGCAGCAAGAGAAAAACCAAATAGAAATAAAAGACAGTACAATACAATAAAAACAGACACAATGAAGGCAAGAGAAAAGAGATTTCTAACACCCATATTAATTTCTTCAGACACATGAAGAAGCCACCCTCATAAAAAAAAAACACTACACCACTATGGAAAAAGCACAGGCAGAGAACAAGAGTTCTGGAATCTTACACCACTGGGCCAGAGGAGTCATCACAGCAGCAGCATGTGGAGCCTGTTGCTGTTAACAAGAGGATGTGGTCACGGCTCACTGGGCCTCTCCTTAAACACCTGGAGATAGACTTAGGGGACTGAGGGGTTGTCAGGAGTATCTTGCCCTCATTCATATTTCACACTGTTTGGAACATAATAAATGGTTGATGAATGAGTGAGCAGCGTCAGGTACAACTGAATGGGGGGCTCAGCTTTGAAGCTTAGTCTAGTCACTCACTGTTACCACTGTTGAACATCCCGTTATCTGAGGAGTGATTTGCACAAGTTTACATTTTCATATTTGATAAGGGAGGTTCTCACCAAGTATGGAGAAGGGAGAAGAGGGCACACCTAAATAAGCCTCAGAGAAGAGGTGACTAGAGAGGTGGGTCTTCAATGACACATGTTTTGCTGAGGTGAAATGTCTTAAAAACAAGAGGTAAGAGGTGGGAACTCCCAGAGGAAATAATTCACAGACATGAAAAAGCATCAGATAAGATGTTTTGAAGGAGCAGGGAGCTTGGCTCATAGGGATGGAGATGTAGATTAAGTTAAGGCCAAACTGTGAGTGGAGATGGAGAATTTCAAATTTTATTCTGTAATAAGGTCACTGCTTCCACAGTAAAAGTGAGCAAGGACGAGGTCCACCAGAAAAGACCTAAAAACTAGAAGCAGGGTTACTGCCATGGAAATGAGGTTCACAGATTATAACATAAATGATGAATGCTCAGGATCAGGAATGGCAAGGTTGCCCCGGAAGCTTCCAGCTTCGCTGATGGCAAAAACAGCGACCCCATTAAGAAGAAGAGTCTAAAGGAGATGCATTTAAAAATAAAAAGTGTTTCCCAGTTAACTGTGTTGTGTTATTCATTTACCAGACACAGGCCCCAAAATGAGACCAAAGAGAAAATCTGGGCTTCCAGGCTCAGTCAGAACATGGGATACTGCTATGCTGAAACCTAGTAGTCCCTGGCCTATGCTTTCTGGGAAGCAAAGAAAGAACCTGCCTGCTAGCTAGAAAGGGAAGTCACACGGTCAGTCTTTCACTTGCCTGGCTGGCCATGGTGGAGAAGGCATGCCTGGCTCCAGGCTTCCCAGAGAAACTGGGAAGGCCTGGGGCGAGGGCAGGCGGCGCTCCAGCAGCCCTGGCCTCCGGACCGTGGGGGCACAGCATTGGCCGCCACACCCTGGGTGCGGAGCGCATGCAGAGCTGGCCCCCGGGCAGGCTGAGCTCTGACAGACACGGGCACTGCAGCCCTGAATGGTCTGCATGGTGGTCTCGCTGGGCCGAACACCTGCACGGCCCTCAGAGGGCAGTCCCAGGGGCTAGGGATTCTACTGAGGTTGGTGTTGGGGCCACGCTCTATGAAATCTGGCCAGGGTCTCCTCTGGGCAGGGCTGGTGTGCTCACGGCTGGGGGCTCTGTGATGCATTCCCCCTGGGTGACATTACTGTTGCGCAGGCTGCTTTGTGATGCGTCCCCTGCGTGACCTATCATGGTTGCCCTAGCTGGGCAGCTCAGTCCGTGCTTGGCCTGAGGAGTTAGAAGCTCTCCCTAGCTTTATACCCTATTCTCATGCGTGCCTCCAACAATGGACCAGTGGACACGATGCCACCCTCGCTGGACATCACCTTCCAGTCCCCAGAAGCCCCACCACAAGGCCGTGGGCAGCACAAATGCCTGCCAGAAGCCGGACTCTGACTCCGAAGATGAACCAATGGTCATAACACCACCCTCGCTGGCCATCATCTTCCGGTACTCACAGGCCCCACACAAGGCTGTGGGCAGCACAACCATCGGCCTCCTGCCTACCTCCGACACCACCATTGTGGGACATCATCCTCTGGTCTCCCCCAGCCCCACCTGGTGCCGTGCGTGGCACAACCGCTGGACTCAGCCCTACCCCCGACGATGATGACACAGTGGACACTCCCCACCTTCACGGCTTTCTACAGGTCTCCCCCGGCCCCAGACAAGGCCTATGTCCATTTATAGGGGCTTCATATCCTCCTATCCATTAAACAAAATCTTTCCCAGATCTGTGTGTGCGTATTATATATTCACACTAAATCCTGTTTTTGCTAATATGCCTCTGCTCTGTTTACTCTTTCACTCAGATACAGAGGAAGAACTCACATACATGACTGATAATGTTTTGAGCCACACCTAATGATGCAACATGTTCCATGCCCCAGTGACTGAGATGTGGAAGTAGCCACATTTTATGACTCTGCATGCTCACCACGAGGTCTGCATGCTGAGTGTTTAAGGGATGACAACCCAGGGGAGGCAAGTCCAGAGGAGGGACACCGGGTTGGCTTACGAGGCCCCTTCCCTCTTCTCTCCCACTGCTCTGAGCTCAATGGAGGCTAAGGAATCCCTGCTGTGACACAGGAAACCACTCTTCACTTTGCTCTTTAAACATGTTCAATTCTGTGTGTGTGTGTGTGTCTTACATAACTTAGACTTTGGCCAATCATCCTCACACATTCCCACTTTCCCATGAGAGAACGAATTTGGCATCCAGGGCCTCATGGCTGGAGGAATGACAGAAGGAAGTGCTCCTGCCTGCTCTATGATTTCTGAAATAAGCTTACTTAGAATTTATCACGTAGCTTAGAAATATCAGAAAAGGTCCTCTTTAATGACTGGCCTGACTCTAACCTAAAGTGCTAAAATGTCAAACCATGTTGAGTTACAACTGTGCCCACTTCTCACTGACCCTAGAGTCTGCAGGGTCTCCACCAGACTTAATACAGGTGGAATTCCTAACTTGTGGAGACTACATTCTAGTTGGAGGGGAGGAAAGAGACAATGAACATCTGTAAGTTTTCCAGTAGGTTAGCCAGTAACAAACACTATGAAGAATAAAGCAATATATGGAGGACTGAGATTACAGGCAGAGAAAAGCAGGGCTTTCAACATAAACAGTGGACAGGGTAGGCCACACCAGGGAGGTGGGACTTGGAACAGTCTAGAAGGAGGTGACTTAACCAGGTATCTGCTGGAAAAGCATTCCATGCAGTGGGATAAATTTCTGAAAAAGCCCAGAGGAAGGAGACTTGTGGTCTTCAGGGAGCAGTTAGTCCCTTTAGAGAGCAGAATGTGGCTAGAATAGTCAGCAAGTGGTAAGGAGGGAAAAGAGGACCGAGGAGAGAGATATGGGTTGAAGTCCCTGCACCATCATTTACTGGTTTCATAATCACACACAGTTGACTCGAGTGTGTAAGTGTCTCAGTGAACCCAGAGCTGTCTCTACAGCCTAGTTACCTTGCAAGATATTTGGAAACATAATATAGGGAAGCGACATATAAGCCATGCTGTTAACTGTTCTGTACATAAGGATAGATGGGTAGAAAAAAGGTGATAGATAGGTAGCCATGTTGTTAACTATTCTGTACATAAGGATAGACAGACAAAAAGATGATGACAGACAGATGATAGACACAGGATAGATTAGACAGGATAGATGATAGATGTAGATTGATTATATTAGATAGACAAATGATAGACAGATGCCAGGTGGTTGATTGATAGATGACAGACAGATAGATGAGATATATAGATAGATAAGATAGATGATAGATGACAGATTAGATAGATTAAGTAGATAGAAAGATGATAGATATAGATAGGATATATGAAAGATTAGATAGATGATGATAGATACAGACATACAGATTAGGTAGGCTAGATACATACATGATAGATTAGATAGATTAGAGACATAGATGTTTAGGTAGACAGATGCTAAATAGATGACAGATTAGAAAGATGAGATTAGATATAGATAGATGATAGATAGATAGATGATAGATAGATAGATAGATAGATAGATAGATAGATAGATAGATGATACAGAGTTATGCACTGTATTTTTGGGCCCTCACCTTACCATCTCCCGCTCCTAACCCCACCACCACACACACACAAATTCATATTTGAATCGAGTCAGGGTTGAAGCCCTAACCCCCACTGTGATGGTATTGGGAGGTGGGGCCTTTGGAGGTAATTAAGTTCGGAAGAAATCATGAGGGTGTGGGTGGAGCAGCCATTATGCAATTCAGTGCTGTTAAGAGGAAGAGAGGACGGCTTTCTCCCTCGACCTTGTGAGGACACAGCAGGAATGTGGCCATCTGCAAGCCAGAAGAAGGGACCTAACCAGGAACTGAATCAGCCTTGTTCTTGGACTTCTGCCTCCAGAATGGCAAGAAATCAGTGTATATGGATTAAGCCCCCACTTGAGATTCTTGCCAATTGTGCAAGGAACATAGGGATCCACATCCGGCCGCTGTGGGATGAAAGAAAGGTGGGCAGCCTGAGAGACTTCCTAACAGCTGGAGAGCTGCTAAAGGGGCAAGGGTTGCACAGAGCTTGCCGCTCAGGAGAAAGCACAGGTGTGCAAAATTGTCCGGGTGCACTCTGCTCAGTAGGTGAGGGAACTTTTAGGAGCTCCGGGCACTCCATCCCCCTGGCTGGCTATGCAGGTCCAAGGCCCCCCACCGTGAGGTGACTGATATACAACACAGCCTACCGCACCTTCCTCCTGGCCAGCACTGGCTTGCAAACTGGCTGCCCCCTGCATCGTGCCAAGCCAGCGACAGGACAGCCCCACCTATGGCAGCTACAGGTGTAAAGCACAGAGGCTTCTCCCTGTGTGCTCTGCAAACTGGCCCTGGCAGTGGAGACAGGCACTGTGGCCGGGAAACAGGAAAGTCCTCTTTCTTCCCGTGGACACCAGTGCTGCTCACCTGTGACCCCTGACTGCCATCACTCCAAGGGCTGAGCAGCTCCAGAGAGAAAAGCTTCTGGGCACTAGAGGGCCCCACCTACAAATATGAAACGTCAAAGTCAAAGGAACCTGGTAACTGGACTCAATCAATCTTCTTCAAAGGGATGTCAACATAAAAATCAGAAACATGCTCATGGAGCTACAGCAAAATTTGCCCCCATCTCTTGAGCATAATTCTCTCTGTCTCTCTACCAGGAACACTTTTGAGGCCTTGTTGTGAGAGAGATGCTGGGACAGCACAGCAGGAATGGGCAGAGCTCTCAGATCCACCCCGGCCAGTGTCAGGGCAGTCCTACACGGGGTCTGAGCAAACTGCAATGGAGGGATGCCACACGTGTAACTTAGCAGGGAATAACAGTGCCACACGCTAGCCTTCCCATTAATGGCTAGTGGCTAGGTGGCTCTACCGATATCAGGTGATGCCAACATCCCGGGCCTTATCTCTGTGGCGCCCTTTTCCCCCCACAATCCTTGAAAGCAGCACATGGAAAGGTACCACCAGTCTCCACCATCTCACTTCTCAGTTTAGGCTTGATGTTCCTGCATCACATCTCCTCTTCGTTCCAGTTTTCTTGGCGGGTTGGTGTTCTGAAAAAAAGAAAAAAAATTAACTCAGAATTGGAATGAAATGGCAGGGGGTATAAGACTCTGTTTAAACACCATCAGCAGAACAAAGACATCCTACAGAATGGGAGAATATATTCATAGATGACATATCCGATAAGTGGTTGACATCTAAAATACGTATTAAGTGCTCATGCACCTCCACACATGAAAAACAAATAATCCAATTAAAAAATGGACAGAGTATCTGAACAGACACTTCTCCAAAGAAGCAATTCAGGTAGCCAACAGTCACATGAAAAGATGTCCACATCTCTAATCATCAGAGAAATGCAAATTAAAACCACCATGAGATGTCACCTCACACCAGTCAGGATGGCCACCATCCAGAAGACACACAACAACAGATGTTGGCGAGGATGTGGAGAAAGTGGAACCCTCCAACACTGCTGGTGGGAATGTAAGTCAGTTCAACCATTGTAGAAAGCAGATTGGAGGTTCCCCAAAAAGCAAAAAATTACAAATACCATTTGAGCCAGGAATTCCACTCCTAGGAATTTACCCTAAGAATGCAGGAGCACAGTTTCAGAAAGACACATGCACCCCTATGTTTATTGCAGTGCTATTTACAATAATCAAGAAATGGAAGCAACCTAAGTGTCCATCAGTAGATGAATAGATAAAGAAGAGGTGGTACATATACACAATGGAATATTATTCAGCCATAAGAAGAAAACAAATACTACCATTTGCAACAACATTGATGGAGCTAGAGGGTATTATGCTGAATGAAATTAGCTAGGTGGAGAAATACGAGTATGAAATGATTTCATTAATCTGTGGAGTATAAGAACAAAGAAAAAAACCAGAGGAACAAAAACAGCAGCAGACTCACAGAACCCAAGAATGGACTAACAGTTACCAAAGGGAAAGGGACTGGGTTAGAGGAAAAAGGGGCATTATGATTAGCACATGTAATGTCTGGGGTTGGGGGAGGTGACACAGGGAAGGCAGTACAACACAAAGAAGACAAGTAGGGATTCTACAGCGTCTTACTACGCTGATGGACAGTGACTGTAATGGGGTATGGGGTGGGGACTTGATAATGTGGAAGGAGTCTATGAACCATAATATTGCTCATGTAATTGTACATTAATGATACCAAGAAAAAAAATCACAAGCTGTCACCTCACACCAGTCAGAATGGGTAGTACCAAAAAACAAGAAATAACAAACATTGATAAGGATGTGGAGAAAAGAGTAGCCTCGTACACTGTTGGTGGCCATGTAAATTGATGCAACTACTATGGAAAACAGTGTGGATGTGCCTAAAAATATTAATAGCGGTATCATATGACCCAGCATGCTTTCTCATACACAGCAGTGTGACTCCTTTCAGGATACTGGACCTGTTTCCAATGCATACAACACCAAGCAATTCTCAAACACAAGCAGGGTGTCTGAGAACTCAATTCTGAGTCTATCTGCCTGGATACAGCACCACATTCCCAGGGTAAGGTTTCTATCCTCAAGACTGCCTTCCACCCCAGCTCCAGAACATGGTTGCAAGCCCCATGCAGTTAGCCTGTATTTCCCACCTACCCGCTAAGACTGGAGGTTCCAACGACCTCCCCCTTAGGTTTGACCAATTTGCTAGAGTGGCTCAGAAGCTCAGGAAAACACTCACATTTACCAGTTTAACAAAGGGTACCATAAAGGACACAACAGCTGGATGAACACACACATCTGGCAGGGTCCCAAATAAAGGAGCTTCTATCCTCCCAGTGCTTGGGGCCTGGCATGGTGGCCTGTGCAGGTGACCTGGTTCCCCAAGCATGGAAGCTCTGACGGAGAAGCAGAAGATGAAAGAGAGAGATGTGCTCTTCTCATGGGGTTTTGTGAGGGCTTCACTGCAGAGTCATGACTGACTAAATCACTGGCCATTGCTGATTCAACCTCCAGCCCTTCATCTCTTTCCTCTTCCCTGGGGGCTGAGGGCTGAGAGTTCCCACCCTCTAACCACAAGCTTGGTGCCCCTGGCAACCAGCCTCTACCCTGGGCTAGGGCACAAAACCCTCTGCGTTAACCTAACAAGACACGCATTGGACAGTTATGGCTCAGAAGGATTTTCAGAAACTGTGGATGAGGAGCAAAAATACCCAGGAAATGTAATTGGTCATCTGAATTACCAAATATTTCCTTTATCAACCATTATATCACAACAGGTGTCCCCACATACGCATAATGCCTGCAGGGACCTCTCTCTCCCCGAGAGGAGGCACAGAGCTCCCCACTTCCACCATAATTTCCTTCCTACACATGACATTGATCTGCACCAAAGACAATCCCTTTCAGGAGGATAAAGTCAAGGTTTCCAGCATATGCCAAGGCTGAGGAGGCCCTCCTCTCCAGGGACATGGGGCAGAGATGGGAGAAAGAGCTTCAGGAGTCTCTTTTCCTGTCAGCAGCTCTCCACTCCACCAGCCTCAACTGTCACCTCACCACCCAGCCTGAAGCACAGAGGCCTGCAAAGAACAAAATCCTGGAGTCAGAGCAGCTGAACAGCTGCCGTGTGTGCTCAGCTTTGCAATGCAAGGGGCTCTGCTCCTCTCAGGGTTCAGATTGGCAAAACCTGACAGGGAAGAGGAAGTGGCCCAGCGACTCCCCATCACCATGTCGAATTGGGCAATGCAAGCTCCACTTCCGTCAGAGGTGCTTCCTGACTGTCTGAGCACTTGCAAGGCAGCATGATAGAGTGTAGTTGGGGAGAAATTTCCCAAACCTAGAATTTTAATCTCTGGAGTATGAGTAGACTTTGTGCTGCTCTGACCACACTGGAGCACAAAGAATGTCTAAGCAGCAGGTCCCACTTCTGAGTGACAGCACCCACGTCACCCGTTCGCTGCTGCCTCTGGTGACCAAGACGAGAACTAGCTGGATGTTACTGCAAAGTTTTGACTTTCAAACGAAAGTGCAGAAGTTTTTGAGACACCTTCTTGATCCACTCTCTGCATTCGCAGTGAGACAGAGCAGGGAAATGGGATGAGGGTCATGCCACTGTAAAATACACTCAGCCTTTAAAAAGCCCACTTTATACTTTAACTTCATCTACATGCTGTTCTGCTTCTTCCAGCCCCTCTATCAATTAAGGAACCTTGTAACCACGATGGGAGAGAGACCTGAGAAGGGCAAATGAACCTAGGGGGATAAAAAATGCTGAGATCTGGATCAACACAGTCCCCTGAATAACCCTACTTTAAAGATAAAACTTCAAAGGAATTAGGAATCAGCTGTATGCAGCATGCCTTATGCCCAGAGCTACCCAAAAGGCCCTGAACTGCGCCTCCTTTCTCAGGTCACCTGCACTCCTGTCTGGGTGTGTACACTGTCTGACAGTAAATGAACCTTCTTGTTGCACAAGCCAACTGGACTCGTCTCTGACCTCTTTACCCTAATAAAGACAAAATCCCTCTGACCTCCACCTCTGGAGGTAAACGTCCCTGTCACTTTGTTACCTTAGTCAGCTTTCTAGTCTTACAATCCTTTTCTCTCTCCCTGTTTTATTTAAGGCTAGTGGGGAAGCAGTAGTTCTTAGAACATAATCTCACTCCATCCAGTGCTCCATGGCTCCCCAAATTCTGGACTTGTAGGGATATAATTCTCACCCCGTACAGATCAAGTGGACACCGGATGCCAGGTGACCCTGGCTTCAGGAGTTGTCCAGGGATGGAACAGCATTTCAATGAACTTTCTTTTTCTCCCTCTGCTCTGCCTTGTTCTCTACTGGCTGCACAGCTGCTGACATTCGCTTCTACTCTTGCTGTAATGAATTCCTTTCTTACTGGCACACATTTGACCTGGTTGAGAATTCTTTCCCTATCAGAGTCAAGAACTGTCCCCGATCCAGGTTGAGGTTTCACCTAGTACCCAGGGAGAGACCTGCCCAGCAATACCAGCATTCAGCTGCAGCTGTATAGGAGGGACCCACATGGGCTGAGTCCACACCCACAGCCACATTCCTGGAAAAGCAGGCGAGGCCAGGCTTCCACTCCTAACCCAGGGCCTTGGGCTCCTGAATTCTCTACAGTTCCCCTTTCCCATCCCTGGACATTGTCTGCCACTGCCACATCTTCTACAGCACTGAAGTATATCTGGCTCTCTCCAGGTCTTCCCCAGACTCAAAATTAATTAATTAAAAATTCAATCCACAAGCTATAGAGGCAGCAAAAAAATATTTCCTAGGACAAGCCACCACATCTGTAGTACTAATGTTAGCCATCACTATCAATCTCATATTCTCTGGACAATGGGCTATTACAAAAATATATGATTCCATGGCATCTATCATCATTACCACAACCATAGCCATAAAACTGGGAATAGCCCCATTTCACTTCTGGGTTCCAGAACTAGTACAAGGAAACCCTGCTGTCATAGGGCATACTACCATTAAACCAACAAAATTCCCACCCATCTCAGTTCTATGTCAAATTTCACCCACAGTAAACATAAAATACCTATAGCAACACTCCCAATTTTAATTGGAGGCTCAGCGGGTCCTAAACCAAACATAATTATGAAGAATTATAGCTTACTCCTCAATTGCCCACATAGGTTGAATAATAATAATCATAACATATAACCCAACTATTACTATACTAAATCTCCTAATTTATCTTATAATGACCCTATCAATATTCATAATGCTAGTATACAACTCATCAACAACAACCTCATCTTTGTCTCACCTATCAAATAAAGATACTGATAACTACAACGATTATGCTCACAATCCTATTACTTGGAGGCCTTCCACCATTATCCGGATTTTTACCTAAATGAATGATCATTCAAGAACTTATCAAAAACAACATAATAATATAACCAACAATAACAGCAGTGATAGCTCTACTAACCTTATATTTTTATATGTGCTAACTTACTCAACAACACTAACAATATTCCCAATAACCAACAACATAAAAATAAAGTAACAATTTGAAACTACACAACACATAAAATTAGCCCCACCCCTAATTATTCTATCCACAATAAATACTTCCACTAATTCCAACCATATCAATTCTAAACAAGAAATTTAGGTTACACAGACCAAGACCCTTCAAAGCTCTAAGCATCTAAACAAGTATAAAACACTTAATTTCTGATCCTAAAGACTCTAAAACCCTATTCTACATCACTTGAATGCAAACCAAACACTTATTAAGCTAAATCCTCACTAGATTGATGGGATACAAACCCATGAAACTTTAGTTAATAGCTAAAAACCCTAATAAGCTGGCTTCAATTTACTTCTCCCGCCATAAAAAAAAAAGGTGGCGAGAGAAGTCCCGGCAGAATTGAAGCTGCTTCTCTGAATTTGCAATTCAGTATGTAAAACACCTCAGGACTTGGCAAGAAGAGGACTTTACCTACATCTTTAGATCTACAGTCTAATACTTACTCAGCCCTTACCCATGTTCATCAATCGTTAATTATTTTCAACTAATCACAAAGACATCGGCACATTATACCTTCTTTTTGGAGCTTGAGCTGGAATAGTAGGACCCGCTCTAAGCCTCCTTATGGTGCTGAACTAGGCCAGCCTGGGACCCTCTTAGGTGGTAAGTGACCACATCTATAATGTAAGCATAACCACGCACACCTTTTTAATAATTTCCTTTATGGTGATACCTATTATAATAGGGGGCTTTGGAAACTGACTAGTGCCTTTAATAATTAGTGCTCCAGACATAGCATTTCCCCATATAAATAACATAAGCTTTTGACTCCTCCCTCCCTCCTTCCTTCTTCTCCTAGCATCCTCTAGTCGAAGCAGGAGTTGGAACCGGTTGAACCCACATATTCCACCCCCCTTTAGCAGGTAATTTAGCACATGCAGGGGTCTCAGTGGATTTAATTATCTTCTCTCTTCACTTACCAGGTGTCTCATCATTTCTAGGGGCTATTAACTTCATTACAACTATGATTAACACAAAACTTCCCACTATAAGCCAATATCAAACTCCACTACTTGTGTGATCAGTTCTAGTTACAGCCGTACTCCTACTACTGTCTCTACCATGTTCTAGCTGCCGGCATTACTATGCTTTTAACGGATCTCAACCTAAACACATTTTTGGATCCTGCTGGGGGAGGGGATCCAATTTTATATCAACACTTATTCCGGTTTTGGTCACCCCGAAGTACATATTTTAATCCTTCCTGGCTTTGGAATCATCTCTCATATTGTAACATACTATTCTGGGAAAAAGAACCGTTTGGGTATATGGGCATACTCTGGGCAATAATGTCAATTGGCTTTCTAGGCTTCATTATATGAGCATATCATATATTTACAGTAGGCACAGACGTTTATTCACAAGCCTGTTTTACATCCGCCACTATAATACCAACAGGTGTGAAAGTATTCAGTTGATTAGCAACTCTGCACGGCAGAAACGTAAAATGATCCCCGGCCATATGATAGGCCCTCAGCTTTATTTTCTTGTTTACAGTAGGGGGCTTAACTGGTATTGTTAATTCACCATTAGATATTGTTCTTCATGATCCTTACTATGTAATAGCCCATTTTATTATGTGCTTTCCATAGGTGCAGTTTTTGCTATTATGGGGAGATTTGTACAATGACTTCCTCTATTTTCAGGATATACCCTCAACCCTACATGAGCAAAGATTCCATTTACAATAATATTTTTGGGTGTTAATATAATATTTTCCTGAACATTTTCACAGATTTTCAGGAACACCAAGACATTATTCTGATTACCCAGATGCTTACACAACATGAAATAGTGTGTCATCCACAGGACCCTTTATCTCACTGGCATTATAATTTTTATAATCTTGAGAAGCTTTTGCTTCTAAATGAGAAGTGCACATAGTAGAACTAACTAATACCAATCTCGAACGATTACACAGCTGCTCCGCACCTTACCATACATTTGAGGAGCCTGCCTTTCTAAACTTGAGCAAACAAGGAAGGAATCGAACACCCCAAAAAATGGTTTCAAGTCAGTGTCATAACCTCTTTCTCAATTATTGAAGTATTAGTAATGCTTACATAACTTCCTCAAAGTTAAATTATAGGTCTAAGTCCTTTATACTCCCATGGCATGCCCCTTTCAACCCAGGCTGCTATGGGAGCTACAAGCCTAGAGGAAGAAGGCACTTGATGCTCCCTGACATTTACCTGAGGAAACTGACCCTCTGGCTGCACTTCACTGTGCCTATCAGGGTCTCTAAGTAACGCCAAGGAGATGGGGGCCAGGCATTTATGTGCGCTTCAGGCCTCCTACCTTCTGTGTCCCAAAGCTGCCCTCTGCTTTGATGGCAGCATGGAACAAATTTTAACTACTCTAAACAAAATAGATAAACCCCTAGAGAGACTTATCAAGAAAAAAAGAGGACTCCATACACATGAGAAAGGAAAAATCATACGGACACCACAGAAATACAAAGAATTATGACAGAATACAATGAAAAATTATATGCCAACAAACTGGATAACCTAGAAGAAATAGACAACTTTCTAGAAAACTACAACCTTCCAAGGATGACCCAGGAAAATACAGAAAATCTGGAGAACAATTACCAGCAAACAAATTGAATTGGTAACGAAGAGTACTTAAGACCAAAACTCCTGAACCAGATGGTTTCACTACTGAATTTTATTAAACATTTAGTGAAGACCTAATACCCATCCTCCTTAAAGTTTTCCAAAAAGTAGAAGAGGAGGAACACTCCCAAACTCATTCTATGAGGCCAACATTACTCTAATACCAAAACCAGGTAGAGACCACAAAAAGAGAAAATTACAGACCAATGTCCCCAATGAACATAGATGCAAAAATACTCAACAAAATACTTGCAAACAAAATTCAAAAATACATCAAAAACATAACCCATCATGATCAAGTGGGATTCATTTGAGGGATGTAAGCATGGTACAACATTTGATAATCCATCAACATCGCAAACCACTTAAAGAAAAAGGACAAAAATCAGATGATCATCTCCACTGATGTTGAAAAAGCATTCGACAAAACTCAACATCCATTCATGATAAAAATTCTCAACAAGAAATGGATTAAAGATGACGGCATGAGA
Organism: Manis pentadactyla; assembly: GCF_030020395.1. Classification (NCBI taxonomy): domain Eukaryota; kingdom Metazoa; phylum Chordata; class Mammalia; order Pholidota; family Manidae; genus Manis; species Manis pentadactyla. The sequence goes on along the minus strand of NC_080030.1, from coordinate 80,246,488 downwards.
GGAGAGACAGAGGCTTCCTCCTAAAACTGGATACAATTAGAAAATTTAATTGGCACAACTAATCCTGAGAGAGCAACAGGAAAGAGAACGGCATCAGACTGCCCACACCTAGAGAAAAGAGCAGACATCAAAGAATGGAGTAACATACCAGAGCTGTGGCTCAATGGGACAAGAGCCCTTCCTCCACCCCAGCTCACCAGCAGGAGGAAGAGAAATGGAGCAGGGAGGGAGTGGAAGACTTGGAACTACTGAATACCTAGCTCCGGAGATCTGCGCTGGGAACACAAACATACATTTCATGGTGCTTTCATGAGACTCACATGACTACTGGGTTGGAAAGTTAATACAGTTCCTGGGGATACTGAGATTCCGGCTGCTTGTGGAAAGCAGGGATCCATATCTGGCTGCTCTGGGACAAAAGCATACCTGCATGACCCTCCCATTGGCTCAGGCAGTGGAGACAGGCACAGCAGCCAGGAGGCGAGGAACAGCTCTTTCCTCCCCCCAGGCACCAGTACCTCTCCCCTGCGACCCCCAACATTGCTTCAGAGGCTAAGCAGCACCAGAATAGAGTTTCTGGACACTAGAGGGCGCCATATACAAACACGAAATGCCAAAGGAACCTTGTCCAGAGTAAAATTGTTAGTATAACTCCCGAGAAAGATTTAAATAATATGGATCTCGTGACTCTTCCTGAAAGGGAGTTCAAAATAAAACTCATCAACATTCTAATGGAGGTATGGAAAGACATCCAAGAACTCAGGAATGAATTCAGGTTGGAGATCCAATCATTGAAGAGCACAATGGAAGGTATTAAAAGCAGGTTGGATATGGTGGAGGAGACAATAAATGAAATAAAAACTAGAGAAGAGGAATACAAAGAAGCTGAGGCACAGAGAGAAAAAGGGATCTCTAAAAATGAAAGAATAGTGAGAGAACTGTGTGACCAATCCAAGCAGAACAATATTCACATTATAGGGATACCAGAAGAAGAGAGAGAGAAAGGGATGGAAAGTGTCTTTGAGGAGGTACTTGCTGAAAACTTCCCCAATCTGGGGAAGGACATAGTCTCTCAGGCAATGGAGATACACAGATCTCCCAACACAAGGGACCCAAGGAAGACAACAGCAAGACACATAGTAATTAAAATGGGAAAGATCAAGGATAAGGACAGACTGTTAAAAGCAGCCAGAGGCAGAAATAAGATAACATACAAAGGAAAGCCAATCAGGCTAACATCAGACTTCTCAGCAGAAACCTTACAGGCCAGAAGGTAGTGGCATGATGTATTATTAATGCCATGAAGCAGAAGGGCCTAGAACCAAGATTACTTTATCTGGCAAGATTATCACTTAAATTTGAAGGAGGGATTAAACAATTTCCAGATATAGCAAAAGCTGAGAGAGTTTACCTCCCACAAACCATCTCTGCAGTCTATTTTGGAGGGACTGCTATAGATGGAAGTGTTCCTAGGGTTGGATAGCTGTCTGTCACCAGAGGTAGTAAAACCATGGTAGGAAGGGTGGAGCAGCTGATTGTGAGGCAAATGCAAAATTAAATTGACTATCCCCAAAGTCAATAAAAGGATAGACAAAAAGTACAGAATTTGATACCTAACATATAAACAATGAAGGAGGAAGAAAAAGGAGGAAAAATAGAAAAGAACCTTTAGATTCTGTTTGTAACAGTCTACTAAGTTAGACTCTTAGTAAGGAAAGTAACCTGGAACCTTTGGTAACCACGAATCTAAAGCCTGAAATGGCAATAAGTACATACCTATCGATAATCACCCAAATCTAAATGGGCTGAATGCTCCAATCAAAAGAGAGACTCACTAAATGCTAAAAAAAACAAGACCCATCTATATGCTGCTTACAAGAGACACACCTTAAACCCAGAGACATGAACAGACTATAAGTCAAGGGATGGAAAAAGATATTTCATGCAAACAATAGGGAGATAAAAGCAGGTATTGCAGTACTAGTATCAGAAAAGATAGACTTCAAAACAAAGAAAGTAAGAGATAAAGAAGGACATTATATAATGATAAAGGGCGCAGTCCAACAGGAAGATATAACCATTATAAATATATATGCATCCAACATAGGAACACCAGCATATGTGAAACAAATTCAAACAGAACTAAAGGAGGAAATAGAATGCAATGCACTCATTTTAGGAGACTTCAACACACCATTGACTCCAAAGGAAAGATCCACCAAACAGAAAATAAGTAAGGACACAGAGGCACTGAACAACACACTAGAAAAGATGGACTTAACAGACACCAACAGAACTCTACATACAAAAGCAGCAGGATACAGATTCTCCTCAAGTGCAGATGCAACATTCTCCAGAATAGACCACATACTAGGCAACAAGACGAGCCTCAGTAAATTCCAAACATTGAAATCCTACCACCAACTTTTCAGACCACAAAGGTATAAAACTAGAAATAAATTGTACAAAGAAAGCAAAAAGGCTCACAAACACATGAAGGCTTAACAACATGCTTCTAAATAATCAATGGATACAGTGACCAAATTAAAATGGAGATCCAACAATATACGGAAACAAATGACAACAACAACACAAAGCCCTAACTACTGTGGGATGCAGCGAAAACAGTGTTAAAAGGAAAGTATATAACAATCCAGGCATATTTAAAGAAGGAAGAACAATCCCAAATGAATAGTCTAATGTCACAATTATTGAAATTGGAAAAAGAAGAACAAATGAGGCTTAAGGTCAGCAGAAGGAGGGTCATAATAAAAATCAGAGAATAAATAAAGTTGAGTAGAATAAAACAATAGAAAAAATCAATGAAACCGAGAGCTGATTCTTCGAGAGAATAAACAAAATAGATAAGACTCTAGCCAGACTTATTAAGAGAAAAAAAGAATCAACACACATCAACAGAATCAGAAACAAGAAAGGAAAAATCACGACGGACCCCACAGAAATACAAAGAATTATTAGAGAATACTATGAAAATCTATATGCTAACAGGCTGGAAAACCTAGGAGAAATGGACAACTTCCTAGAAAAATACAACCTTCCAAGACTTACCCAGAAGGAAACAGAAAATCTAAACAGACCACTTGCCAGCAACGAAATTGAAGCTTTAATCAAAAAACTAACCAAGAACAAAACACCTGGGCCAGATGGATTTACATCAGAATTTTATCAGACATACAGAGAAGATGTAATGCCCATTCTCCTTAAAGTTTTCCAAAAAATAGAAGAGGAGGGAATACTCCCAAACTCATTCCATGAAGCTAACATCACCCTAATACCAAAACCAGGCAAAGACCCCACCAAAAAAGAAAACTACAGACCAGTATCCTTGATGAACATAGATGCAAAAATCTCAACAAAACGTTAGCAAACTGAATTCAACAATACATCAAAAGGATCATACACCATGACCAAGTGGGATTCATTCCAGGGATGCAAGGATGGTATAACAATTGAAAATCCATCAACATCATCCACCACATCAACAAAAAGGACAAAAACCACATGATCATCTAGATAGATGCTGAAAAAGCATTCGACCAAATTCAACACCCACTTATGATAAAAGCTCTCAACAAAATGGGCATAAAGGGCAAGTACCTCAACATAATAAAGCCCATATATGATAAACCCACAGCTAACATCATACTGAACAGCGAGAGGCTGAAAGCTTTTCCTCTGAGATCAGGAACAAGACAGGTATGCCCACTCTCCCCACTGTTATTCAGCATAGTACAGGAGGTCCTAGCCACGGCAATAAGACAAACAAAGAAATACAAGGAATCCAGACTGGTAAAGAAGAAGTCAAACTGTCACTATTTGCAGATGACATGATATTGTACACAAAAACCCTAAAGACCACTCCAAAACTAGTAGAACTAATATCAGAAATCAGCAAAGTTGTAGGATACAAAATTAACACACAGAAATCTGTGGCTTTCCTATACACTAACAATGAACTAATAGAAAGAGAAATCAGGAAAATAATTCCATTCACTGTAGCATCAAAAGAATAAAATACCTAGGAACAAACCTAACCAAGGAAGTGAAAGACCTATACCCTGAAAACTATAAGACACTCTTAAGAGAAATTACAGAGGACACTAACAAATGGAAACTCGTCCCATGCTTCTAGTTAGGAAAAATTAGTATTGTCAAAATGGCCATCCTACCCAAAGCAATGTACAGATTCGATGCAGTCCCTATCAAATTACCAACAGCATTCTTCAATGAACTAGAAAAAGTACTTCAAAAATTCATATGGATACACCAAAGACCCCAAATAGCCAAAGCAATCCTGAGAAGAAAGAATAAAGTGTGGGGCATCTTTCTCCCTAACTTCAAGCTCTACTACAAAGCCACGGTAATCAAGACAATTTGGTATTGGCACAAGAACAGAGCCACAGACCAATGGAACAGAATAGAGACTCCAAACATTAACCCAAACATGTATGGTCAATTTATATTCGTTAAAGGCACCATGGACATACAATGGGGAAATGACAGTCTCTTCAATAGATGGTGCTGGAAAAACTGGACAGCTACATGGAGGAGAATGAAACTGGATCACTCTCTAACCCTGTACACAAATTTAAATTTGAAATGGACCAAAAACTTGAACGTAAGTCATGAAACCATAAAACTCTTTGAAAAAAACATAGGCAGAAATCTCTTATACATAAACATTGGAGACCTCTTCTTTAATATATCTCCCCGGGTAAGGGAAACAAAATAAAAAATGAACAGGTGGGACTATATCAAGCTGAAAAGCTTCTGTACAGCAAAGGACACCATCAATAGTACAGAAAGGTATCCTACAGTATGGGAGAACTTATTCATAAATGACAGATCCAATAAAGGTTTGACATCCAAAATAGATAAAGAGCTCACACACCTCAACAAAGAAAAAGCAAATAATCCATTAAAAAATGGGCAAAGGAGCTGAATAGATAGTTCTCTAAAGAAGAAATTCAGATGGCCAACAGACACATGAAAATATGCTCCATATTGCTTGACATCAGAGAAATGCAAATTAAAACCACAATGAGATATCACTTCACACCAGTAATGATGGCTACCATCCAAAAGACAAAGAACAACAAATGCTGACGAGGTTGTGAAAAAAAGGAGATCCTTCGTACACTGCTGGAGGGAATGTAAATTAGTTCAACCATTGTGGAAAGCAGTATAGACATTCCTCAGAATGCTCAAAATTGAAATACCATGTGACCTAGGAATTCCACTTCAAGAATTTACCCTAAGAATGCAGGATCCCAGTTTGAAAAATACAGATGCACCCTTATGTTTATTCCAGCACTATTTACAATAGCCAAGAAATGGAAGCAACCTAAGTGTCCATCAGTAGATGAATGGATAAAGAAGATGTGGTACATATACACAGTGGAATATTATTCAGCCATAAGAAGGAAACAGATCCTACCATTTTCAACAGCATGGATGGAGCTAGAGGGTATTATGCTCAGTGAAATAACCCAGGCAGAGAAAGGCAAGTACCAAATGATTTCACTCATATGTGGAGTACAAGAGCAAAGAAAAACTGAAGGAACAAAACAGCAGCAGAATCACAGAATGCAAGAAGGGACTAACAGTTACCAAAGGGAAAGGAACTGGGGAGAATGGGAGTGTAGGGAGGGGATAAGGGCTGGGGAAAAGAAAGGGGGCATTACAATTAGCATGTATAGTGTTGTGGGTTGGTATGGGAGTGCTGTACAACACAGAGAAGACAGGTGGTGATTACACAGTATCTTGCTACACTGATTGACAGTGACTGAAGTGGGGTTGTGTGGGGGTCTTGGTGAGGAAGGGAGCCTGGTTAACATAGTGTTCTTCATATAATTGTAGATTAATGATAGTGAAAACAAACAAATAAATAAATTATAGAGAAAATGAAAAACAAGCACTGTGGCTTGAGTGCACTGAGATGTCTGTAGATTAAGGCCACTTAAGGTCATGGTAAGAAAACTGCTTTTTTCCAAATTTAAGAAAAACGATTAGGATATTAGAAACAAATGTGAGTGGCATCATCTAATTTCCACTTAAAATATACTCTTGAATTCCTCATAGAGGATAAGTTTTAATGGGACAAGAGAAGAAGGAGGGATTGAAATGGATAGAATATTAATTTGGTCCCATTGAGAAATGATGGGGCACAGATAAGTGAGTCAACCAAAAATATAGCAAAAACTAGACAAATATTTATATATAAGGTTGATAGCATAGTGGCTGACAGAAAATGAATACAAATATATATATATATAATCACAGTTGTATTAAACAGGATTCTTATTTTCAAATCACTCAGTGTCTATCTGGAAAGATTTGAGAAATACATGTATTTTAATGATTATTATCATTCCTAGAAGAACAGTGTTAGACAAAGAAGTGTCTCTCTCTTTCTCAATAAAATGATTTGTACCTATACCTGCAATAATAAAAGTGAGGAGTCAGTGAGCTTCAATTGGAGAAGGGAAATATCATTCCAAGTCCATATAAAAGTCAGTGATATCCTACAATGCCATTCTATTCAATATCAGTTAAGATAGATATTTTAACTATCTATTAAGTGCCAAGCATATTTCTAAGCACTGAAAATACAGTGATGAGAAAGACAGACATTGTTTCTGACCATACAGGGTTAAATTATTGCCATTTAAAAGAGACTTATTTTCCATAAAATAAGTTAACAGACTGACTCATATTTAAAGTTTTCCATTTAAAATTATACTGGTTTTAAGTTCTATAATATTTGATAGGGTAAAACACTGCATGACATTTGTAAAAATAAACACAAAACATGAATGACTGTTTAGTGATCTAGCCTATGAAGTAGAACGGGGGTAACCTTTCAAAAATATATTATATTTAAATCTGAATTTTGGAATTCCTTATTTCTGGAAATCTTTTAAAAAATCAACTTGACAAAATGAGTTCCAGTGGAATGGATTTCCATTGTCTATACAGCTAAGAACGTGTTGCAACAGACAGTAGTGACTCTATAGCAGTGACTGTAATGGGTTATGTGGTGGGGACTGATAATGGGGGGAATCTAGTAACCACAATGTTGCTCATGTAATTGTATCTTAATGATACCAAAAAAAAATGTTACAAAAATAAACAAATCTTGACATCACGTTTGTTTAATTCTGTAAATATTAATTTGTCACCCATGCAATAACTATTGTAGATTCAGTGACCCATCTTGATTTTATAGTTATGGTCCTCTATCTTTGCTTGTTTGTTTGTTTTACCTTGAGAGGTCTGTAAAGTAAGATCATATAAGGTCATGGTAAGGACATAATCTTGACCCAAATTCAAGGAAATTATTAAAATGTCACAAACAGGAGAGTATGTATGATATAATCTTATATCCATTTTGAAAAGACACTCTAAGCTTCCCTGTAAAAAATAGGTTATAAAAAGGAAAAGAAGAATTTGGGACTGAAGTCATGGTCTTTGTCATTCATAGGCTGAGAGTATGTCAAATGACAATTTTAAGTACTAGGCTTGGATGTGATTTAAGTCACTTTTGCCCAATTCCCATTGGACAGCCCTTAGCTTCCGGGCACCAACCTAACTTCCTAGGTGTTGGTTATACACAGTCTTGCTAGGGAAATAGAGCAATAAACACATAATATTGTTTCTGCCTCACAGTATTTCCAATGAGAATTTTGGATGCAAAGGTTCCTCATGTCTAAATGATAACTATTTCTTTTGTTTTATTTATTCCCAGCCCCTGCTTCAAACTCCTACAGTTTCTGAGAACACACTCTTTAATGAGACTCAGTAACCCCTCCTACTGAAATGTATGCAACCAATTGTTATCAAATGAACAAAGAATTTGGAAATGATAATTGCTGCCAAAACTGGTTACTATGTTTTATTAATAGTAATGATTCCCCTCAGTCAGTTGTATGGATGGTAAAGAGGACTGAGCTTTGACACAGTTTGCAGAATCATCAGTATACCTGTAGGAAGGTTAAAATAAAGAGAACAGATAATATCAGCTTGGGAGAAAGTATATATTGTTAAAAGAACAGTAGAAGCCTGGGAAGCACTGATTATCAAGTAACTGGTAGAGAACTAGGAGGCAGTAGAAAGGTAGATAAAAAGTGGGTAGCTAGGTACAAGGGTACTCAGCAAAGTATTTCGCTAGAATGAAGACAATTTTCTGAGGTATTTGGAAAGGGAATAGGAAAAACTTACTGTTAGGAAATGATGGTTAATTAAGAAAACTATACTCTGTCTTACTATTTGTAGGTGGGGGTGTTGGCTTTATTTGTATTTTGATTTTTAGCACAGTATTGGAGAGAGATTTATCAGCATAAGTGATCCCAGGTACAGACCTGGAAGATGGGTTCACACATCCAAGTGAATGGTTTAGCTGTTTTGTATGAGTTAGTCCTGTGATTCTTGATTCTATTTATTCATTAGAATCACCTAGGGGACTTAAAAAAATACCCTAGTGTTGATCCCACTGTTTTAAATTAAATAAGAATCTTGGAGTTGGGGATGAGTTATAGGTATGTTTAAATGCTCTCCTATGTTGAAACAAAGGTATAAGACTTTGGAAATCATACTCTGATCATTTTCAGCTTTTTGGATGGAGTAGCAGTGAAATTTGCCTTCTGGGAGTGAAAAGCACCAAGTGAAAACCTCCCTCAAGGAGGGAGACAGGTTAAAAATGAGGTGTAAACAAGGACAGGGCTTTCATAAAATAGGAATAAGTATCTGAGTTGGTGGCTACTTTCTGTACAGAAACAATGATTCTCAAACTGCAGATCCCTTGGCTCTTCCCTGGACTTAAGGAATCAATGATTCTGGGCCTAGCAGTGTTTTAACAAGCTCTCTGGGATATTTGCATTCATGCTATACTTTGAAATCTATTGACCTTTCCAAATACTTAATGGCTGGATCCTGCTCAGTTTCTCAATACCATCTTAGGAAATTTAGGAAGAGGAGGACCAGATCTGACCAGTTTTTCATAGAGGCAGGGGACACCACACAATATATTTGCTGACATGGGTGGAGAATGTGTGCTTTTGAGGTATTTTTATATTTTGTGATGTTTTTAATATGTACAGAAAAGTCACAACCTAAGTGTACAGCTTGAAGAATTTTCACACACAGGATGCAGCCTTGTCGTCTAGATCAAGAACAAAATATGGCCAGAAAGTAAAATCAAATATTCCCTCTTTGTCACTATCTACCCTGCTTAAACACCCTTCTTATTTTTTGCACCACAGATTATTATTACCTATTTTCAAGGTTATAAAATGAAATATCTTACAATGTATACTCTTCAACAGTCTTATTCTTTGTTAGATTCATCATTTTTTTTCATGTAGTGCTAGTTTATCCATTTTCATTGATTGATAGTTCACTATGTTTTATTCTGTAATATCTAATCTGTAACGCCCATTGAGCAACTACTCTTATTTCTAATCATGTATTTTTCATCTCTTAAGGTTTCATTTGGTTATACTTTATATCGCCCCTTCTTTTCCTCACCATGTTGACTGGTTTTACTTTTTCTGTAAAGGGTTGTATAGTAAATATTTTAGACTTTACATGGCACATGTGGTCTTTATCATGGTACTGGTTTGTTTTTCATTTTTCATTTTTTACTTTTTTAATAATAATCTCTAAAATTATAAAAATCATTCTTAACTTTCACACAATACCAAAGCAGGGTACAAGCCAGGTATAGTCTGTAGTTTGTCAACCCTTGTTTTAAATAGTAGAACAGAGTTAAAATGTCTGCTAGAAAGTCCTTGTCTGCTAATCCCATCATTTTTGTTCTGTTTCTATTGAATGGTATTTCTCGTGATAATGGGTACTATTTTTTTTTGCTTCTTGATGTGACCAATCAATAATTTTTACTGGGTGTTAAACATTGTGAATTTTAATTTTTTGAGTTGTCTGGATTTAGGTGTCTTCCCTTGAAGAATGTTGGGCATTCTTCTGCTACATAGGGAAGTTACATTTGGTTCAGCTTGTTAACTTTTGAAGTTTGTTTTTAAGTTTGCTAGGGCAGTTCTAGAGTGACTTTACTCTAAGGATAGTTTAGCCCCTCTACTGAAGCATATCAACTGAAGGTTTTTGAATGAATACTCTGTTTAAAGCGGACTCTGTACCCTACCTGGAGGAAGTTGAAAAATATCTAGCCCTGTGTACTCTCTTGGAATCATTCAGCATGCAGATCCCTGGTCTCTCTCTGTCAGACTTCATGGAATCCTACCCTTTGCACGCATTTGTTAGTGTATAGCAAATGTCCAGGGGTCACTGTGCAGATTTTATGAGTTATTTTTCTGCAGAGGTCCCTGTCCTCTAGAAGTCTGTCTCAGTTTACAGGTGCCTCATGCTCCCTGAACACCATGTGCTTTGCTCGGTTGGAGCACCGTGTTCTGCATACAATCTCCCTCCCTAGTCTATGGTCCTGAATGTGCTTCTAGATGGAAAGCAAGGCAGTCATGCTCCTCTCTTTTGTTCTTCTTCTTCTTTCTGTGATCACAGTTCTGTATGGCTCTGGTCCAGTGTTTGATAAAAGTTATATTTTTACTCAGTTTTTAATTTTTTTGAAGAAAATAGCGTTAATTCACTCTCTGTTTCTCTGCTATGGCTCCCTCTTGGTTTGAAGATTTTTTTCTTTTAATCTTTAAATAATTGAAACTTTCATTGAATTAATTTGTTTTTCTTTTTTGGAGATTCTGAGAAGTATTTCAAACTGAATGTGAAAAAAATAATGAACCAAGCAATCCACATGTTTATTAATAATTTTTCTAGATGCATTAACTTACTCTGTCATTTTTATATACATGTCTCTTAGGAAAGTAAGTATAAATTAAGGTGGGATATTTGCTAAAAAGCATATTTAAGTATTCAGCAATAAACTTTCAATGAAGAGATGTCATTATACTTAGCTTTTTCCCCCTTAACATGAGGTGTTCATCTGGATGAATGATGAGTGTTATTCTTCAAGTGGTTATAAATCTATTTCTCAGATGAATTTGATTTAGTCTATTTTAGTATGAAAGGAGCTGGAGTAAGAAATGGAAATGATGAGGACCTTTCAATTGTCTTCATTATCACCAAAAATCCATTTATCTTTTTTAAAAAACTTGAAATGGCATTATTTGTTGTGCCTTAACAAAAACTAAATAAACATAGCAATCTAGAAGATGTACAATTTAACTACTCAATGGCTCAATTTTCTTTATGCTAAAAGAGTTTCTCCTTAAATACAAATATCCATAAGGCTGAGCTAACAAATAAAAACAAAGACAGCTATACAAATAGAACTGCTGCTCTGTACATGTCACATAATGGATAATGATTATAATATTTAAATAGTTTGTCTAATTAAGAGGTTGACACCAGTGATGCCTGTCTGCAAAGGAATAGTCCATACATAAATGTCGGTTTTATTTGAGTGCTTATGAAAGGTTCATGTTAACAATGGAGATTTGCAGAAAATGTCCCTTGATAAAGTCTGAGATTAGACTGAATGCTTAGGATTTGGAATTGGCCAAATGTACTCATCTTCCACAATATACAATTCTTTTCTCTTTTGTGATAAACAAGCCTGTTTCTTGTCACCCCTGCCCCCCATTCCTAAGCTAGTTCAGAAGAAATTGATAGCTGGGCAGAGCATGGTATGAGATCAGTATCTGAAAAGATGTGTTACAGAAAACTGTTTTAGGTGGTTTTGAAGATTTTTGTTTTTTGTCATGTTTTGGGGCAGTTCCAATTTACAATGTCTTAAATAGAATGTATGATCTCGTACCCAAAGCAAAAAGAAGGTGACATATTTTCATTATCTAAAAAAGCAATACAGAAATTTAAAGTAATTAAAATTTAATACTAGGAAAAATACATTTGTGGAAAAAGTATCAAACATTTTCTTAATCTTTGCACTTAAATACAATTAATTTTGATTTTATTTTATGACTTTTCTTCCTCCTGGTTATGTAAGATATTAAGGAAACTACCAAGTTTACATACATTCAGTTACTTTAAAGTGTGGAGATAGAAGTTATATAGATTAATAACATTGTAAACAATTAAAATTACATTTCAAACATTTAAAATTTAACAGCTCTAGTTTTTATCAATAGATTTGAGCACATTAAGAATTTAAGAGGAATTTTGATTGTATTTTCCCTATAATAGACTAAAGTCTCAAATCAAATGGATTAAAAGAAAATTGTTACTATTAAAAGACATTTCATGGCTTGGAGCCAAGATGGCGGTGTGAGTAGTTCAGTGGAAATCTCCTCCCAAAAACATATTTATTTATGAAAACTCTTCCTAAAAGAGACACCAGTGGATACAGTACAACAGCCAGGCTACATCTACATCTACATCTACGAGAACTCAACATCACACGAAGGGGGTAAGATACAAGCCACGGCCCAGCGGGACCTGAACGTCCCCCCACCCTAGAACCCAGCAGGAATAAAGGAGTCAGAATGGGGAGGGAGTGAAAGTCCAGGATTGCTAAACAACCAGCTCTAGAAATCCACACCTGGAGCACAGACACATGGTACACGGGGTGCTGGATATTAGAGAAACAGAAAAGCAAAACCTGTGGGCAGGTCCCCATAACTGGCACCCCTGAGACAAAAGAAAAGCAAGTGCTTTTTGCAAGTCTTAAAGAGACAGGGTCCCCACAGCTGGACGAAGTCTTCCTGGCACACTTAGCCAGCAGCTGGGAATCCCAGGGAACTTTAGGCACCGTAACCCCTGGGTGGCAGTGCAGCCCTGAAGACCCTCATGGCACTAAGCAGCCTCCCAGTCATTCCCCCAACTGGCATGAACCCAGACACACTGGCCCAGTAGTGGGATAGCAGCAGCGTGCGCCAGGGATGGCGGCTCCAGAGGGGACTATGAGCAGCCCATGTGTGCTGGTGGAGCCAGAGGGTACCGGGAGTGACTCATATGAGCCTGCCATAGCAGTGACCAAGTGGCCCACATGCGCTGATGGCCGCGGCAACAGAGAGGCCAGGAGAGGCCCACGTGAGCCCACAGTGGTGGCGACCAAGCAGCCCAGGAGCAGCCCATGTGTGCTGGGGGCTGTAGCACCAGAGGGGCATGGGAGAGGCCTGCGCACACCTGCAGTGGCACCAGAGGGGCCCAAATATGGCCCGTGTGCATGAGTAGAGGTGGTGCCATAGGGGCCCAGGAGCGGCACATGGGAACTGGCGGAGGTGGCAGAGGAGCACCCCAGGAACAGCTGAATGGAATACCAGCCCAATGCACAGCTGCCCAGGCCAGACCCAAAGGCTGCTGCTAGCACACAACTGCCCAGCAGGGGCGCCACTTTCATCGAGGAGCGCACCCGGCAATGCCTGCCACTCCCTGCAGGGCTCTGCACTGATCTGATGGAAACCCTGCCCACAGCAGCTTAGGGGATTAACCTGGTGGCTGCTCCAGGAGTGCGGGTAACTGACAAAGGCTGCAAAGAAGGGCAAGGCATCCAGCAAGCAGGAAAGGATGTTCTTCTCCCAGTTGACACACCTGCAACCTGCCTACAGACACCACCATCACCATGAAAAGGCAGAAGAATTTAGTCCAGTCCAAAATAGTCCAGACAAACCCTGAGAGAGGAACTGCAGAGATAGACCTAACCAGTCTCCCTGAAAAAGAATTCAAAATAAAAACCATAAACATGCTGACACATCTGCAGAGAAATATGTAAGAGCTAAAGGAGCAAGTACAGAAAGAGACAACAGAAATAAAACAATCTCTGGAAGGACTTAAAAGCAGAATGGACAGGATGCAAGAGGCCATTAATGGAATAGAAACCAGAGAACAGGAACGCCTAGAAGCTGATGCAGAGAGAGATAAAAGAATCTCCAGAAATGAAACAATATTAAGAGAACTGTGTGAACAACCCAAAAGGAACAATATACACATTACAGAGGTACCAGAAGAAGAAGAGAGAAAAAAAGGGATAGAAAGTGTCTTTGAAGAAATAATTGCTGAAAACTTCCCCAAACTGGGGGAAGAAATAGTTGCTCAGACCACACAAGCACCCAGAACTCCCAAAAGAAGGGACTCAAAGAGGACAACACCAAGACACATAATAATTAAAATGGCAAAGATCAAGGAAAAGGACAGAGTATTAAAGGCAACCAGAGAGAGAAAACAGGGCACCTACAAAGGAAAACCCATCAGCCTATCATCAGACTCCTCAACAGAAACCTTACAGGCCAGAAGAGAATGGCATGATATATTTAATGCAATGAAAGAGAATGGTCTTGAACCAAAGATACTGTATCCAGCATGATTATCATTTAAATATGAAGGAGGAATTAAACAATTCCCAGACAAGGAAAAGTTGAGGGAATTTGCTACACACAAACCACATCTACAGGGTATTTTGGAGGGACTGTTCTAAATGGAAGCACTCCTAAAAAGAGCACAGAACAAAACACCAAACACATGAAGAATGGAGGAGGAGGAATAAGAAGGGAAAGAAATAAAGAATCATCAGACAGTGTTTATAATAGCTCAATAAGCAAGTTAAGTTAGATAGTAAGATAACAGAGAAGCTAAACCTTGAACATTTGGTAACCACAAATTTAAAGCCTGCAATGGCAATAAGTACATACGTTTCAATAATCACCCTAAATGTAAATGGACTGAATGCACCAATCAAAAGACACAGAGTAATAGAATGGGTGAGAAAGCAAGACCCATCTATATGCTGCTTACAAGAGACTCACCCAAAACCCAAAGACATGCCCAGATTAAAAGTCAAGGGATGGAAAAAGATACTTCATACAAAAAATAGGGAGAAAAAAGGTGTGCAGTACTAGTATCAGAAAAAATAGACTTCAAAACAAACTAAGTAACAAGAGATAATGAAGGACATTACATAATGATAAGGGGCTCAGTCCAACAAGAGAATATAATCATTATTAATATATATGCACCCAATACAGGAGCACGAACATATGTGCAACAAATACTGACAGAATTAAAGGAGGAAATAGAATGCAGTGCATTCATTTTGGGAGACTCCAACACACCACTCACTCCAAAGAACATATCCACCAAAAAGGTAATAAGTAAGGAAACAGAGGCACTGAACAACACACACTAGAACAGTTGGACCTAATAGACATCTACAGAACTCTACATCCAAAAGCAACAGTATACACATTCTTCTCAAGTGCACATGGAACATTCTCCAGAATAGACCACATACTAGGCCACAAAAAGAGCCTCAGTAAATTCCAAAAGATTGAAATACTACTACCAACTTTTCAGGCCAGAATGGTATAAAACTAGAAATAAATTGTGCAAAGGAAGCAAAAAGGCTCACAAACACCTGGAGGCTTAACAACATGCTTCTAAATAATCAGTGGATCAACGACCAAATTAAAATGGAGATCCAGCAATATATGGAAACAAATGACAACAACAACACAAAGCCCCAACTTCTGTGGGATGCAGTGAAAGCAGTGTGTAAAGGAAAGTATATAACAATCCAATCATATTTAAAGAAGGAAGAACAATCCCAAATGAATAGTCTAATGTCACAATTATCAAAATTGGAAAAAGAACAAATGAGGACTAAGGTCAGCACATGGAGGGACAAAATAAAGATCACAGAAGAAATAAATAAAATTGAGAAGAATAAAACAATAGAAAAAATCAATGAAACCAAGAGCTGGTTCTTTGAGAAAATAAACAAAATAGATAAGCCTTTAGCCAGACTTATTAAGAGAAAAAGAGAATCAACACACATCAACAGAATCAGAAACAAGATAGGAAAAATCATGACAGACCCCACAGAAATACAAAGAATTATTAGAGAACACTATGAAAACCTGTATGTTAACAAGCTGGAAAACCTAGGAGAAATGGAAAACTTCCTAGAAAAATACAACCTTCCAAGACTGACCCAGAAATAAACAGAAAATCTAAACAGACCACTTACCAGCAATGAAATTGAAGTGGTAAACAAAAAACTACCCCAAAACAAAACCCCCAGGCCTGATGGATTTACCTCAGAATTTTATCTGAGACACAGAGAAGACGTAATATCCATTCTCCTTAAAGTTTTCCAAAAAATAGAAGAGGGAATACTCCCAAACAGATTCTATGAAGCCAACATCACCTTAATAATAATTCCAGGCAAAGACTCCACCAAAAAGACAACTACAGACCAATATCCCTGATGGACGTAGATGCAAAAATACTCAACAAAACATTAGCAAACCGAATTCAAAAATACATCAAAAGGATCATATACCATGACCAAGTGGGATTCATCCCAGGGATGCAAGGATGGTACAACATTTGAAAGTCCATCAACATCATCCACCACATCAACAAAAGGACAAAAACCACATGATCATCTCCATAGATGCTGAAAAAGCATTCGACAAAATTCGACATCCATTCATGATAAAAACTCTCAACAAAATGGGTATAGAGGGCAAGTACCTCAACATAATAAAGGCCATATATAATAAACCCACTGCTAACATCATACTGAACAGCGAGAAGCTAAAAACTTTTCCTCTGAGATCAGGAACAAGACAGGGATACCCACTCTCCCCACTGTTATTCAACATAATACTGGAAGTCCTAGCCATGGCAATTAGACAAAACAAAGAAATACAAGGAATCCAGATTGGTAAAGAAAAAGTTAAACTGCCACTATTTGCAAATGACATGATATTGTACATAAAAAACCCTAAAGACTCCACTCCAAAACTACTAGAACAAATATCGGAATTCAGCAAAGTTGCAGGATACAAAATTAACACACAGAAATCTGTGGTTTTCCTGTATGCTAACAATGAACTGATAGAAAGGGAAATCAGGAAAATAATTCCATTCACAGTAGCATCAAAAAGAATAAAATACCTAGGAATAAACCTAACCAAGGAAGTGAAAGACCTATACCCTGAAAACTACAAGAAACTCTTAAGAGAAATTACAGAGGACACTAACAAATGGAAACTCATCCCATGCTCCTGGGTAGGAAGAATTAATATTGTCAAAATGCCCATCTTGCCCAAAGTATTATACAGATTCGATGTATCAAATTACCAACAGCATTCTTCACTGAACTGGAAAAAATAGTTTAAAAAGTCATATGGAACCACCAAAGACCCCGAATAGCCAAAGCAATCCTAAGAAGGAAGAATAAAGTGTGGGGGATCTCGCTCCCCAACTTTAAGCTCTACTACAAAGTCACAGCAATCAAGGCTATTTGGTACTAGCACAAGAACAGAGCCACAGACCAGTGGAACAGAATAGAGACTCCAGACATTAACTCAAACTTATATGGTCAATTAATATATGATAAAGGAGCCATGAACATACAGTGGGCAGTCTCTTCAACAGATGGTGCTGGCAAAACTGGACAGCTACATGTAAGAGAATGAAACTGGATCACTGTCTAACCCCATACACAAAAGTAAATTTGAAATGGATCAAAGATGTGAATGTAAGTCATGAAACCATAAAACTCTTAGAAAAAGACATTGCAAAAATCTCTAAGACATAAACATGAGTGATTTGTTCATGAACATATCTCCCCAGGCAAAGGAAACGAAAGTAAAAATGAACAGGTGGGAGTATATCAAGCTGCAAAGCTTCTGTACAGCAAAGGATACTACCAAGTGAACAAAAAGGCATCATACAGTATTGGAGTATATATTCATAAATGACAGAATTGATAAAGGTTTGACATCCAAAATATATAAAGAGCTCACACACCTCAACAAACAAAAAGCAAATGTTCCAATTAAAAAATGGGCAGAGGAGCTGAACAGACAGTTCTCTAAAGAAGAAATTCAGATGGCCAACAGACACATGTAAAGATGCTTCACATCACTTGTCATCATAGAAATGCAAATTAAAACCACAAAGAGATATCACCTCACACCAGTAAGGATGGCCACCATCCAATAGACAAGCAACAACAAATGTTGGTGAGGTTGTGGGGAAAGGGGAACTCTCCTACACTGTTGGTGGGAATGTAAATTCAACCATTGTGGAAAGCAGTATCGAGGTTCCTCACAGTGCTTAAAATAGAAATACTATTTGACGCAGGAATTCCACTTCTAGGAATTTACCCTAAGAATGCAGCAGCCCAGTTTGAAAAAGACAGATGCATCCTTATGTTTATCGCAGCACTATTTACAATAGCCAAGATATGGAAGCAACCTAAGTGTCCATCAGTAGATGAATGGATAAAGAATATGTGGTACATATACACAGTGGAATATTATTCAGCCATAAGAAAGAAACAGATCCTACCATTTGCAACAACATGGATGGAGCTAGAGGGTATTATGCTCAGTGAAATAATACAGGTGGAGAAAGACAAGTACCAAGTGAAATAAGCCAGGTGGAGAAAGACAAGTACTGAATGATTTCACTCATATGTGGAGTATAAGAGCAAAGAAAAACTGAAGGAACAAAACAGCAGCAGAATCACAGAACCCACGAGTGGACTAACAGTTACCAAAGAGAAAGGGACTGTGGAGAATGTGTGGGAAGGGTGGGATAAGGGTGGGGAAAAGAAAGGAGGCATTACCATTGGCATGTATAATGTGGTGGAGGTACGGGGTGGGCTCTGCAACACAGAGAAGACAAGTAGTGATTTTGCAGCATTTTACTATGCTGATGAACAGTGACTGTGAAGGGCATTTTGTCTGCTTTGACTATTGTAAACCCAGTCCCTGAAACAGAATCTGGCACATAGTAAGTGCTCCATAAATATTTGTTGAGTAAATACAGCTGGCCCGTGAACAACAGGATGGTTAGGGGTGTCCATCCTGGTGCAGTTGAAAATCCGTGTATAACTTCAGACTCCCCAGAAACTTAACTACTCATAACCTACTGTTGACCGGAAGTATTACCTACAAGAAACACATATTTTGTATGTTATGTATATTTTATAATGTATGATTGCAAGAAAGGAAGCTAGAGAAAAAAAAAAGACATTTTACCCTAATTGATTCTGTTACATGAACTGGTTGTTTTCTCTGTGGTTTACAACAGGCCAGCTCTGTAAGCTTCATATATTAAAAAATTAACATAATTTAAGCTTACATATTTTTATTAGAATAAGATAGACTAATCACCAATCTTTTTATTATCTACTATATTCCTGATATGTTAAATAACTATATTTAAAGCCATCATAACTTCTAATTAACTTCAAGTCTGAGCTATTTAATCACATTGCTTTACTATTTAGGTGAAAAAAATATTCTTTTAAAACATTGGCCTAATAGGGGTATGTAATTAATTTTTCTATGATACTATTCATTCTGAAGTGTCTACAAAGACCAAAGCAATCTTTTGAAGATATTGAGAGAAAATATGCTAAAACACTGAAAAAAAAGGTATTTTATTTTAGAAAGCAATCAAGCATGCAGAAATTTCCCTGGACTCTTGATTCAGTCCCCTAATCTGTATTCCTCTTTCATGTCCACAGATCAGCCAGATAGTATTTTCAAAACCCAAATCTAGTCCTGTCGTCTATGCTGAAAGCCTTCCCTTCCATTGCTGTAAATGAACTTCATGGCCTTGGCAGAAAGGTCTTTCAAGGCCTGGCCCCTGCTGCCCACCCAACCCCATTTGTACCACATGTCCCCTCACTCTGGGCAGTGTCACACAGACTTTCAGTTTGGAGAGTGCCCATTTCCTCTGCTAAAAGTGTCATGTGCCTGCTCAGAATACTTTTCCTTCTCCCTCGCATCTAGCTGAATGCTCACTGTTCTCCCCTCAGGTTTCTAATCTGGTGTCCCTTCCTCAGATAATTCTTGTTTCTGAATCCTGTAATGCCCTATATATATGATAATAGTATTAAATGTTCCTTCTTTATGGTACCTGACAGAAATGTAGTTTTATGTGTTTATTTTATCATTTGTTTAGAGCTTTACTCTCCACTAGGCAGGATGCTCACTGAGGGCAGAGATTATGCTTACCATTGGTCATCACTATTATGTAGCCTGAGGACTAACTCAGTTCTTCTGGTACTTAGTAGATCTTGATGAGTACTTTTTAAACAGATGGCCAAATGAATAAACTTGAAAATTCATAGAAAGTTTGTATAGGTAACCAATATGATCCCCATGTGTATTTTGAATCTATTAAGAAATGGTTCCATTGAATAACCTTCTCTGAACCCTCCCCTTTTTCTGAATTGTTGAACAAAAAGATCTTTCAGATGGTGCTAATCACACTGGAAAGCCTGGTGGTCCAAACAGAGTGATGCTGAAGGAACAAAGGTTCCATTATTGACAGGATTTGTACCAACTCACTTTGACCAGAGACCAGGCAATGTCACTTAGTAGAGAGAGTGCAATGCTGACTTAGAGTCACGGTGTGTTTAATACTGTCTTTCACTTGTTCTAACTGCTGTAAAATAAAAAATTGGCTTAGATAGTATATTCTGCCATATGAATCTATTTTTATAGACAATGTGTCTTTTGGAAAAAAAAATAATTAAATCCAGGCAAAATCACAATACAGAGGTTCTAGCATTCAGGTAGAGCCTTTAGCCAATATGTTGTATATCTAACATGTACTAAAAGCAAACTTTACCTATTTCACAGTTTTGTCAGGTACATATTCTATGATAGCCATTCTATTAATAAGGAAATCAAACAGGATTACTGAACAAAGAACTTGATTGAAGAACAGGCAAGAACATTGGTTTCAACGCTGGAAGATCTGAGTTCCTATCCTTGTTTTCAAGTGCAAGTACATCATACTTTGGGGTTGAAGTTATTTTTATGTAAATTAAAATTTCCCTGGAATGAGCTATTCTATGAGTTGCTCTCCATGTAATGTGTCCAGAGTTCAGGGTAATGTTTCTTCTCTGTGAGTCGAGATTGAGGAACTTCAAGAAGACCAAGCATAGAAATTGATATTTATGCCCTGGAGTTGGGCAAGTAGTATATTATTATTATTAAAAGCATAGGTGAAATACTTAAATGGCTATTGCAAACCCAGAGAACTGCACTTGGGAAGAAACTACACTTCTACAGAAAATGAATAAATGGGACATATTTTCATTTAACCAAAGACAGGATTTTTGTGAGGGAGTTCTGACCTGGAATTGACTTAGATCCTGCCCAAGAAGCCCACTTGGAAGAATCAGGGGACATAGTTGGAAAGAATATGAAGTATACATTCTGCAGCCACAACATGAGGGAGAAATGTAAAACAGCCATCTGGAGAGACACATTCGTCTGCAGCAAGGGAACTTCACTGGGCCACCCCTGAGGATCCCAAGAAAAGGCTCATGATCAAAACAACCATCTTAAATCATCTACCAATGCCCTTGGCACCAAGTAACAAATCAGTACCATGCAAATGAGAGGATTCATGTCCCTGATTCCTGCTACTTCCAGCTCCTGAAGGAATCACAGAGAGCTCAGTGAGTAGGGGTGGAAACACAGACACCCTAGAAGGAAAATCAGGGAGGAGGAGCCCACTCATCTGCCTCACCTCTGCTCCATCTGCCCTAAGCCCAAGCTACAGAGAGCAAAGAACCTTAACCCAAATGAAGTCATTTGTGCATGTGTGTGTGTGTGTACCCAGGACTGGACATATTAATTAATGAATTGAGATTAATTTTAAATAAAGAAATGGAAGACTTTTTCTTTGAATGTGAATTGAAATGGCATGTGTCTGTCTGAGATTTTATTTAGAGACAGAGAAATAAGTAGCTCACAGAGCTGGTCAGAATAGGTTGTGTACCGTACCAGTTACAGTACGAGCATATCATATCATAACACTGCATTTCCAAAGCAGCACTTCATCTTGGTGTTGGCACTGAGAGGACAAAGACTAGAAGTAATTCAAAACTGGGGACAGGAGGCAGCACTACATGTTTTTCAGAGGTTAAGGTTAAAGTATTGAGGGAAAACATTGCATGTTCTGGCAAGAAAACTGTAGCAATATTGCCTTGTAGTCTAGACAGAACCACTAGTTCATTCTAATTACTCAACAAACTTAAAAAAATAGAGAAAGATGCTAAATAAATAGCTATCATTTACAGTAACATGTAATGAAAGTTAAATATGTTTAAGAGTAATATGTTTACCAGTCTATTAATTATGGAGCTAAGTGGCCAAAGAGTGGGGCAGAAATCAGCTAATGTCACTTGCGATTATTATTTCGGTGATGAAGCTCTCCCCAGTTCTGCTGTCCTCGGCCCACCTTAGGGTCAGAGAGGGTGCTGCCCTTGTCTCCTCAGTGAGGTCATGGAGTGACAGCCAGAAAATAACTGGTTATTATAGGACCAGATTCTTCCTTAAACAATTAACTTCAATTGAAGAAATTCCCTGAGTGGCTCAAGACAACATAAATCTTGAGACTATTTATTGCATAAGTAAACAAGTAGCCTATTAACCTAAATGGCCTCCACATTGGGTGTTATGACAAGACAAATTTTATAGCCTCAATTTCTTTAAAAAATAAGGAGCTTTATCTTTTATTTTCACACTAAACACAGTGAGCCATGTGAATCCTCTGTTAGTGCACACCATTGGCCAAAAGTAGACTCATGGAGAATCTATGATATCTATTTGAAAAACAGAACCATAGGTTCAGATGTGAAGTTGGTAGAAATTTTATTTATAATACTGTATACATATATCACATAAATACTTAACAAAATACATTTACACTGAGTCACAGGGAATATATTACCAAAAATATATTAGTTACTATATTATTTTTCTGTACTTAATATTTCATGGATATGTGATGTGTTTTTAAATTGCATTTCCACAAACATTTTCCATAGCTTGTGAAACACACCACTAATTAAAACTGCGTCATATTCTCTCTTAAATTGTTTATTTTGTACATACCTACATTAAAAAATAAAAACAAAGTTCAGGCCTACCATAATATGCACAAAGTGGTTGAAGATTTTCCCACCATAGACCTTAAGTCTTGTATTTCCTTTGTTTTACTCACTTCATCACCTAATCAATGTAAAGGAAATCTTGGTTCTATTATCCTGAGTCTCATTGGAGTAGAGATTACTATGTACATTGCTGTCTCAACCAATGGATATAAAATTGCCACAGTACAGTTTGTATTTACATGTGTGCCTAAAACTTTTTCATAGACTTATTTAATCTCTAGTTAGTATGATAGGCACTTGGTGTCAGAACATTTGGGCTGCTATTTTTATCCAAAAATGTTAAGTTGCTTTAATTGCATTTCTATGAATGACTCACAACCAAACATCTCATCCTTGTTTTAACAGCTAAAGATGCATGTGGAGGAACAATAAGAGAATCCAGGGGCATCATGTCAAGCCCTGGTTTTCCTAATGAGCATCATAACAATGCTGATTGCACTTGGACCATTGTAGCAGAGCCTGGAGACACAATTTCACTCATATGTACTGATTTCCAAATGGAAGAAAAGTATGATTACTTAAAAATAGAAGGTTCTGAGCCCCCTACCATATGGCAAGTAGATAGTTTCCTTTAATCTAGCATTGTTGCCATCGACTGAGGTAAACATCTTTAAGTGGTCCTTTAAAACTTGAGGTATTTAAAATAACTTACAGGGAAATTATAAGGGGCAATTGTTAGAGCTGAGGGATATTTTTGAAGATTGGGATACTGATATAAAATTAATTGTTACTTTGAAAGATGGAACTTTCCATCAGTATTTCTTTATTACCCAGTGAAAAGTAAAATGACTTTACCAAAACTTATATTAAGGAAAAAAGTTGTTCCTAATGTAACCTGCATTGTATTCCTTAGCATGCCAGGCCATACTTAGTGGTTTCTTTCAAATTAGATGAATAGTTGTAGAAGTAATTTGTCTTTGTTTTTGTAGATAGATCTTTTATGTAAATTCTATGGTATGGGTGAGTTTGGTCTGTTTCTTTAGAGACTATAGTCTTATAAGAAAGAGTTTTTAGGGGGGGCGGAGCCAACATGGCGGTGTGAGTAGGACAGTGGGAATCTCCTCCCAAAAACATATATTTTTGAAAATACAACAAATACAACTAATCCTAAAAGAGAGACCAGAAGACACAGGACAATAGCCTGACTACATCCACACATGCAAGAGCCCAGTGCCTGGCGAAATGGGTAAGATACAACCCCCGGCCCAGTGGGACCCAAGCACACCTCCCACCAGCTTCCGGTGGGAGGCAGAGGGAGCTCAGGAGGGCTAAACACCCAGCCCCAGCCACCCGCACCAGAGCGCAGACACAGTGCATGCGTGGAGGGCTGGAAACTAGGGAAATACGGCAACAAGACCTCTGAAAGCGGGTTCCAAAGCTAATGCCCCTATGACAAAGAAAAGCGAGTGCTTTTTGAAAGTCTTAAAGGGACAGGGATTTAACAGCTAGATGGAAACAACACAGGTCACAGCCCAGTGGCTGGAAATTACAGGGAAAACCGGGCTCACTAACTCCCTGGGCAACAGCTCTGAGACCCCTCATGGAGGAAAACAGTCAAACAGCCCCCCAGTCCATTAACCCTCTGGGAGCTGCGAAAGCAGAGAAACAGTCTAAGGCAAACCACGCCCACAGAAAGGAAAATTCCTACACTTCAGCTGGGCAAGGCACAAAGACCCAGCCTACATGCAATTACCCAACACAAGCCACTAGGGGTCGCAGTTGTCCCAGTAAAGAAAGGAGAGTACCAAGAAAGTTTGGCCCTCCCAGCTGACAGTCAATAGCACCTGTCAACATGAAAAGGCAAAAAAATATGATCCAGACAAGACTAACCCAGACAGCTTCAGCATCTGCTACATCTTCCCCGGAGAAGGAACCTGGGGAGATAGATTTAACCAGTCTTCCTGAAAAAGAATTCAAAACAAAAGTCATAACCATGCTGATGGACTTGCAGAGAAATATGCAAGAACTAAGGAAGGAGAATACAGAAATAAAACAAGCTCTGGAATGACTTCAAAACAGAATGGACAAGGTGCAAGAGACCATTAATGGACTAGAAAACAGAGAACAGGAACGCAGAGAAGATGATGCAGAGAGAGATAAAAGGATCTCCAGGAATGAAGGAATTCTAAGAGAGCTGAGTGACCAATCAAAATGGAACAATATACGCATTATAGGGATACCAGAAGAAGAATAAGAGAAAAAAAGGGATAGAAAGTGTCTTTGAAGAAATAATTGCCAAAAACTTCCCCAAACTAGGAGAAGAAATGGCCTCTCCTACCACAGAAGTACACAGAACTCCCATGACAAGGTATCCAAGGAGGGCAACACCAAGACACATAATAATTAAAATGGCAAAGATCAAAGACAAGGACAAATTATCAAAGGCAGACAGAGAGGAAAAAAAGGTTACCTACAATGGAAAACCCATCAGGCTATCATCAGAATTCTCAACAGAAACCCTACAGGCCAGAAGATAATGGCATGATATACTTAATGCAATGAAACAGAAGGGCCTCAAACCAAGACTACTGTATATAGCACGAATATCATTTAAATATAAACGAAGGATTAAACAATTCCCAGACAAGCAAAAGTTGAGGGAATTTGACTCCTGAAAACCACCTCTACAGGGCATCCTACAGGGACTGATCTAGATGGGAGCACATCTAAAAATAGCACAGAACAAAACACCCAACATATGAAGAAGGGAGGAGGAGGAATAAGAAGGGAGAGAAATAATGAATCATCAGACCGCATTTATAATAGCTCAACAAGTGAGTTAAGTTAGACAATAAAATAGTAAAGAAGCTAATCCTGAACCTTTGGTAACCACAAACTTAAAGCCTAGAACGGCACTAAGTACATACCTTTCAATAATCACCCTAAACGTAAATGGACTGAATGCACCAATCAAAAGACAGAGAAATAGAATGGATAAAAAAGCAAGATCCATCCACATGCTGCTTACAAGAGACTCACCTCAAACCCAAAGACATGTACAGACTTAAAGTTAAGGGATGGAAAAAGATATTTCATGCAAACAACAGAGAGAAGAAAGCAGGTGTTGCAATTCTGGTATGAGACTAAACAGACTTCAAAATAAAGAAAGTAACAAAAGAAAAAGAAGGACATTACATAATGATAAAGGGCTCAGTCCAACAAGAGGACATAACCATTATAAATATATATGCACCCAATACAGGAGCACCAACATACCTGAAACAAATACTAACAGATCTAAAGGAGGAAATGGAATGCAATGCGTTCATTCTAGGAGACTTCAATACACCACTCACTCCAAAGGACAGATCCACCAGACAGAAAATAAGTAAGGACACAGAGGCACTGAACAACACACTAGAACAGATGGACCTAATAGACATCTACAGAACTCTACATCCAAAAGCAACAGGATATACATTCTTCTCAAGTGCACATGGAACATTCTCCAGAATAGACCACATACTAGGCCACCAAAAGAGCCTCAGTAAATTCCAAAAGATTGAAATCCTACCAACCAACTTTTAGACCACAAAGGCATAAAACTAAGAATAAACTGTACAACGAAAGCAAAAAGGCTCACCAAACACATGGAGGCTTAACAACATGCTCCTATATAATCAATGGATCAGTGACCAAATAAAAATGGAGATCCACCAATATATGGAAACAAATGACAACAACACTAAGCCCCAACTTCTGTGGGACACAGGAAAAGCAGTGTTAAGAGGAAAGTATATAGCAATCCAAGCATATTTAAAAAAGGAAGAACAATCCCAAATGAATGGTCTAATGTCACAATTATCGAAATTGGTAAAAGAGAAGCAAATGAGGCCTAAGGTCATCAGAAGGAGGAACATAATAAAGATCAGAGAAGAAATAAATAAAATTGAGAAGAATAAAACAATAGCAAAAATCAATGAAACCAAGAGCTGGTTCTTCGAGAAAATAAACAAAATAGGTAAGCCTCTAGCCGGACTTATTAAGAGGAAAAGAGAGTCAACACAAATCAACAGTATCAGAAATGAGAAAGGAAAAATCACGAAGGGCCCCACAGAAATACAAAGAATTATTAGAGAATACTATGAAAACCTATATGCTAACAAGCTGGGAAACCTAGGAGAAATTGACAACTTCCTAGAAAAATACAACCTTCCAAGACTGACCCAGGAAGAAACAGAAAATCTAAACAGACCAATTACCCTCAATGAAATTGAAGCGGTAATCAAAAAACTACCAAAGAACAAAACCCCCGGGCCAGATGAATTTACTTCAGAATTTTATCAGACATACAGGGAAGACATAATACCGATTCTCCTTAAAGTTTTCCAAAAAATAGAGGAGGAGGGGATATTCCCAAACTCATTCTATGAAGCTAACATAACCATAATACAAAAACCAGGCAAAGACCCCACCATAAAGGAAAACTACAGACCAATATCCCTGAAGAACGTAGATGCAAAAATACTCAACAAAATATTAGGAAACCGAATTCAAAAATACACCAAAAGGATCATACACCATGACCAAGTGAGATTCATCCCAGGGATGCAAGGATGGCACAACATTCGAAAGTCCATCAACATCATCCACCACATCAACAAAAAGAAAGACGAAACCACATGATCATCTCCATAGATGCTGAAAAAGCATTCGACAAAATTCGACATCCATTCATGATAAAAACTCTCAACAAAATGGGAATAGAGGGCAAGTACCTCAACATAATAAAGGCCATCTATGAAAAACCCACAGCCAACATTATATTGAACAGCGAGAAGCTGAAAGCTTTTCCTCTGAGTTCAGGAACTAGACAGGGATGCCCACTTTCCCCACTGTTATTTAACATAGTACTGGAGGTCCTAGGCATGGCAATCAGACAAAACAAAAAAATACAAGGAATCCAGATTGGTAAAGAAGAAGTGAAACTGTCACTATTTGCAGATGACATGATACTGTACATAAAAAACCCTAAAGACACCACCCCAAAACTACTAGGACTGATATCAGAATATAGCAAAGTTGCAGGATACAAAATCAACACACACAAATCTGTGGCTTTCCTATACACTAACAGTGAACCAACAGAAAGAGAAATCAGGAAAACAACTCCATTCACAATTGCATCAAAAAAAATAAAATACCTAGGAATAAACCTAACCAAAGAAGTGAAAGACTTATATTCTGAAAACTACAAGTTGCTCTTAAAAGAAATTAAAGGGGACACTAACAGATGGAAACGCATCCCATGCTCATGGCTAGGAAGAATTAATATCATCAAAATGGCCATCCTGCCCAAAGCAATATATAGTTTTGATGCAATCCCTATGAAACTACCAGAAAAATTCTTCAACGAACTGGAACAAATAATTCAAAAATTCATATGGAAACACCAAAGATCCTGAATAGCCAAAGCAATCCTGAGAAAGAAGAATAAAGTAGGGGGGATCTCACTCCCCAACTTCAAGCTCTATTATAAAGCCATAGTAATCAAGACAATTTGGTACTGGCACAAGAACAGAGCCACAGACCAATGGAACAGAATAGAGACTCCAGACATTAACCCAAACATATATAGTCAACTAATATTCGATAAAGGGGCCATGGACATACAATGGGGAAATGACAGTCTCTTCAACAGATGGTGCTCGCAAAACTGGACAGCTACATGTAGGAGAATGAAACTGGATCACTGTCTAACCCCATACCAAAAGTAAACTCAAAATGGATCAAAGACCTGAATGTAAGTCATGAAACCATTAAACTCTTGGAAAAAAACATAGGTAAAAACCTCTTAGACATAAACATGAGTGACCTCTTCTTGAACATATCTCCCCGGGCAAGGAAAACAACAGCAAAATGAACAAGTGGGACTATATTAAGCTGAAAAGCTTCTGTACAGCAAAAGACACCATCAATAGAACAAAAAGGAACCCCACAGTATGGGAGAATATATTTGAAAATGACACATCCGATAAAGGCTTGACGTCAAGAATATATAAAGAGCTCACATGCCTCAACAAACAAAAAACAAGTAACCCAAATAAAAAATGGGCAGAGGAACTGAACAGACAGTTCTCCAAAAAAGAAATACAGATGGCCAACAGACACATGAAAAGATGCTCCACATCGCTAATTATCAGAGAAATGCAAATTAAAACTACAATGAGGTATCACCTCACACCAGTAAGGATGGCTGCTACCCAAAAGACAAACAACAACAAATGTTGGCGAGGCTGTGGAGAAAGGGGAACCCTCCTACACTGCTGGTGGGAATGTAAACTAGTTCAACCATTGTGGAAAGCAGTATAGAGGTTTTCAGAATGCTCAAAATAGAAATACCATTTGACCCAGGAATTCCACTCCTAGGAATTTACCCTAAGAATGCAGTAGCTCAGTTTTAAAATGACATATGCACCCCTATGTTTTTCACAGTACTATTTATAATAGCCAAGAAATGGAAGCAACCTAAGTGTCCATCAGTAAATGAATGGATAAAGAACCTGTGGTACATATACACAATGCAATATTATTCAGCCACAAGTGTCGGGTCCCTTCCCTGTCTCTGACCCGCAAATGAGGGAAGAGACATGATTGTTCGTCGAAGATCTTAAGGACCAGCCAGGGGACTCAAGGCGTGACAATGCAAGAGTGCTGCCGAGAAGGCATCTCTCATATTTATTGATAAAATGGTTGTTAACAACAATATTGGGGTTTCCATGCACAATCATTAATTAAGTTCAACTCTCAACAGTTTCACTTTCTGAAGGATAACGAACAAATCCTCATGGTGAACGAACACAGAAACTCTTTCTGTCTTGGCTACTGTTTCTGTCTTGACTACAATCATAAACCATAAACAAACCATCAAGGCAAAAGTGCTTATACATATGATTTTCATACTTTATATATAAATTCCATATAATTCCCACATTTCCCCCTTTTTGTTTTTAAAAGGCTTCAAGATAATGATTGTTGTAACTCAAGCGAAAGATCTGTTCTTAATTTTTTAAATATCAACCTAGCTGGACAAAAGCAGCAGAGAATGCCTCATATAAATGGGGTATGAGGTTCTAAGCCTCGCCTCAGTTGGCCCCCACCTCCTCACCTGTTGACCCTTTATGACTGTGCCTGTCTTAGGTTGTTCCTCCCATGAGGAATCTTACCCGTCTCTGGCTAACCAGCCATCCCCTGGGGCCACACAGGGAGAGATCGTGTGAAAAAAGGAGGCATTAGGAGTAGACTGATGTTTGTTGATGTTTTTCATACTCTCACTCTTATGTCCAGCCTTAATCATAGAAATCACAAAATACAAAGATTTAGTGCACGGACTTTCATAAGTAACAATGCAAACAAAGGACAATCATTTTTTAGACATCACTTCCAGGAAAGTAGCATAAGCATGCATTGGTTTCAACAAACTGGTGACTATATCATGCATCCAGGCTATCAAGACTGGAAGGCAAATACACAAAAGAAACAGGCCTACAATTACTGACCATATCCAGTGAAACCAAGAAAACCATTTAGGTAATTCAGGCATTTGAGAAAACATCAATAATATGATGAATATTGTCTATTTGATTGTGAATAGTTTGAGAAAAGTCAGATTAAAACAACACATGCCTGGAAACTGTTCACATCCCATATGTTCTTTTAACAATAGATAGTCTATAGTAGTGCAGTCTTGAAGTACTGCAACTCATACTTCTCCTAGTTCTTGGTTGAGTTCAGATAATACAGAAGCAGTCAGGTTTGTTGTTTTACTGTATGCACAGGCCATCTTGGATATTTCATTCTGCATTCCTACGAGTACTGGAACTGGTAAGATGAATGCAGCAGCGACAGCTACAGCAACAGGATCTAACAACTTCAAGTTGTCATCACAATTAGGTGACAGGGCTCGAGAAATCTGTTTGTGTTTGTATCCAGGATGGTCTATAAGAGCAGGAAGAATACGTCCTACTCCACAAACACCTTGATAATGTGAAGAAAAGGCTTGATATGTTTTGTTATTGCATAAAAATACCCAGCCATTTGGAAGTCTATATCCAAAAGGCCATTTTACATGAATGGTAGAATTACAGTAAGAAGGAATATGAGTGCAATTAATGCATATACATTCAGAAACTATAGTAGTACTGACAGGTAAGTTCAATTGAACTTCACGAGTAAGAACTTTAGGAGAGTGAGTAATGTTTATTCCTGAAATATTTGTGAAAACAGAAAAAGGGAGTCCTATACCTATCAAATTCTTCTTTAATAATCCACTAATAGAGGAATCTCCTGCTACACAAAAAGATGACTTGTTCAGTCCTCGACTTGCAAGTTGTAGCCACATATTAGGTGAAGAAAATTCTCACTCTGGAGAGAGTGATATGTCTAAGTAGACATAACTACTTTTAT
This sequence comes from Manis pentadactyla, assembly GCF_030020395.1. Taxonomy (NCBI): domain Eukaryota; kingdom Metazoa; phylum Chordata; class Mammalia; order Pholidota; family Manidae; genus Manis; species Manis pentadactyla. The sequence goes on along the minus strand of NC_080030.1, from coordinate 80,215,125 downwards.
ATTATATATCAGGAGATCCTTTTTGATATTTCTCACAAGAATAATTGCCAATATCATTTCTGGTCAAAACTGTTTTGTAAATGTCATAGCGAGTATTATCTCTTTTAGACTGATCAGTTGCATAATTCCACCCAAGCTTTCCTCCATACTTTGGTCTATATATCTCTTTACCATCTTTTTTCCATACTATAGGACCTATAGGAGTAGAACAGGTGGATACACACTGAAGAACTACTCCTCGGCCTAAATATGGAGGACTGTTCACACTAGCTGTAATAGTGCAAGCTTGTGCAGTGTGTGTATGTATGAATGTTATCACCAAAAATAAAAGTAGAAACTTCACTATTCAGGAAACTTCATTCCAGTGATGAAGTTTGTTGGTGGCCATCCTCTGGAGCAGCTCTTTCTGAGGATGTTGATATTGGGAGTTCTTCTTCATATCGTATCTTAATTCTTTTTCTGGGTAGCCAAATCAAGCGTTGATCCTCTGTAATGTCACAAACAAACCCTTTGCCCCACACTTTGATATAACCTTTATACCACTGTGAAGAACCTGTTGGAGACCACCATACAGGAACTGCTGTTGTTTCAGGAAAAGAAACATTGTCAGAAAAATGTATTTCCATAGCTGATCGTCCATCGCCTTTTAAGAGATAGAAATTAAGAACAAGTAAAGCATGCATTAAGCGTTGATTTGCTGTTAATTTTATCATATCCGGGAGTAATCCCCCTTTTTGTTTTAACAAAAAATGCTTAAGAGTAAGATGACGACATTCAATTAGAGCTTGACCTGTAGAATTGTAAGGAATGCCTGTTTGATGAGTAATATTATACAGCTGAAAAAATCTCTTTAGCGTAGAGGAGAGGTAAATTGGAGCGTTGTCAGTTTTTATGTTGGCAGGAACGCCTAGTATTGCAAATGCTTGTAAAAGATGAGTGATAATATGATGAGATCATTCTCCTGGTAAAGCTGTTGCCCATGAAGTGGAAGAATAAGTATCAATAGAAACATGAACAATGCTTAAGTGTTCCAAATTCAGGAAAAATAGTAACATCCATTTGCCATAGGGTGTTAGGACGCGTTCCCCTGGGAACAGTTCCTGCTTGCAAACGAGGAGAATTAATTTGAGAACAGGTTGAACAAGAATTCAAGATATTATGAGCTTCAGATGCAGAAAGAGAAAAGTGCTTCTGTAAGGTGAAAGAAGGAGCATGAGTCAGGTCGTGATATCGTTGAGCTGGTGAGTAAGTAACTAAAGAAAGAAGCTTGTCTACTTTATCATTATAATATGATAAAGGACCTGGTAAATTAGAATGTGATCGTATATGAGTAATGAAGAAGGGATGTAGACGTTGATGAATACGCACCTGTCATTGAGAAAATAAAGTGTTAATAGAAGATTGTGCAGTGCCCAATGTTGCAGTTTCTAATAGAGGAACAGAAAAGGCAGCATAAGCAGAGTCAGTAACAATATTGACAGGACCTGGAAAATCTTGCAAAGCTTGCAACACAGCATATAACTCATTTTGTTGTGCAGAAGTAAAAGATGTTTGAAAAGTTTCTGACAAACCAGAACAAGTTGTATAGGCTGCTTTAAAAGATTTTGTACCATCTGTAAAACAGGTAACAGTATTTAATAATGGATTAGGAGAAGTTTTGTGAGGAAGGATACATTGATGGTGCTGAAAAAATGAAAATAACTTATTCTAAGGGTAATGACAGTCAATATTTCCTAAATAATCTGAAAGTGCAATTTGCCAATGAGTATTTTCTTGAAATACTTGCATAATATTTTGTTTAGATAAAGGAAGAATAATGGAGTGAGGGTCTTGACCAATCATCTGTCTTAGTCTCTGTCATCCTTTAAGGATAATGGAGGCTACTTTGTCAATGTAAGGTTGTAAGGAGGGTTTAGTTTGATACTGCAGAAATATCCACTCTAACTAACCATCACATTGACAGAGCAATCCTGTAGGAGAATGAGGAGTAAAGTAGATTAATAAAAGTAAGGGTTTGTAAAGTCAATTTTTGATAATTGAGCTTTTTGAATGTGTTGTTCTATCCACTTGAGTTCCTCTTCAGCTTTTGAGGTTAAGTCTCTAGGACTATTAAGATCTGAGGGTCCTTTTAAAATATTTAAAAGATGTTGTAATTTATAAGTAGGAATTCCTAATAATGGTCGGATCCAATTAATATCTCCTAAGAGCTTTTGAAAATCATTTGAGTTTTAAGATGATCTCTCCTAATTTGAATTTTCTGAGGAATTATTGAATTTTCTTGAATTTTATTTCCCAAATAATTCATTGGGTATTGTATTTGTATTTTATCTGGCGCTATTTGTAATCCCCATTGTTTTAACTCAGTTTCAGTCTCATTGAGAATATTGGTAAGAGATAAATGCCTACGTAGGGCTATGAGAATATCATCCATATAATGAATGATATAAGCTGAAGACCATTTTTCATGTATAGGCTGAAGAACTCTATGCACATAATTTTGACAAATTGTAGGGCTATTTAACATTCCTTGAGGAAGTGCTTTCCACTGGAATCTTTCTGAAGGTGCCTGCAAATTTAAAGAAGGGACAGTAAAAGCAAACTTTTCTCTGTCCATTATAGCTAAAGGAATTGTAAAAAAAACAATCTTTAAGATCAATTATAGCCATGTTCCAGTCTTTTGGAACCATAGTTGGAGAAGGGAGGCTTTGTCGCAAAGGTCCCATAGGTTTAAGAACTGCATTAATTTGTCTTAAATCTCGTAAAAGTCTCCAATTTCCTGATTTCTTTTTTATAACAAATACAGGAGAATTCCATGGACTTGTGGAAAATTCTAACCTATCTAGCTGAAGTTGTTCTTGAACTAATGTGTGTAGGGCTGCCCATTTTTCTTTATTGAGGGGTCCCATCTACCCAAACAGGCGTCTGAGTGGTCCACTGTAATGGTATAGGAGCTGGCAGCCATTTATCAATGACCCCTAAGAAAAAGACTGAACTGATGAAGGCTCATTAAAAGACAATGTAGTATGCCATTGTTGCATTAAATCTCGTCCCCAGAGATTAATTGCTACATCAACAATTAAAGGTTTTAACAAAGCTAATTGTTTTTCAGGACTGAGACAATGCAAGATAGCTGAACTTTGCCATATTTGAGAAGCTGTACCAATACTTGAAACTTGAATATGCTTCTCTTGTTTGGGCCAATTTTTTGGCCAATATTTAAAAGCAATTACAGATACATCAGCTCCTGTATCCAACAATCCTGTAAAAGACTTGCCTTGAATACTGATCTTGCATTGAGGTCTATCAGATGTAATTTTTGTATTAAGCCATATTTGTTTATCTGTACTTCCAAATTCACCTTGTCCTCTCTCATAAGGTGTTGTTGAAGGTGGGAGATAGGGAAGTAAAAGTAATTGAGCAATTCTTTCTCCTTGAGGTATATATAATTCCTTATCAGATGACACCATTATTTTAATCTCACCCATATAATCTTGATCAATAACTCCAGGTCTTACTATTAATCCTTTTAGAGTCCAGCTACTATGGCCTAAAAGTAATCCTACAGAATTAGCTGGTAAAGGACCAAAAATTCCTGTACTAAGTAATTGAACTTCTTGTGATAGGTGTAAATATACAGATTGAGAAGAGGCAAGATCTACAGCAGCACTTCCTTTAGTTGCAGCTTGTAAATCATGCCATGTTCTTTTACTTGGAGAGGATGCCTCTGTATTATTTTCTAGGGCCTCAGAGGCTGGCCTGATTGGAGGTTTAAAGGCTGAGATTCATTGATAGGATTACCATCTTTATCAAATTTTGAATGACATTCATTAGACCGTCTCCCTTTTTTACATTTTGGGCAAACAGATGGCAGTTTATTTTTAAAATTTGACTCTTTTGTTCTCTTCTGCAATCGGCAGTCTTTTTTCATATGCCCTTGTCTGCCACAACCAAAACACTTTAAATTTACTACGTTTCTCCTTGACTTTCCTTTCATAGCAGTTGCTAGTAAATTAGCTTGATATGTAAGAGAACCTATATCAGCACAGGCTTTGATATAATCTTCCATCCTAGCTCCTGCAGCTTTTAAAGGTCTGAGAACTCTCTGACACTCTGTATTTGCATTATCATAGGCTAGCATCTGTAACAACAGATCTCTCAACTCTGGATGTGCTACTGTCTTTCTCAAATTATCTTGCAATCTCACAACAAAGTCAACATAGGACTCATTAAGCCCTTGTTTAAGTTTACTAAATGGCAAGACAGGCTTTCCAGCTGCTTGTATTTTCTCCCAGGCTTTTAAGCAACACAAATGTACTTGTGTTACTGCTATGTCTTCATATCTAACTTGTCTCTCTATCTGCAGCCAGTCTCCTTGTCCTGCTAGTTGTTCAGCAGTTATAAGAATTGGAGGATTGGTGTGCTGATTTCTCAAAGCTTGTGCTTTTGCCTCCTCATATCACCAGGTTTTAAATTGTAAAAACTCAGAAGAGTCCAGACAAGTATGAGCCAACAAATCCCAATCATGAGGAATCATCCTTTCCTGTTCTGCTAATCCCCTCAAGAGAACTACAACGTATGGAGAATTAGTACCATATGAAGAAATAGCCTGTTTAAAATCTTTTAATGTCTTGTAAGGAATAGGTGTATAAAGTGCTTTGACTCCTCCTTGTGGAAAATCAGGATCTTCACCTGGCCCAAAAGGAGTTAAACTAACTATGCTATTAAGGGTGTCAGATAAGCATCTATATCACCCTCCCTCTGAGCTTTACGTATTCCTGCTGAGAAGGCAGACGTTGCAGGAACAGAGACTGGAGAGTTTTTATGATGAGCGGAGCGAACAGAACTCTCATCATCGGTCTCTGAAGAAGAGGAAGAGGAGGATGTAGAGGAGTTAGGTAGATGTGGGGATGGAGATCGCCTACTTGACTTTTCTACATCATCTAAGAGTTCTCTCTTGCACTCTTGTGTATCTGACTTAGTTTCAGACAGTGGGGGAGTTTGCAAAGGCTGCAAGGCGAGAGTGATCAAATTACATAAAGACCAAACAACAGGCACAGGGATGACATTTCCCTGCCTGTGAGCCTTTTTAAAATCTCTTAAAATATTATCCCAATCAGCTTGTTTAAGTGACCCTTGTGGTGGTAGCCAATAACAATGTTTTTTAATATACTTATAGAGTAGAGCAAAATCTTTTTTAGAAGTTTTCACTCCTGATGTTTTTAGGAGGGCACGGAGTAATTTTAAATAATACTCCGGTTTAGTTGCTTTAGTTTCTGTTTGGCCCATTTTAGTGTCCCTGACATCTAGATCCTGTTCCCTACGTACACTTTCCTGGGAATCTTACCAGATCGACGATCTTCAGAGCTTTCCCCGCCTTAGAATTGCAAGTGCTGCCGAGCGGAGGTTCTCCATCCTTAGTTTTGACCGTCTTTCAGGTCCCTGTTTGGGCGCCACTTGTCGGGTCCCTTCCCTGTCTCTGACCCGCAGATGAGGGAAGAGACACGATTGTTCGTCGAAGATCTTAAGGACCAGCCAGGGGACTCAAGGCGTGACAATGCAAGAGTGCTGCCGAGAAGGCATCTCTCATATTTATTGATAAAATGGTTGTTAACAACAATATTGGGGTTTCCATGCACAATCATTAATTAAGTTCAACTCTCAACAGTTTCACTTTCTGAAGGATAACGAACAAATCCTCATGGTGAACGAACACAGAAACTCTTTCTGTCTTGGCTGCTGTTTCTGTCTTGACTACAATCATGAACCATAAACAAACCATCAAGGCAAAAGTGCTTATACATATGATTTTCATACTTTATATATAAATTCCATATAATTCCCACACACAAGAAGAAAACCATTTGCAACATGGATGGAGCTAGAGGGTGTTATGCTCAGTGAAATAAGCCAGGCAGAGAAAGACAACTGTCAAATGATTTCACTCATCTGTGTAGTATAAGAACAAAAAAACCCTGAAGGAATAAAACAGCAGCAGACTCACAGAACCCAAGAATGGACTAACAGTTACCAAAGGGAAAGGAACTGGGGAAGATGGGTGGGAAGGGAGGGATAAGGGAGAAAAGGCACATTGTGATTAGTACACATAATATAGGTGTTTCACAGGGAGGGCAGTATAGCACAGAGAAGTCAAGTAGTGATTCTATAGCATCTTACTATGCTGATAGACAGTGACTAAAATGGGGTATGGGGTGGGGACTTGATAATGGGGGGAAATGCAGTAATCACAATGTTGTTCATGTAAGTGTTTATTAATGATACCAAAAAATATACTTCTTTACTCCTAGAAGCATTTATTTTATGTGTCAAATTGCCCAATGCAGTACACCCACCAAACATGGTGAAGGCTCTTGGCAGTGAAATAGTACACACTCAACCAGCATTCTTCACATTAGCTTTTGTACCTGAGTTTAAGAGTATAAAAAAGCTGCAGTATCAGGAAAACAGTCTTTTCCCTGAAATAACACTATTGACCTATAAAACCTTTGTTACTAGAAACAACTCCTATATATAGCATTTCAAGGGTGTATTACATGAAGCACATGGTTATCACAGATTAACTGACATAAAGTCCTCCAACTTTTACATTTATACATGTAGCTCTATATTTGTACTAAATGCATCACAATGTGACAAACACATGGTTTCAAAGAACTGTGTGCACATATAATTGCATTCTAATAATATCTTTATTTGGTCATTTGAAAATCAACTACTATTTTTCTGGCTGGAAAGTCACATATGCTAATCATGAAAAATGCAAATAATACAGAAATGTACAAAGTATAGACACATATAAGGAAATACACAAAGTAGAAAATAAAATCACCCTGAAGTTGCACCCCTAGGAAATAATCACACTTAACAGATTGCTTTATATATTGAAGGCCTTTCTCTCTATCTACATAAGGATACACACTAAAGAATTTTTTTATATAAAATGAGCTATAACATAAATAATATGATACCGAGCTTTAAAAAGTGGAAAATATGCTATGTACCTGTCTTATGCTCAGATATAGGTATTTATTTTTAAGGACTTGATTAGATATGCCATAATTTATTCATACCCTGTTACAGAAAATACTGAAAAACCTGGACTGGATCACTGATGGAAGAACCAAGCGGCACTCGGAGGTCTTGGAGTGTTGAGGTTTTATTTCACACCAGCGGGCTCAGAGGGGAGTAATCTCCCAAGGCCTGAGCCCTGAGCACAAGCGAGGAAAGCAATTTATATTATTCTGCTATGCGGCATTTCGGCATGCGCAGGGCCAAAGAGAAGCCCGGAGAAGTGGAGGAGGGAGCTTGGGGGCTTTGCCAACTGGAGCAAAATAGTAGTTTGCTGACCTTGATGGCTGTGTTGAATATTTTCCTTAACACCCCTCTTCTGATGCCCCTTTAAACAATTTGTTTTGGGGGCATCATCTTTTTGGTTTATGATAGGGTTATAATGGCTTGTATTTATACTTTTAATTGCTTTGAGCTAGGACGTTTTTCCTTGTGACTTTTTTGTTAAAGACTTGAGTACTTTGTGAAGAACACAAATTATTATGTTTTCATGCATTTGTATGGGCCTTCAGTGTACAGGTTGAAATGAGTCCTTCAGACTCTTGATAAGCCTGTGCTTAACAAAAAATACTGTTTTTTTCAGTCCTAATTTTCATGCAGCTGAGCAGTACACTCAGGCTGGTTTATTTGAGGGTGAGAGGACAGGTGCTAAGGGTGTAGGGCCACTGAGGGCAGCTCTCTTGGGTGATGAGCATGCACTTTTTTACTTTTGTACAGTAGAGAGGTACTTTGGAAATGCAGGCTGAGACTTGAGTTCAGCTAGGAGAGACAGGTAAGCACAGCAAAACAACTTAAGGATTACCAAATAGACAATAGAAAGAGCAACCTTTTGAGGAACAGTTTAGTCAGAGGGGGCAGCATCAGAGATTTTAATGCCCAGGATGAGAGATTCTGTTCTGGCAAGGGCCAGGATCCATGGCATGCAGGTGTTCATTAGTCATAGGGTAGTCATCATATGTAGAGGTGGAGAAGATCTGGAGGTCTGGCCGGGCTTTCTACTGATGTATTTCTTTGTCTGGAGTATGGGTTCTTCTCACTCTGGAATGATGGACCCACAGAGTAATGCCTGTAACTTTGAGGGCAGTAGGAGTAGTTAGAACAACAATGTGGGGCCCAGTCTACTGAATTTTGAGAGGGTCTCTTTTCCAATTTTTGACTCAGACTGAGTCCCCAGCCTGGAAGGAATGTACTGGGGTCCCTAAGGAGATCAGAGCTCTTTCTATGCTGTATTGCTGCAGCTTATGTAGGGTGGCTCCCAAGGCTTGGAGCTGTTCTCCTGCTCCCTTATTTCCTATCTGGTGTAGGTTCACTGGGAGGCTTCCTAGACATGGGGGAGGGTGTCTATACACTAATTCAAAAAGGGAAAAGCCTTGAGACCCAGGTGTGCAATGGGCATGCAGGACAGCTAGGGGCAGTAGGTCTGGCCACAGGAGGGCAGTTTCTTGGCAAAACTTAGGGCTCCTTTGAGGGTGTCATTTATTCGCTCTACTTTCCCTGAACTTTGTGGCCTGTATGCAGTATGGAGTTACCAGGTAATGTTGAGAGATTTAGTTAAAATCTCTACTGCATCTGCTACAAAGGCAGTTTAGTATTGCTTTTTGAGGAGGGCTTCTAGTGCAGTTTTCCTTAAGTGGGTGAGCTGATGGTATTTGCTAACTAGATGCCTTCTGGTTGCAGTTGGGACAAAGATGTGTCAGGCAGCAACCATCACTTTTTTTTTTGGTTAGTGTGGCTCCTTCAGCCAGCCATGGACCAATCTTTGTCTTTTTCAGTGTACTTGGGTGGAGGGCCCAACACTGGGGGTGTTAGGGCCATGGTGAAGGAAGGAGCTTTATCTGTTTTTATTGGCTGCTCTTATCTGCCAGCTGGTTCCCCTGTTTCATAGGGTTGCTTTCCTTTTGGTATTCTTTGCAATGCAGAATTGCTACTTTTTCTGGGAGCCAGACAGCCTTGAGGAGTTTTAGTATTGTGCCAGCTGCGAGTTGGAGAGGAATCGGTGTCCCTGTGTTTTTAAGAGGGACACAACAGTATGGGGAACTTTGACATTTATATTTTTTTGACTCAGAGTAAGTGTATCTGATTTTTTAATGAATAGAATGGTGGCTGCCAGTGTCCTGAGGCAGGGTGGGCATCCTACCTCAATCAGGTTTAGTTTATTTGTTTATTTATTTATTTATTTTTATGGTAGGTATGCAACCGGCCACTGCCAGGCCTAACAGTTTATGTGAGAATTTCGGGGCTACTTTTTTTTCACTTTATTGAAGGGCTTTATTTGTATCTGGCAGGCCTAGGGCTGGTGCCTGTTCTGAAGCAGCCTTTATTTCCAGGAAGGCTCTTCTGTCTAGACAGGGGTTTCTCAGTATGGCCACCCCCAGGAGGCTGTAGAGGGGTTTTGCCATTGCTGAGAATCTGGGAATCTAGATTATGCAGAACCCAGTGGCCCCCAGGAACTTTTTATGCCTTTCTTCATCTGGAGCTGGGCTAAGGAGATAATGACCCTTTTCTTTTTTGGTCCTAGTGCCCTTTCTCCCTGGGTGAGAAGGAAGCCCATGTACCAGACTTGCTGCTGGCAGACTTGTGCTCATTTTTATGCTGAGTCTGACAGGAGTTGCAGGATGGCTTTTGTGCCTTTTGCACAATTTTCCTGAGTGTCACTGGCAAGGAGGTCATCTACATACTGCAGGAGGGTGCAACACATGGCTTCCTTTGGAAAGCTGGCAAGGTCTGCAGCTAATGCCTCTCCAAAGAGAGTGGTGAGTTCCTGCATCCTTGCAGAAGCTACATCTATGTTGACTGCATCTGCCACCCCATATCCGGTTCAGTCCATTTGAAGGCAAACAAGGGCTGGCTTTGGGGGGCCAGCCGGAGGCAGGAAAAGGCATCTTTTAAGTCTAGGCAAGTGAACCATTTGGCAGATCCCAGGATCTGGCTGAGGAGGGTGTATGGGTTTGGGACCACTGGATGTGAAACAGTCACTCTGTTAGTGGCTCACAGGTCTTGAACAGTGGTGCCCTCCTTCTGGCTTTTTGACTGGTAGAAGCAGGAGTTCCAGGGTGACTGAGACTCGGTTAGAATGCCTGCCTCTCTGACTCTGGTCAGGTGTTCCTGGATGCCTGGTCTTGCCTCTTGTGAGAGGGGTACTGCCACTGTCTTTGTGGCTGGGTCTCTGGAGTCAATTCTACAATGACAGGTACTTGGTTATGAGAGAGTCCAGGTGGGTTGTCTTCAGCCCATACCGAGGGGAAGGCAGCTCTGCATTCAGGTGGGCTACCTGAGGGGTTCTGGGCACAAAATAGCCTCCACTCTTCTTCCCTGGATGTGGTTATTGCCAGGATGAGGGACCCTGGCTCTTCTTGTCCTGGGTTTAGTTGAGGCTGGTGCATCCAGTTGGTTCAAAAGTTATTTGGGCTCTGAGCTTTGAGAGTATATCTCAGCTGAAGAGGGGACCAGGGCACTCGGGCAGGTAGGGATACTTATGTCATGCTTTGGGGCCTCCAAGTTCATATTGGTGGGCTTGGCAAAAGTGTTGTTGGACTGCTTATGTCCCAGTGGCTCCAAGAATAGTTGCAGTCTTTTTACTGCAGGGCGTTACAGGGAGGGTGACCACAGAGTGCTCTGCCCCTGTGTCAACCATGAAAGTCATCTGTTGTCTCCTCGCTTTCATTCTGACCGTGGGCTCATGGGGGCCAAGTGTGAGAGAGCCTGGTCTTTGTCAGTCTGAGTCTGTTCCTGCCAGGCCAGTGAGCCTTTCCCTGTGGGGCTCCTCCCGGCAGCGATCGGGCTTCAGGGCTTTGCCTTGGGTGGGGCATTCATTCTTCCAATGCCCCTTCTCCTCACAGTGAGCACCCTGGTCCCTGGCTGGGGGCATCCTAGGCTTTCCCCTCCTGGCGGCTGGCTTTTCTCTGCCTTTTGGTCATCTCTCTTTCTTCTAGGGCAGCTGCCATGAAGCTGGCCTTTTTCATCATTTTTCTTTCAGCCTCTCTGTCAGCCTGGACTTCTCTGTTTAGGTATACTTTGTTGGTAATTTTAATCAGCTGAGTGATATTTATCCCAGTGAAGCCCTCAAGTTTTGGAGCTTTGGTCTGATGTCTGGGGCGGCTTGAGCTATGACTGAGGTGACCATGTGCTGGCTCCCTTTTGACTCAGGACTGAAGGGGGTTTAGATGCAGTAAGCTCCATACAGTCTTTCATAATAGTCCCCAGGAGACTCTCCTGGCTGTTGAGTGACTGAAGATACTTTGGTCATGTTCATAGGCTTTTTAGACCTGGCTTTGATCCCCTGGAGGAGGGCATCCTGATATCAGTGGATCTGGTGCTGTACCTCGGGGGTGGTGAAGTCCCACTTGGGGTGCTCCCTGGGGACAGCAATTTCAGCCCATGCACCCCATTCAAGGACCCAGGTTGCCCCCTCTCTTCCATTGTGAACAGGGTGTAGAGAAGCTGTTGGCAGTCTTTCCAGGTAGCCAATGGGTTTGGAAGAGAGATTTCATGAGATCAACCAGGGTTTGTGGCTTTTCCGATGGGATGTTGTGTTTTTAATTGAGAAGGTTAGTCATGGAGAAGGGTTGATAGTAAAACATGGACCGGCTGGGCTGGACGGTCTCATCTTTATTATGCATTTCAGGCTCCCATGTCCCTTGCACTGGCATCTGAAGGGTGTCTGCTCCTCACCGAGGGCACAGTCTGGCTGCTGGTCCAGGGGAGAGTGGGTCCACTGGTTCTGGAGTTGGTGGGGAGGCTGACGGCAGCAGGGTATCTGGCACCAGGGTGCTGGGTGCTGCAGACCTTGGGGGTACATAAGGTAGGGGAAATATTGGCTTTTCCTCTGGGTCACCAGCAAGAATTTGCAGAGGTTCAGGCTTCTTTTGTTTCTTTGTGGGCTGTTTTGTTGAGGCAACTAAGACCCTACTCTGTTCCTGCTTGTTTCAAGCGAATTCCACCCAAGGGGGAAGAGTCTGGGCAGCTTCTGGCCAGAAGTTAAAGTATGTGAACTGATTAGGATGACCTGGATCTCTAGGGATGACCCACCAGGCTCAGCGGATTGCTGGGACCTCTAGGGTTCCTTCTGGAGGCTACCCTACACTAAAGGTGGGCAATACAGATTCACACAGGATTTTCAACCTGCCAGGAGCTAATTTTACTCTGTAGTTTTCTGAAAATCACTTCCTGAAATTATTGATCATAGTGTTAAGGACTGTGGGTTTACTATGCCCTGACCCCATGACATGTCTGTGGATGGTGCAATGACAATCAACAAGGGAGGGGTGCCTCCTCTAGAGAGGAGACCAGTCAGGTGCCTGTCCGTTCACGCTCCTCACAGAGACGTTGGCCAGCCTTGGCTAAGGCGCACCCATATAAGTCCCAGGCCAGGTCGGCTGAAGCTGAATCACCAGTATGCCATGATGGATGACTGCAAAAGCAGAGGAGGGTCCACACAGATTCCATAGCGCAGGCCGTGGAATCACAGATTCAGTGCAGACTGAATGGCTTCAGCCGCCCTGCACAGTCACTCACACACACACAAACAGACCAGAGTTTAAGCATTTCCCTCCTTTGAATGTCTACCTGTGAGACTTCTAATAAGTGTCCGGGAGGTGATCAGGCTCTCCTTCTTCCCCAATGGGTGGGACTGGTTGGGTCAGGTGCCCCGGGGCTTTACCGGATTCAACATCAGAACCACGTTCTCACCTGCCAAGTCTCCTTGAGTCCAGTGGGAACAGCGGATTGGGTCTGGCCCAAGGTGACCGGGCGGGAACCTGCCAAGGGGTCAGGCGGCGTGCGCCTTCTCCGCTGCGATCTCCTGTTCCCCGCCATTGCCCCAAACTGGTGGCAACAAAGGGCCAGTGTGGTTGGGTTTCCCCTTCAGGGAACCAAATGTTATGGAAAATGCTGTTATGGAAAATACCGGAAAACCTGGACTGGATCACTGATTGAAGGACCAAGCGTCACTCGGATGTCTTGGAGTGCTGAGGCTTTATGTGCACACTGGTGGGCTCAGAGGGGAGTAATCTCCTAAGGTTTGAGCCCCGAGCACAAGCAGGGGGAGCAATTTATATTATTTCGCTATGTGGCATTTTGTCACGCGCAGGGCAAAAGAGGAGCCCGGAGCAGGGGAGGAGGGAGCTGGGGGGGCTTTGCAATCTGGAGGAAAACGGTTTGCTGACTTGACGGCTGTGTTGAATATTTTCCTTATAACCCGTATTAACATAATTAAGTTGTTTTCAGCTTTTTACTGTTATAAATAACGGCAGTAAATGCCCTGCATGTATTTCTATACATGGTTGTAATTACTGACACTTGTGGGTACTTATAAGGGTAATTATATATAATTCAAAACACTGTTGAGCTAGTTAAGGAAAAAGTGAAAGGGGAAGTTGTATATGACTATTCTTCCTTCTGTGCATTTTCTGAGGCTTGGGAATGTCTTGCTGGCCTGGGAGGTTACTTCCTTATAATGAGAGATAATGGGTAGAGGCAGTGCTCCCCACAGATGTGGGCTTGGACTGGACTGCATCAGGAGCTGTGGGCGCGACTGTGCCTCCCAGGGCGTGTCTGAGAAGTGACCCCAGTTTGAACTCTGACAGGGTGACAGACAGGCAGAGAACTGCCTCTCCACAACATACCGGGTTCATTAGTGTTATTTAGTACTAAGTGCATATCACATTCTACAGTTTTCATATGCATAAGTGCCATGAGGTCCAGTAACATTTGCTTTTTGGTATCATTAATCTACAATTAAATGAAAAACATTATATTTACTAGGCTCCCCCATCACCAAGTCCCCCCAGACAGTCACAGTCCATCTGCGTAGTAAGAGGCTGTAGAATCACTACATGTCTTCTCTGTGTTGCACAGATCTCCACGTGCCCCCCCCCAAATTATACATGCTAATTGTAATGCCCATTTCCTTTACCCCACCCCTATACAACCCTTCCCATACAATCCTCCCCAGTCCCTTTCCCTTTGGTAACTTAGTCCATTCTTCGGTTCTGTGATTCTGCTGCTGTTTTGTTCCTTCAGTTTTTTCTTTATTCTTATACTCCACATATGAATGAAATCAATTGGTACTTGTCTTTCTCTGCCTGGCTTATTTCACTGAGCATAATACCCTCCAGCTCCATCCATGTTGTTGCAAATGGTAGGATTTTCTTCTTTTGGCTGAATAATATTTCATTGTGTATATGTACCACATCTTCTTTATTCATTCATCTACTGATGGACACTTAGGTTGCTTCCATATCTTGGCTATTGTAAATAGTGCTGCGATAAACATAGGGGTGCATCTGTCTTTTTCATACTGGGCTGCTGCATTCTTCGTGTAAATTCCTAGAAGTGGAATTCCTGGGTCGAATGGTATTTCTATTTTGAGCATTTTGAGGAACTTCCACACTGCTTTCCACAATGGCTGAACTAATTTACATTCCCACCAGCAGTGTAGGAGGGTTCCCCTTTCTCCACAACCTCACCAACATTTGTTCTTGTTTGTCTTTTGGATGATGGCCATCCTTACTGGTGTGAGGTGATATCTCATTGTGGTTTTAATTTGCATTTCTCTGATAACTAGCGATGTGGAGCATCTCATGTGTCTGTTGGCCATCTGAATTACTTCTTTGCAGAACTCTCTGTACAGCTCCCCTGCCCATTTATTAATTGGATTATTTGCTTTCTGTTTATTGAGGTGTGTGAGCTCTTTATATATTTTGGATGTCAAACTTTTATCGGATCTGTCATTTATGAATATATTCTCCCATACTGTAGGATGCCTTTTTGTTCTATTGATGGTGTCCTTTGCTTTACAGAACCTTTTCAGCTTGATATACTCCTACTTCTTCATTTTTGCTTTTGTTTCCTTTGCCCAGGGAGATATGTTAAAGAAGAGTACACTCATCTTTATGTCTAAGAGATTTTTGCCTATGTTTTTTCTAAGAGTTTTATGGTTTTGTGACTTACATTCGAGTCTTTGATCCATTTCAAATTTACTTTTGTGTATGGGGTTAGACAGTGATCCAGTTTCATTCTCTTACATGTAGCTGTCCAGTTTTGTCAGCACCATCTGTTGAAGAGACTGTCATTTCCCCATTGTATGTCCATGGCTCCTTTATCAAATATTAATTGGCCGTATATGTTTGCGTTAATGTTTGGAGTCTCTATTCTGTGGTTCTGCTCTTGTGCCAGTACCAAATTGTCTTGATAACAGTGGCTTTGTAGTAGACCTTGAAGTTGGAGAGAGAGATCCCCGCCCACTTTATTCTTAATTCTCAGGATTGCTTTGGCTATTCAGGGTTTTTGGTGGTTCCATATGAATTTTTGAACTACTTGTTCCAGTTCACTGAAGAATGCTGTTGGTAATTTGATAGGAACTGCATTGAATCTGTAGATTGCTTTTTGCAGGATAGCCATTTTGATGATGTTAATTCTTCCTAGCCTACAGCATGGGATAAGTTTCCATTTGTTAGTGTCCTCTTTACTTTCTCTTAAGAGTGTCTTTTAGTTTTCAGGGTATAGGTCTTTCACTTCCTTGGTTAGGTTTATTCCTAGGTATTTTATTCTTCTTCATGCCATTGTGAATTTAATTGTTTTCCTGACCTCTTTTTCTGTTAGTTCATTTTAGTGTATATGAAAACCACAGATTTGTGTGTTAATTTTCTATCCTGCAACTTTATTGAATTCCGGTATTAGTTCTAATAGTTTTGGAGTGGAGTATTTAGGGTTTTTATGTACAATATCATGTCATCTGCAAATAGTGACAGTTTCACTTCTTCTTTACCAATCTGGATTCCTTGTATTTCTTTGTTTTGTCTAATTGCTGTGGCTAGGACCTCCAGTAATATGTTGAATAACAGTGGGAAAGTGGGCATCCCTGTCTTGTTCCCAATCTCAGAGGTAAAGCTTTCAGCTTCTCACTGTTCAGTATGATGTTGGCTGTGGGTTTGTCATATATGGCCTTTATTATGTTGAGATACTTGACCTCTATACCCATTGTGCTGAGAGTTTTTATCATGAATGGATGTTGAATTTTGTCGAATGCTTTTTCAGCATCTATGGAGATGAGCATGTGGGTTTTGTCCTTTTTGTTGTGTGGTCGATGATGTTGATGGATTTTCGAATGTTGTAACATCCTTGCATCCCTGGGATGAATCCCACTTGGTCATGGTGTATGATCCTTTTGATGTATTTTTGAATTCTGTTTACTAATATTTTGTTGAGTATTTTTTGCATCTATGTTCATCAGGGATATTGGTCTGTAGTTTTTATTTTTTGTGGGTTCTCTGCCTGGTTTTGGTATTAGGGTGATGTTGGCATCGTAGAATGAGTTTGGGAGTATTCCCTCTTCTTCTATTTTTTGGAAAACTTTCAGGAGAATGGGTATTATGTCTACTTTGTATGTGTGATAAAATTCCGAGGTAAACCCGTCTGGCCTGGGGTTTTTGTTCTTGGGCAGTTTTTTTATTACCACTTCGATTTCTTTGCTGGTAAATGGTTTGTTTAGATTTGCTGTTTCCTCCTTGTTCAGTCTTGGAAGGTTGTATTTTTCTAGGAAGTTGTCCATTTCTTCTAGGTTTATCAGCTTGTTAGCATGTAGGTTTTCATAGTATTCTCTAAAAATTCTGTGTATTTCTATTGGGTCTGTCATTATTTTCCCTTTCTCATTTCTGATTCTGTTAATGTGTGTTGATTCTCTTTTTCTCTTAATAAGTCAGGCTAGTGATTTGACTATTTTGTTTATTTTTTCATAGAACCAACTCTTTGTTTTATTGATTTTTTCTATTGTTTTATTCTTCTCAGTTGTATTTATTTCTTCTCTGATCTTTAGTATGTCCCTTCTTCTTCTGATATTGGGCCTCATTTGTTCTTCTTTTTCCCATTTCAATAACTGTGACATTAGAGTATTCATTTAGAATTGTTCTTCCTTCTTTAAATATGCCTGGACTTTCCTCTTAAAAGTGCTTTCACTGCATCCCTCAGAAATTGGGGCTTTGTGTTGTTGTTGTCATTTGTTTCCATATATTCCTTGATCTCTATTTTAATTTGGTCATTGATCCATTGATTGTTTAGGAGCGCGTTGTTAAGCCTCCATGTGTTTGTGAGTTTTTTTGCTTTCTTTGTACAATTTATTCCTAGTTTTATACCTTTGTGGTCTGAAAAGTTGGTTGGTAGAATTTCAATCTTTTTGAATTTACTGAGGCTCTTTTTGTGGCCTAGTATGTGGTCTATTCTGGAGAATGTTCCATGTGCACTTGATAAGAATGTGTATCCTGTTCCTTTGGGTGTAGAGTTCTATAGATGTCTATTAGGTCCATCTGTTCTAGTGTGTTATTCAGTACCTCTGTGTCCTTACTTATTTTCTGTCTGGGGAATCTGTCCTTTGGAGTGAGTACTGTGTTGAAGTCTCCTAAAATGAATGCATTGCATTCTATTTCCTCCTTTAATTCTGTTAGTATTTGTTTCACATATGTTGGTGCTCCTTAATTGGGTACATATATCTTTATAATGGTTATGTCCTCTTGTTGGACTGAGCCCTTTATCATTATGTAATGTCCTTCTTTATCTCTTGTTACTTTCTTTGTTTTGAAGTCTATTTTGTCTGATACTAGTATTGCAACACCTGCTTTTTTCTCCCTGTTGTTTGCATGAAATATCTTTTTCCATCCCTTCACTTTTACTCTGTGCATGTCTTTGGGTTAGAGTTGAGTCTCCTGTAAGCATCGTATAGATGGGTCTTGTTTTTTTTCCATTCTATTACTCTGTGTGTTTTGATTGGTGCATTCAATCCATTTACATTTAGGGTGATAATTGAAATATATGTACTTATTTCTATTGCAGGCATTAGATTCGTTGTTACCAAAGGTTCAAGGTTAGCTAATTTACTATCTTACTGTCTAACTTAACTCACTTATTGAGCTATTATAAACATTGTCTGATGATTCTTTATTTCTCACCTCTTTTAGTCCTCCTTCTCCATTCTTTATATGTTGAGTGTTTTATTCTGTGCTCTTTTGTGTTTTCTTTATTTTTAATAATTAATTAATTAATTTTTATTTTTTTGAAGAACATTATATTTACTAGGCTCTCCCCTACCCTAAGTGCCCCCCACAAACCCCATTACAGTCACTGTCCATCAGCATAGTAAGATGTTGTAGAATCACTACTTGTCTTCTCTGTGTTGCAAAGCCCTCCCCTTTCCCACACATTATACATGCTAATCATAATACCTCCTTTCTTCTTCCCCACCCTTATCCCTGCCTACCCTCCCATTCTCCCCAGTCTCTTTCCCTTTGGTAACTGTTAGTCCATTCTTGGGTTCTGTGATTCTGCTGCTGTTTTTTTCCTTCAGTTTTTCTTTTGTTCTTATACTCCACAGATGAGTGAAATCATTCGGTATTTGTTTTTCTCTGCTTGGCTTTTTTCACTGAGTATAATACCCTCTAGTTCTATCCATGTTGTTGCAAATTGTAGGATTTGTTTTCTTCTTATGGATGAATAATATTTCTTTGTGTATATGTACCACATCTTCTTTATCCATTCATCTACTGATGGACACTTAGGTTGCTTCCATTTCTTGGCTATTGTAAATAGTGCTGCAATAAACATAGGGGTGCATCTGTCTTTTTCATACTGGGCTGCTGCATTCTTCGTGTAAATTCCTAGAAATGGAATTCCTGTGTCAAATGGCAAGTCTATTTTGAGGAACCTCCATACTGCTTTCCACAATGGTTGAACTAATTTACATTCCCACCAACAGTGTAGGAGGTTTCCCCTTTCTGCACAACCTTGCCAACATTTGTTGTTGTTTGTCTTTTGGATGGTGGCCAACCTTACTGGTGTGAGGTGATACCTCATTGTGGTTTTAATTTGCATTTCTCTGATAACTAGCGATGTGGAGCATCTTTTCATGTGTCTGTTGGCAACCTGAATTTCTTCTTTGGAGAACTGTCTGTTCAGCTCCTCTGTCCATTTTTAATTGAATTATTTGCTTTTTTTTGTTGAGGAGTATGAGTTCTTTATATATTTTGGATGTCAAGCCTTTATCGGATCTGTCATTTACGAAAATATTCTCCCATACTGTAGGGTACCTTTTTGTTCTATTGATGGTGTCCTTTGCTGTACAGAAGCTTTTCAGCTTGATATAGTCCCATTTGTTCATTTTTGCTTTTGTTTTCCTTGCCCGAGGAGAAATATTCATGATGAAGTTGCTAATGTTCACATCCAAGAGATTTTTGCCTATGTTTTTTACTAAGAGTTTTATGGTTTCATGACTTACATTCAGGTCTTCGATCCATTTTGAATTTACTTTAGTGTATGGGGTTAGACAGTGATCCAGTTTCATTCTCTTACATGTAGCTCTTCTTTTGTGTTTTCTTTGACTGCTTTAGTGGGTAGTTGATATTATTTTTGGCTTTATTTAGTATTTTGTTGGTCTGATTTCTTTGGTGTGATATACTTTCTCTGGTGACATCTATTTTGCCTTAGGAGTTCTTCCATCTAGAGGAGTTCCTCTAATATACCCTGTAGAGGTGGTTTGTGGGAGGTAAATTCCGTCAACTTTTGCTTCTCTGGGAATTGTTTAATCCCTCCTTCATATTTTAATAATAGTCATGCTGGATACAGTATTTTTGATTCAAGGCCCTTCTGTTTCATTGCATTAAATATATCATGCCATTCTCTTCTGGCCTGTAAGGTTTCTGTTGAGAAGTCTGATGATAGCCTGATGGGTTTTCCTTTGTAGGTGACCTCTTTCCTGTCTCTAGCTGCCTTTAAAACTCTGTCCATGTCCTTTAAGGAGAAAACTTTAAGGAGAACTTTATACATTATGTCTTCCCTGTACGTCTGATAAAATTCTGAGGTGAATCCATCTGGCCCAGGGGTTTTGTTCTTTGGTAGTTTTTTGATTACTGCTTCAATTTCGTTGCTGGTAATCAGTCTATTTAGATTTTCTGTTTCTTTCTGGGTCAGTCTTGGAAGGTTGTATTTTTCTAGGAAGTTGTCCATTTCTCCTAGGTTTCCCAACGTGTTAGCATATAGATTTCATAGTAGTCTCTAATAATTCTTTGTATTTCTGTGGGGTCCATCATGATTTATCCTTTCTCATTTCTAATACTGTTGATTTGTGTTGACTCTCTTTTCCTCTTAATAAGTCCGGCTAGAGGCTTACCTATTTTGTTTATTTTCTCGAAGAACCAGCTCTTGGTTTCATTGATTTTTGCTATTGTTTTATTCTTCTCAATTTTATTTATTTCTTCTCGGATCTTTATTATGTCCCTCCTTCTGCTGACCTTAGGCCTCATTTGTTCTTCTTTTTCCAATTTCGATAATTGTGACATTAGATCATTCATTTGGAATTGTTCTTCCTTTTTTAAATATGCCTGGATTGCTATATACTTTCCTCTTAAGACTGCTTTTGCTGTGTACCACAGTAGTTGGGGCTTTGTTGTTGTCATTGTTTCCATATATTGCTGGATCTCCATTTTGATTTGGTCATTGATCCATTGATTATTTAGGAGCGTGTTGTTAAGCCTCCATGTGTTTGTGAGCCTTTTTGCTTTCTTTGTACAGTTTATTTCTAGTTTTATGCCTTTGTGGTCTGAAAAGTTGGTTGGTAGGATTTCAGTCTTTTGGAATTTACTGAGGCTCTTTTTGTGGCCTAGTATGTGGTCTATTCTGGAGAATGTTCCATGTGCACTTGAGAAGAATGTGTATCCTGTTCCTTTTGGATGTAGAGTTCTGTAGATGTCTTTTAGGTTTATCTGTTCAAGTGTGTTGTTCAGTACCTCTGTGTCCTTACTTATTTTCTGTCTGGTGGATATGTCCTTTGGAATGAGTGGTGTGTTGAAGTCTCCTAGAATGAACGCATTGCATTCTATTTCCTCCTTTAATTCTGTCCATATTTGTTGCACATATGTTGGTGCTCCTTAATTGGGTGCATATATATTTATAATGGTTATGTCCTCTTGTTGGACTGAGCCCTTTATCATTATGTAATGTCCTTCTTTGTCTTTTGTTACTTTCTTTATTTTGAAGTCTGTTTAGTCTCATACCAGAATTGCAACACCTGCTTTCTTCTCTCTGTTGTTTGCATGAAATATCTTTTTCCATCCCTTAACTTTAAGTCTGTACATGTCTTTGGGTTTGAGGTGAGTTTCTTGTAAGCAGCATATGAATGGATCTTGCTTTTTTATCCATTCTATTACTCTGTGTCTTTTGATTGGTGCATTCAGTCCATTTACGTTTAGGATGATTATTGAAAGGTATGTACTTATTGCCATTACAGGCTTTAAGTTTGTGGTTACCAAAGGTTCAGGGTTAGCTTCTTTACTATCTTATTGTCTAACTTAACTCACTTGTTGAGCTATTATAAACGTGGTCTGATGATTCATTATTTCTCTCCCTTCTTATTCCTCCTCCTCCCTTCTTCATATGTTGGGTGTTTTGTTCTGTGCTCTTTTTAGATGTGCTCCCATCTAGAGCAGTCCCTGTAGGATGCCCTGTAGAGGTGGTTTTTGGGAGGCAAATTCCCTCAACTTTTGCTTGTCTGGGAATTATTTAATCCTTCGTTTATATTTGAATGATATTCGTGCTATATACAGTAGTCTTGGTTTGAGGCCCTTCTGTTTCATTGCATTAAGTATATCATGCCATTATCTTCTGGCCTGTAGGGTTTCTGTTGAGAATTCTGATGATAGCCTGATGGGTTTTCCTTTGTAGGTAACCTTTTTTTCTCTCTGACTGCCTTTGATAATTTGTCCTTGTCTTTGATCTTTGCCATTTTAATTTTTATGTATCTTGGTGTTGCCCTCCTTGGATCCCTTGTCATGGGAGTTCTGTGTACCTCTGTGGTAAGAGAGTCCATTTCTTCCCCTAGTTTGGGGAAGTTTTCGGCAATTATTTCTTCAAAGACACTTTCTATCCCTTTTTTCTCTTATTCTTCTTCTGGTATCCTTATAATGTGTATATTGTTCCATTTTGATTGGTCACTCAGCTCTCTTAGAATTCTTTCATTCCTGGAGATCCTTTTATCTCTCTCTGCATCAGCTTCTCTGCATTCCTGTTCTCTGTTTTCTAGTCCATTAATGGTCTTTTGCATCTCGTCCATTCTGTTTTGAAGTCATTCCAGAGCTTGTTTTATTTCTGTATTCTCCTTCCTTAGTTCTTGCATATTTCTCTGCAAGTCCATCAGCATGGTTATGACTTTTGTTTTGAATTCTTTTTCAGGAAGACTGGTTAGATCTATCTCCCCAGGTTCATTCTCAGGGGAAGATGTAGTAGATGCCGAAGCTGTCTGGGTTAATGTTGTCTGGATCATATTTTTTTGCCTTTTCATGTTGACAGGTGCTATTGACTGTCAGCTGGGAGAGCCAAACTTTTCACTTGCTACTGGCCTTTCTTTACTGGGACAACTGCGACCCCTAGTTGCTTGAGTTGGGTAATTGCGTGTAGGTTGAGTCTTTGTGTCTTACCCGGCTGGAGTGGAGGAAGCTCCCTTTATGAGGGCGTGACCAGCCTTAGGCTGCTTCTCTGCTTTTGCAGCGCCCTGCAGGGTAATGGACAGGGGCGCTGTTTGGCTGTTTACCTCCATGCGGGGTCTCAGAGCTGTTGCCCAGGGGGTTATTGCGCCCGGCTTTCCCTGTAATTTCCAGCCACTGGGCTGTGACCTGTGTTGTTTTCGTCCAGCTGTTCTGTCCCTGTCCCTTTAAGACTTTCAAAAAGCACTCACTTTTCTTTGTCACAGGGGCATCATCTTCAGAACCTGCTCAGAGGTCTTGCTGCCCTGTTTCCCTAGTTTCCAGCCCTCCAAGCATTGCACTACGTCTGCGCTCTTGTGCGGGTGTCTGGGGCTTGGTGTCTAGCAGTCCTGGGCTCCCTCTCCCTCCCACTGGGAGCTGGGGGAAGTGTGCTCGGGTCCCGCCGGGCCGGGGTTTGTATCTTACCCCTTTCAGCAGTCGCTGGGCTCTCGTACATGTGGATGTAGTCTGGCTGTTGTCCTGTGTCTTCTGGTCTCTCTTTTAGGATTAGTTGCATTTGTTGTATTTTCAAAAATATATATGTTTTTGGGAGGAGATTCCCTCTGTCCTACTCACGCCTCCATGTTCGCTCCACCTCTCTAGTAATATTTTTATAGTGTGCTTACTGTTTTGTTAAATTCAGTGATGCAGTAAACACATTCTTGCATTGAAATAGCACTGTGCCTTTTTATAGACACAACTAGCACTTTGAGAAACATCTTTTCTATATGTGCACATAGGGACTATATTCCATCAGGGCCTGCAGTCAGCCCAGTCTTTTTAATTTATTTTGGTATCATTAATATACAATTACATGAGCAACATTATGGTTCCTAGACTCCCCCCATTATCAAGTCCACCCCACATACCCCATTACAGTCACTGTCCATCAGCGTAGTAAGATGATATAGAGTCACTACTTCTGTTCTCTGTGTTGCACTGGCTTCCCCGTGCCCCCCACCCCCGCTACATTATGTGAGTCAGCACGTTCTCTCACTGAATTTTCCCACCTGAATGCAAATACAGTGTCACTCTTAGAAGCATCTTTTCTGCATCTCACTTTAGATAGCGAATTCTATGTATCACAGTATGGTGAAAACATTCCCTAAGGATAAAAGACTTTATTCATATGTACAACTAATGTTCTTAGAAATCTCTCTTCTAATTGTGTCTATGTTGTACTGAGTGTAGTCCAGTGTGGTGAGTACATCTTCCATAGAAGTAATATTTTTATAGAAGACAATGTTATTACCCTTAGAAATATCCTTTAGACACACGGCTGCACAGTGGATTCCACACACCACACACTGGTGAACACATGCTGCCAGTTATATGATACTTCAGTTATTCACAAGTACAGTTAATATCCTTAGAGATAACTTTCATACCTGTGTCTTTTCAGTGTATTAAATGCAGCACATTGTGTTGAACATATTTATCCACTGAAACAACCCTCCATATATCACACAGGCAACATTCTTAGAAATGTCTTTTATTCACGTCCTTTTTTATAATGTCTTAAATGTGGCAAAATGTGAATATATTCAATCCTGGAATAACACTTTGATTACAAACAATGCTACTATTCTTAGAAATGAATGACTTTTGTACATATGACTTTTTAAAGCATGTTACATGGAACACAATGTTGTGAACATACCCACACTGAAATACCAGAGCACTTACTCATCCATTATGTCTGACTTTTAAGAATATCTTCAATGCACATGCCATTACATAGTATGGTAAATGCAACACTGTGGTGAACAAAATCGACCACTAAACTGCATTACTCAGGAACAATTAAATTCTGTTACTCTTACAAATATATTTAAGCATGTGGCTATGCACAGAATATAACATGAAGTACAGCATGGAGAATGTATGCTTAGAATTAAATAACAGGTTACAAAGTCAAACAATTTAATACAGTCTGTGAGCCATCCTTATGCGGTTGCCTTTAGAGAGCATTCTTACTTCAGCATTCATAGGGGAACACATTCCTCCACTGTGAGGACCCAGCACCGGTCACACACAGCTGCAGCTTAGAGACATCTTTTATATAAGTGCCTTTAAAAAGATGTACTAAATATGGCACAATGTGTTAAACAAATTCATTCACTGAGATAACCTTATCCAGAATTCTAAAACCTAGATAATTCTATATCCTCTAGCAAAATTCTGTATCCTTTTGAACCATCTTTTATGCATATGTTTATATACTTAGTTCCATGAATCAAAACAGTCTTTCATTGACATACCATTATTTGGATGCCACAAAATTCTTTATACCTTAGAAATATCTTTTATACCTGAGACTAAAGTGTGTACTCAGTGCACCGCAGGCTGGCATACACATGCCTAGAGTAAACATCGCTGTGCTCACTCACACATTCAGAGAGCATACCTAGCAGCATCTTTAATACACGGGCTGTTACAGGAGGTCTTAAATGCACCCCAGTGTGGTGAACATATTCATTCACTAAAATAACAGTGTACTTACATATGCCAGCACTGTTCTTAGAGGCATCTTTTGTATATGTGATTTTTTAAAATCTACTAAATGTGTATTTTGCTGAATATATAATTTCAGTGAAGTAATATTACTAAGGGACATATTTTATAACTCTTAGAAACATCTTTATGTATGTGAGTTTTCATACTTTTTCATGAACCATTTATGCTTAATCCACTAGTTGAGTGAAAGTGAATGCACACATCCACATACTCAAAAACAATGATTAGAAACCCCTTTTTTACATGTGTTTTTAGGGAATCTTCCAAATGTAATAGCACTGCAGCTAACACCTACTATTTCACATACCATCCCAGAAACACCTGTCATGCCTGGGCCTTTCCAGAGAGCATGAACTGCACACACTGCTTCCAAGACACTCACCGACTAAGTTAATTTTGTCCTTCCTTACCTATGTAGGCTTCCTCTTCAGAAATAGGTTTTAAACATGAGCTACCACAGAGCATATTAAAGAAGCAGTGTGCTATAACATGTCTGAAATCCTTTTCTGAAGTACTATGAGATATCACAAAAATCTATAACTATTAGAAGCACCTTTTACACATTACTAATGTGTAATGAACATTCTTTCAAAGACATTACACTGTACTTAAGTCACACATTCTCTAAAACCCTTAGGAGACTTTTATCCTCTTGCCTTTACAGAGCAAGTTAAATGCAGTCCTGTGAGGGGAATGTGCTCATTTGCTGAAATCCCAGGATGCTCACTAACCTGTATAACCTGCATTCTAAGAAACATCATTCTGACATGTGCTTGTACAGAATATGTTATAAGCAACACAGTATTTTGAAGACATTCATTCACTGAAGATAAACTAGCTGTTCTCAGGCAAAACCTCCATCCTCAGAGGTGTCTGTGATGCATGTGCCATTACAGAGCATACTGAGCAGCACCGTGTGGCACATGCATCATTTCACTACAGCCATGTGACCTGAACACATCAGTTTCATATGTGTGACTTTTCATAGTATGTTCTGGGCACCACAGTGACACTCATATTTTAGTTATGAAACAGACTATAGTAAATACAAAAAACTATAATTCTTAAAAAATTGTCTATATGTGTGTTTTTACAGAGTAGAGAAAAGCACAATGTGTTACATACATTTATTCATTGCAGTAACACTATACTTCTTCATGTATACAAGCAGTTTTCTTAGAAACTTTCATTCTGATGTGCCTTTCCAGAATGCGTCAGCTGCAGCACAGTATTCTCAGCACATCCACTCACAGCTGTGACATTGTATTTATAAACATAGACATTAGCACTCTAATAATTAACACAGACATCGAGCACCCCAATAAACATGGTGTGTTCCTGAGCCTTTACAGTGCATATGAAATGCAGCCCATTCAGTGAACACTTACACCTGTGAAATAACACAAACCAGCAGCAACAGGCTTCCACCACTCTCAGAGACACTGCTTACTCATGGGGTTTTCAGAATGAATTTCCTGCTGCAGTGTGTGTGCAGTGCTACCTAATATGAGGGGACTGTACTTAGATGCACTGCCAGATGCTTACACAGATCATGTGCCATGTGTGCCTTTACAGAGGGCATTCATTATGGTGCAGTGTGGGGGACGTACACCTTCATGCAGACACCACACATGAAAGGAAGTTCTAGTAACATGAACACCTTTTGTATATATGACTCCAAAGAGTGTATGTATCCCTTGCCTCAGTGCAGTGCAAACATTCTTTCTGTGAAGTAACTACACTTACTCATAAGCTCAATCAACAATCTTAGAATCATTTTTCCATGTGTCTGTATCATATGGATTAGCTGTAGCAGTTTGCTGAACCCATTCATTTACTGAAAGACCTTGTGCCTATTCATATATGTAACCTGCATTTTTAGAAACATCTTGCATACATGTTGCTTGTCAGTGTGTTGAATACATCATTGCATGGTGAACACATTCTCTCACAGAAAAAACACTGCTTTGAACTAATGAAATTTTATCTCTTAAACACTTTATACATGTGATTTTACAGTGTATTCCATGCACCACTGTGTGTAAATATTCAAATGATATAATATTATACATAAGAGCTTATAAATAGCATTGCTAGAATCCTTTTTTCCACCTCTCTTTACTGAATTTATTCCATTCATATGAATATTTTTTTCACATTTGCTTTTAGAAAATGTATTAAACACAGTGCAATGTATGCCTTCATTCACAAAGTTACAAAATATGTTCATATGAACTGTTATGCTGAGAAACATCTTTTATACAAGTGCCGTTAAGGTGTGTTTGATTTATTTATTTATTTTTATTAAGGTTTCATTAATATACACTCTCATGAAGGTTTCATGTGAGCAACAATGTGGTTACTACATTCACCCCTATTATCAAGTCCTCCCCACACCCCATTGCAGTCACTGTCCATCAATGTAGTAAGATGAAACAGAGTCATTACTTGTCTAATCTGTGCTAAACTGCCTTCCCCATGACCCCCACCACACTGTGTGTACTAATCATAACACCCTCCATCTCCTCCATCCCTCCCCACCCAATCTCCCTCACTCCTCCCCTTTGGTAACCACTACTCCCTTCTTGGAGTCTGTGATTCTGCTGCTGTTTTGTTCCTTCAGTTTTGCTTTGTTATTATACTCCACAAATGAGGGAAATCACTTGGTACTTGACTTTCTCCGCCTGGCTAATTTCACTGAGTATAATACCCTCTAGCTCTATCCATGTTGTTGCAAATGGTAGGATTTGTTTTCCTCTTATGGCTGAACAATATTTCATTGTGTATATGTACCACATATTCTTTATCCAACGCTTAGGTTGCTTCCATATCTTGACTATTGTAAATAGTGCTGCAAAAAACAGGGGTGCACATCCCTTTCTGAATCTGCACTCTTGTTTCCTTTGGTAAATTCCTGAGTGCAATTCCTGGGTCAAATAGTATTTCTATTTTTAGTTTTTCTGAGGAGCCTCCATATTGCTTTTCACAATGGTTGAACTAATTTACATTCCCACCAGCAGTGTAGGAGGGCTCCCCTTTCTCTGCATCTTCACCAGTGTTTGTTGTTCCTTGTCTTTTCGATGTAGGCCATCCTAATTTGTGTGAGGTGATATCTCATGGTGGTTTTAATTTGCATTACCCTGATGATTAGCAGTGTGGTGCATCTTTTCATGTGCTTATTGGCCATCTGAATTTCTTCTTTCAAGAAGTGTCTATTCATATCATCCACCCATTTTTTAAATGGGTTTCATGCTTTTTGAGTGTTGAAGCATGTGAGTTCTTTATATATTTTGGATGTTAACCCCTTGTCAGATATGTCATTTTTTAATATATTTCCCCACACTGTAGGTTGCCTTTTTGTTCTACTGATGGAGAACTTTGCTGTACAAAATATTTTTAGCTTGATGTAGTTACATTTGTTTGTTTTTTATTTTGTTTCCCTTGCCTGAGGAGGTGCATTCAGGAAAAACTTACTCATGTTTATATTCAAGATATTTTTGCCTATGTTTTCTTCTAAGAGTTTTATGGTTTCATGAGTAACATTCAGGTCTTTGGTCCATTTTGAATTTACTTTGTGTATGGAGTTAGACAATAAACTAGTTTCATTCTCTTACATGTAGCTGTCCAGTTTTGCCAACACCAGTTGTTGAAGAGGATGTCATTTCCCCACTGTATATCCATGGCTCCAATAAAGCTATGTATATCCATGGCTACAATGAAGTATATTAATTGTCTATATAAGCTTGGGTTTATATCTGGGCTCTCTAGTCTGTTCCACTGGTCTATGGGTCTGTTCTTGTGCAAGTACCAAATTGTCTTGATTACTGTGGCTTTGTAGTAGAGTTTTAAGTTGGAGAGTGTAATTCCCCCAGCTTTATTTTTCTTTCTCAGCAATTTTTTTGGCTATTTGGGGTCTTTTTTGGTTGCCTATGAATTTTAGAACTATTTGCTCTAGTTCATTGAAGAATGCTGTTGGTATTTTGATAGGTATTTGATTGCATTGAATCTGTAGATTGCTGTAGGCAGGATGTCCATTTTGACAATATTAATTCTTCCTATCACTGAGCATGGGATGTATTTCCATTTATTGATGTCTTCTTTAATTTCTCTCATGAGTGTCTTGTAGTTTTCAGGGTATAGGTCTTTCACCTCCTTGGTTGGTTTATTCCTAGGCACTTTATTCTTTTTGATAGAATTGTTTTCCTGATTTCTCATTCTGCGTGTTCACCATTAGTATGTAGGAATGCAACAGATTTTTGTGTATTAATTTTATATCCTGCAACTTTGCTGAATTCATTTATTATATATAAGTTTTGTGGTGGATTCTTTAGCCAGTGGGCTTAACTGGCCTTATTCTCTTTCCACCCCACTCATATCTGTTTTCCTGCCTGACAATTGTACTATCAATTTCCTAATATTTTGGTTTCACCAGCATCCCTTCAGGCTGTGGGCACAGTATATTTAGGGGTGTGTTTGTTTATTTTCCTTGGTTCATGTCCCCAACAAAACAAATAATTGAAGGGCAGAGACACAGTAGGGAAGCAGAGTAAAAGTCTTATTTAAAGTTATTCAATTTAGATGAGAAAAAGTATGGGGAACCTCAGAGAGAGGTGCATCCTGAAAGGTTGAAAAAAAGTTTTATTTAAGATTATGCACTTAGAAAGTGTGGGAAAATTCAGAGAGAAGTGTGCTGAAAGGTTAGGTGTTCTCCCCTTTTAAGGATTTTTCAGGAATGTGACAAAGGGCTAGGGTTGGGACTTGCCAAGTGGCCTCAAGATGTTTATCTTTGATGAGGGACATTACATCTCTTCTCTTCTATTATCAGTCTTCCAGGTCATTTGGCAAAATTAACTGAACACAAAAAATGTACTGATTCAGTTCCTCCCCAGGATAGCAGCTTCCTTCTGGGGGCATATCAATCAATACCACCTGCTCTGCCCCCAAGGTGCGATGAGTTATTGTCTGTTTGCTAAAGAGTATGTTAAGAATGTTACCTATTAACTTCCTGGGTTTCAAAATGCAATCTTATCTTTAGGATGGAATCTTTCCTGTGTGTACTATACTGTTCAGAGTTGGGCTTGTTTGCTAAATTAATCATGATGCCCATCTCCTGCCCAGGTGCCAAATTTCTTGATTAGCTGCCAGATGAGGAGAAAAACAGAATATAGGATAAGTTAAAGAATAAGCTGGGCCTTTTAGCAGGGTAAATTAAATCTTCCTGTTAGGCAGGAAAATAGATATGAGTGGGGTGAAAAGAGAATAAGGCCAGTAAAGCCTACTACAAGGGACTTACAGTTAATCAAAAAAGACCCAGAGTTAATAAATTAATCAGTTAAAGCTCAAAAGGCCAGGAACAACTTGCCTCATAATGTTTGAATATTCACAGATAAGGAGGGTAATTTAGCATAGCCCATGTCTTTATTGTGTTAATCATTGCAGGCCCAGCTTACATTTTTTTTTTGGTATCATTAATCTACAATTACATAAAGAACATTATGTTTACTAGGCTCCCCCCTTGACAAAGTACCCCCACAAACCTCATTACAATCACTGTCCATCAGCCTAGTAAGATGCTGCAGAATCCTTACTCATCTTCTCTGTGTTGCATAGCCCTCCCCGTGCAAACCCCACATTACACATGCTAATCGTAATGAACCCTTTCTTTTTCCCCACCCTTATCCCTCCCTTCCCACCCATTCTCCTCAGTCCCTTTCCCTTTGGTAACTGTTAGCCCATTCTTAGGTTCTGTGATTCTGCTGCTGTTTTGTTCCTTCAGTTTTTCTTTGTTCTTGTACTCCACATATGAGTGAAATCATTTCGTACTTGTCTCTCTCTGCCTGGCTTATTTCACTGAGCATAATACCCTCTAGCTCCATCCACGTTGTTCCAATGGGGGTAGGATTTGTTTTCTTCTTATGGCTGAATGATATCCCATTGTGTATATGTACCACATCTTCTTTATCCATTCATCTACTGATAGACATGTAGGTTGCTTCCAATTCGTGGCTATTATAAATAGTGCTGCAATAAACACAGGGGTGCATCTTTCTTTTTTCAAACTGTGCTGCTGCATTCTTAGGGTAAATTCCTAGAAGTGGGATTCCTGGGTCAAATGGTATTTCTATTATGAACTATTTGAGGAACCTCCATGCTGCTTTCTACAATGGTTGAACTAATTTACATTCCCACCAGCAGTGGAGGAGGGTTCCCCTTTCTCCACAACCTCATCAACATTTGTTGTTGTTTGTCTTTTGGATGGTGGCCATCCTTACTGGTGTGAGGTGATATCTCATTGTGGTTTTAATTTGCATTTCTCTGATGATAAGCAGTGTGGAGCATCTTTTCATGTGTCTGTTGGCTATCTGAATTTCTTCTTTAGAGAACTGTCTGTTCAGCTCCTCTGCCCATTTTTAAATTGGATTATTTCTTTTTGTTTGTTGAGGTGTGTGAGCTTTTATATATTTTGGATGTCAGCCCTTTATCGGATATGTCATTTATGAATATATTCTCCCATACTGTAGGATACCTTTTTGTCCTATTGATGGTGTCCTTTGCTGTACACAAGCTTTTCAGCTTGATATAGTCCAACATCTTCATTTTTGCTTTTGTTTCCCTTGCCCGGGGGAGATATGTTCATGAAGAAGTCACTCATGTTTATGTCTAAGAGATTTTTGCCTATGTTTCTTCTCAGAGTTTTATGGTTTCATGACTTACATTTAGGTCTTTGATCCATTTCAAATTTACTTTTGTGTATGGGGTTAGACAGTGATCCAGTTTCATTCTCTTACATGTAGCTGTCCAGTTATGCCAGCACCATCTGTTGAAGAGACTGTCATTTCCCCCATTGTATGTCCATGGCTTCTTTATCAAATATTAATTGACCATATATGTTTCAGTTAATCTTTGGAGTCTATATTCTGTTACACTGGTCTGTGGCTCTGTTCTTGTGCCAGTACCAAATTGTCTTGATATCCGTGGCTTTGTAGTAGATCTTGAAGTTGGGGAGTGAGACCCCCCCCCTTTATTCTTCCTTCTCAGGATTCCTTTAGCTATTCAGGGTCTTCGGTGGTTCCATATGAATTTTTTAAATTATTTGTTCCAGGTCATTGAAGAATGCTGTTAGTAATTTGATAGGGATTGCATGGAATCTGTAGATTGCTTTGGACAGGATGGCCATTTTGATTATGTTAATTCTTCCTGGCCAAGAGCATGGGATGAGTTTCCATTTGTTAGTGTCATGTTTAATTTTCTTAAGAGTGTCTTATAGCTTTCAGGGTATAGGTCTTTCACTTCCTTGGTTAGGTTTTATTCCTGGGTATTTTATTCTTTTTGATGCTATTGTGAATGGAATTGTTTTCCTGATTCCAGCTTCCTTTTTTAAATTTACATATATGCTGTTTTTCCTCCTTCAGCCCTAATCAAGTGATTTGCAACCTGGGCAGCTAATTTAGCAGGGAGGCCCAGCTGTAAACAACATAGTAAAAGGCAGGAGGGATTCCATATTAAAGATAAACCTGTATCTTCCTTGTGTCACTTAAATCATGCCGTTTTAAGTCTATCTTCTTATTACAGACTTTAGTCTCTCTGGGGCTTTCTGATGATGCCAGAGATTTTGTTCTTGAAGTCAAAGAATGAACTTTGTGGACACTCAAAGTAAGATAGCAAGTGGGAGGCTTTTATTTAGAGATAGTGTAAGAGGAAAGAGTTTCTGGCTTGCACCAGGAGGGGCAAGTGAGTCCATGGTGATGCATTGTCTAGGGGATTTATAGGTAGTTGAGAGATTTACAGGCAGCTGAGTGACAACGGAACTGCCAGATGGTGCCATAATATTTATTTTTGAGGAAGTACTGTTTCTTATCAGTGGATCATTTTGCAAAGTTAGCTTAACACAAGAAATTCACTGCTCTGATTCTTTCGCAGGACAGCTGTTTTTTGATCTGGGAGCATATCAATTAAGACTACCTGCCATAGTGACTCTATAGCATCTTACTACTCAAATGGGGTATGTGGTGGGGACTTGATAATGGAGGAATCCAGTAACCAGTGTTGCTCATGTGATTGCATATTAATGATCCAAAAAAAAAAAGACTGCCTGGTTTGCTTCCAAGATGGGCTGAGTTTTTGTTCGTTTGATTAAAATGCAATCTTAGCTCTAAGATAGAATTTTTCCTAAATAAGCTGGGCCTTTGAGCAGGCTAAAGTAAATCTTACAGTGGTATGTTCTAAGTGACAGAGTGTAAACATAGCCTGTGCTGAGATACTTTCTCTTATCTGAGGAGTATTCAAACTTCTAGGCCCAGTTGCTCCTGGCTTTTTAGTTTTAACTAATCTCACTGAAGAATGCTTATATTCCTAGTTTAATATTTTTACTTTAGAGAATGTGACTCTGACTTTGCTTAATTAACATGGAGTTTTGGTAGGTGTCTTTTTCTGGAGGTCCTCACCCTACTCTGTCTAAACCCACAGCCTGTCTCACTGGGGTATCTTAGACTGATTAGATGCCTTATATGTCTCAACCTTCTCTCTAGTCCATTCCATAATTCTCTGATCTGAAGCGAACCTTCATCCAGGGCACTGGACACAGGCCCTTTTTCTGA
This sequence comes from Manis pentadactyla, assembly GCF_030020395.1. Lineage (NCBI taxonomy): Eukaryota > Metazoa > Chordata > Mammalia > Pholidota > Manidae > Manis > Manis pentadactyla. The sequence goes on along the minus strand of NC_080030.1, from coordinate 80,181,425 downwards.
CTGCTGAGTAGTGAAACTCCAGGGGCAGCTTAGATCATTCATATCCTTATGCCCCATGTGCCCATTACTGCCAAGGGTGAGGAAGAGCTGTGTGCCTTCTCTGCACAGAGAGCATCAGGACAACTCCATGTGCCCCTTCCCCACACTGCACAGGGCAGCCCCTCATCAGGAACCCACTGCATGTTCTTGGCCCATGACCTCACTCTGGGTGGGAACCAGGCCTGCTGGGGAGCTCAGGGCACAAATAGGGTGGTCAGTTACCACAGGTAAGCCTTATCCCAGGCATGGCTGTGATGTGAGAGAGGCACAGGTCAGACCTCTGCACTCCCTTTGAGAAAGAGACTGGGAGTTTAGACAGAGTACAGTGAGGGCCTCCTGAAAAAGCAAGGCAAGGCAATTAATCAGAGCAATGTAACAATATGCAAACAAACCCCGTACCAAAACTCTGTGTTAAACATTAAGCTCTAAAGTCATCATTTTTTTGAATTTTCTTTTGTATCATTATTCTACAATTACATTAGGAACATTATGTTTACTAGGTTCCCCCCTTCACCAAGACCCCCCACAAACCCCATTACAGTCACTGTCCATCAGCCTAGTAAGATGCTGCAGAATCACTGCTTCTCTTCTCTGTCTTGCACAGCCCTCCCCGTGCCTCCCCCCACTTTATGCATGCTAATCATAATGCCCCCATTCTTCCACCCCCCTTATGCCTCCCTTCCCATCCATCCCCATCCTTCCCAGTTCCTTTCCATTTGGTAACTGTTAGTCCATTCTTGGGTTCTGTGATTCTACTGCTGTTTTTTTCCTTCAGTTTTTCTTTGTTCTTATACTCCACATATGAGTGAAATTATTTGGTACTTGTCTTTCTCCACCTGGCTTATTTCACTGAACATAATACCTTCTAGCTTCATCCATGTTGTTGCAAATGGTAGCATTCGTTCTCTTCTTATGGCTGAATAATATTCCATTGTGTATATGTATCACATGTTCTTTTTATTTATTTATATATTTATACATAATATATTTATAAATTTATATATTTATATATATTTATTTATTTTGGTGACATTAATCTAAAATTACATGAAGAACACTATGTTTACCAGGCTCCCCCTCTTACCAAGTCTCCCACACACCCCCCACTACAGTCACTGTCCATCAGCATAGCAAGATGTTATAGAAACACCACCTGTATTCTCTGTGTTGCGCAGCCCTCCCTATGCTCCCCCAACCTTATACATGCTAATCATAATGCCCCCTTTCTTTTTCCCCACACTTATCCCTCCTTCCCAGCCATCTTCCAAGTACCTTTCCCTTTGGTAACTATTAGTCCATTCTTGGGTTCTGTGATTCTGCTACTGTTTTGATTCTTCAGTTTTCCTTTGTTCTTATACTCCACATATGAGTAAAATCATTTGGTACTTGTCTTCTCTACTTGGCTTATTTCACTGAGCATAATACTCTCTAGTTCTATCCATGTCATTGTAAATGGTAGGATTTGTATTCTTCTAATGGCTGAATAATATTCCATTGTGTATATGTACCACATCTTCTTTATCCATTCATCTACTGATGGATACTTAGGTTGCTTCCATCTCTTGGCTATTGTAAATAGTGCTGTGATAAAATTAGGGGTGCATCTGCCTTTTTCAAACTGGGCTACTACATTCTTAGGGTAAATTCCAAGAAGTGGAATTCCTGGGTCAAATGGTATTTCTATTTTGAGCATTTTGAGGAATCTCCATACTGCTTTCCACAATGGTTCAACTAATTTACATTCCCACCAGCAGTGGAGGAGGGTTCCCCTTTCTCCACAACCTCATCAACATTTGTTGTTGTTTGTCTTTTGGATGGTGGTGATCCTTACTGGTGTAAGGTGATATCTCATTGTGGCTTTAATTTGCATTTCTCTGATGACAAACAATGAGGAGCATCTTTTCATGTGTCTCTCGGCCATCTTAATTTCTTCTTTAGAGAACTGTCTGTTCAGCTCCTCTGTCCATTTTTTAATTGGAATCTTTGCTTTTTGGTTGTTGAGGTGTGTGAGCTCTTTATTTATTTTGGATGTCAACCCTTTATCAGATCTGCCATTTATGAATATATTCTCCCATACTGTAGGATGTCTTTTTGTTCTATTGATGGTGTCCTTTGCTGTACAGAAGCTTTTCAGCTTGGTATAGTCCAACTTCTTCATTTTTTATTCTGTTTCCCTTGCCCGGGGAGATATGTCCATGAAGAAGTCGCTCATGTTTATGTCTAAGAGATTTTTTCCTATGTTTTTTCCAAGAGTTTTATGGTATCATGACTTACATTCAGGTCTTTGATCCATTTTGAGTTTACTTTTGTGTATGGGGTTAGACAGTGATCCAGTTTCATTTTCTTACATGTAGCTGTCCAGTTTTGCCAGCACCATCTGTTGAAGAGACTGTCATTTCCCCACTGTATGTCCATGGCTCCTTTGTCATATATTAATTGACCATATATATTAGGGTTAATGTTTGGAGTCTCTATTCTGTTCCATTGGACTGTGGCTCTGTTCTTGTGCCCGTACCAAATTGTCTTGATTACTGTGGCTTTGTAGTAGACCTTGAAGTTGGGGAGCAATATCCCCCACTTTATTCTTCCTTCTCAGGATTGCTTTAGCTATTCTGGGTCTTTGGTGATTCCATATGAATTTTTAAATATAAGATTATATATATATTTATTTTTATTTTCTTATTATTAATCTACAATTACATGAAGAACATTATGTTTACTATGCTCTCCCCTACCCCAAGACCCCCCCCACAAACCTCATTACAGTCACTATCCATCAGCGTAGTAAGATGTTGTAGAATCACTACTTGTCTTCTCTGTGCCACGCAGACCTCCCCTTTCCCCCACCCCCCACATTATACATGCTAATCATAATACCCCCTTTCTTTTTCCCCCCTTATCCCTGCCTACCCTCTCATTCTCCCCAGTCTCTTTCTCTTTGATGACTGTTAGGGCATTCTTGGGTTTTGTGATTCTCCTGCTGTTTTGTTCCTTCAGTTTTTCCTTTGTTCTTATACTCCACAGAATGAGTGAAATCATTTGGTATTTGTCTTTCTCTGCTTGGCTTATTTCACTGAGCATAATACCCTCTAGCTCCATCCATGTTGTTGCAAATTGTAGGATTTGTTTTCTTCTTATGGCTGAATAATATTTCTTTGTGTATATGTACCACATCTTCTTTATCCATTCATCTACTGATGGACACTTAGGTTGCTTCCATTTCTTGGCTATTGTAAATAGTGCTGCGATAAACATAGGGGTGCATATGTCTTTTTAAAACTGAGCTACTGCATTCTTAGGGTAAATTCCTAGGAGTGGAATTCCTGGGTCAAATGGTAAGTCTATTTTGAGCATTTTGAGGAACCTCCATACTGCTTTCCACAACAGTTGAAATAATTTACATTCCCACCAGCAGTGTAGGAGGGTTCCCCTTTCTCCACAACCTCGCCAACATTTGTTGTTGTCTTTTGGATGGTAGCCATCCTTACTGGTGTGAGGTGATATCTCATTGTGGCTTTAATTTGCATTTCTTTGGTAACTAGCAATGTGGGGCATCTTTTCATGTGTCTGTTGGCCATCTGAATTTCTTCTTTGGAGAACTTGTCTTTTCAGCTCCTCTGCCCATTTTTTAATTGGATTATTTGCTTTTTGTTTGTTGAGGTGTTTGAGCTCTTTATATATTTTGGATATCATCCCTTTATCGGATCTGTCATTTATGAATATGTTCTCCCATACTGTAGGGTACCTTTTTGTTCTATTGATGGTGTCCTTTGCTTTACCGAAGCTTTTCATCTTGATATAGTCCCACCTCTTCATTTTTGCTTTTGTTTTCCTTGCCTGGGGAGATATGTTCATGAAGAAGTTGATAATGTTTATGTCCAAGAGATTTTTGCCTGTTTTTTTCTAAGAGTTTTATGGTTTCATGACTTACATTCAGGGCTTTGATCCATTTTGAGTTTACTTTTGTGTATGGGGTTAGGCAGTGATCCAGTTTCATTCTCCTACATGTAGCTGTCCAGTTTTGCCAGCACCATCTGTTGAAGAGACTGTCATTTTCCTATTGTATGTCCATGGCTCCTTTATCAAATATAAATTGACCGCATATGTTTGGGCTAATGTCTGGAGTCTCTAATCTGTTCCACTGGTTTGTGGCTCTGTTCTTGTGCCAGTACCAAATTGTCTACTGCTGATTACATTTGTTTGATTTTGTTTATAGATTTCACAAATAAGTAAAATCATGCCTTTGTGTTTCTACACTTGGTATATCTCACTTAGTATAATACCCTCTAGGTCCATGTATGTTGTTGCAAATAGGAGGATTTCTTTCTTACAGCTGAATAATATTCCATTGTGTATGTCTACCATGTATTTATTCTTTCATCTACTGACAGACACAGTTTGCTTCCATAACTTGGCTATGGTAAATAATGCTGGCATAAACATAGGAGTGCATCTATATTTTTGAATCAGGGATTTTTTTTCTTAATGTGAATTCCTAGAGGTGGAATTACTGGGTTTTATGGTATTTCTAATTTTAGTTTTTGAGGAACCTCCACACTGCTTTCCATAGTGGCTTCACCAATTTACATTCCCACCAACAGTGTAGGAGGGTTCCCTTTTCTCCACATCCTCACCGACACTTGCAATTTCTTGTCTTCTAGATAGTGGCCATTCTGAGTGGTGTGGGGTGCTATCTCACTGTGGTTCTGATTTGCATTTCCCTGGTTATTAGTGATGTGAGGCATTTTTTCATGTGCCTAACGGTCATGTGTATGTCTTTGGAAAAATATCTGTTCAGGTTCTATAGAAGTTTTAAACTAGTAAGTGATAATCAACTGTTAAGTTAGAGGAAGCAAGACAAAACCAAAGTCACCTTATCTTCTTCAGAAAATGTGTTGAGAATTCCATGACACAATACATTGAGCACAATAAATAAGAAAGCAGCCACAACACTGCAATGAGGACAAAAGCAAGAGGTCAACAGCAGCATGAGACCCTGGTGGATCCTGTCATCTCCAGACTTCCTAGGGCAGGGATCTGCTGGAGAATGTTGAAATGAGGAAGATGACTGTTGAGAAAGTGAAGGTTCCTGTGGCCAGGATTCTCACCTGCCCCTGGTCAGCCTGCTCACTGGACATGTGTGGGCAATATGTTGTTATTGAGTCTATGTAAACAGCTCCGCCCAGTGCTCTAGGCTGCAGGCTGCAGGAGAGCAGAGGCTGGAGTGGTGGCAGCACCAAGGACAGAGACTGAGATGGCTTCAGGGGGGGAGAGGCCCAGAGGCAGGGGACCGCTTGCTGAATGCAGACTTGCTCTGAGTGGATGGGATTCTAGCACTTGACTTGCCACCATGGGAATAAAGTTGGGTATAAGCTCTTTCACCCATTGTCATTCTTCGGTCTCACTGAATCCATAGTGAACTTACCCGGGGCTGAAACCCTTTGGCATGACAGTGACCTATTGGTCTCTCATCCCTGATTTAAGGTAGAAGCCAGAAGTTTGCATTATTGACAGTTAGTTTAGTAATTGGCCCCCCCCAGGATATCTGATCCCTTTTGTCACTCCCTTGGCTATGATACAGGTTGCGGGTGTAACTGAGGTTACCAATCAGTTGACCTTAGAATGATGTGATGTGGGTGAATCTAATCGAATCATGAGCTCCCTTAAAAGCAACATTACTGGCTGGAATCAGATGGGGAAGACAGTGAGAATCTAAGTGTCAGGTGGACATGTCCTTGGATGGAATAATGAGCAAAAGTAAAACACAGAGTGGAAACTATGAGTTGTGAAGTAAAGGCAACTTTCCAGTATTGAAAGGGCCATAACTGAATTCCTTGATGAATGTATCCCTTACAATAATAGGCTACAAGAGTAAAGGAAAACTGGGACACAAGGGAGTATTTTTAAGATTTGGTGGTTTCAAAAGTATTTTTTGTTTTTATTTTTATGTTTGTTTTTATATGAATTAGGTTCCAGGACATCTGTTGAGAAGGTAAGTGGTAGAATTTTGGTGCAGTGAATATCTGAAATAACTTGGCAGAGGACTATAGAGTTGACTACGGGGACAACTATGCAAGTCAAGGTTCCTCAGAGTGCAGATAGCATGCAGAATCTTGTTTTCAGACTGTGCACTAATGAATATCATGCTTTCAGGTGTTTCAATGGTTGCAGAACCATAAAAATATCTCATGATGTCTAGTAATAGTATGTAATTCCAACATCCTTATTTACTGAAATACAACCACACTCATTTGCTTGTGTACCGTCTGTTACTCATTGCACTATTAAAGGAAATTCCAGTAGTTGTCAGAGAAACCTAAGGCCTGAAAGTATAAAATATTTGTTAGTTATCTGATCATTTATGTAAAAGGTTTGATCACACATGATATAAGCTCCAAGAAGCATTACACTGTCTAATCTTCACACTGATATTTTCTAACTGTACAAAGGCAGAATAATTATGTGGAATTAATGAATTATTTCCATGGATTACTGGGGTTGACCATTACTTGTAATTTTTGTTTATGTTATATTCTTATTTCATGGCAGCTTAATATAGTTTGGTGCTCAGTCCAATGGATCTCAGCTACAGCTACATGGTAGAAAACTGGTTTCAGACAGGAAGAGGAGACTCACCAGGAAAAACTGACCCAGGTGAAGGGGGAGGGCATGTATGAGGATGATGGAGTGGGGGCCTGTGAGCTCAACCACAGAGGGGACACCAAAGTGTAGGGGCCGGCCTACGGCCGAGGCTGAGTCCCACTATGGCTGAACACCGCCCTTCCACTCTAGTTGACCAATGCCCTAAGATGGCACACGCTTCCTGGGCGCCACCCTGCCTGGTTTGGTGGCATTAGCATAAGGAAGTTGCTCCTATAGGCTTGCATGATCTTGATCACCATAGGCCAGCTTCCTTTAGGCTTTTAACAAGCTTAAAATCTAGGGCTTGATGGTATCTTTGCTGGGTGTTTGGATCTTCTATTACTGGGAAGGCTGCATTCCCCTCCATGTTTAGTCATTCCCTCCATCTATTCTTGCCCAATTGTTCTTGGCACCCCTGGCCACCACAATATGAGTAACTCTGGTAAAGGGGTGGCTCTGCTCTATAGGTTGGAGAGCAAAATGGATAATTTGGGGCGGTTGGCACAATCTCCTCTACCTTACTGCTCTTATTGGGGAGAGGGGCTGAGCTAGTCTCTCCTTCCTCTCTGCTTATTCTCAGTCGGCTCAGTGAGGAGCACAATGTGGGCCGATGTCCTCTCTGAGCAGCCCTAGCCTCTAACTCTTCTCCTGATAATTCTTGGTCCTCTTCCTCATCAGAGGACCCCCCCTGTGTAGATCCTCTTTCAGATGCTCTCGTAGAGGCTCTTTCCTCTTTCACTTCCTCAAGAATCTCTTCTCCCTCCCTTATGGCTTCTCTACAACTAGGTTTATTCTCCTTTAGGCAGCTCTTAACCAGCCCCCATATGGGGAGCGTCCCAGCCGGGAGCGGCTCCCTGCGATCTGCGTTGCGCAGATCCTCGCCTAACTTTCCCCACATGGGGGTAGTGATTCTTCCTGCATCTAGGAACCACGGAGCATGCTTCTCCACCGTGTGGAGGAAAGCCCTTGCGGTTTTTGTTTTTAATGAGGTTCCGTTGGCCCTCAGGAGTGCTCTCAAAGGCTCTTCTACTCTAATTTTAGACTCTTCAGATCCCATGTGAGCGATTAAAGGATAAAAGGCTACTTCTAAGTTTATGGGTAAAGGGTACTCTTATCGCTAACCTGCATTCGTCGCTATACCGCGAACTTTCCTTGCTTCGTCGCTATCCTGCAAACTTTCCTGGCTTCGTCGCTATCCCGCGAACTTTCCTGGCTTCGTCGCTATCCCGCGAACTTTCACTGGCGCCCTAACTTTTCATAACATTTTTGACAAAACAAAACAGTACAACAAAGAACACTATGACGGACAGACAAAACAGAAATCCCCACCACAGCCGCTTGCTATCTCCTTTCCTACTCCTACATTTGCTTTGCTCGTTGGTCCACTCACCCTTCTCATCTGAGGCGCCTTCCTGAGCAATCCTTCCGAATGGGGTCCACAGGTACTGCTTCAGGGTAAGAAGCTCTATGGCGTCCAGTTTCTCCTCTGGGTGGCTGGAGAAAAACTCCCGGGTTTCGGCACCAGATACCGCGTTCACCCCTTGTGGCGGTGACAACAGCGATACGTACACAGACCTGGTTCACTTCAGTTGTTTATTGTTGCTCTGAAGGCCGGGAGAAGGTGAGTGAGAAGAAGCAACAGCCGGGGGGAGCGAATGAGAGGAAGAATGAGAGGAGAGACAGAGATTGAGAGAGAATGAGTGAGAGACTGAGAGAGTGAGTGAGTGCTTCTCTTTCCTGCTTACGCCTTATATAAAGGAAGCTGGCCTATGGTGATCAAGATCATGCAAGCCTATAGGAGCAACTTCCTTATGCTAATGCCACCAAACCAGGCAGGGTGGCGCCCAGGAAGCGTGTGCCATCTTAGGGCATTGGTCAACTAGAGTGGAAGGGCGGTGTTCAGCCATAGTGGGACTCAGCCTCGGCCGTAGGCTGGCCCCTACATCTCCCCCTTTTTTGTTTTTTAACACAATGAGGCTCGGGGACCATGCCTGTCTTAGGTTGTCAGGGAGGCGCAGCATCCTTACCCGTCATAGGGCAACAGACACCAAAGTCTGCTGACAAGGACTGGTTCATGTCACCCCTCCTTGAACCACCAAGAACAATGCCATCTACCAGCTCTGGGCTTAGAAGGGCAGCCAGCAGGGAGGGGTGAGTTAGTGCAGAGACTTAATGTCCACCACAGGCAGGGCACATGTCTGGACCTGGAGCCCAGCCTCCCACGCAGGGGAGCCTGCCTGCCAACTCCATGGCCACAGCCCTCAAGGCTGGAGTGTCAGTCAGTGGGTGCACCCAGGACTAGGGTCTGTCACTGCCAAAACTGAGGCACATGGATTGCTTCCCAGGCACACCCGAGGCTGGGGACTGTTTTAAGTCCACTCTGGTGCCCCTAGATAGGCTAATGCTGTCCTGGAAGACACTGAGTGGGTGGCCTGTCAGTCCCAGCATGCACAGCATGTTCTGAGTCCTCCAGGGAGCCCTGGAACCTGTCATCATTTACCTGTATCACCTCCTATGGGGCAGAGAACATGGAAAATAACCCTCCAACATTCTGGGCCCCAATATGTGATAACCATGATTTTGCTTAGTCCTTGAGGGCCCCAAAGAAGCCCATAAGAGGTCAGCCAGCTGTGGGGGCTGAGATAGTGCTGGATGCTTAATGTCTGTCACAAGCATGGCTTCTGCATGCCTAAGGGGAGGGTGCAGGTCTGCAGACATATCTTCCTTGCAAGGAGCCCCACCCCTTGGCCAGCTGGAGCCCTGAAGCCTGGTGGGTATGGAGATGCTGCTGGTTCCCAGAGCCCTGGGTTCCTGTGCCCTCATCATGGAGGTGTCTCCTCTCCAGGTGTGCATGTGAGACCCCTAATCACTCCAGAGCCCTATCAGCCTATGTTCTTCCATCTGCTCATCTCTGCCTGCAAGGAATACATGGTGCAAACTTAGGGCTCTGACTCCTAAGTGCCAAGGACACCTGCCTTCTCTCGAGGGGATCAGAACCCTATTTCCCCATCCCCTTAGGTTTATTATCTTCATTATGATTATTAAATAAATTACTATTTATGTTATTAGGAACATTATTACCAAGTATCATTTGTTTTATTGTTGTTGACATTTTAGATAATATTTATGGTTGTTTTATAGCACTGAATAGAGTTTCTCCAGTCAAAAAGGAGATCCAACTTATTGCATGTGATTATGGATGGCTCTCCTACAGATACACAGAGCCACTCCCAGACTCCCACTGTGCTGTCTGTTGCTACTTTGCCAAATAGCATCTTGAAATACCCACCATAAACAGGGACGTGCCAATCCTGGCAGGAGAGCCTCAGGAGGGTGCTCCTGACCTGTCTGATTATGGAAATTTGAAAGTCTTCATAAGGCCAGCAACCGCTTGTGTGTCCTGGAAGACGTGATAGGTCACTGTACTGCTGCAGCCACCACTAAGTGATCTAAGTGATCTCAGGCCTACAAGCCACTGATGCCTGTCTGAGAAGCTGAAGAAGGCACAGCCATCCTCCCAAACCTCAGCAGAATTTTCTAGGACATCTTATGGATGTGGGCATCTAGGACCCTAGCTGGAAGTGGATGCACAGACTATTTCTAGGTCCACTTGAGCCTCTGGGTTTGTTCTATGTCACCTAAAAATGCTGGTGTCATACTGGCAGTCATAGAGAGGGACAGCCACCTGCCTGAGCCACTATGGAACATTCTCAATCATCCAGAGAGGCTGGAAATTTCCTCTTGCTGGCCCATGTTGCTCTTTGCTGGCCAGAGAACAATAAGAATGACACCATCCAACAAGCCAAGACCTGAATATGGGTAAGTAGATGTCTGGGCCTTGAGGGCCCTGTATAGAATAAGTGGCAGAAGGGCAACCAGCTGTTGAGAGGTGAGATAATGGGGTCTTCATGCCCATCCAGGTGGGAATTTAGTGCACCCAGCAGGTGGGTCTGGACCAGGGGCCCTGCCTTCCTTGCAAGGGGCCCTTCCCCATCAGCCACCTGGTGGAATTCTTGAAATATGGGGGCTGTGGTGAAGCAAGTGGAACTAGGACCAGAGCTGCTTTGTCTCTGTCCTGTAGGCCTCTCCTCCCAAGCTGGACACAGGTTTATCCCTAAATTCAACCGTACCTTCCTCCAGGTCCATTTTCTTTTTTCTTGGTACCCATCTTTACCTACAGAGAACACATTTCATGGTGAAAACCTAGGACACTTTGTACAACTTCCCTATGAAGACTGATCACAGTATCTTGTTATTGACTTAGGAGTCTGTACTCTAATCTCACACTTCTCAGAACAATCTCATAATTTTCAGAGTTTGACAGGGAACTGGTGAACTGCTGTTCCAGTTGTCTCCCCATTGTGGTTCTCAAGCATGGAGAATCAGGTCCTCCAAAGGCCTCAGGCTGGGATCTGCAAAATGATGCTGGCTCATTAGGGTTCCTGGGTGATCAGTGTCAAAAATGGAAGCCAGGCATAGAGAGCTGAGATGGTGCTGGGAGTTTAATGCATCTCCTACGTGGGGCTTCTGCTCTCTCCATGTGGCTCTGCTTCCTCTTCCTTTCTTCCTCTCACGGATCACAGCCACAGCAGCCAGCTCTTTAACTCCAGAAAGCTGGTAAGTATTAAGCAATGGGAAGGCTTCTGACTGGAAGGTCCCTCTACCTCCACACTATAGAATTCTCTTCTGGGTGTTGGCCAACCAGTGCCCCATTCTCCCATGCTGTCCCCTAAGTTTATTGTCTCCCCTGCTGCTGCTCATATTTGTCTTCTAGATCATGCAATCCTGGACTCTGAATGCAACTCCATGAGACCCACTATCTACCTTGTCACTCACACAGGGAAGTCTGCTTTCTAGTTCTATCATCTATATTATTCTCTATCCCCTTAAGTTTATCATTAGTAGTAGTGTTAATATCTGTTTGTTATCAGTATTATTGTTAGTAATCATTACTTTTGATACTATGCTTATTACTTTGAGTTGTTTCTGTGGCTGTTGTTACACAACATTGTGTAGATTTGCTCTGTGCAGATAGAGTATATGATTCACTGAAGATTATTATGGAGGTTTCCTTAAGAGACATACATACATGTGTCCACCCCAAGCCTACTGAAAATTTTGTATGTAAATTCAGGAGCCTGTGAACCACGACTGATGCCACTTGACTCTCAAGTAGGTGATCTTAGGCCAACCTGGATTCTGGCTATATTATACGTTGACTTAGGGTACTTTTAAAAACTGATATTCTACTGGAAGACCTGGAGTGACCAGTCAGCCTGTAGAATCATCTACTTTTCTGAGTAGTTGAGGGAGCTGTGTGTCCCCTGCTGATCCTGTAACCAAGTGGATGACTTCCTCCACCCATCCTTGGATGAGAGGGTTGAGTCAGGATGGCTGGTACTCCAGGCTCTTGAGTGAACCGATGGCCAAAGGGAAGCCCAGCAAGGAGGCTGAGACAGAGCTGGGGCTCTATTTCTGTCTTCTGTGGGGTGTTTGCACATCAGAGGTATATCTGGAGTTCTGCTTTCCTTCCCATGATAACCATGTATGAAAGGTCATGAGATCTGGTGGATCCCCCGTGTCAGGCTGGCCCTGGGGCAGGTGTTCTCTCCTCCTCCTGCACAGCCCTCTCCTTCAGGGCTGGACTGTGAGTCCGCAGTGAGCCCACACCCTCCCACTGATAGAGTTTCTGTTCCCGCCCTCTGCTCATTTTTGCCTTACAGAAAACCTGTCACTGTGGAAACCTAGAACTCTGACTTCAAGCCTGTGACACCTGATACAGGTACTTTGTCATGTAGTTAGGGAAGTCGGTTAAAGCATCCCCATTCCTTAGCCCTGCTATTACAGTTATCATCTGTGGTGGTACAATCCATATCCTTAGGATTGTGATCAGTCTCAATATTGGTATTATTTATTATTACATTTATTATTATGGTTATGTTTGTGATTGTTATACTATATTGAACAAAATTTTTCTATAGTGTGGCCAACTTACTGAAAAAGATTATGGCGGTTTCACAGCAAACATACATACACATAGTGGTACACCTCTCAGTACTTGTTGATCAGATAACCTCCTGAAGTATTCAGAGGCACCCATCAGAGGGACTGGCAGGTGAATCATGGGAAGGGGACTCTTGGCTTCCCTGTATCACTAGAAAAATGTACGAGTCCTCTGAAGGTGCCAACAGATCCTTGTACCAGTGCAGGACTCATAGAAGACATCCCAGTCCTGTCAGAGTCAATGTGCTATTTTCTACCTCACATCTGGGGCACAGGAATCATATCTCCTGGGAGGGTCAAAAAGGGTGTCTTTGGTGGCAGGAGCCTCCTTCAGACTTTCCAAGTCAGCTCAGGAATGGTGGCTGCAAACACTGCAGAGTGAGAAGAGTGTCCAGGCATGGCTGAGCCTGGGGAATGTTCCAGATTCCATCAGTGCCAGGGAAGGCTGGCTCTGTACCTGAGGACATGGAGACAGTGACCTGCCTGCCCCAGTAAACACAGAACTTTCTAAGCCCTCCCTGGAGCCTGTGAAATGTTTGTACCTGGCCATGCTCTTTCCTATTGTCCCTTGAGCACCTAGGATGGCACCTCCAGTAGTCTGTTGTGTCATATGCACACTGAGATGTGTGGACTCTGAGGGGCCTGGGAGGCACACATGGCAGAGAGCAGGCAGCTGGTGAGTGTTGAGCTGGGGGTGAATGTGTATCACAGGTGGGGCCTCTGCATGTGGGGCATGGCTCCAGATCTACCCCTCCTGCACAGAGCCCGCATCAGTCAGCTGCTGGTCAGACTTCTGCCATTCGGTGACTGTCATGTGACAGGCTGGTCCAGCGCCACTTCCTGTGGAGCAGGGTACCTCCCCTGTGCCCATTAGGCCTCAACCTCATGGTTTTTCAGAAGCCCCAAGTTCACCCATGCCCTCCTCCTCTCGGTATTCTACTTCTTCTGCCTGTTTTTTTCCTTACCGAACAAATTTATTGTGCAAACCTAAGATGCTGAGTCTAAAATATCACAGGAAGCCTGATAAAACTGCCTTGTCATTACTGTAGGGAAGGCTGGGGGGCCTAGGAGGTACACATGGAATTAATAATAATACCAGTATTGAGACTTTTTCCATTTATTATTATCATTAGTTGTGTCAATATTAATAGCATTATGATCACCACCAGCATCACTTTTAGGCATCATTAGTTTCATTACATACATGATTATGGATTCTTTCAGTGGCTGTTACATAACATTGAACAGATTTGCTCTGTCACATTGTCTGACTTGCAGGACATTATGGAGGCTTCACCAACATTCACACAACATAGATTTTCTTGTGACCTTGCCATAGGTCCATGCCTTTCCATGAGACCAGCCTGTGGAACATCCTAAGCATCTTTCTAGGGACAGGGAGCTGCCCCTCTTGGAGTGGTAGCAATGGAGATGCCCTTGACCTGCCTGAGCCTCAAGGGAAGTTCACATACCCATCAAATTCCCACCAACCCTTTGTGAAGGCCTGGGGGAATTCTGGGTGAGTATTCTTCACCTGCCAAGCCAATGTTGTCATGTTTTCTAAGTCTAATTGGGAGCCCAGGAACTGTTCATACCTTCCTAGAAATGTTGGAAACAGTGTGATCATCCTTGGGACAATTTTCTGTGTGTAATCCTCTTCAGAAATCGTTGTCACATCATAAGATCAGGAACCACCACTATTGCCAACCTAGGAGTGAGATGGGGTCCTGGGAGCCAGAGTATTTGGCTGTGCTACAAATGCCCCCCATGGTCTGGGGCAGGGTAGAGCTGGTGGAAGCAGGTGAATCACCTACCCAAGCAACCGCTGCATTTTCCAAATTCTCCAAGAAGCAGGCGGATGCTTGGGCAGGACCACTCTGCCCCCTGTTGGTTGATTGACACAGGGGATGATGCCCTCTGGCAGCCATGAAGATATGGAGCCAAATGTCTGGATCTTGCAGGACAGAGCAGTGACCAGGACACACAGCTGAGTGGGAGGGCTGGCACGTGATCTGGATGTAAATTACCTAGGAGGTGGGGCTTCTGCCAGCTGAGTGTGTGCCTGGAGTCCTGCTTCCATGGCACAGAGTGCAGCTCCTGAGCCAGTGGCCAAATGCCTGGAACCTGGTGGTGTCCTGCGGCAGGTAGACTCCAGAAGAGGAAGGCTCTTCCTTGGTCACATAACTCCTCCCATGGCTGATGCAGTTCACAGGACCGTCCATGTCCTCAGGATTACTGCAATGATTATTTATCATTTTTGTTATTGTTGTAAAACATTGTATTATTATCCAACACTGGTGTCTTAATTACCAAAGGGGATGACTGAGGGACCCTGAAAATGCTTCAAGGTTAAAGCACTCTTGCTGAACCTTCTGATGCCCTTCCTCATGTAAGCACCTGAAAAATTTCTAACTATTGCTCCTGATGTCCAGCCCAAAAATTGCTATGAGAGGCTCAAAAGGGTCTTTTTCCATTTGAGCCATTGGAATATATTGTAAGTCACCTTGAAAACTATCCAGAGCTCCTGGATACCTAGAGTCCATAGAAAGATTCCTGTAGATTATGGTAAACAACACAAAACTTTACTAAAAGCCCCACAGGGCCTAGAAACTCCTGTTGCAATGGGTAAGGCTAAAGCTGAGGCCCTGGCCCACTGAATCCCACACAGAAAGTTGTGTATGTCAACCCTTGATCTGGGGAACCAGTCTCGCTGCTCCATGTAGCTTCCTAGCAGCCCAGAGATTATCCCTGGACAGAGAAGCACAAACTCTGCAGCCCAGACTTGAAGTTGCCTCAATAAGGCAGATGGTAGCAATGGCAGCAAGGACTTGAGGCTGAGAGAGGCCTGAGGCCTTAAGGGTTAGCACAGGTGGGGTTTGGAGTGCTGGGGGCATTGCTAGAATCCTGGGCCTGGCTTCCTCCCAGGGAAGCACCCTTCTCTAAAAGACAAGCACATTGGAATGAACCAGAAAAAAGTCTCTGATGTGGATTGTTTTCTGGATGGATTTTCATGCCTATTATTTTTGTCCACGTTTCTGGTTGGGCATTTTGGAACAATAAAAATGATAGGGAAAATTTACAAGGAGAGCAATCTAGCGGGTGGCTCCCCTCCACCTCTTCCCCTTCCTCAACACAAACAAAAAGAACCACTCCCTTGGTTTCCAGCTCTCCCGCACTGGCTCCCAAGGTTTGCTCCCTAAACCCCATCCCCCTTGCCTGCTCACTTGCTGTGCACATAGGAATGTTACTGATAAGGAAGCAGAAAGATATACGTTGCTCCCTTTGCCTTTGTTTGGGGCACAGACTTTTAGGGAGGTTACTCCCCTCTGAGCTCACAGGTCTGAAATAAAGCCTCAACACTTCAAGACCTTCAAGTGCCACTTGATTTTTCCATGGGTGATCCAGTCCAGGTTTTTCTTTTTTTAAGATTTTCTGTAACATTTGGTTCTCTGACAGGGAAACCCAACTGCACTGGCCCTTTGTTGCCACTGGTTTGGGGCAGCGGTGGGGCGGTTAAGGAACAGGAGGCCACAGCGGAGAAGGCGTGCTCCACCTGACCTCTTGGCAGGCTCCTGCCCGGTAGCCCTGGGCCGGACCCGCTTCGCTGTTCCTGCTGGACTTAAGGAGACTTGGCAGGGGAGGAACTGGTTCTGACATTGAATCTGGTAAGGCCCTGGGGCACCTGACCCAGCCAGTCCCACCCACTGGGGTCAAAGGGGAGCCTGATCACCTCTTGGACACTTAGTAGGAGTCTCACAGGTAGACATTCCCAGGGGAGGAATGTTTAAATTCTGGTCTGCCTGGGTGTGTGTGTGAGTTGTAAGGTTGAAGGCACCCGGGGGAGGAGTGAGCACATAAGACACTGATGACGTGCCAAAGTTCCCGGATGCTGCCCCCTCCCAACCTGAAAAATGTGCCTTAGGCTAGCCAATCCTCATGCCACTGTAAATCTAAGCTCTGCCACCCCCTACCTTCTTTAAAAACTGACTGCCTGCCCTGCTGAGTGTGACTTCCCCAGCCTGTGATAGCCAGATGGGGGAATATCACCCAGGAATTGCACTCAAATAAACTGCCTGGCCCTTTGCTGCCTCTCGTCACCTGCTTATTTCAGCTAGAATTTACCTTACATGAGTGAGTGTGCAGGGCGGCTGAAGCCATTCAGTCTGCACTAAATCTGTGATTCCATGGCCTGCACTACAGAATCTGCATGGGCCCTCCTCCGCTTTTGTGGTCAACCATCACAGCATATCGGTGATTCAGCTTCAGCTGACCTGGCCTGGGACTTACATGGGTGCACCTTAGCCAAGGCTGGCCAAAGTCTCTGCTAGGAGTGTGAATGCACAGGCACATGACTGGTCTTCTCTCTAGAGGAGGCACCCCTCCCTTGTCTGTTGTCACAGCACCATCCACGGACACTTCATGGGGTCAGGGCATAGTAAACCCACAGTCCTCAACACAATGATCAAGAATTTCAGGAAGTGATTTTCAGAAAACTACAGAGTAAAATGAACTCCTGGCAGTTTGAAAATTGTGTGAATCTGTATTGCCCACCTTTAGTGTAGGGTGGCCTCCAGTAGGAACCCTAGAGGTCCCAGCAATCTGCTGAGCCTGGCGGGTCATCCCTAGAGATCCAGGTCATCCTAATCAGTTCCCATACTTTAACTCCTGGCCAGAAGCTGCCCAGACTTTTTCCCCTTGGGTGCAATTTGCTTGCAATAGGCAAGGACAGAGTAGGGTCTTAGTTGCCTCAACAAAGAAACCTGCAAAGAATCAAAAGAAGCCTGAGCCTCCACAAATTTTTACTAGTGACCCAGAGGAAGAACTAATATTACCCCTGCCTTATGTGCCTCTAAGGCCGTCAGCACCCAGCCTCCAGTCCCTGATACCCTGCCACTGTCAGCCTCCATGCCAACTCCAGAACCAGTGAACCTACTCTTCCCTGGACCAGCAGCCAGACTGCACCCTCAGCCGAGAACAGGTGCCCTGCAGATGCCAGTGCAAGAGATGCAGAAGCCTGAAAGACATAATAAGTATGGGACCATCCAGCCCAGCCAGTCTATGTTTTACTATCAGCCCTTCTCCACAACTGAAACCCCATCAGAAAAGCCACAAGCCATGGTTGATCTTATATAATCCCTCTTCCAAATCCATCAGCCAAACCAAAAAAAACTGTCAACAGATTCTCCTCACCCTGTTCACAATGGAAGAGAGGGGGCAGCTGGAGTCCTTGGTCAGGGTGCACAGGCTGAAATTGCTGTCCCTGAGGAGCTCCCCAAGAGGGACTTCACCACCCCTGAGGGACAGCACCAGATCCACCAATATGAGGATGCCCTCCTCCAGGGGATCAAAGCTGAGTCCAAAAAGCCTATGAACATGACTAAGGTTTTTTGCAGTCACTCAACAACCAGGAGAGTTTGCTGGGGACTATTATGAAAGACTGTGTGAAACTTATCGCATCCACACCCCTTTCGACCCTGAGTCACCAGGGAACCAGCAGATAGTAAACACCACATTCATAGCCCAAGCTGCCCCAGATATCAGATGAAAGCTCCAGAAGCTTGACGGCTTTGCTGGGATGACTGAAATTGCCAACAAAATATATCTAAACAGAGAACTTCAGGCCAACAGAGAGGCTGAAAGAAAAGTAAAGTAAAAGACAAGTGTCCTGGCACTGTCCTGAAAGAGAGATATGGGCAGAAGGCAGGGAGAAGCCAGCCACCTAGAGGGGGAAGCCCAGGACCCCCCTAGCCAGGGTCCAGTGTGCTTACTGTAAAGAAGGGGGCATTGGAAGAATAATGCCGGGAGGCAAAGCCCTGAGGCCCAGTCGCTGCTGGGAGGAGCCCCATGGAGAAAGGCTCATTAGCCTGGCAGGAGCAGACTCAGATTGACAAGGACCAGGCTCTCTCGCACTCGGCTCCCATGAGCCACTGGTCAGAATGAAAGTGGGGGGCCAACACATGACTTTTATAGTTGACACAGGAGCAGAACACTCTGTGGTCACCCTCCCTGTAGCCCCCTTCACTGAAAAGACTGCAACTATTCTCGGAGCCACGAGAACAGTGGCAGTACCCCTCTCACAAGAGGCAAGAGCAGGCATCCAGGAACACCTGATCAGACTCAGAGAGGCAGGCATTCTAACCGAGTGACAGTAGCCCTGGAACACCCCGGTTCTACCAGTCAAAAGGCCAGGAGGAGAGTACCATCCTGTTCAAGACCTGTGAGCCATTAATAGAATGACTGTTTCTTTACACCCCATGGTTCCAAACCCGTACACCCTCCTCAGGCAGAGCACAGAGCCTGACAAATAGTTCACTTGCCCAGGCTTAAAGATGCCTTTCTCCGCCTCTGGCTGGCCCTGCGAAGTCAGCTCTTATTTGCCTTTGAATGGACTGAACTAGATACAGGGCGGCAGATGCAGTTAACATGGACGTGGCTTCCACAAGAGTTCAAGAACTCACCCACTCTCTTTGGAGAGTCATTGCCTGCAGACCTTGCCAGCTTTCTGAGAGATGCCACATGCTGAGCCCTCTTGTGATACACAGATGACCTCCTCTTTGCAAGTGACACCCAGGAAAATTGTGCAAAAATCACAAAGGTCCTCCTGCAGCTCCTGTCAGACTCAGGATACTGAACCTCATAAAAAAAGGCACAAATCTGCCAGCAGCTAGGCCAGTACTTAGGCTTCCTCCTCACCCAGGGAGAAAGGGCACTAAGGCCAGAGAAGAAAAAGGTTGTTAACTCCTCACCCCAGCCCAGGATGGGGGGGGCACACAAGAATTCCTAGGGGCTGCTGGGTTCTGCAAAAATCTGGATTCTTGGATTCTCAGCAATGACAAGTTCCCGCTGCCACCTCCTGTGGGGGCCAGACTGAAAGCCCCTGTCTGGACAAAAGGGGCAAGAGCCACTTTCCTGGAAATAAAAACTGCTTCAGAACAGGCACCAGCCCTAGGCCTGCCAGACATGAAAAGGCCCTTCAATCTCTTCACTACATAATAAAGGTAGGAATTCTGCATTGCAAAGGACATCAAAACGAAAACAGCCCTATAGTACAGGGGAATCGGATGGCAGATGAAGCTGCCAAAGCAGCAGCCAGTAAGGAGGCAGGGAGAGCTCCTTCCCTCACTGTGGCCCTAACACCCGTGGTGGAGGCCCCTCCACCCAGGTACACTGGAAAGGAGAAAGACTGGGCCATAACTGAAGGAGCCACTTTAACTGAAAACGGAAGGTGGATGCTGCCAGACAGACAAATCTTTGTCCCGACTGCAACCGGGAGGCAGCTAGTCAGCAAGTACAACTGAGACAGGGACCATAGATGTAGTCAGAGTAGGGTGAGGGCCTCCGGAGGGGGCAGGGCAGGATATCTGCAGTCAGAGCAATGTAACTACATGCAAGGAAATCCCCCTGCTAAAACTATGTTAAACATTGAGCTCTAGAAACCTTCTTCAGTGAGATCAGTTAATGTTCCCCAGATAAAAAAGGGTAGCACATGTTTTAATATGCTAATCATTTAATATGCTAATAAGTGCAAGATTCACTTTAGCATACTAAAAGGCCCAGGCCTATGTGCTGTCTTTCCTCCTTCAGATATGCTGAGGTGATTCTGCACACTGAACAACTAACTTAGCATGCAGACCCAGCTGTAAACGGCATACTAAAGGGCAGGAAGAATTCAATCTTGAAGATAAGATTGCTTTTTAACACCCAGGAAGTTCAAGAGGCAAGATTCTTTAGCAAGTAGACAATACCTCGGCCCACCTTGGGGGATGGGCAGGCAGCCTTTTGATATGCTCCCAGACCAAGGCGCTGGTGTCCCAGAGAGAAATCAAGGCAGGAAATTCCTTACAGTTAAGCTAATTTTTAATATTCAGGGGCCACTTAACAAGTCCACACCCCTAAACTCTTTTTCACATTCTCGAAAAATCCTCAACTGCCTATAAAACCCCCTAGACAACGCACCACTACGGACTCTCTAGTCCCCTCCTGGCGTGAGCCGTGAGCTCTGTCCTTTCACTTTATCTCTAAATAAAAGCCTGTACCTCGCTCTCCTACCTTGTCTGTTTGTGAAGCTCATTCTTCGGCTCCGCAAACAAGGACCCTGGCATCACCACCAGCTCACCCCGTTAGGGTTCGGGACTCCGTGGCTTCTCCAGAGAACAAACCACACAGGCACAGAGATGTAAATCTAAGCAAAGTCTTTATTCAGCCAGCTAACTGGGGCCGACAGCACCTCCCCTGACACGCAGGTCGAGTCCGAGCTGTCGACCCCCAAGCAACTTTAGGTATAGATTATATAGGATTTCCACAGCCGTTGCACCAAAGCCCACACATTACCACAACCAATGAATTTAAAACACATCCCATACTTTAACCAATAAAGTTGAAATGGGGACCCGCCGCTTGCCTGACCTTTGCACAAGCATCCCTTAACGTCTTGTCACGAGTTTCGTCCCCACGAGTTTCATCCCCCTTAGGGTATGGAAACTGGGTGGCTCTCACTCTAGGGTGTTTCCTGCATTCCTTTACATTCCCCCCTTTTCTTGACTAAACTGAGGAATCCTCTACAGCAGCATCTAGGGCCTGATACCTTTGACGAAGGACTAAAAGTTGGACAGTGTCAATCTTTTCCCGCACAAACTTAACAAGCCTGTTAATTATGCATGGGATAATCGTAAGCAGCAACAGCAGGATGACCAATGGCCTTGCAATGGCCGAGAGGAGGGTAGCAAACCAAGGTTTGTATTTGAACCAAGACTCAAACTATCCTTCGCTACTTTCATATTCTCTACGTCTCTTCTCTAGATCTTTCTTCAGTTTGGCCAGGGAGTCTCTTACTGCACTTGTTTTGTCTACATAGAAACAACATTCTTCCTTTAAGGCTACGCACAGCCCACCTTCTCTTAAGAGCAGGAGGTCCAGGCCTCTTCGGTTCTGTAGAACCACCTCCGACAAGGAAGTGAGGGATTGCTCCAGGTCTGACATTGTCTGTCGGAGTTGTTCTAGGTCTCTATCAATTGCCAGCCTCAGGGCTGTGAGCCCCTGTTCCCGAGTTACAAGGGCTGCGACCCCAGTGCCTGCCCCTGCTATCCCTAGGGAGAAGAGGGCCCCAATGGTCAGGGCAGTAACAGGCTCCCTCTTTCTCCGGTGGGGGCTCGGCACTTCTTCCCAAAAAGAAAGGAGGGATTCATGAGAACGATATATTAGGTGAGGTAGAATGGCCACGAGCACACAAAACTCACTGCTAGCATTGAACACAAGGGTGGATAGGGCCGGGGTGAGGCCTGTCTTTGAACAGAGCCACCAACCCGAGGAGGGTATAATCTACTTTCCCGGCTCCTACGTGGTGTTATTATAGGAGGAGCATAACTGACTCTGGGCCGTAGGACTGTGCCCACACAGGTACCAGCTATTGAGACCTGAGCGATCGTAAGTCCCCTCGGTCCCTTGTCCCAAGGAGTGGGATAGGAGTTGTTGATAGTGTAGGAGCCATTTATCCTGACTGCTTCATAGAAGGGGGGTGAACCTCGGTAGCATAACCAACAGGGATCAGTGAAGGAAGGAGTGGTGTGGTTAAGAGTTTCTGCTACTGCCTGCACCATCTCCCACAAGGGATTATCTAACTCGGATAGACCTAAACTCGGTCTTTCTGTGGGTTCTGGAATCAGCTTCACAGATGTGGTTCCCTCGAAAGTCCATATTAAGGCACTTATCAGCAGGATCCCCTTCATCTTCGGCTTAGGTGTAGTTTTAGAGGATTCGCAGGATGCTGCTGCACCTTCTACTCTTCCCCGCGGGATCCTGGATCCTTATGAGGCAGAACCTTCCGAACGTGGGTGTGATGCACCCAGGGAGCGATACGATCTACCTTGAGGGCAGTGGGGGTGGTAAACAATACAACGTAAGGTCCCTTCTACCTGGGCTCGAGTGTCTTCACTCGGTGTCTCTTGACTCACACCATGTCCCCTGGGACTATGTCATGTTCTGGGCTCGGAATCTTCCCGCCCTCATAATATGCTCTAATCAGGGGCCAGATTTCCTGTTGCACTTTAGTGAGAGCTTGCAACACATTCAGGTAGTCAGGGGCCGGGTCCCCTGCCCTGGAAAGCTGTACTCGCCGAGTTATGGGTGGAGGAGCTCCATACATTATCTTAAATGGAGTTAAACTATGTACATAGGGGGAGTTTTGAGCACGGAAGATGGCTAAGGGAAGGAGGGTCACCTAGTCCCCGCCAGTCTCTAATACCAATTTAGAAAGAGTCTCCTTCAAGGTCCGATTCATTCTCTCTACCTGTATCGCATTCGCTCCTTGTGGCGGTGACGACAGCGATACGTACACAGACCTGGTTCACTTCAGTTCTTTATTGTTGCTCTGAAGGTCGGGAGAAGGGGAGTGAGAAGATGCAACAGCTGGAGGGAGCGAGTGAGAGGAAGAATGAGAGGAAAGAGAGAGAGAGAGAGCTTCTCTTTCCTGCTTATGCCTTATGGAAGCTGGCCTATGGTGATCAAGATCATGCGTGACCTTTAAGCTGATTGGTAGCATGCCTTCTGCATGAGTTGAGCACGAGCACGGAAGCATGGGGCAAGCCTATAGGAGCAACTTCCTTATGCTAATGCCACCAAACCAGGAAGGGTGGCGCTCAGGAAGCGGGCGCCATCTTAGGGTGTTGGTCAGCTACAGTGGAAGGGTAGTGTTCAGCCATAGTGGGACTCAGCCTCGGCCGTAGGCCGGCCCCTACATCTCCCCCTTTTTTGTTTTTTAACACAATGAGGCTCGGAGACCATGCTTGTCTTAGGTTGTCAGGGAGGCGCAGCATTCCTACCCGTCACAGGGCAACAGACAGCTAAGGTCTGCGCCCTGTCTTAGGTTGGTATGCGTACCTCCTGATCTTACCCGTCTTTGACTACTGGTCCAACATATTGAGCCACACCTTAGGGGAGATGCCTTCCTCTATAGCCGCCATGGCCTGCACCAGAGCCATCTGCTCTTCATGATGTTGCCTTTGCATGGAGCAGACTTTTCTCCCAAGTAGGAGAAGACCCACAAGTAGTACTATTCCCATGACCCCCATGCCTGACCAGGCTTTGGTAGCATTTAGCACAGCTTCAGCAATTTGAGCTACAGACGGCACCGCTACCTTTTGGGAGCTTACATTCAATATTTCTAACCATAGCTGAGAGGTGAGCCCGTCAAACTCACTGGTCCAATTGGTGGATAACATTTTGCCTAACTTTCTGGACAGACTAGCAGCCTTAGAGAAATTATGAAAAGGAATGCCAGTAACACACAGAGCTGTCAAAGGGCAGATATGGGAGATTAAGTGTACTATAGGTAGAGAAAAAGGCGGGAAAGGTATGTGCAGTTTCAGTCACCGGGAGTGGTAGAGGCCAAGCCTTCACCAGACCCCATAGTTCTCTGGGTTCCACTATTGCCTGCTGAAGGATCAGTAGCAGGATCAGCATCAGTGGGGTTGGCATCTCGCACTTCTGGTTCTGGTCTTGCCACTCTCCGTGTGAGGCATTCAGGCACCCAGATGGGATTGTTTCGGTCTTGTGGGAAAACACAAACAGAGCCTCGGTTCCAGATTAACACTGGATCCGGGCCTTTCCATGATCCTTCCAATACATCCTTCCACAGAACTGCAGGCATGTCTTTAGGCCTGGAATGGCGATTATGCCACTCTGCTGCACTGTGGCCATCTTTGTCTAATGTCAAAAAATTTAAAATAAATAATATGATGTTAAGTTTGTCTCTGGGGGATCTGAAGTCTGCCCCTATTCCCCCTTTTTGTTTATAGAGAGCATTTTTTTTTTTTAATTGAAGGGTAGTTGACAACAGCATTGCATTACATTAGTTTCAGGTGTACAACACAGCGACTCAACATTTATATACATGATATTTCTAGGTACCAGGTATCACCATACCAAGTTGTTACAATATTTTGACTATATTCCTTATGCTATACATTACATCCCGGTTACTTATTTATTTTACAATTGGAAGTGTGTTTATATATATATATATATATATATATATATATATATATATATATATATATATATATATATTGTGAGGGCATCTCTCATATTTATTGATCAAATAGTTGTTAACCACAACAAATCTATAGAGAGCATTTTTAAGGGTCAGGTTGGTGCGCTCTACCACGCCTTGCCCTTGAGGGTTGTAGGGAATACCTGTGGTATGGGTGACATCCATTACCCTTAAAAATCTAAGAAAGGATTGGGATGTATATGCTGGTCCATTATCAGTTTTTACATGCTTGGGCTTTCCCCAGGCCGAAAACGCCTGAAGGCAGTGAGTTATGACATCTCTAATTTTTTCCCCTGTATGGCAAGAGGCGAAAATGATGCCTGAGCAGGTGTCAACAGACACATGAATATATTTCATCTTGCCAAACTCTGGAATATGAGTGACATCCATTTGCCAAATGTGATTGGGTAGTAGTCCCTTTGGATTGACTCCCTCTGAAACGGTGGGTAAGAGTGTAACACACCATTTACAACTTACTACTATGGCTCTAGCTTGGTCTCTACTAATATTATATTTTAAGCAAAGGGTGTTTGAATTCACATGAAATTGTTTGTGAAATTGTGTGGCTTGTTCTACATGGTCAAATATCACTGAGATGTTAGACTCACGGGTCAGGGCATCGGCACGTCTGTCTCCCTCAGCAATGGGTCCTGGGAGGGAAGTGTGGGCTCTTACATGTCCAATAAAGAATGGTGTTGATCCATCCCAGATCAGTTGTTGTAGCTTTCTGAAAATACTGGCAACGGGGGAAGACTGGCTAATATAACTTACATTCTCTAAGATGGACACAGCATTCACTACATACTGACTATCTGCTAAAAGGTTAAAAGGTTCCTGTGAGAAAAGTGTAAAGGCTTGTGCTACAGCCAACAGCTCTGTTTGTTGGGCTGAGTGGTTGGAAAACTGAATGTCCAAGATTGGTCACCAGTGACCACAGTCCTGATGCCATTCTTTGACCCATCAGTGAACACCACCTTAGCCTTGGGTATGGGATTACATCTTGTGTTTTTAGGAAAGATGACAGCATTAGAGACGCAGAACTGTAGCCAAGGATGTTTTGGGTAGTGGTTGTCAAAGGAAGCATTTGTGATGGTGTAAGCAACAGCCCATGCATCACAGCATGCAGTAAGACATTCAATCTGCTCAGCAGTATAAGGTGTCATTATTATGTTTGGGGGAATCCCAAATGTTTTTATAGCTGTCCTGATTCCCTTGATGATCAAATCAGCTATGCTCTGAGGATACCATCTTAATGTTTTTCCTGGAGAGTGGGCCAGATATACCCAGAGAATTGGCCCTTCCTGCCAAAGTACCCCTGCTGGGCTATTATTACTGGGTATCACTATAAGGAATAGCAATTTGCCATAGTCTATTCTATCTACCTGGGCAAGCTGCAGGTGGGATTGGACTAGGCTCAAGGCTTCCTTGGCTTGCTTACTGAGAGAGCGCGGAGATGATAAATCAGAATCGCCCTTCAGTGTCTCATATAATGGACTGAGCTCTTCATCTGTAAGCTTTAGGAATGGCCTTACCCAATTTATATCTCCAAGGAGTTTTTGAAAATCATTGAGGGTGCTTAGATGATCTGTTCTTATGATCACTTTTAATGGTCTAACAATAGTATCTTCCAATTTTATTCTTAAATACTGTTTGGTACAAGTTACCTGTACCTTTTCTGGTGCTAGTTCTAAGCCCCATTGTTTAAAATGTTCTTGCAAGAAGCAGAGGCCTTCTTCTACTACACTGTTCCTTTCATGACATAAGAGAATATCATCCATATAATGATAGATAATCACTTCAGGGAACCTTTTTCTAACTTCTGCCAGGGCCTTATGTACAAACAATTGGCACATAGTAGGGCTATTCGCCATGCCTTGTGGCAACACCTTCCATTCATACTGCTCATCTGGGTGACCATGATTGACGGCTGGTACCGTGAAGGCGAACCTTTTACAATCCTCAGGATGAAGAGGGATGGAAAAGAAACAATCTTTGATATATATTACAATGGTCTTCCAATCTTTTGGCAGGGCCATAGGCAATGGTAAACCTAATTGTACTGATCCCATGAGAATCATCTGTTTATTTACAGCTCTTAGATCATGCAGCAATCTCCATTTTCCTGATTTCTTTCTTATGACAAATATGGGTGTATTCCATGGGGAAGTAGAACTTTGAAGATGCCCTGCAGAAATTTGCTCTTGCACTAATGTGTGGGCTGCTTCCCTTTTCTCTTTAGTAAGGTTCCACTGAGGAACCCACACGGGCTCCTCTGATCGCCATTGTATTTTTAGTTCTTGTCTGTCCTCAATGGCCCCGAGGAAAAACCCAGTCCTGGGCCTCCAATTCTACTGGGTACCACTCCTGAGAGCGGGATGGGTGTCTCTCTGTCAGTCAAGTTTTTTCCTATGCCTCCGGTCCCTGTATGGCCCTGCTTCCTCATAATGGACTTTGCCTGATTACTATAGAAGGTTTCTATTGTTAGTTGAAGATTCATCTGGGTCAGTATGTCTCTTCCCCAGAGAGACACCGGTATGCTCAGCACATAAGGTTGAACTACTCCCTCATGCCCTTCCGGATCTTTCCAGGGGAGTGTGGCAGCACTACATAATGGGACTTGAGCTATGCCCAGCCCTCTTAGACTCTGAGCAGCTCGGTTTAGAGGCCAATCTTTAGGCCACTCAGCTTCCCTTATAATGCTGCGATCTGCCCCTGTGTCTAACAGTCCTAAGAAGTTCCTATCTCTAATCTTCAGGACAAGCATAAGCCTGTCTCCCAGCTCCATTGTGAAACAGGTCAGAGGGGCCCCAGATGATCCAAATCCTGATTGACTTATTTTCATGTTTTTATGTCCACATTGTCTATGCTTACTAGGAAGCATAAGAATTTGAGCAATGCGGTCTCCAGAATTGATGGCTGTAACGCCTCTTGGGGAGGAGACCATAATCTTTACTACTCCCTCATAATCTGGGTCAATAACTCCTGGGTGTACTATCAATCCTGCTTTGGTTGTGGAACTCCGGCCCAATAGGAGTCCCACTGTATCCTTAGGTAATGGACCTTTAAAATCTGACTCTACTAACTGGACCCCCATCTCGGGTGTCAATACGAGTCTGGTGGTGGCACGGATGTCCACGACTGCGCTCCCTGTCGTGGCTCTCCTTGGTTCTTCAACTCCAAGCTGGATCCTTGATCTGTCAGATGAAAATGTGTCCTGGGAATTTGTTGGATCACCCCATACATTTGAGGGCCCTGAGGTGGGGGGCCCTGCCTCCCATTTTTTGCCTGCTGCGGGGGTAGTGGGCGTCCCTCCACATCTACTACTGATCTGCACTCTCTTGCCCAATGGTTTCCTTTTCTACATCTGGGACATAATCTCGGTTGTGGTTTGATGTTGGTCACACTGGCTCCTCCTCTGCCTAATTTCAGGCAATCTCACTTTAAATGACCCATCTGCTTGCAATGGAAGCATGCCCCGGGAGGGGTAGCCCTGCTGCGTGCGTTTTGCAGTCCCTGAGTTATGGCTGCAGCCATTACCTGCCCTTGCACTACAGTGTCATTGATGTCCTTGCAAACTTTGATGTAGGTATTTAACTCTTTATTTTTCCAAGGCCTGATAGCCTCTTTACACCATTTATTTGCTTGCTCATAGGCCAACTGTTTTACTAGGGGCCTTGCTGTGTCAGCATCTCCAAATATTCGGCCTGCAGTTTGCATCAGTCTTGCCAAGAAGTCTGCATAAGGCTCATTTGGTCCTTGCAGTACTTTAGATAATTGGCCCTGTAAATCACCAGAGCCCTGGAGCGTTTTCCAGGCCCTGATTGCTGCTGTAGCTACTTGCAGATATACTGCAGGCGGAAAATTTACCTGATTATGTTGTCCTAAATAGGGTCCTGTGTTCATTTGCATATCTAAGTTCCACTGATTATTTCCTGCGGCGAGGTTACGCTGGGCAGTGTCTTGTGAATATTCCGCCCACGCAGTCTTAAAGATCAAGTACTGACCTCCAGAGAGGCATGCCCTGGCTACGTTAGCCCAATCATCTGGTGTTAGATTCTGAGTGGCTAATGACTCCACTATGGCCACAGTGAATGCTGCTTGCACTCCATAGGTGGTGGCAGCTTCCTTTAGGCTTTTTACAAGCTTAAAATCTAGGGCTTGATGGTATCTTTGCTGGGTGTTTGGATCTTCTATTACTGGGAAGGCTGCATTCCCCTCCATGGTTAGCCATTCCCTCCATCTATTCTTGCCCAATTGTTCTTGGCACCCCTGGCCACCACAACATGAGTAACTCTGGTAAAGGGGTGGCTCTGCTCTATAGGTTGGAGAGCAAAATGGATGATTTGGGGCGGTTGGCACAATCTCTTCTACCTTACTGCTCTTATTGGGGAGAGGGGCTGAACTAGTCTCTCCTCCCTCTCTGCTTATTCTCAATTGGCTCAGTGAGGGGTACAATGTGGGCCGATGTCCTCTCTGAGCAGCCCTAGCCTCTAACTCTTCTCCTGATAATTCTTGGTCCTCTTCCTCATCAGAGGAACCCCCTGTGTAGATCCTCTTTCAGATGCTCTTGCAGAGGCTCTTTCTTCTTTCACTTCTTCAAGAACCTCCTCTCCTTCCCTTATGGCCTCTCTACAACTAGGTTTATTCTCCTTTAGGCCGCTCCTAACCAGCCCCCATATGGGGAGCATCCCAGCCGGGAGCGGCTCCCTGCAATCTGCGTTGCGCAGATCCTCGCCTAATTTTTCCCACACGGGGGTAGTGATTCTTCCCTCATCTAGGAACCACGGAGCATGCTTCTCTACCGTGTGGAGGAAAGCCCTTGTGGTTTTTGTTTTTAATGATGTTCCGTTGGCCCTCAGGAGTGCTCTCAAAGTCTCTTCTGCTCTCAGTCTAGTCCTTTCAGACCCCATGTTAATAGTGAAGAGATTAAGATATACTCCTGATGTCTATAGGTAGGGGGTACTCTTATCACTAATTTACATTCATCGCTATACCGCGAAATTTCCTTGCTTCATCGCTATCCTGCAAACTTTCACTGGCGCCCTTACTTCATCTAACATACTTAGCAACAACAAACACAATAATAAGCACAAGGATGAACAAGACGAAGAGACAGAATAGAAATCTCCACCTCGGCTGTTTACTTTCATTTTGCTTGTTGATCCACTCACCCTCCTCTTTCGAGGTGCCCTCCCGAACGATCCTTCCGAATGGAGTCCACTGGTACTGCTTCAGGGTAAGATGCTCTATGGCGTCCGCGTCCGCCAGTTTCTCCTCGGGGTGGTTGGAGAAAAATTCCCAGGTTTCGGCTCCAGATAATGCATTCGCTCCTTGTGGCGGTGATGACAGCGATATGTACACAGACCTGGTTCACTTCAGTTCTTTATTGTTGCTCAGAAGGTCAGGAGAAGGTGAGTGAGAAGAAGCAACAGCCGGAGAGAGCGAGTGAGAGGAAGAATGAGAGGAGAGAGAGAGAGAGAGAGAGCTTCTCTTTCCTGCTTATGCCTTATATAAAGGAAGCTGGCCTATGGTGATCAAGATCATGCATGACCTTTAAGCTGATTGGTAGCATGCCTTCTGCATGAGTTGAGCACGAGTGCGGAAGCATGGGGCAAGCCTATAGGAGCAACTTCCTTATGCTAATGCCACCAAACCAGGAAGGGTGGTGCTCAGGAAGTGGGCGCCATTTTAGGGCATTGGTCAGCTACAGTGGAAGGGCGGTGTTCAGCCATAGTGGGACTCAGCCTCAGCCGTAGGCCGGCCCTTACAACCTGCCCAGAGCTTTGTGGGTTATAAGCACAATGTAACTTCTCATCTACCCCCAAAGCCTGGGCCAGTCCCTGCAGGGTCTTGCTAACGAAAGCCAGGCCATTATCTGAACCTATGGCTTCAGGGACCCCATATCGGGGGATAATTTCTTAAATTAATCTTTTTGCTACTACCTGGCTTGTCTCATGCTTGGTTGGAAAAGCCTCTACTCACCCTGAGAAGGTATCTACCATAACTAGCAAATACTCGTACCCATACTTCCTTGGTTTTACTTCAGTGACGTCTATTTCCCAGCTCCTCCCAGAAGTCCTCCCCCTTTCCCGAGTACCTGTCAGGTGGGGCCCTCTTGGGGCTGGTTTCAGCATTGCACAGCTGCTGCATTCTCTTGTGATCTGACAAGCTGCTTCATTCTGGTGGGGAAACACTAACTGCGTAGACTGGAAAAGGCTGAGCAGTTTTTTTTCCAGCCTAGATGGGTGGACTTATGCAGATTAGCAAGCATGTACTGTCTTAATGCTTCTGGCAGGATCAGTCTGCCTTCTTGGTCCCTACTCCAATTTCTCTCCTCAAACACTCTATCCGAGACTTGTTTCCTAATCTACTCAAGATCCTGAGGGGAATACTCAGGTTTGGGTGGCAAGGCGGGCAGTTCAGGTATGGGTACTTCGAGGGCTGCAAGTACAAGGGAGTCCGAGAGGGCCGCCCTCCTAGCTTCCGCATCAGCATGTTTGTTGCCGATGGCCTCAGGCGTCTTCTTTGATTGGTGGCCCGGTACATGTATAACTGCTACTGCCTTCGGTTTTTCGATAGCAGCCAGTAATCTTTGGACTTCTTGTAGATTCCTCAGCTCTTTTCCTCCTGCGGAGCAGAATCCTCTTTCCCGGTAAATGGCACCGTGGACATGGACAGTGCCAAAGGCATATCTGCTATCTATGTAGATGTTGGCCCGCTTGCCTTCTGCTCTCTCCAGGGCCTCAGCAAGAGCAGTAAGTTCCGCCTTCTGTGCTGAGGTGCCAGGTGGCAGGGCTGCGCTCCAGACTACTCCCCCCTCGTGGGTCACCACCGCTGCCCCTGCTCTCCTGACTCCCTCCTGCACAAAGCTGCTCCAATCTGTGTACTAATTTAGCTCACAGTTCGGTGATGGTGTGTCCTTCAAGTCTGCTCGCATCTGGATAATTCCGGAGAGGATGTCTCTACAGTCATGGATGGGGGTCGACAGATATGGGTCCGTCAGAAGGTTGGCAGGATTTAAGGTCACAGGGTCGGAGAAGGCAATTCGTGGAGAGTCTAGTAGGAACTCTTGGTAGTGGGTGAGTCTTGTATTCGTACAAATAGGCCACAGGTCTTTTCCATGGGCCTAGCTGCTGAGCCAAGACTCCTTTAGTCACTCCTTTCTTTTCCCCTTTCTTCCTCCCCCTGGTTCCTGCCACTCAAAGGCAAACAAAGGCTGACTAACTTCAGAAAGGGGGATACTGAAGAAGGCATCTTTCAGGTCCAAAGTAGTATACCACACATGTGAGTGTGGTAGGTGGCTGAGCAAGGTGTAAGGGTTGGGCACTGTGGGGTGGATATCCTCGATCTTTTCATTAACTCTTCGCAAGTCTTGCACCGGTTGGTATTCTCTGCCGCCAGGCTTCCTTACTGGAAGCAGGGGCGTATTCCATGCAGATTGGCAGGATTTAAGGACTCCAGCTTCTAACAGTCTGTGGATATGGGGTGTTATCCCTTTCCTAGCCTCTTCCGGTATTGGATAGTGCCGGACTCGGATGGGCAGGGCCGCGGCTTTGAGCTGAACAACAACTGGGGGCAGATGTTTGGTGAGACCAATTCCTCTGGTTTCGGCCCATGCAGAAGGGAACTTCTGCAACCAAGAGTCTATTTCTCCCTGGCCCCCCTTTTCTTGATCTGCCTGAAACAGGCGGTGCTCGTCGGCTAGGGATAGGGTTAGCACATGCACCAGTTGTAGGGACTGCCCTTCTTTGTCCATGATCTTTATCCCTTCGGGTTCAAAATGAATGCACACCCCGACCTTGGTCAATAAGTCTCTGTCCAGTAACGGTGCGGGGCTTTCGGGTACAACGAGGAATGAGTGAGAGACCTGATGTCTTCCTAGGTCCACTTTTCTATTAGTAGTCTAGGCACATTTCTTGGACCCTGTTATGCCCTGGACTACACTTGTGCGTCTTGGGTTTAGGGGACCATGGGCTTGGTTGAGAACTGAATACTGTGCCCCTGTATCTACCATGAACTCAATAGGAGTCCCCTCCACACACATGGTTACCCAGGACTCGGGGAGGGGTGCCAAGTCCCATCCCCGTCAATTCTCCTCTCCTAGGTGCAGGGTCTTAACGGGGTTCCCTCCTCCTTGTTCCTTCCTTTTGGGGCACTCTCTTTTCCAGTGCCCATATCCCTTACACAGGGCGCACTGATCTCGTCCTAGCCGGGATGGGCGGGGTCCCTTTCTTCGAGGAGATCTAGGGCTCCCCTCTACTCCAGCTAAAAATATCCTAGCCATCTCTTCTTTCTGCTTCTTGTTCTCCATCTTCTGAAATTCTCTGTCTTCTTTCCTATTTTTCTCCTGCACTTCCCATTTCTCTTTCTTCAGCCTTTCTTCCCTATCTTCCAGAGTCTCTCTAGCATTGAAGACTTTCTCTGTTTGCTGCAGCATTTCTCTAATAGAGATCTCTCCTAAGTCATCCCGCTTGTGGAGTTTTCTCCGGATATCGGGGGCTGCCTGGTTGATGAATGAGAGGACTACAGCTGATCTGTGTTCCTCTGCCTCCGGGTTTATGGGGGTATATTGCTTGTAAGCATCAAACAGCCTCTCCAGATATGCGGCCGGGCTTTCTTTTTCTCCCTGAACAATAGTTTTTACCTTAGCTAGGTTAGTGGGCCGTCTGGCGGCCGCCTGGAGACCAGTCATCAGAGTCTGGTGGTAGACCCAGAGATGCTCCCTACCTTCTGCAGTCCCGAAGTCTCAGTTTTGGCGTGTAAGTGGAAATGCCTCATCAATGATGGGCTGGAGGGTAGTAGGTCTTCCATTCTCTCTGAGGACATTTTTCTTGGCTTCATTGAGGATGCGCTGTCGCTCTTCCGTTGTGAAGAGGGTGCGGAGCAAGTGCTGGCGGTCGTCCCATGTGGGACAATGGGTGA
Source organism: Manis pentadactyla (assembly GCF_030020395.1). NCBI lineage: Eukaryota > Metazoa > Chordata > Mammalia > Pholidota > Manidae > Manis > Manis pentadactyla. Next base: position 80,147,773 of record NC_080030.1, on the reverse strand, counting down.
ACATAATGGACTCTACTAGACCTATAAGACACTTGGGGTCTTCCGAGAAAGGAGGGTTCTGGGTCCTCCAATTATAAAGGTCACTAGATGAAAAGGGCCAATACTGATATTGCTGAACTCCTCCCGGACCACCTGCACCGATGGCACACATGGGCAGAACCGGCACTGCTTCTTCTGAGGTGGAGGAGGGGGCCTCCCCTTCTTGCTCCCTCGCCCCTCGAGGCCTCAACTGCATTCCTCCCGCTCTACCTGGCACCCAGCATGGAGCCAGGGCGGGAGAGCGTGAATAAGCTCTTTCCGGCCTCCTGCCTTCTCCTGCTGAAGAGTCTTGGGAAGCTGTGGCCGCCAGATCCCTGCTGGGCTCCCCAACCTCGTTCTCTACCCCTCCGGCAGCTTCACCTCCTTCTCCTGCATACGGTGGTGGCCGCTCAATCGGCAGAGCGGGGTAGAGGGGGAGCTGTCAGGGAGAACAGGCGGCGCACTCTGGCACACAGGGTTTCTGGCCCTATGATCAGGAGGTTTTAGATCTTTCTGGGCAACTAAGACGGAGGTTTTTAGTGGGTCAGTGTGAAATTTCCCCACTAAAAAAGGCCTCAGCCAGGAAGGGGGATTCTTGGCCAAATTTTCCTAGACAAGAATATAGGGAAGCTGGTCAGGGTGGCCCTCAGGGTCTGGCCGGGAGATGACGGCTTTGACCTTGCCAATAAGGTCCAGGGAAAGAGACCCCTGGGTCGGCCAGCCTACTCTAAAGGAGGGCCATTTGGCTGAACAAAAGGTATCAAGCTTACTTTTCTTGATACTAAGACTCATGTTTAGGGCCTGTTCCTTGACCTTTGGAAAGTGGGAAAGGATCAGACCTTTAGGAGTAGCCTGAGTCTGGCCCATGGTGAATAATGCAAGGAAGACAAAAGGTGAAAAGTAGAAGTGCCACTTTAAACAAGATGATGACTGGTGTATGTGCTTGTGGACGGGTGCCTGTCATTGCACAGTTTTTCTTCTGTGGGGGATGCGAATTTGGGATTCGCGGCTGTGACCCCCTTATCTTGTCACAGGAGTCTTCCAGCGGCAGGCGCCCTAATGGCTCTTAATTGCCCGACCCGTGCCCGCAGGGGAATGATTTAGTGGCAGAAAGGAGGAACGGAGAGAACAGGAACAGGAGAGCCTCAGAGTAAGAGAAACTTAAAGGGAAAAGCGCAAAAAGAAATATAAACCAATACACAATAAAACAATCAACAATAGCACCAAACACACATACTACATTTGATCGCACTCGCTCGGACCGGTCCTTCTCTCACTCTGGTGTGCACCACACTCACCACTTTCAGGATCCTCAAAAACTCTCGTGATTCTCCCGAAAGGCGTCCATTCGGACTGCCACAGGGTGACAAGCTCGATCCTTTCCTCCTCGGGCGCCAGGTTCCTGCCGATCGGACTTCCCTTCCTAAGGCTGAATCACTCGGACCTTAGGGCCAGGATTGGTTACCTGGGCTTCACCCAGGGTCACTAACTTGGGGGCCGGGACTACCAACCCGGACTTCCTTACTTGGGATCACTAACCCGAGACCAGACACGGGATGGCGACTCCCGCTTTATACTGGATTTATGCAGACACGAGGGGGCAAACCTCGAATTACACTGCCCCGTCCGGACAATCAGACCTTGCCTCTAGCCATCCCTTGTTGTCCAGGAAGTCGCTCGGATCCCGGACGAGCCCCCAAAATGTTAGGGTTCGGGACTCCGGGGCTTCTCCAGAGAACAAACCACACAGACACGGAGATGTAAATCTAAGCAAAGTCTTTATTCAGCCATCTAACTGGGGCCGACAGCACCTCCCCTGACACGCAGGTCGAGTCCGAGCTGTTGACCCCCAAGCAACTTTAGGTATAGATTATATAGGATTTCCACAGCCGTTGCACCAAAGCCCACACATTACCACAACCAATGAATTTAAAACACATCCCATACTTTAACCAATAAAGTTGAAATGGGGACCCGCCGCTTGCCTGACCTTTGCACAAGCATTCTTTAACATCTTGTCACGAGTTTCATCCCCTTTAGGGTATGGAAACTGGGTGGCTCTTGCTCTAGGGTGTTTCCTGCATTCTTTTACACCCCCCTGGGAAAAACTGCACTGGAGGCCTCCTCAAAAAGCAATACTACATCAGCCAGTTACCAGCGCTATGCCGAGCAGTGAGTAGACAGTGTGTAACTTGTGCCAGAAATAATGCTTAATCTGTGCCACGACTCCCACCTGGTGTCCAAAGAACGGGAGTTGCCCCCTTTGAAGACTTTGAGATAGACTTCACGGATATCCAGCCAAGCAGGGGACTCCGATACCTCCTAGTAACAGTGTGTACATACTCTGACTGGGTTGAAGACATCCCAACCAGAACAGAATGGAGCTGGGAGGTAGCTAAAGTCCTCCTGAGAGAAACTGTGCACCAGGTTGGCCTACCATCCACAATCCACAGTGACAATTGGCCTGCCTTTATAGCAGATGTAGTGCAAATGTTAACTAAATCCCTCAGTATTACCTGGAAACTTCACACTGTGTACAGGTCACAGAGTTCAGGGAAAGTAGAGTGAATGAGTCCACCCTCAAAATAACCCTAGCCAAGTTTTGCCAAGAAACTGGCCTCCTATGGCCAGATTCACTGCCCCTGGCTCTCCTGCATGCTCGCTGCACACCTGGAACTCAAGGTTTTTTTCCCTTTTGAATTAATATATGGACACCCTCCCCCGTGTCTAGGAAGCCTCTCAGGGAACCTAAACCAGATAGGAGATAAGGGGGCAACAGAATAACTCCAAGCCTTGGAAATCACCCTAAATAAACTATAACAATACACCATAGAGCCCCGATCTCTCTAGGAACCCCACTACATTCCTTCGAGGCTGGGGACTCAGTCTGAGTTCAAGATTGGTAAAAAGGCCCCTTCAAACCTCAGTAGACTGGGCCCCACATTGTTGTTCTAACCACTCCTACTGCTCTCAAGGTTGCAGGCATCACTCCAGGCATCCATCATTCCAGAGTGAAAAAGGCCCATCATCCTGACAAGGAGGCACATCAGTGGGAGGCCCAGCCAGACCTCCAGATCCTGTCTGCCTCCGCATCCAATGATTGCCCTCTGACTAATACACACCTGCGTGCGGTGGATCCTGGCTCTCATCATAGTGGTGTCTTATTCTGGGCATCGGACTCTATGCTGTTGCACCCCTGGACTGGACTATTCCTCAAAAAACTGCCTATTCTATTATCTATTGGTTAATCGGTAAGCTATTTTACTGTGCTTACCTGTCTCTCCTAGCTGGACTCAAGTCTCAGCCTGCATTTCCAAAGTACCTCTCTGTAATGTTTAATTGTACAAAAGTTATAAAGTCCATAGTGGGCCTAAAGGGAGCTACCTCCATTTCCCCAGTGACATTTCCTAGGCAGAACAAACTGCCCCTTTAGTGATCCCTGCTGTAGTCAGGCTCAGTGGGGCCAGGTCAGCTGCAGTAGGCACAGCAGTGCTAATAAAAGGAGACTTAGGGCTCGCTGCCCTAACAGAGGAAGCTGATCAAGATTTAGAGCAGCTTGAAACCACCATGATTCAGCTGCAAGATCAAATTGATTCCCTGGCTGAAGTGGTGTTGCAAAGTCGTAGAGGACTGGACCTCCTGTTCATATACCAGGGAGGCTTATGTGTAGCCCTTAAAGAAGATTGTTATTTTTATGCAAATAAGTCTGACATAGTTAGGAGCTATCTAGCCAAAGTAAAAGAAAACATCCACATAGGAATAAAATGTTAGAAAATAAAAGTCTTAGTTCCAGGGATGGTTTGAATAGACTCCATGGCTAACAACTCTTCTAACTGGCTTTGCTATGCCTTTAAGAATATAGTAATTTATCCTCCATTTGCCCCATGGTCCCAAGCACATAAGCTGGTGAAAATTATGCCTGGGCTTGCTGGGCTTACCCCACCTTATCTCTAAACATCCCGACCCTCCCCCAAGGCAACAGGCTGAGTGGATCCTCCACAATAAAAGGCACCATGCTGCTGTCCTCTCTGTCTGTCTCTCTGCTGCCCACTCTTTGTCTGTCTCTCTGTCCCCCTGCACTCTCTGCTCTCTCTCCCTCTCTCCCCCACCCCCCATCTGGGGCAGCCACTCTCTCTTTTAGATAATAAAATCTGTTGCGTGGGCCTGTGTCTCCTGAGTCATTCTGGGTAAGGAGGGTCACAGTAAGATACCCTTTCATTGGTGCCCTGACTTCGGATAAGGCTCTCCCATTGACTTTGCTCTTCCTCTGGGAACCTGAGCTGCTTTGGGAACCCTCACTGCCTGATCCTCCTCCACGGGCTCACCGTCCACTTTCCCGGTCACTCGTCTTTTCACCCAACACCAGCCTTTGATTTGGTGAGTCTCCCCTTCATGGTCAACTTAAATGTTGCTTTGGAACCTGGGAAGTGAATGTTGAGTGTCTGGCACCCCCAAGGGCTCCTCTGGGACAGGGGCACCCCCAACCACGACTGTCAGAGTCATGGTTGATCCCCATAGTCGACCCTTCTCTGCCATCCCATGTTGAGAATCCTCATCCACTGAGGCCTGGTCTCCCTTTATCTACATATCTACTTGACTCGAAAACTCCTGGTACCAGGTACTGAGCCTCCCCGGCGTTTTCACCTCGACCCCAGAGTAGGAGGTGGTGACAACCCCCTAACTGTGCCTGGTCTTCCCCATGACCTTCTCCATCGCTCAGGGACACCTCAGCGACTTCTGAATGGTCTCATTCTCACCATGGGATCTGGCCCCTCCATTCCCACAGATTCACCGTTAGGGTGCTTACTAAATAATCTAAAGCCCCACTGTAAGATAAATTCTAGCCGGAACAAGCAGGCAAAGAGAGGCAACAAAGGGCCAGGTAATTTATTTAAATACCCCCGGGGTGATGTTCTCGTGGCCTGGGTACTACAAGTCGGAGAAGTCACACTCGGTTAGGGAGGTGGGGCGCTTATAAGGGATTAGGAGGGGGAGGAGTTGGCAAGCTACCCTAGAGGGTGTTGAGAGGTATGATTGGCTAAAGGTGACATAATAGTCAACTAGAAACTTTTTTATTTCCAAGAGGGAGGAGGCTGACATCCGGGTCTTAGTTGGCACATCAGGATGGAATTCAGGGAGAGCTGTCCCCTTTCCATATAAGGCATGGACTTTGGGGTCTGGTCTGTTCTCCCCATATGGCATCTCTGTTCTGTTTGCATGTCCTTGTTTTTCCTTTCTCCAGCCTAACATTCCAGCCTTTTGGTCATAATGGGTGATGACTCAATCTGGCTGACAAGGGGCATCGTGGGGGTTTGAGGCTGATATTAGGCTGAAGGAGGGGGTTCAGTGGGAGGAGGTGCATAATGGTGAAGAAACATCTGGTTGGTGGCTACCCGGGTCATCTGGGTTAGCCGCTGTTGGAGGAACCTGAGGACACAAGGGGCAACTAAGAGTAAACCACAAACTGTTATTAAGGTGCCCAGAAAGGGCATTAGCCATGCTGTTATGAGGGACTGGAATTCTGAATCGAGTTTACATTTCAATTACTAGTATTAGGATTTACTATAGATAAGATTGCATTATTGAAACAATACTTTTCTCTAAAATCACCCTTATTTTAATTAGAATTAGCTAGATTAAGAAAATAATTAACAGTTGGCTTTATTATTTGCATAAGTGCAGCAAGAAGAGCAATTGATTACATAGGCTCTTTTAAATATGCTTTGCTGGAACTTTTTGTAAGGAATTTCAGATTGAACTTCTAAGGGCTTCTTGAGGCTAGAAAGCCAAGCCAGACTTGCCATCAGCTTGTGCCTGCAGTACCTGTAGATTTGGGTGAATTCTTCTCTTCTTGAGGTTCCTGCACCCTGCCAGGAAGTGACCTTCTTTACTCACCTGGTAAGGCTGCTGGGAACTCTGTAAGCAAGGTACCAGGCTAGTTTTTCCAAGGGGCTTTGTTGGCTTTATAAAGTCAACCTTAGTTCCTTAAAGCTGTCCATATCTGAGTTTATGTATGTATCTCTCAAGTATGACATTCCAGTCAAAGCCTTGGTAGTATAACGTGTGCTTTAATTGGTCTTCTTACAAGGAATGCAGGTTCTTATTGAACTTATGCAAATAAACATACTGCCATGAAACATAAAAGTAGTCACTGAGAGTTTTAAATTCTGGAGGGATCAGGTAGAGAGAAGATAATGTTTCAATTCTGCTTATAGAGATAGTCATTTACTAACCTGTTGTCAGCTTAAGACAAAAAGCTTAAAACACTTTATCAACAACATTTGAAACAAAAAACCACAAAATCATCTTCTTTAGTTCACTTAATCTTATGTAACCAATACCTGTTCTGCTGAAATCTAGTTCTTTACTAGCTTAAGAGTAATAAAACAGTGACTATAAATAATAAAAGATTTACAAATGACAATGGTTAAAGATCTGATGACAGCTTACTGTACGACAGTTGACATACGGAAATTCTGATATTTCTGTAATACAAAACATTCAGTAACAAAGTTTAGCATTATTCTTTTTGACAGTGCTTTCTAGGTAATTAAGCAGCTAAGTATATATCAGATAAATAAGGTAAAGTAGCCAAATACTTTCTCCAATGAGAAAAAATTTCTCTTACATGTTCCAGGGGCCCTCTGGAATATATCAGAGTTAACTAGAGGTAAAAGCACCTTTTTTGAATTTGATTTTGGGAAGTTGTTAAAAGTTTTAAGACACTTGCTTAAATAGGATTATAGGTTGTTATGAAGCAATACTTATCCAATTAACTAGAATGACAACAAAGTACTTCAAAGGCAAATAAAAGTTGCACAGTTATTATCAAAGTTTAGCTTTTAGTCCTTTTAATATTAAGATCTCATTTTCTTAAAGACTGACAACTCACTGAGACTTTAAGCATAAGAAACTGCTTTGATAAAACAATTAGAACTTCCTGCAATCTTTCAATATTAATACCTGATTAGCAGTTAAGAAAACTTTGTCTTTTTAACTGAAAACAAAATTCTAATTTTGCTGTGTACTTGATACTGAGACTTATTTGCTTTATTTTATACAGCATGACCATATTAAATTCTTCTACAAACTTTTTACAACTTTCTTTTATCAAAAGATATATTTTTTAGCATGCAGAAATGTTTTCCTTACTACTTTAAGTAGTTTTGATCAGAACTTAAAACTATTACTTTAACCTTCAGTGAACACTGAAAAATAGGCTACTGTAAACTGTTACACTAGCATTCTTCAGATTGATACATTTATGAATGTATATTATCATTTTTGGAAATGTGCTTTATAGCACAATTTCTTATTAGGCACAAAATATGTCTATATAACTCAGCAAACTTTAAGAATTTTGATTACTACAAAAATTCTCAGGCTGTTTGCATATATATATACTGTTATACATTAATACAGTATTATTATTAAGATATTTATTTGATAGGCTTGTTTACTTATTTTTAGCAACTATGCTAGATTACTTACAAAACTTTTACTGAATGTTAGACAAAGCTAAGCTTTTAAGCATTTTATTCTTAAAAGATTTAGCAGATAACATTGACTTAAATGACCTTAGGTAAACTTAGGCAGCTGATAACAAGGACATGCCCGCCCCAGCTAAACTCAAATTTGCACTCATGCTTAACATTTTCTACTAGAGTCTCTGGAAGTTCCAGAATGCTCAATCTTCACAATCGCTTGTTTTTAAATAAAATATTTTTCATTTATACACTTAGACATACAAACGTACAAACTGAGATACAATGACTACTGTCAGCAACACTTTTTTCATAAAACATATACACAGATAGACAAACCGATATACAAAGACTTAAGTTACTGATATCTAATTGCTGTCTCTCTTCTCAGCTTCTTGTCTGTGGCTTCTGGAACTAGAGGGCGGGAGGAGCACGTTCCGGTGGGGGAAGAGGGCGGTGAAGGTGGAAGGAGAGGGGGAGGGGGTGGTGCAGTCACCGTAAGAGGAGAGCAGGACAGCGGCATGGTTGAGAATGCAGGACTTTAAGATGGAGGCGACACGTGTGAAGACAAAGGACTTAGAGATGGTGGTGGAGAGAGGGGGAGGGGATTGCGAGCTGAGGGAGGTGTATGACTGAGGTTTTCTGGCAGATCTGAAAAGGAAGGACTGAGCAGAGTAAGAGGCTGACAATCTTTAACTGGAGATCGGGCCAGAAGAACCTGAGTTATGGAACACTTAACATAAAGGTTTTGACCGGAGTGCAAAGTCCAAAAAGCCTGCACATGTGGGATTTCATTCTACTTTCTGCTCCGGTGGCAATAATTAGCTAAGTCGGTGAGGAGGCTAAAATCAAAAGTTCCCTCAGGGGGCCAGCGAGATTGGTTGTCCAAGGGATACTGAGGCCTGGCCTCAGAGCAAAAGAAGACTAACTTCCATTTGCAAATTTCCTGGGACAAACACAGAGTAGCCAGATTAGAAATGAGACACCGTAGTGGGGTCTGTTCCTCTGCTTTCATGGGCTGGTTTCCCATGTCTGTGTTCACTTCCCAAAAAAATCCCACTGAGAGGATCGCGCCCAGCATCCCAAGTGCACCAAGTCAGGGGAGACGGCCTGGGAGCCTGGATGAGGGATGTCTCCCCCATTGCAGGGCCAGGGGTGAGTATCCCGGATACTCGCAACGGATGAGCTGAATGCCCAGACCTGGACGTAGCTACGATTTCGGACGGACCAGGTGAAACGGAGTTAGGAAGGGAAGCAGACCGGGGAAACTGAGGGACAAACTGGAAAATAATCTATGCAGCGGAGAGCAGGCTGAGGTCCCAGGTGGGGGAAGGAGGGGGCGGGGCCACCAGTGGCCGGTTGGGGCCTCGCGCTCACAATCCTCCCGCGTTTTGGCACCATATGTAAGATAAATTCTAGCCAGAATAAGCAGGCAAAGAGAGGCAACAAAGGGCCAGGTAATTTATTTAAATACCCCCGGTGATGTTCTCTCGGCCTGGGTACTACAAGCCAGAGAAGTCACCCTCGGTTAGGGAGGTGGGGTGCTTATAAGGGATTAGGAGGGGGAGGAGTGGGCAAGCTATCCTAGGGGGTGTTGAGAGGTATGATTGGCTAAAGGTGACATAATAGTCAACTAGAAACTTCTTTCTTTCCAAGAGGGAGGAGGCTGACATCTGGGTCTTAGTTGGCACATCAGGATGGAATTCAGGGAGAGCTGTCCCCATTCCATATACGGCACGGACTTTGGGGTCTGGTCTATTCTCCCCCTATGGCATCTCTCTGTTCTGTCTGCATGTCCTTGTTTTTCCTTTCTCCAGCCTAACACCCTCCACCTCACTGCAGACCTCAAATCTGTTCGCTACTGTAATGAGATCTGGCCACAATATCTCTTAGACAATCAGTCTAAATGGCCCCCAAATGGCTTTTTAGATCCTAAAATTCTCTGCGACTTATGCAACTTCTGTGAGCGTACGGGCAAATGGAAAGAAATCCCATATATCCAGGCTTTCTCCTACCTCTGAACCAAGCTCTCTCTCTGTCTCCCCTGCAATCCTAAACACCTACTACTTGCCTTAAAGTCCTCACCTCTAAGCTTGCTTCACGTTCCCAAATATCCTCAACTGCCTATATAACTCCTAGGCAATGCACCACCACAGGGTCTCTTATCCCCTCCTGGCTCATGCCAGGAGCTCTGTCCTCTCACTGTATCATTACGTCTCAATATGTATGTTTGTGTCTAAGTGTGCAAATGAAAAATATTTTTCTACCTCCGGATGGTATTAATAAAAACTGATTTAAAGACAAGTGCTTGTAAAAATTGGGCATTCTGAAACTTCCAGAAAAATTCTAATAGAATATATTAAGCATTAATGCTAATTTAAGTTGAACTGAATAGACATGTCCTATGGTTATCACCTGCCTAAGTTTACCTAAAGTCATTTAAGTTCATGGTATCTGTTAAATCTTTCAAAGAAAAATGCTTAAAGTGAAGTGTAGCTTTGTCTAATGTGAGTAACTATTTAAGCAAGTGCCTTAAAACTTTTAACAGCAACTCAGAATCAAATTCAAAAAGGTGCTTTTTACCTCTAGTTCACTCTGATATTTTCCAGAGGGCCCCTGGAACATGTCAGAGGGATTTTTTCTCATTGGAGTAAGTATTTGGTTAATTTGGCTTATTTAACTGATATATATTGACCTGTTTAATTATGTAGAAGGCACTGTCAAGGGAATGATGCCAAACTTTGTTACTGAATGTTTTGTGTTATAGAAATATCCAAATTTCCTTATGACAACTGTTTTATAGTAAGCTCTCATCAGATCTTTAACCATTGTCATTTGTAAGAGTTTTGTCATCTATACTCACTGTTTTATTACTCCTAAGCTAGTAATAAACTAGATTTCAGCAGAACAGGTATTACTTACATAGGATTAAGTAAACTAAGGAAGATGATTTGGTGGTTTTTTGTTTCAAATGTTGTTGAAAGTGTTTTAAGCTTTTTCTCTTAAGCTGACAACAGTTAGTAAATGACTGCCTTTATAAGGAGAATTGAAACTCTATCTTTCTCTCTACCTGATCCCTCCAGAATTTAAAAACTCTCAGTTACTATTTTTATATTTCATAGCAGTATGTTTATTTGCATAAGTTCAATAAGAATCTGCTTTCCTTGTAAGAGGACCAATTAAAAATACTGGTTATATTACCAAGGCTTTGACTGGAACGTCATACCTGAGAGACGTGTGTAAACTCAGATATGAACAGACAGCTTTAAGGAACTAAGACTGACTTTATAAAGCCAACAAAGCCCCTTAGAAGAACTGGCCTGGTACCTTGCTTACAGAGTTCCCAGCAGCCTTACCAGGTGAGTAAGGAAGGTCACTTCCTGGCAAGTGCAGGAACCTCAGGAATATCTTGGGAATCTCAAGAAGAGAGGAATTCACCCAAATCTACAGGTACTTCAGGCACAAGCTGATGGCAAGTCTGGCTTGGCTTTCTGGCCTCAAGAAGCCCTTAAAAGTTCAATCTGAAATTTCTTGCAGAAAGTTCCAGCAAAGCACATTTAAAAGAGCCTGTGTAATCAATTGCTCTTCTTGCTGCACTTATGTAAATAATCAAACCAAGCGTTACTTATTTTCTTAACCTGGTTACTTCTAAAAATGTGAGGGTGATTTTAGAGAAAAATATTGTTTCAATAATGCAGTCTTATCTATACTAAATCCTAATACTAGTCATTGAGATGTAAACTCGATCCAGACTAATAGTTTCCCCATGATACCTAGCTTTGATTCTCAATTAGACTCTTCATATTTCTAGTTCTCATATTCAGTCATGCATTCTTAATCTCATCAAGTTTGTCCTTCCAAAATGGAAAATCCAACTCCAGTTGCTACTTAACCTAATAACAATTTGTTCTATCTTGCCTGGAAGCCACAAAACTGCAAATAGTAATAGAAATGAAGTCCAGAAAGAAGCGCCAACCTTCCGAGGCCCTCTAAACTGACCAGTGTTGGAGACCTAGCTGCACCCTTTACTGCGCCCCCTCTCAGCATGAAGCAGCCAGAGCGGTCATCACCCCCTTTCCCTAGCAGCAACTAAGCTCTCCATCTGTAGAGGGGGAAATGAGACAGTGACCATAGGCTTAGAATAAGGTGAGAGCCTCTAGAGAAAGCAAGGCAGGATATTTGCAGTCAGAGCAACGTAAAACTACATGCCAGGAACCCCCCCTACTAAAACTATGTTGAACATTAAGCTCTAGAATCATTCTTCAGTGAGATCAGTTAATGTTCCCCAGATAAAGAAGAGTAGCACATGTTTTATTATGCTAATCATTTGTAACCATGTGTAAGATTCACTTTAGCATGCTAAAAGGCCCAGGCCTATGTGCTGTCTTCCTCTTTCAGATCTGAGGAGGTAATTTTGCAAACTGAGCAACTAACTTGGCATGCAGACCCAGCTGTAGATGGCATAGTAAAAGGCAGGATTCTTTAGCAAATAGACAATACCTCAGCCCACCTTGGGAGCTGAGCAGGAAGCCTTTTGATATGCTCCCAGACCAAGAGGCCAGTATCCCAGAGAAAAATCAAGGTAGGAAATTCCTTATGTTAAGTTAATTTTTAATATTCAGAGAACACTTAACAAGTCGTTCCCCAAGGCTTTAGAGATAGTCCCCACCTTTTTGGACAGGCTCTAAAACAAGACCTCAAATCCCTTACTCTCTCTAGCTCCACCCTCCTTCAATATGTAGATGATCTCCTGTGTAGTCCCTCCCTACAAACCTCTCAACAGGATACTATTCTCCTTTGAAACTTTCTCTCAGATCACAGCTATCAAGTTTCACCCTCCAAAGTTCAGCTGTGCACCACTCAGGTCACATACCTGAGAGCTCATCTCTCCCCGCGATACAAGGCCATTACCGTAAACAGGAAAAAACTTCCCCAAACCATGCCCATTCCAAACACCAAGCAACACCATCCCTAACTCCTAAATGGCAAGGACCATACACAGTAATCCTTTCCACGCCAACTGCAGTTAAACTCCAGGGTCTTCCCCTCTAGATACACAACTCCCACCTTAAGCAGTTTGTCTCATCTTATTCCCCTCCCCCCAAATCTCCCACAGGTTCCTACTCCTCCACCCTGATGGGACCTCTTACTCTCCGCATTTCGCGCTGCTCATCTCCACTTCCAATCATCACTGAAGAAGTTTCTGCCAGCACAGAGTCCTAAGACCTCCCTTACAACGACCATGCATCATGCTTCAGGATTATTAACCCTGGTCTCAAAACTTACTCTCTCACCAGACCTATCTTCCCAATGCCAGCCCTTTCTTTTTCAGACTGTCCAAAAGATTGCACCATCTGTAAGACCCAATGGCCTTATTCTGGTCTGCGCTTCCCCCCCAGTGAGGAGATGAAGGCCATGGCAGATCGATGCAACAAGCAAGAGGTTTATTGTTATTCCAGCTAGCTGGGGTCCAAGTGTCTGCCCGACACAGCGGGTTTCAACAAGGACCCCGAGCACTCAGAGCCAAGGGTTTATATAGCATTTTCAAAGCACTGAACTCATAGTTATTTTCCACAGCTATACATTATTCTTGCAAGACATACATCCTGGGGTTAGGCAAGAGCAAGATAAGACTATTCTTCAATTGTCAGGGAGGTTCTGCATGATAAGCTTGGTATGTAGGATTAACTGACCAAGGTTAGCTGACCAAGGGTCACCGCTGCCTTATTCCGGTGTTCATGATTGATTACCTTGTTTTTCTCAGCCTTACCCAGTTCCAGTTCACACACACTCAGGAAATGGCTTTTACGCCCTTAAGATGGCTACTCTTATGTGTTAGGGTCCAGGACTCCGGGGCTTCTCTAGAGAACAAACCACACAGGCACGGAGATGTAAATCCAAGCAAAGTCTTTATTCAGCCAGCTAGCTGGGGCCGACAGCACCTCCCCTGACATGCAGGTCGAGTCCGAGCTGTCGACTCCCAAGCAACTTTAGGTATAGATTATATAGGATTTCCACAGCTATTACACCAACGCCTATACATCACTACAACTAATGAAGTTAAAACACACCCCATGCTTTAACTAATAAAGTTGAAACGGGGACCCGCCGCTTGCCTGACCTTTGCACGAGCATCCCTTAACGTCTTGTCACGAGTTTCATCCCCACGAGTTTCATCCCCCTTAGGGTATGGAAACTGGGTGGCTCTAGCTCTAAGGTGTTTCTTGCATTCCCTTACATTTTCCCCTTTTTCTTGTAACTATTTCAATCATGAAATTAGAGGTTATCTGTTTGGTAGTGCAATAGGGGAAAGACACAATATGCTTCGAAAGATAATTTCTTTCTTTGATTTCTCTCTGGGACACTGGCGCTTTGGTTCGGGTGCACATCAAAAGATTGCATGCCCAGCCTCTAAGGTGGGCTGAGACATTGTCTATTTGCTAAAGAATCTTGCTTTTTACTATGACGTCTACAGCTGGGTCTGAATTGCTCAGCTTGCAAAATTACTTAGATCTGAAGGAGGAAAAACAGCACACAGGCCTGAGCCTTTTATCATGCTAAAGTGAATCTTATACAAATGATTAGCATAATAAAGATCTTGCCTTGTTTTCTTCAGAGGCTCTCACTTTATTCTGTCTAAGCTTATGGTCCCTGTCTCATTCTCACCTCTACAGACAGAGACTCTAGCTGCTGCTAGGGAAAGGGGGCGATGACCGCTCTGGCTGCTTCATGCTGAGAGGGGATGCAGTAAAGGGTGCAGCTAGGTCTCTATCACTGGTCAGTTGAGAGGGCCTCAGAAGGCTGGCGCTTTTATTCTGTGTTTTGCAGTTTTGTGGCTTCTAGGCAAGATAAAACAAATTGTATTATTAGGTTATGTAGCAACATCTGGAGTTGGATTTTCTATTCTGGAAGGAGGCTGCGTTATTGAAACAATACTTTTCTCTAAAATCACTCTCATTTTTATTAGAAGTAACCAGGTTAAGAAAATAATTAACAGTTGACTTGATTATTTGCACAAGTGCAACAAGAAGAGCAATTGATTACACAGGCTCTTTTAAATATGCTTTGCTGGAACTTTTTGTAAGGAATTTCAGATTGAACTTTTAAAGGCCTCTTGAGGCTAGACAGCCAAGCTAGACTTGCTATCAGTCTTTGCCTGCAGTACCTGTAGATTTGGATGAATTCTTCTCTTTTCGAGGTCTCTGCACCTGCCAGGAAGTGACTTTCTTTACTCACCTGGTAAGGCTGCTGGGAACTCTGTAAGCAAGGTACCAGGCCAGTTTTTCTAAGGGGCTTTGCTGGCTTTATAAAGTCAATCTTAGTTCCTTAAAGTTGTTTACATCTGAGTCTATGCACATGTCTCTCAGGTATGACATTCTAGTCACAGCTCTGGCAGTATAATTAGTGTTCTTAACTAGTCTTCTCACAAGGAAAGCAGATTCTTATTGAACTCGTTCAAATAAACATACTGCCATGGAATACAAAAATAGTCACTGAAAGTTTTAAACTCTGGAGGGATCAGGTAGAGAGAAGGATGTTTCAATTCTGCTTATAAAGATAGTCATTTACTAAACTGTTGACAGCTTAAGAGAACAAGCTTAAAACACTTTATCAGCAACATTTGAAACAAAAAGACACAAAACTATCTTCTTTAGTTCACTTAATCTTTTGTAACTAATACTTGTTCTACCAAAATCTAGTTCTTTACTAGTTTAGGAATAATAAAACAGTGACTATAAATGGCAAAAGACTTACAAATGACAATGGTTAAAGATCTGATGAGAGCTTACTGTAAGACAGTTGACATAAAGAAATTCTGATATTTTTGTATTTTAAAAAGGTGGGGCAGCAGGGGAGACTGCTGCTGTCAGTTTTTAACCAAGCATTCTTGTGGGCGTCAATAGTGGGTTGTGGTGACATGGAAATGTATGCTGGATATTTGGATAGTTTAAATATTATATACAATCAAAAGCTTACAAACAGTGAAAATAATAAGAACATAACTCAGCATAAGTGTCTAAGACCAGATACAAAAAAGCAGAGAAAATGCTTAAGTCTACAGGTCTTCCCTGAAAGATAAATTAAACAAGAAGACCTGGTGGTTCTCAAAACAATCTATTATAACCTTTCTCAAAAGTGGTCACACGTTTGTCCATCTAAACCTTTACAGTGAAACCTGTTTTTCTGGGAGAAACATAATCTTGTCCAGATTCTACACAGTTTAATTTTTAAGAATAAATTTTGGTTTGTTAAAAACAAATAATCAGTAACAACTTTAATCATTTGTTGGTTAGAGAGATTTTTCTACTTATAAAAACATAAGGAATAAATAATTCAATTTCTCATGCCATGAGACTTTAAGCATGAGAAACTGCTTTGATAAAACAATTAGAGAACCTTTTGCAATCTTTCAACATTAAGAGCAGACTAACAGTTAAAGAAAACTGTTTTTTTTTTCAACTGGAAACAAAATTCTAATTTTGCTGTGCACTTGATATCAAGACTCACTTGCTTTAATTTCACATAGCACGACTATATCTGTAAGAATTCAGTAATTTATTCTTCATTTGCCCCATGGTCCCAAGCACATAAATCGGTGAGAATTATGCCTGGGCTTGCCTGGGGCTTGACTGAGTTTATCTCTAAACATCCTGACCTTCCCCCAAAGCAACAGGCTGAGCGGATCTGACACAACAAAAGACACCACGCTGCTACACTACACTGCTCTCTCTCTGTGTCTTTGTCTCTCCGTCTCTCTCTAAACAAACAGCTGCACTTTAGAACAAAGCCACTTTCTTTTATCAAAAAAACACATTCTTTAGAATGCAGACGAGTTTTCATTCTTTATACTTTCTCTTATTAAAACATACATCCTTGGAGAGCCTAGTAAACAAAGTATTCGTCATGTAAGTGTAGATTAATGATTAAATAAAAATGCAGTTCCTATGTGGTGACCTCTAATGAGTTCTACACAATGATATAAAGGACATATAAAAGTGTAGGCAAAGGGTCTGTTTGTGTTTATACAGAGGATCAAAGCCTAATTTGGCTACCCCAAAAATGAACTAAGATACGATATGAAAGAGAACTTCCAACATCAGCACTCTCTGGAAGACTCATGCCAGAAGATGATCATCAAAAAACCCCAACAAAGATCCAGGCACTGCTACAGCTGTAGATGCACTCATCCCACCAGCTCCTGGACTTGCCATGGGAATGAAGGAGATATCTAAGCTGGCCTGTGCATACAGTAAAACAACAAATTTGACTGGATCTATACTGTTGGAACTCAACCAAGAATTAGGAGAAGTGCAAATTGTAGCGCTCCAAAATCTTACAACTACAGACTATTTACTGTTAAAAGAACATATGGGATGTGAACAGTGCCCAGGAATGGGTTGTTTTAATTTGTCTGATTTTTCTCAAACTATTCAAATTCAGTTAGATAATAACCATCATATCATTGATAAGTTTTCACAAATGCCTAGGGTGCCTAACTGGTTTTCTTGGTTTCACTGGAGATGGCTGGTAATTACAGGTATGCTTTGGTTACGTAACTATACTCCTATTATGTTAATGTGTGTGCGCAATTTAAGTAGTAGCTTAAAATCTATACATGCTGAAGTTACTCTACAAGAAGATATGTCAAAGAAATAATCAATCTTCCCATGTTTTCTCCCGCCTGCTACTTCTATAGCTTTTCTTCTTCCTTCCTAATTACAACAAATTCTTAAATAGAATTCGTGCCCCATATCAAATTTACCGAGTATCATAACTCCTCCAAGTGATAAAGATACCTCAAGACAAATGCTGGGCATAGAAGCCACAGGGCATAAATATGCAAAGAAATAAAAAGCTAACCATTTCAAACAATAAGGCTTCTCTCTCACTTACCAACTTAACATTTCCCTGTATGGCCCCGGAAGATGACTGGTTAGCCAGAGACGGGTAAGATTCCTCAAGGGAGGAACAACCTAAGACAGGCACAGTCGCAGGGGGTCATCAGGTGAGAAATTGGGGATCAACAGAGGTGAGGCTTAGAACCTCACCCTCCCTGTTCTGAGAGAAATCTTCTGCATATGTGGATGTTTTATTGCCCTTGTCTAGCTTGGATTAACACATAGTCTACAGGCACACACCTGATCATCTACATTTGCTCTCTTACAACACTAAACTATGTTTTCTACCTTTATGTTGTATCTACCTACCACTTCAGCATCTTATTAAAAATAATAAAGAGAGAAATGTGGTATCCACATATAAATCAAGTATAAAAATCAAATGTGTATTCATATTTGAACTGACTGTTTATAGTTCATAATGCATGAGCAAAACCAAAAGTTTCTGTGATGACTGCCCTTGTACTGTTCACCATGTAACTTATTCACTATGTAAGAATTTGTTCTCCATGTAAGAACTTGTTCGTTATGCTTCAGAAGATTGGAGACTGACGAAAATTAGGCTTGGGGTGGATTAATGATTGTGCATTGAACATTGACTCCCCTATACAGAATTTTATTGTTGTTAACAACCATTTGATCAATAAATATGAGAGATGCCCTAACAACAACAACCAAAAAAAAGTACACACTTCCAATTGTAAAATAAATAAGTAACCGGGATGTAAGGTATAGCATAAGGAATATAGTCAAAATATTGTAACAACTTGGTATGGTGATAGCTGGTACTTAGAATTATCATGTATATAAATGTTGAATCACTGTGTTGTACACCTGAAACTAATGTAATGTAATACTGTGTGTCAACTACCCTTCAATAAAAAATAATTATCTAAAAAAAAAAAAAAAGAAAGAAAAAAAGGGATGGCGAGTGTAGCCAGCATATCCAAAGTGACCTTTAGTAATTATGGCCTTGTATATCCCTTCCTCTTGAGTGTGGGTTTGACCTGTGTCTTGCTCCTAGCCAATAAAATATGGCAAAGATGATAAAATGTCACTCCCATGACTATGTTCTGTCTAGAGGGAGAAACTCCCCTATTAGTCTTGAATAAAACAACAGCCATGCTGTGAACAGCCTATGGAGAAGACGATATGACAAGAAATTTGGGGCAGCTTCTAGAACCTAAGGGTGGCCTCAACCAACAGCCAGCAAACATCTAGGGGCCTCAGTTATGCAACCACAAGGAAATGAGTTCTGCCAACAACCTGAATGGCTTTAGAAGTATATCCTTCCCTAGTTGGGCCTCCAGATGAGAATGCAGCCAGGCCAGCATGTTAACTGCAGCCTGAGAGACACTGAGCAGAGGACCTACCTCAGTCATGACCAGCCTTTTGACCCATGGAAACTGTAAGATAATAAATACGTATTGTTTTAACCCAAAAAAAAAAAAAAAACATACATCCTTTAGCATAGAGAACTGTTTTCCTTATTTAAGTAGTTTTTATTAGAACTTAAAATTATTTGATACTTTAACTTTCAGTGAACACTGAAAAACAGGTCACCAGAAACTGTTACACTAGCATTCTTCATTTATGAACATATATATATTATCATTTTTGGAAATGTGCTTTACAACACAGTTTCTCATTAGGCACAAAATATGTCTATATAACTTAGCAAACCTTAAAAATTTTGGTTACCACAAAAATTCTCAGGCTGATTGCAGATATATATACTATTATACATTAATACAGTATTATTATTAAGATGTTTATTTGCTACACTTGTTTACTTATTTTTAGCAACCATGCCAGATTACTTAGAAAACTTTTACTAAATATTAGACAAAGTCAAGCTTTTCTTCAAGCATTTTCTTGAAATGTTTAACAGGCAACATCAACTTAAATGACTTTAAGTAAACTTTGGCAGCTGCTAACCACAAGGACATGCCCGCCTCAGGCAAACCCAAATTAGCATTAATGCTTAACATTTTTTTATCAGATTTTCTGAAAGTTTTAGAATGCCCAATTTTCACAAGCGCTTGTCTTTAAATCAATTTCATTAATATCATCTGGAGGTAGAAAGATATTTTCATTTACACACTTAGGGGGTCGTCTGAGTCTGTCCCATTTCTTATGTCAACAAGACTAAGACAAACCCGACAAACAAACAGGCGCCTACAGAGAAGAATCTTCCGCGGCCACGGAGGCAAAACTGAAACTGAGTTGAGGGCCTGTCAAACTGCAGCAGCAGCCGACTTTCTTCACAGATGAGGACCTCGTCCTCCAGACAGGGGTAAGGGACGTCTCCCAAGACTCTTGGCCGGTGACCTGCCAGCGCGTCCGCCTAAGTCAATGTCGACCCAGACACAGATTGGAGCTCTCACAGGCTTCAAGCAGGTTTCACGCTTGTTCGCGAACAAAAACACTGGGTGCACTCACCATCTGGCAAGGCACTTTCTGATTAAACACAGAACATTCTTACAGGTTTGACACAAACACAGTAATACTAGGCCAGGGCAAGCCTCCGATCCTTGGCTTGTCGTTCCTCCGGGGAGGGAGAGGGCACGCAATCCCAGGAGAGCCCGACCTTTAGGAGTAGCCTGAGTCTGGCCCATAGTGAAAAATACGAGGAAGACAAAGGTGAGGGATAGAGATGCCACTTAAAACAAGATGACTGGTGTATGTGCTTGTGAACGGGTGCCTGTCATTGCAGTTTTTCTTCTCCTGGGGATGCTTATTTATCTGGGATTCGCTGCTGTGACCCCCTTATCTTGTCACGGGAGTCTTCTAGCGGCGGGCGCCCTAATGGCTCTTAGTTGCCCAACCCGTGCCCGCGGGGAATGATTTAGTGGCAGAAAGGAGGAACGAAAAGAACAGGAGAACTTCAGAATAGGGGAAACTTAAAATGAAAATCGCAGAAATACAAACCAAAACCAAAACACAATATAACAATCAACGATAACACTAAGCACACACACACCACAATGATCACACTCGCTCGGACCGGTCCTTCTCTCACTCTGGTGCGCACCACACTCACCACTTTCAGGATCTTCAGAAACTCTCGTGACTCTCTTGAAAGGCGTCCACTCGGACTGCCAGAGGGTGACGAACTTGATCTTTTCCACCTTTTGGGCGCCAGGTTCCTGCCGATCGGACTTGCCTTCCTAAGGCTGAGTCACTCGGACCCTAGGGCCAGGATTGGTTACCTGGTCTTCACCCAGGGTCGCTAACCTGGGGGCCGGGACTACCAACCCGGACTTCCTCACTCGGGATCACTAACCCGAGATCAGACACGGGATGGCGACTCCCGCTTTATAGTGAATTTATGCAGACACAAGGCGGCGACCCTCGAATTACACTGCCCCGCCGGACAATCAGACATTGCCTCCAGCCATCCTTTGTTCTCCGGGAAGCCGCTCGGATCCCGGACGAGCCCCCAAAATGTTAGGGTCCAGGACTCCGGGGCTTCTCCAGAGAACAAACCACACAGGCACGGAGATGTAAATGCAAGCAAAGTCTTTATTCAGCCAGCTAGCTGGGGCCAACAGCACCTCCCCTGACATGCAGGTCAAGTCCGAGCTGTCGACCCCCAAGCAACTTTAGGTATAGATTATATAGGATTTCCACAGCTATTACACCAACGCCTATACATCACTACAACTAATGAAGTTAAAACACACCCCATGCTTTAACCAATAAAGTTGAAACGGGGACCCGCCGCTTGCCTGACCTTTGCACGAGCATCCCTTAAACGTCTTGTCACGAGTTTTGTCCCCACTAGTTTCATCCCCCTTAGGGTATAGAAACTGGGTGGCTCTCGCTCTAGGGTGTTTCTTGCATTCCCTTACATTATGCCAACTTATTTCTATTCTTACATTTAACTTATTTCTATTCTTACACATCAAGGATTCCCTTTGCCCTACAGGTTGCTTTTCTGCCTACACATATGTCCCCAAAGAATGCTATCAATTCAGCCACCCTATGTAAACATAGCAATCAGTCCAAATGTAAAAAATTTCTAACCAAACCTTTAACCAGCTTATATTACAGGATTACCAACCTGTCTCCAAAGACGATGATCTTTATTGAACCTGGAAAATGCCATTGCCACTGCAGACCAAGGGCTCACCTGAGGACCGCCCCCCATTAATATAAAAATGAACTTCATCACCCCTAATCAGCAGGAAGCAGTTACTGAAGACTAACCTTCAACCCTTCTCAAATCCTCTACCACTTATAAAACAGAAAAGGGAGGAATGTGAGAATATAGTAATTTATCCTCCATTAGCCCCATGGTCCCAAGCACATAAGCCGGTGAGAATTATGCCTGGGCTTGCCTGGGGCTTGCCTGGGTTTACTCCGCCTTATCTCTAAACATCCCGACCCTCCCCCAAAGGAAGAGGCCATGCGGATCTGCCACAATAAAAGGCACCATGCTGCTGCCCTCTCTCTGTCTCTGTGTCTCTGTCTATCTCTCTGCTGCTCTGTCTCTGTCTCTCTGTCACCATCTCTCTCTCTGCTGCCCTCTCTTTGTCTCTGTATCTCTGTCCCCCTACACTCCCTGCTCTCTCTCTCTCTCTGGTGTTCTCTCTCTCTCTCTTCCCCCACCTCCATCTGGGGCAGACACTCACTCTTTTAGATAATAAAATCTCTTGCATGGACCCATGTCTCCTGATTCATTCTGGGTAAAGAGGGTCGCGGCAAGATACGCTTTCAATGCCAGCGATTCTGCTGTTCCTTAAACTATTAGTGGAACCCTGTATATTTAACAGGCTCATTAACTTATCGAAGAACGCATTTCCTCCATACAGCTCATGTATATGCAGAGTCACTATGACACTGTCATAAGCCAGAAAGATGATGCCCCCTAAAATGAAGTGTTTGAAGGGGCATTAGAGAGAGGGAGTGATGGGGAAAGATTTACAAGGACAGCAACCTAGCGGGTGGCTCCTCTGTCTCGCCCCCACCTCCTCAACATAAACAGCACTACAAGAGCAGTTATTTAGGAGGTGGCTCCCTCCGCCTGTCCCCCTTCCTCAACCCAAACAAAAAAAACTCTCCCTTGGTTTCCGGCTCTGCCACGGGGCTCCCGAGGTTCACTCCCTAAACTCCCTCCTCCTTGCCTGCTCGCTTGCTGTGCATGTAGGAGTGTTACAGATAAGGAAGCAGAAAGATATATGTTGCTCCCTTTGCCTTTGTTCAGGGCTCAGACATTTTGGGAGGTTACTCCCCTCTGAGCCCGCTGGTGTGAAATAAAGCCTCAACACTCCAAGACCAAGACCTCCCTCCGAGTACCACTTGGTTTTTCCATCAGTGATCCAGTCCAGGCTTTTTTTTCAGTATTTTCCATAACAAATACATATAAATACTACAGTCATTATGTTTAAAAGAAAACAAAAATGAATATTCTTCAGTTTCATGAACAAGAACCCCAGCACTAATAATATCTCATATATGATAGGAAGCATTTCACAGATATCATCACTTGAAGAGAAGTCCTGTTGCTTTTTATATTTCTTTTATTCTAAATATATTGCAAACAGCTCACTGATGTTAACTATGTATCTTATGAAAAAATTGAAACAGGAAAATGGGTATTATATATTCCTAGCCAAAAATAAACAACAAAATAACATTTATGAATGTGTATGTAGCTAAAATATATATAGGTGATGCCGGGGTTCTTGTTCACCATGCCATAGAATGAGCTTCACAAACACTCAAGGTAGGAGAGCAAGGTACAGGCTTTTATTTAGAGAGAAAGTGAGGGGAAAGAGCTCCCAGCCCATGCCAAGAGAGTCTGGGGTGGTGCATTGCTAGGGGTTTTATAGGCAGATGAGGATTTTTTTAGAACATGGAAAAAGCTTAGGGGTGTGGACTTATTGAGTGGAACCAGGATATTTACAATTAACTTGATACAAGTAACCTGCTCTGCTGATTTCTCCCTGAGATACCAGCATCTTGGTCTGGGGGCATATAAAACAAGGCCACCTGCCCAGCCCCCAAGGTGGGTTTTGGTATTGTTTGCTAAAGAGTAAGTTAAGAATTTTTAACTTCTTAACTTCGTGGGTATTAAAATGCAATCTTATCTTTAGGGTGGAGTCCTTCTTACCTTTTACTGTGTTATGGCTGGGCCTGCATGCTAAATTAGTTGCCTAGTTTGCAAAATCACCTCATCAGATCTGAAGGAAGAAAGCACATGGGCCTGGGCTTTTTAGCATGCTATGGTGAATCTTACTCATGATTATAAATGATTAGCATAATAAAAACATATGCTACTCTTCTTTATCTGGAGAATATTAACTGATCTCACTGAAGAATGACCCTAGAGCTGAATGTTTAACAGAGTTTCAGTAGGGGGTTTCCTTGAATGTAGTTACATGGCTCTGACTGCAGATAATCCTGTCCTGCTTTTCCCAGAGGCCCTCACCCTGCTCTGACTACACCCACAGTCCCTATCTCATAGCGAATGTATATACTTGGAACAGAAATTGAGAGAAATTAAATCCTTAAACTTCAGTGGAGTATTTAACAACAATATGCTCTGTAACCACTATATTTATAATGCATTTACATGACAAACCATCTGGATGATTTAGTATATCTGAAAGTATAAATGCAAATATAGCCATTATCCAAACTATAAAGACTTTATTTTACTTTAGAATAGCCAAAGCATCTATCAAATGTAATTGTGATATCACAGAAAAAAGTCCCAGCTAATTGAAAAATACGTGTGTTAAATAGGGACAGGTACACAAGCATGGTAACATTAAAGTTCAACTAAACAGCAGTCAGGTAGTCAGAAACAGAAAATAAACAAAAGGACAAAGTAGTTTGGACAAAAAAGGGTTAAATTAAATCAAAGTGTTAGGCAGGAAAATAGAAATGAGAAGATGAGACAGGGACTATGGGCTTAGACAGAGTAGAGTGAGGGCCTCTGGAAAAAGCAAGGCAATGAAACAGTCAAAGCAACATAACAATGTAAAGTCCCTATTGAAACTCTGTGTTCAGCATTATGCAGTTAAGGTCACACTAATTCTCTAGGGTAAAGATATTAAACAAGGAATATAGACATCATCAGTGAGATAAGTTAAAGGCCAAAAAGGGCGACAACAACCCAGCCCACCCTGGGGTTAGGGGCAGGTGGTGCAAGTCCACACCCTAAACCGTCAGTTCCTGAAAATCCTCAACAGCCTATAAATCCCCAGGCTCTCTTGTCTCCTCCTGGCTTGATTCAGCAGCTCTGTCTGTCCTCTCACTGTATCTCTCAATAAAAGTCTCCCTGGCTCTCCTACATTGGCTGTTTGCTAAATTCATTCTTCGACTCTGCAAACAAGAACCACAGCATTAAAGGGGTAGAGGGAAAATAAGGGCAAGAAATTCCACTAAAAAAGACCCAGTTAATGAGTTAATCAGTTAAAGCTTTAAAAAAATGCCAGGAGTAACTTGACCTAGAAGTTTGAATACTCCCCAGATAAGGAAAAGTATCTGAGCACAGCCTATGTCTTCACTGTGTCAATTAGATCATGCCATTGTAAGATTTACTTTAGCCTGTTAAAAAAGCCATGCTTATTTTTTTTGTATCATTAATCTACAATTACATGAGGAACATTATGTTACTGGACTCACCCCTTCACCAAGTGCCTCCACAAACCCCATTACAGTCACTGCCCATCAACAAACTAAGAAGCTGTAGAATCACTACTTGTCTTCTCTGTGTTGCACAGCCCTCCCCACCCCACCCCCACATTATACATGCTAATAGTAAGGCCCCCTTTCTTTTACCCCCCCTTATCCTTAACTTCCCAACCATCCTCCGCAGTACCTTTCCTTTTGGTAACCATTAGTCCATTCTTGGGATCTGTGATTCTGCTGCTGTTTTGTTTCTTCAGTTTTTCTTTGTTCTTATACTCCACATATGAGTGAAATCATGTGGTACTTGTCTTTCTCCACTTGGCTTATTTCACTGAGCATAATACCCTCTAGCTCCATCCATGTTGTTGCAAAAGGTAGGATTTGCTTTCTTCTTATGGCTGAATAATACTCCATTGTGAATATGTACCACATCTTCTTTATCCATTCATCGACTGATGGACACTTAGGTTGCTTTAATTTCTTGGCTATTGTAAATAGTGCTGCGATAAACATAGGGGTGCATCTGTCTTTTTCAAACTGGGATCCTACATTCATAGGGTAAATTCCAAGAAGTGGAATTCCTGGGTTAAGTGGTATTTCTATTTTGAGATTTTGAGGAACCTCCATACTGCTTTCCACAATAGCTGAACTAATTTACATTCCCACCAGCAGTGTAGGAGGGTTCCCATTTTTCCACAACCTTGCCAACAATCGTTGTTTGTCTTTTGGATGGTGGTGATCCTTACTGGTGTGAAGTGGTATCTCATTGTGGTTTTAATTTGCATTTCTATGATGACAAGTGATGTGAAGCATCTTTACATGTGTCTGTTGGCCATCTGAATTTCTTCTTTAGAGAACTGTCTGTTCAGCTCCTCTGCCCATTTTTTAATTGGAACATTTGCTTTTTGTTTGTTGAGGTGTGTGAGCTCTTTATATATTTTGGATGTCAAACCTTTATCAATTCTGTCATTTATGAATATATACTCCAATACTGTATGATGCCTTTTTGTTCACTTGGTAGTATCCTTTGCTGTACAGAAGCTTTGCAGCTTGATATACTCCCACCTGTTCATTTTTGCTTTCGTTTCCTTTGCCTGGGGAGATATGTTCATGAACAAATCACTCATGATTATGTCTTAGAGATTTTTGCAATGTCTTTTTCTAAGAGTTTTATGGTTTCATGACTTACATTCACATCTTTGATCCATTTCAAATTTACTTTTGTGTATGGGGTTAGACAGTGATCCAGTTTCATTCTCTTACATGTAGCTGTCCAGTTTCGCCAACACCATCTGTTAAGGAGACTGTAATTTTCCCATTGTATGTCCATGGCTTCTTTATCATATATTAATTGACCATATATGTTTGGGTTAATGTCTGGAGTCACTATTCTGTTCCACTGGTCTGGGGGTCTGCTCTACTGCTGGTACCAAATTGTCATGATTACTCTGGCTTTGTAGTAGAGCTTGAAGTTGGGGAACGAGATCCCCCCAACTCTATTCTTCCTTCTCAGGATTTCTTTGGCTATTCGGGGGCTTTGGTGGATCCATCTGAATTTTAGAACTATTTGTAACAGTTTTTTGAAGAATGCTGTCAGTAATTAGATAGGGATTGCATTTAATCTATAGATTGCTTAGGGCAGGATTGCCATTTTGACAATAGTAGTTCTTCCTAGCCAAGAGCATGGAATGAGTTTCCATTTGTTAGGGTCCTCTTTAATTTCTGTTAAGAGTGTCGTGCATCTCTCAGGATATAGGTCTTTCACTTCCTTGGTTAGCTTTATTCCTAGGTATTTTATTCATTTTGATGCAATTGTGAATGGAATTGTTTTCCTGATTTCTCTTTCTGTTAGTTCATTGTTAGTGTATACAAAAGCCACAGATTTCTGTGTGTTAATTTCTATTCTGCAACTTTGCTGAATTCTTACATTAGTTCTAGTAGTTTTGAAGTGAAGTCTTAAGAGTTTTTTATGTACAATATCATCGCATCTGCAAATAGTGACACTTTGACTTCTTCTTTACCAATCTGGATTCCTTGTATTTCTTTCTATTGTCTAATTGCCATGGCTAGGACAACCAGTACTATTTTGAATAACAGTGGGGAGAGTGGGGGTCCCTGTCTTGTAACCAATTTGAGAGGAAAAGCTTTCAGCTTCTTGCTGTGAAGTATGATGTTGGCTACGGGTTCCTCATATATGGTCTTTATTATGTTGAGGTACTTGACCTCTAATACCCATTGTGTTGAGAGCTTCTATCATGAATGGATGTTGAATTTTGTCGAATGCTTTTTCAGCATCTATGGAGATAATCATGTGGTTTTTGTCCTTCTTTTTGTTGATGTGGTGGATGATGTTGACGGATTTTCGAATGTTATACCATCCTTGCATCCCTGGGATGAATCCCACTTGGTCATGTTGTATGCTCCTTTAGATATATTTTGAATTCAGTTGGCTAATATTTTGTTGAGTATTTTTGCATCTATGTGCATCAGGGATATTGGTCTTTAATTTTCTTTTTGGTGGGGTCTTTGCCTGGTTTTGGTATTAGGGTGATGTTTTTTCTAAGAGTTTAATGGTTTTTTTTCTAAGAGTTTAATGGTTTAATTAATAGAATGAGTTTGGGCGTATGCCTTCCTCTTCTATTTTTTGGAAAACTAAGGAGAATGAGTATTATGTCTTCTCTGTATGTCTGATGAAATTCCATGGTAAATCCATCTGGCCCTGGGATTTTGCTCTTGGGTAGTTTTTGATTACCGCTTCAATTTTGTTGCTGGCAATTGGTCTGTTTGGATTTTCTGTTTCTTCCTTGGTCTGTTTTGGAAGGTTGTATTTTTCTCAGAAGTTGTCCATTTCTTCTACATTTTCCAGCTTGTTAGCACATAGATTTTCATAGTATTCTCTGATAATTCTTTTTATTTCTGTGGAGGCTGTTGTGATTTTCCTTTCTCGTATCTGATTCTGTTGTTGTGTGTTGATTCTCTTTTTCTCTTAAGAAGACTGCTGGGGGTTTCTCTCTTTTTTTTTTTTATCAAAGAAGCAGCTCTTGGTTTCATTGATTTTTTCTATTGTTTTATTCTTCTCAATTTTATTCATTTATTCTCTAATATTTATTGTGTACCTCCTTCTGCTGATCTTAGGCCTCATTTGTTCTTCTTTTTCCAATTTCAATAATTGCGACTTTAGATTTCATTTGGGATGGTTCTTCCTTCTTTAAATAGGTGTGGATTGCTATATACTTTCTTCTTAGAACTGCTTTCACTGCGTCCCTCAGAAGTTGGGGCTTTGTTTTGTTGCTGTCATTTGTCTCCATATATTGATTGATATCTATTTTGATTTGGTCATTGATCCATTGATTATTTAGGAGCATGTTGTTAAGCCTCCATGTGTTTGTGAGCCCTTTTGCTTTCTTTGTACAATTTAATACTAGTTTTATACTTTTGTGGTCTGGAAACTTGGTAGGATTTCAATCTTTTGGAATTTACTGAGAATCTTTTTGTGGCCTATTATGTGGTCTATTCTGGAAAATGTTCCATGTGCACTTGAAAAGAATGTGTATCCTGCTGCTTTTGGGTGTAGAATTCTGTAGATGTCTATTAGGTCCATCTGTTCTAGTATGTTGTTCAGTGTCTCTGTGTTCTTATTTATTTTCTGTCTGGTGGATCAGTCTTTTGGAGTGAGTGGTGTGTTGAAGTCTCCTAAAATGAATGCATTGCATCCTATTTACTCCTTTAATTCGGTTTAATGTTTGTTTCACATATGTTAGTGCTCCTGCATTGAGTGGATATACATTTATAATGGTTATATCCTCTTGTTGGACTGACCCCTTTATCATTATGTAATGTCCTTCTATATCTCTTGTTACTTTCTTTGTTTTGACGTCTATTTTGTCTAATACTAGTACTGCAACACCTGCTTTTTTCTCCCTGTTGTATGCATGAAATATCTTTTTCCATCCCTTGAATTTTAGTCTGTGGATGTCTTTGGGTTTGAGGTGAGCCTCTTCTAAGCAGCATATAGATAGGTCTTGCTTTTTTATCCATTCTATTACTCTATGTCTTTTGATTGGTGCATTCTGTCCATTTACATTTAGGGGGATTATTGAAAGATAAGTACTTATTGCCATTGTTGACTATAGATTCATGGTTACCAAAGGTTCAAAGTTAGCTTCTTTACTATCTAACTGTCTAACTTAACTCGCTTGTTGAGCTATTATAAACACAGTCTAATGATTCTTTGTATCTCTCCCTTCTTACTCCTCCTCCTGCATTCTTTATGTGTTTGGTGTTTTATTCTGTGCTCTTTTCTGTTTCTTTTGACTCCTTTTGTGAGTAGTTGATTTTATTTTTTGCCTTTTTAGCATTTGGTTGTTCTGCTTTCTTTCCTGTGATTTTATTTTCTCTGGTGACATCTGTTTAGACTTAGGAGTGCTTCCTTCTAGAGCAGTTCCTCTAAAATACCCTGTAGAAGTGGTTTGTTGGAGGCAATTTCCCTGAACTTTTGTTTGTCTGGAAATTGTTTAATCCCTCCTTCATATTTAAATGATTATCATGCTGGATATACTATCCTTGGTTCAAGGCCCTTCTGTTCCATTGCATTAAATATATCATGTCATTCTCTTCTGGCCTGTAAGGTTTCTATTGAGAAGTCTGATGGTAGCCTGATGGGTTTTCCTTTGTAGGTGACCTTTTTCTCTCTCTGGCTGCCTTTAATACACTGTCCTTGTCCTTGATATTTGCTATTTTAATTATTATATGTCTTGGTGTTGTCCTCCTTTGTTCCCTTGTGTTGGGAATTCTGTGGACTTCCATGGTCTGAGAGACTATTCCCTCCCCCAGATTGGGTAAGTTTTCAACAATTATTTCTTCAAGTACACTCTCTATTCCTTTTTCTCTCTCTTCTTCCTCTTGTACCCGTTTAATGCAGATATTGTTTCATTTGGATTGGTCACACATTTCTCTTAATATTCTTTCATTCCTTTAGATCCTTTTATCTCTATCTGCATCAGCTTCTCTGTGTTCCTGTTCTCTGATTTCTATTCCATTAATGGCATCTTGCACGTCATCCAGTCTGCTCCACTACTTCTAGTGATAGTTTTGTTTCTGTATTCTCCCTCCCAACTTTATCCATTAGCTCTTTCATATTTCTCTGCAGCTCCATCAGCATGGTTATGACCTTTATTTTGAATTCTTTTTCAGGAATATTGGTTAAATCTATCTCCCCAGGCTCCCTCTGTGGTTGTCTGGATTATTTTTGCCTGCATCAAATTCTTCTGCTTTTTCATGGTGATAGAGGTAGTCATGGGCAGTTGGCACATGGATCAGCTGGTGGTACAAAGTCCCTTCCTACTTGGTGGTTGCCTTCCTCTCCTGTGAGAATGGTGACCCCTAGCAGCTTGTGATGGGCAGCTGCACACCAATGGGTTCTCTGAGTCTGGCCCAAGTGGCTCTGAAGGAGGTTCTGGGTGGTTGCTGTGTGCACGGCCACTATCAGGCTGCTCCCCTACTATGGCAGGGTCGTGCCAGAGGGGGAATGAATGGGATGCTGTTTATTGCCATGAGAGGCCTCAGAGCTGCACTGCCTCCCAGGGGGTTAGGGCTCCTGGAGTTCCCCGGGATTCCCATCTGCTGGGCTGAGTGTACCAGGATGCTTCCGTCCAGCTGTGAGTTCCCTGTCCCTTTAAGACTTTCAAAAAGCACTTGATTTTCTTTTTTCCTGGGGATACTGGCTGCATGGTCCTGCTTGCAGATTTTACTGTTCTGTTTCCTTAGTATCCTGCACACTATGGAATGTGTGTCTGTGTTCCTGGTGCGGATGACTAGGGGTGGGTATTTAGCAGTCCTGGGCTCCCACTTCCTCCCCACTCTGACTCCTTTCCTCCCACCAGAGACCTGGGGTGGGTGGGCACTTGGGTCCTGCCAGGCCACAGCTTGTATCTTATCCCCTTTTTGAGGTACTGAGTTCTCGCAGATGTAGTCTGGCTGTTGTACTGTATGTTCTGGTCTCTCTTTTCGGAATAGTTATATTTGCTGTATTTTCAAAAATATATATGGTTTTGGGAGAAGACTTCTGCTGCCCTACTCACGCTGCCACCTTGGCTCCTCCCTATCCCAGGTTACATTTTAAAATTTACCCACATGCTGCTTTAATCAAGTGATTTACCACCTGGGCAATTGATATGGCAAGCAAGTCCAGTCATAAACAATGTAGTAAAAATGGGAATAAACCCACCTTGAAGGTAAGACTGCATTTTAAAACCCAGTTAGTTGAAAAGTAAGTTTCTTAACATATATGTTAGCAAGCAAAAAATAACAGCCCACCTCAGGGGCAGGACAGTTTGAGAGCTCCCAGACCAAGATGCTGGTATCTAGCAGTAAATTTCTAGTGTTAAGTCTTAACAAGTCTTCACCCCCAGCCCTTTGTCACATTCCTGAAAAATCCTTAAAATGAAAACTCTGAACCTTTCAGTGAGCTCTTCTCCCTGAGGTCACCAGCACTTTATAAGTTCATAGACTTTCTCTCTTTCAATAAAGCTTAAACCTTTCAAGGTGCCCTTCCTCCTGAGGTCACCTGCTGCACTTCTTCTCTCTTTAAGTAACTGTAAATAAAACGTTTACTCTGCTTCACTACTATGTCTCTACCCTTCAATTATTTGTCATGGTGGGGACAAGAACTGAGGAAAATATACAATGCTTCCCCAACAAAAGGGGTGTTCCCCACTTGGGTCAGGATCACAAGGAAGAATGAGCACAAGAGAGCACAGAAAGGGGGTGCAGAGTGCAGGTATGAAGAAATGTGTAATATTAGTGACACAGACAGTAAGAGCATGCAGATGAACATAGCAGCTGCTCATCTTCAAAACCAAGAGAAGGAAGAAGGAAACAGGAATGATGGATATTTTAGGTTGTTACAAATCAAAAAGAAATTAATAAAGATAAAATAGAAATGACTGAGGAAGAATAAACATTATTTGATAGCAATCAATTACACAACTTTTGACAACTGAATGACATAATTAAAAAGGATCCACAGTAACACTAACAATTAAATTGGACCTTCTCTTCATTTAAAAGTAATAACATAAAATGTACAAAAAAAGTGTAAAATTCTATAATGTGTATATGTAGGATAAATGGATTATTTTCTAAGAAAATGCCATAAATACACAGAAATAAGGGGTAAATACTGATTAATCAGTTTTAGTATATAAATTGTATGTCAGAGTCTTTCTTTAATACTGATTTGTGAGCATTATCTCAAATGTTAAGGGAAACAGAGTTCCTTTCTGGTGTAGACAGAGAAAATAAGCCTGTGCACAAGAATGTCGTAGGCTCAATAATGCATATCAGTCAGAAAGGCCTGAAAATTCCATCTCCAATTTTCGTTAGTATATTTACACAAAAATATTAGTACATTTTTAGTGATGCATCTTTATCTCTTCCTTGGCCATCACCGGTATGGTTCAATGAGAGCACACATTGTTAATTGGGGTTCACACAGCTAATGAAAGAATAAACTAATACTAGAAAAAATATTACTTTCATACGATAATTAACAGATCAAAAAGTCAGAGAGGGCAGAGCCAAGATGGCAGCATGAATAGAGCAGTGGAAATCTCCTCCCAAAACCATATATATATTTGAAAATACAAATACAACCATTCCTAAAAGAGAGACCAGAAGACACAGGACAACAGCCAGACTACATCCACACCTGTGAGAACCCTGTGCCTTGTGAAGAGAGTAAGATACAAGCCTCAGCCCAGTGGACACCAAGCACCCCACACCCTAGCTCCTGGTGGGAGAGGAGTTGGAGTGGGGAGGGAGAGGGAGCACAGGAGTGCTAAATAGCCAGCCCTACTCACCTGCACTGGAGCACAGACACACAGTGCATGGGGCACTGGATGCTATGGAAACAGGACAGTAAGACCTGTGAGCAGGTCCCTGCAGCAAGCACCCCTGGGACAAAGAAAAGTGAGTGCCCTTAGAAAATCTTAAAGGGACAGAGACCCCACAGCTGGATGGAAGTGCCTAAGCACAATCAGCCCAGCAACTGGTAATGCCAGGGAACTCCAGGTGCCCCAACCCCCTGGGCATCAGCACAGCTCGGAAGCCCCTCATGGTGATAAGCAGCCTCCAGCCCATTCCCTCTGGCACGACTTTGCCATAGCAGAAGTGGCCATGCACACAGCAACCAGGCAGAGCTTCTTCCATGGCAGCCGGGCAAGAATCAGACACACCATCTGTGTGAGGCTACCAAGCACAAGCCACTAGGGGTCACTGTTCTCCAAGGAGAGGAAGGCCACAAACCAGGAAGAAGGGATGTTCTACCAGCCTACACATGCACCAGCTCCTCAAAAATACCTCTATCGCCATGAAAAGGCAGAAAAATTTGATACAGACCAGACTAACCCAGACACACTCCCCTGAGAAGGAATCTGGGGAAATAGACTTAACCACTCTCTGAAAAAGAATTCAAAATAAAGGTCATAGCCATGCTGATGGACCTTCAGAGAAATATGCAAGAGCTAAGGGATGAAGTCTGGAGGGAGATTACAGAAATGAAACAATCTTAGCGAAAGAGCAGACTGGATGAGGTGCAAGAGGGTGTTAATGGAATAGAAATCAGAGAACAGGAACACAGAGAAGATGATGCAGAGAGATATAAAAGTATCTCCAGGAATGAAACAACATTAAGAGAACTGTGTGACCCATCCAAACAGAACAGTATCCACATTATAGGGGTATCAGAAGAAGAAGAGAGAGCAAAAGGGATTGAAAGAATCTTTGAAGAAATAATTGCTGAAAACTTCCCAAAAACTGGGGGAAGAAATAATCAATCATATCATGGAAGTAAACAGAACTCCCAACAGAAGGGACCCAAGGAGGACAACACCAAGACACATAATAATTTAAATGGCAAAGATCAAGGGCAAGAACAGAGTATTAAAGGCAGCCAGAGAGAGAAAAAGGTCACCTACAAAGGAAAACCCAGCAGGCTATCATCAGACTTCTCAACAGAAACCTTACAGGCCAGAAGAGAATGGCTTGATATATTTAATGCAATGAAACAGAAGGACCTTGAACAAGGATACTGTATCCAGCACTATTATCATTAAAATATGAATGAGAGATTAAACAATTCCCAGACAAGCAAAAGTAGAGGGAATTTGCCTCCAACAAACCACCTCTACAGGGAATTTTAAAGGGACTGCTCTAGATGGGAGCATTCCTAAGACTGAATAGATGTCACCAGAGAAAATAAAATCACAGCAAAGAAAGCAAACCAACCAAATACTAATTAAAGGCAAAAAATAAAATCAACTACACACAAAAGTAGTTAAAGGAAGCACAAAAGAGCACAGAATAAAACAACCATGATTTAAGAATGGAGAAGGATGAATAAGAAGGGAGAGAAATACAGAGTCAGCAGACAGTGTTTATAATAGCTCAATATGTGAGTTAAGTTAGACAGTAAGATACTAAAGAAGCTAAATTTAAACCTTTGGTAACCACGAATCTAAAGCCTGCAATGGCAATAAGTACATATCGTTCAATAATCACCCTAAATGTAAATGAACTGAATGCACCAATCAAAAGACACAGAGTAATAGAATGGATAAAAAAGCAAGACCCATCTATATGCTGCTTACAAGAGACTCACCTGAAACCCAAAGACATACAGAGAATAAAAGTCAAGGGATGGAAAAAGATATTTCATGCATACAACAGGGAGAAAAAAGCAGGTGTTGCAGTACTAGTACCAGAAAAAAATAGACTTCAAAACAAAGAAAATAGCAAGAGATAAAGAAGGACATTCCAAAATGATAAAAGGGTCAGCCAACAAGAGGATATAACCATTATAAATATGTATGCACCCAATACAGGAGCACCAACATATGTGAAACCAACACTAACAGAACTAAAGAAGTAAACCGGATGCAATGCATTCATTTTAGGAGACTTCAACACACCACTCACTCCAAAGGACTGATCCACCAGACAGAAAATAAATAAGAACACAGAGGCACTGAACAACACACTAGAACAGATGGACCTAATTGACATCTACAGAATTCTACACCCAAAAGCAGCAGGATACACATTCTTTTCAAGTGCACATGGAACATTTTCCAGAATAGACCATATGATAGACCACAAAATAGAGTCTCAGTAAATTCCAAAAGATTGAAATCCTACCAAGTTTTCAGACCACAAAAGTATAAAACTAGAAATAAATTGCACAAAGAAAGCAAAAGGGCTCACAAACACATGGAGGCTTAACAACATGCTCCTAAATAATCAATGGATCAATGACCAAATCAAAATAGATATCAAGCAATATATGGAGACAAATGACAGCAACAAAAAAAAGGCCTAACTTCTGAGGGACGCAGTGAAAGCAGTTCTAAGAAAAAAGTATATAGCAATCCACACCTATTTAAAGAAGGAAGAACCATCCCAAATGAAATCTAAAGTCACAATTATTGAAATTGGAAAAAGAAGAACAAATGAGGCCTAAGGTCAGCAGAAGGCGGGACACAATAAATATCAGAGAATAGATGAATAAAATTGAGAAGAATAAAACAATAGAAAAAAATCAATGAAACCAAGTGCTGCTTCTTTGATAAAAAAAACAACAGAGAAATGCCCAGCAGTCTTCTTAAGAGAAAAAGAGAATCAACACACATCAGCAGAATCAGATACGAGAAAGGAAAATCACAACAGCCTCCACAGAAATAAAAAGAATTATCAGAGAATACTATGAAAATCTATGTGCTAACAAGCTGGAAAATGTAGAAGAAATGGACAACTTCTGAGAAAAATACAACCTTCCAAAACAGACCAAGGAAGAAACAGAAAATCCAAACAGACCAATTGCCAGCAACAAAATTGAAGCGGTAATCAAAAACTACCCAAGAGCAAAATCCCAGGGCCAGATGGATTTACCGTGGAATTTTATCAGACATACAGAGAAGACATAATACCCATTCTCCTTAAAGTTTTCCAAAAAATAGAAGAGGAGGGAATACTCCCAAACTCATTCTATGAAGCCAGCATAATCCTAATACCAAAACCAGGCAAAGACCCCACCAAAAAGAAAATTACAAACCAATATCCCTGAAGCACGTAGATGCAAAAATACTCAACAAAATATTAGCAAACCGAATTCAAAAATATATCACAGGGATCATACACCATGACCAAGTGGGATTCATCCCAGGGACGCAAGGATGATACAACATTCGAAATTCTATCAACATCATCCACCACATCAAAAAAAGGACAAAAACCACATGATCATCTCCATAGATGCTGAAAAAGCATTCGACAAAATTCAACATCCATTCATGATATAAACTCTCAACAAAATTGGCATAGAGGGCAAGTACTTGAACGTAATACAGGCCATATATGATAAACCCACAGCTAACATAACATTGAACAGTGAGAGGCTGAAAGCTTTTCCTCTGAGATTGGGAACAAGACAGGGACCCCCACTCTCCCCACTGTTATTCAACATAGTACTGGAGTTCCTACCCATGAAAATTAAACAAAACAAAGAAATAAAAGGAATTCAGGTTGGTAAAGAAGAAGTCAAAATGTCACTATTTACAGATGACCTGATATTGTACATAAAAACCCTTAAGACTCCACTCCAAAACTACTAGAACTAATATTGTAATATAGCAAAGTTGCAGGATACAAAATTAACACAAAGAAATCTGTGGCTTTTCCATACACTAACAATTAACCAATAGAAAGAGAAATTAGGAAAACAATTCCATTCACAATAGCATCAAAAAGAATAAAATACCTAGGAATAAACCTAACCAAAGAAGTAAAAGACTTATACCCTGAAAACTGTAAGACACTCTTAAGAGAAATTAAAGAGGACACTAACAAATGGGAACTAATCCCATGCTCTTGGTAGGAAGAATTAATATCATCAAAATGGCCATCCTTTGCAAAGGAATATACAGATTTGATGCAATCTCTATCAAATTAACAACAGCATTCTTCAATGAATGGGGACCAATAGTTCAAAAATTAATATGGAAACACCAAGGACCCCGAATAGCCAAGGCAATCCTGAGAAGGAAGCATAAAGTGAGGGGGATCTCGCTCCCCAACTTCAAGCTCTACTACAAA
Source organism: Manis pentadactyla (assembly GCF_030020395.1). Taxonomy (NCBI): domain Eukaryota; kingdom Metazoa; phylum Chordata; class Mammalia; order Pholidota; family Manidae; genus Manis; species Manis pentadactyla. Next base: position 80,110,581 of record NC_080030.1, on the reverse strand, counting down.
GCCATAGTAATCAAGACAATTTGGTGCTGGCACAAGAACAGAGCCACAGCCCAATGGATCAGAATATAGACTCCAGATATTAACCCAAACATATATGGTCAATTTCTGTATGATAAAGGAGCCATGGACATACAGTTGTGAAATGACAGTCTCTTCAACAGATGGTGCTGGCAAAACTGGACTGCTACATATAAGAGAATGAAACTGGATCACTGTCTAACCCAATACACAAAATTAAATTTGAAATGGACCAAAGGCCTGAATGTAAGTCATGAAACCATAAGTCTCTTTGAAAAAAACATAGGCAAAACTCTCTTAGACATAAACATGAGTGACTTCTTCATGTACATATCTCCCCAGGCAAGGGAAACAAAAGCAATAATGAACAAGTGGGACTATATCAAGCTGAAAAGCTTCTGTACAGCAAAGGACACCATCAATAGAACAAAAAGGCATTCTACAATATTGGAGAATATATTAAAAAATGACAGATCAGATAAAGGCTTGACATCCAAAATATATAAAGATCTCACACACCTTAACAAACAAAAAGAAAATAATTCAATTAAAAAATAGGCAGAGCAGCTGAACAGACAGTTCTGCAAAGAAGAAATTCAGATGGCCAACAGGAACATGAAGAGATGCTCCACATAGCTAGTCATCAGAGAAATGCAAATTAAAACCACAATGAGATATCACCTCACACCAGTAAGGATTACCACCATCCAAAAGACAAACCATAACAAATGTTGGCAAGGTTGTGGAGAACGGGAAACTCTCCTACACTGCTTTTGGTAATGTAAATTAGTTCAACCATTGTGGAAAGCAGTATGGAGTTTCCTCAAAATGCTCAAAATAGACATACCATTTGTCCCTTGAAGACCACTTATAGGAATTTACCCAAAGAATGCCAGATCCGGAAGGCAGCCAAGATGGTGGCATGAGTAGAGCAGTGGAAATCTCTTCCCAAAACCACATATATTTTTGAAAATACAACAAATACAACTCTTTCTGAAAGAGAGACCAGAAGACACAGGACAACACTGAGATCACATTCACACCTGCGAGAACCCAGCACCTCGCGAAGGGGCTAAGATACAAGCCGTGGCTTGGCAGGACCTAAGTGCCCCTCACCCAAGCTTCTGGCGGGGGGAGAGGAGTCAGAGTGGGGAGGGAGAGGGAGCCAGGGACCACTAAATACCCAGCCCTAGCCATCCGCACCACAGCACAGACACAGTGCGTTCGTGGGGTGCTGGAAACTAGGGAAATAGGACAGTAAGGCCTGTGAGCAGGTCCCTGCAGCCAGCACCCCTGGAACAAAGAAAAGTGAATGCTTTTTGAAAGTCTTAAAGGGACAGGGACCCCACAGCTGGGCGGAAGTTTCCTGGAACACATAGCCTAGCTTGGAATCCCAGGGAACTCTGGGGGAGGGGGACTTGGTGAAGGGGGAAGCTAGTAAACATAATGTTCTTCATGTAATTGTAGATTAATGATACCAAAATAAAAAATAAAATGAATAAAAAATTGTAGCAGTGATAGTGGCAAAACTTCGTGACTATAATAAAAATCACTGAGTTGCACACATTTTAGAGATAAACTTTGTGGTATGTGGATTTGATCTCAATAAAAATAATGAAAAAATTGTAAAAAATAAAAAAGAATGCAGGATCCCAATTTGAAAAAGACAGATGAACCCGTATGTTTATCGCAGCACTATTTACAATAGCCAAGATATGGAAGCAACCTAAGTGTCCATCAGTAGATGAATGGGTAAAGAAGATGTGGTCCTTATACACAATGGAATATTATTCAGCCAAAAGAAGAAAACAAATCCTAACTTTTGCAACAATATGGTTGTAGCTAGAGGGTATTATGCTCAGTGAAACAAGCCATGTGTAGAAAAACAAATACCAAATGATTTCACTCATATGTGGAGTATAAGAACAAAGAAAAATGGAAGGAACAAAACAGCAGCTGAGTCACAGAACCCAAGAATAGACTAACAGTTACCAAAGGGAAGGGAACTGGGGAGAATGGGAGGAAAGGGAGGGATAAGGATGGGGAAAAAGAAAGGGGGTATTACGTTTAGCATGTATAATGTGGGGGGGCATGGTGAGGGCTGTGCAACAGAGGAAAACAAGTAGTGATTCTACAACATCTTATTATGCTGATGGACAGTGAATGTAATGGGGTTTGTGTGGCAGTCTTGATGAAGGGGTGACCCTAGAAAACATAATGTTCTTCCTGTAATTGTAGATTAATGATAACAAAATAAATAAAATACTTAGGTTATATCAATCCCTGAAACATGCTTGATTTTTAAAAGTAAGAACTTTAAAGATCTTGAAAGTGGTTGGGGTGTAATTCTGGTTAATTAAGAGAATTTCAGTAAACCAGTGCCCAGCAAACAGCAGGGGCAGGGCTCTTCACTTGGAGGCTGGGAGCAGGGCTGACTGGGCACCCCCCCACCCCCATGGGAATGCACTGGGCAGGGCAGGGGACAAATGTGAACAGTGGGTTGAAGAGCTGCAAGAGCTTTTCTTACCTGAGAATTCCTGCAAACACTAAACAGTAGGAGTACCCATTTTAACAAACATAACTCACAGAACTATGAAGAAAAGCAGGCAAATCTATGCTGAATATACTAAAATCATTATCTCATTTAGCAATAATTTAAAAGCATACAGGTTTTCCACATCAACAAAATACTGAGTCCCATTTTTAAAAAAACTTTAAAACTTATTGAGGACAAAACATTGCCATGCTGAAAGGCTGGCAGACCAACTTCTCAGCCTCAGAGACCCAACTTTAGAACTTTGTGACCCCAGAATTTTGATGCACTCCAAACTGAAAAGACACATATGAGGTGTCACATATAAAATGAGAATTTGATGATCATTAATTTTTATTTTGAGTGAGGTGACAGTGAAAATAACTGTGAAAAGAAAAGAAAATGGAACAGCATCAAGTTAGATATGAACCTGTAATTTTCAAACTTAAAATAAATTAACTTGCTGCCACAATTTCAAATAGTAAAATATGATGGACTGGAACATCATGTATTTTAATAATAAAATAGAGGTGGCCCGCCAAGCAAGACAAAAAGGCAGAGGATATGGACTGAAGTTTGATTTTTCATTACAGAACTATAAGTAGAAGACAAACATGCACAAATACTGATTTGTGTGTGTGTATGCAGGTGTGTGTGATTAAACTGCAGAATAGGAGCAACTGTGTAGCACACTGGCAGAGCTGCCTGTTTCTGTGGCCCCAGTGAGTGAGGCACCATCCACATGGAGGACCCCAGCTACAGCTGGCCTGAGACCTGGGCTGCAGACCAGGTCACCACTGTGGATGGGGAGGCAGCTACAGGGAGGCATGTCCAGCAGCTGCTGGGCCCCAGGGGAGCAAATCCAGAGCCTGGGAAACAGTGAGGCTGGGGAGCATCCAGTTGCAAGGGAGCCATGCCTGGCCCCTCAGCCTGCAGCTGAGAGCCATCCCTATGGCAGCAGAGGTATGTGAAAATTCAAATAAGTATCTAAAAATACATATAAAAGTGAGCTAAATAAGAAATGTCATTTTACAAGTGTAGGTGTATAAAGCAAAAATGTTTATTTATTTATATAAAGATTTATTTATTATTTTATTTTAGTATCATTAATGTACAATTACATGAGCAACATTATGGTTACTAGACTCCCCCTATTATTAAGTCCCCCCCACATACCTCATTACAGTCACTGTCCATCAGCACAGTAAGATACTATAGAATCACTACTTGTCTTCCCTGTGCCCCAACTACATTATGTGTGGTAATCTTAATGTCCCCTTTTCACCCTTCCCAACCATCCTCCCCAGTCCCTTTCCCTTTGGTAACTGTTAGTCCCTTCTTGGGTTCTGTGAGTTGGCTGCTGTTTTGTTCCTTCAGTTTTTATACTCCACAGATGAGTGAAATAATTTGGTACTTGTCTTTCTCCGCCTGGCTTATTTCACTGAGCATAATACCCTCTAGCTCTGTCCATGATGTTGCAAATGTAGAATTTGTTTTCTTCTTATGGCTGAGTAATATACCATTATGTGTGTGTACCACATTTTTATCCATTCATCTGCTGATGGCCGCTTAAGTTGCTTCCATTTCTTAAATATTGTAAATAGTGCTGTGATAAAAATAAGGGTGCATGGGTCTTTTTCAAACTGGGATCCTGCATTGTTAGGGTAAATTCCTAGGAGTGGTTTTCCTGGATCAAATGGTATTTCTATCTCGAGTTTTTAGGAACCTCCAGAGTGGTTTCCACAGTGGTTGAACAAATTTGCATTCCCACCAGTAGTGTAGGAGGGTTCCCCCTTCTCCACATCCTCGCCAACATTTGTTGTTTGTCTTTTGGATGCTGGCCATCATAACTGGTGTGAGGTGACATCTCATTGTGGTTTTAATTTGCATTTCTCTGATGATTATCGATGTGAAGCATCTTTTCTTTTTTTTTTTTTTTTTTTTTTAATAATTATTTTTTATTGAAGGGTAGTTGACACACAGTATTACATTACATGAGTTTCAAGTGTACAACACAGTGGTAGAACATTTATATACATAATTCTAGGTTCCAGCTATCACCCTACCAGGCTGTTACAATATCTTGACTATATTCCTTATGCTATACCTTACATCCCGGTTACTAATTTATTTTACCATTGGAAGTCTGTCCTTTTTTTTTTTTTTTTGTGAGGGCATCTCTCATAATTATTGATCAAATGGTTGTTAACGACAATAAAATTCTGTATAGGGGAGTCAATGCTCAATGCACAATCATTATTCCACCCCAAGCCTAATTTTTGTCAGTCTCCAATCTTCTGAGGCATAACAAACAAGTTTTTACATGTAGAACAAATTCTTACATAATGAATAAGTTACATAGTGAACAGTACAAGGGCAGTCATCACAGAAACTTTCGGTTTTGCTCATGCATTATGAACTATAAACAGTCAGTTCAAATATGAATACTCATTTGGTTTTTATACTTGATTTATATGTGGATACCACATTTCTCTCTTTATTATTATTATTTTTAATAAAATGCTGAAGTGGTAGGTAGATACAAGATAAAGGTAGAAAACATACTTTAGTGTTGTAAGAGAGCACATGTAGATGATCAGGTGTGTGCCTGTAGACTATGTGTTAATCCAAGCTAGACCAGGGTAATAAAACATCCACGTATGCAGAAGATTTCTCTCAGAACAGGGGGGGTGAGGTTCTAAGCCTCACCTCTGTTGATCCCCAATTTCTCACCTGATGGCCCCCCTGCGACTGTGCCTGTCTTAGGTTGTTCCTCCCTTGAGGAATCTTACCCGTCTCTGGCTAACCAGTCATCTTCCGGGGCCATACAGGGAAATGTGAAGTTGGTAAGTGAGAGAGAAGCCTTATTGTTTGAAAAAGTTAGCTTTTTACTTCTTTGCATATTTATGCCCTGTGACTTCTATGCCCAGCATTTGTCTTGAGGTATCTTTACCACTTGGAAGAATTATGATACTCGGTAAATTTGATATGAGGCACGAATTCTATTTAAGGGTTGTAATTAGGAAGGAAGAAGAAAAGCTATAGAAGTAGCAGGCGGAAGAAAACTTGGGAAGATTGATTATTTCTTTGATATATCTTCTTGTAGAGTAACTTCAGCATGTATAGGTTTTAAGCTACTACTTAAATTGCACACACACATTAACATAATAGGAGTATAGTTACATAACCAAAGCATATCTGTAATTACCAGCCATCTGCAGTGAAACCAAGAAAACCAGTTAGGCACCTTAGGCATTTGTGAAAACTTATCTATGATATGGTGGATATTGTCCAAATGAACTTGAACAGTCTGAGAGAAATCAGACAAATTAAAACAACCCATTCCTGGGGACTGTTCACATGCCATATGTTCTTTTAACAATAAATAGTTTGTAGTTGTAAGACTTTGGAGCGCTACAATTTGCACTTCTCCAAATTCTTGGTTGAGTTCCAACAGTATAGATCCAGTCCAATTTTGTTGTTTTACTATATGCACAGGCCAGCTTAGATATCTCCTTCCTCATTCCCATGGCAGGTCCAGGAACTGGTGGGATGAGTGCATCTACAGCTGTAGCAGTGCGTGGATCTTTGTTGGGGTTTTTTGATGATCATCTTCTGGCATGAGTCTTCCAGAGGGTGCAGATGTTGGAAGTTCTTTTTCATATCGTATCTTAGTTCATTTTCGGGGTAGCCCAATTAGGCTTTGATCCTCTGTATAAACACAAACAGACCCTTTGCCTACACTTTTATATGCCCTTTATACCCTTGTGTAGAACTCGTTGGAGGTTACCACACAGGAACTGCCCTTTTTTTTTTTTTTTTTTTTTGCTATCACTAATCTACACTTACATGACGAATATTATGTTTACTAGGCTCTCCCCTATACCAGGTCTCCCCTATAAACCCCTTTACAGTCAGTGTCCATCAGCATAGCAAAATGTTGTAGAATCACTACTTGCCTTCTCTGTGTTGTACAGCCCTCCCTTTTCTCCTACCCCCCCATGCATGTTAATCTTAATACCCCCCTACTTCTCCCCCCCTTATCCCTCCCTACCCACCCATCCTCCCCAGTCCCTTTCCCTTTGGTACCTGTTAGTCCATTCTTGAGTTCTGTGATTCTGCTGCTGTTTTGTTCCTTCAGTTTTTCCTTTGTTCTTATATTCCACAGATACGTGAAATCATTTGGTATTTCTCTTTCTCCGCTTGGCTTGTTTCACTGAGCATAATACCCTCCAGCTCCATCCATGTTGCTGCAAATGATTGGATTTGCCCTTTTCTTATAGCTGAGTAGTATTCCATTGTGTATATGTACCACATCTTCTTTATCCATTCATCTATTGATGGACATTTAGGTTGCTTCCAATTCTTGGCTATTGTAAATAGTGCTGCAATAAACATAGGGGTGCATCTGTCTTTCTCAAACTTGATTGCTGCATTCTTAGGGTAAATTCCTAGGAGTGGAATTCCTGGGTCAAATGGTAAGTCTGTTTTGAGCATTTTGATGTACCTCCATACTGCTTTCCACAATGGTTGAACTAACTTACATTCCCACCAGCAGTGTAGGAGGGTTCCCCTTTCTCCACAGCCTCGCCAACATTTGTTGTTGTTTGTCTTTTGGATGGCAGCCATCCTTACTGGTGTGAGGTGATACCTCATTGTAGTTTTAATTTGCATTTCTCTGATAATTAGCGATGTGGAGCATCTTTTCATGTGTCTGTTGGCCATCTGTATTTCTTTTTTGGAGAACTGTCTGTTCAGTTCCTCTGCCCATTTTTTAATTGGGTTATTTGTTTTTTGTTTGTTGAGGCGTGAGAGCTCCTTATATATTCTGGACGTCAAGCCTTTATCGGATGTGTCATTTTCAAATATATTCTCCCATACTGTAGGGATCCTTCTTGTTCTATTGATGGTGTCTTTTGCTGTACAGAAGCTTTTCAGCTTAATATAGTCCCACTTACTCATTTTTGCTGTTGTTTTCCTTGCCCGGGGAGATATGTTCAAGAAGAGGTCACTCATGTTTATGTCTAAGAGGTTTTCGCCTATGTTTTCTTCCAAGAGTTTAATGGTTTCATGGCTTACATTCAGGTCTTTGATCCATTTTGAGTTTACTTTTGTATATGGGGTTAGACAATGGTCCAGTTTCATTCTCCTACATGTAGCTGTCCAGTTTTGCCAGCACCACCTGTTGAAGAGACTGTCATTTCGCCATTGTATGTCCATGGCTCCTTTATCAAATATTAATTGACCATATATGTCTGGGTTAATGTCTGGATTCTCTAGTCTGTTCCATTGGTCTGTGGCTCTGTTCTTGTGCCAGTACCAAATTGTCTTGATTACTATGGCTTTATAGTAGAGCTTGAAATTGGGGAGTGAGATCCCCCCTACTTTATTCTTCTTTCTCAGGATTGCTTTGGCTATTCGGGGTCTTTGGTGTTTCCATATGAATTTTTGAATTATTTGTTCCAGTTCATTGAAGAATGTTGCTGGTAGTTTCATAGGGATTGCATCAAATCTGTATATTGCTTTGGGCAGGATGGCCATTTTAACGATATTAATTCTTCCTAGCCACGAGCATGGGATGAGTTTCCATCTGTTAGTGTCCCCTTTAATTTCTCTTAAGAGTGACTTGTAGTTTTCAGAGTATAAGTCTTTCACTTCTTTGGTTAGGTTTATTCCTAGGTATTTTATTTTTTTTGATGCAATTGTGAATGGAGTTGTTTTCCTGATTTCTCTTTCTGTTGGTTCATTGTTAGTATATAGGAAAGCCACAGATTTCTGTGTGTTGATTTTGTATCCTGCAACTTTGCTGTATTCCGATATCAGTTCTAGTAGTTTTGGGGTGGAGTCTTTAGGGTTTTTTATGTACAGTATCATGTCATCTGCAAATAGTGACAGTTTAACTTCTTCTTTACCAATCTGGATTCCTTGTATTTCTTTATTTTGTCTGATTGCCGTGGCTAGGACCTCCAGTACTATGTTAAATAACAGTGGAGAGAGTGGGCATCCCTGTCTAGTTCCCGATCTCAGAGGAAATGCTTTCAGCTTCTCGCTGTTCAATATAATGTTGGCTGTGGGTTTATCATAGATGGCCTTTATTATGTTGAGGTACTTGCCCTCTATTCCCATTTTGCTGAGAGTTTTTAACATGAATGGATGTTGAACTTTGTCAAATGCTTTTTCAGCATCTATGGAGATGATCATGTGGTTTTTGTCTTTCTTTTTGTTGATGTGGTGGATGATGTTGATGGACTTTCGAATGTTGTACCATCCTTGCATCCCTGGAATGAATCCCACTTGGTCATGGTGTATGATCCTTTTGATGTATTTTTGAATTCGGTTTGCTAATATTTTGTTGAGTATTTTTGCATCTACGTTCATCAGGGATATTGGTCTGTAGTTTTCTTTTTTGGTGGGGTCTTTGCCTGGTTTTGGTATTAGGGTGATGTTAGCTTCATAGAATGAGTTTGGGAGTATCCCCTCCTCCTCTATTTTTTGGAAAACTTTAAGGAGAATGGGTATTATGTCTTCCCTGTATGTCTGATAAAATTCCGAGGTAAATCCATCTGGCCCGGGGGTTTTGTTCTTTGGTAGTTTTTTGATTACCTCTTCAATTTCGTTGCTGGTAATTGGTCTGTTTAGATTTTCTGTTTCTTCCTGGGTCAATCTTGGAAGGTTATATTTTTCTAGGAAGTTGTCCATTTCTCCTAGGTTTCCCAGCTTGTTAGCATATAGGTTTTCATAGTATTCTCCAATAATTCTTTGCATTTCCGTGGGGTCCGTCGTGATTTTTCCTTTCTCGTTTCTGATACTGTTGATTTGTGTTGACTCTCTTTTCTTCTTAATAAGTCTGGCTAGAGGCTTATCTATTTTGTTTATTTTCTCGAAGAACCAGCTCTTGGTTTCATTGATTTTTGCTATTGTTTTATTCTTCTCAATTTTATTTATTTCTTCTCTGATCTTTATTATGTCCCTCCTTCTGCTGACCTTAGGCCTCATCTGTTCTTCTTTTTCCAATTTCGATAATTGTGACATTAGACCATTCATTTGGGATTGCTCTTCCTTTTTTAAATATGCTTGGATTGCTATATACTTTCCTCTTAAGACTGCTTTTGCTGTGTCCCACAGAAGTTGGGGCTTAGTGTTGTTGTTGTCATTTGTTTCCATATATTGCTGGATCTCCATTTTGATTTGGTCATTGATCCATTGATTATTTAGGAGCGTGTTGTTAAGCCTCCATGTGTTCGTGATCCTCTTTGCTTTCTTTGTACAGTTTATTTCTAGTTTTATGCCTTTGTGGTCTGAAAAGTTGGTTGGTAGGATTTCAATCTTTTGGAATTTTCTGAGGCTCTTTTTGTGGCCTAGTATGTGGTCTATTCTGGAGAATGTTCCATGTGCACTTGAGAAGAATGTATATCCCGCTGCTTTTGGATGTAGAGTTCTATATATGTCTATTAGGTCCATCTGCTCTACTGTGTTGTTCAGTGCTTCCGTGTCCTTACTTATTTTCTGCCCAGTGGATCTATCCTTTGGGGTGAGTGGTGTGTTGAAGTCTCCTAGAATGAATGCATTGCAGTCTATATCCCCCTTTAGTTCTGTTAGTATTTGTTTCACATATGCTGGTGCTCCTGTGTTGGGTGCATATATATTTAGAATGGTTATATTCTCTTGTTTGACTGAGCCCTTTATCATTATGTAGTGTCCTTCTTTATCTCTTGTTACTTTCTTTGTTTTGAAGTCTATTTTGTCTGATATTAGTACTGCAACCCCTGCTTTCTTCTCACTGTTGTTTGCTTGAAATATGTTTTTCCATCCCTTGACTTTTAGTCTGTACATGTCTTTGGGTTTGAGGTGAGTTTCTTGTAAGCAGCATATAGATGGGTCTTGCTTTTTTATCCATTCTGTTACTCTGTGTCTTTTGATTGGTGCATTCAACCCATTAACATTTAGGGTGACTATTGAAAGATATGTACTTATTGCCATTGCAGGCTTTAAATTCGTGGTTACCAAAGGTTCAAGGTTAGCCTCTTTAGTATCTTACTGCCTAACTTAGCTCGCTTATTGAGCTGTTATATACACTGTCTGGAGATTCTTTTCTTCTCTCCCTTCTTGTTCCTCCTCCTCGATTCTTCATATGTTGGGTGTTTTGTGCTGTGCTCTTTCTAGGAGTGCTCCCATCTAGAGCAGTCCCTGTAAGATGTTCTGTAGAGGTGGTTTGTGGAAAGCAAATTCCCTCAGCTTTTGTTTGTCTGGGAATTGTTTAATCCCACCGTCATATTTGAATGATAGTCGTGCTGGATACAGTATCCTTGGTTCAAGGCCCTTCTGTTTCATTGTATTAAATATATCATGCCATTCTCTTCTGGCCTGTAGGGTTTCTGTTGAGAAATCTGACGTTAGCCTGATGGGTTTCCCTTTATAGGTGACCTTTTTCTCTCTAGCTGCCTTTAACACTCTTTCCTTGTCCTTGATCTTTGCCATTTTAATTATTATGTGTCTTGGTGTTGCCCTTCTTGGATCCTTTCTGTTGGGGGTTCTGTGTATTTCCGTGGTCTGTTTGATTACTTCCTCCCCCAGTGTGGGGAAGTTTTCAGCAATTATTTCTTCTAAGATACTTTCCATCTCTTTGCCTCTCTCTTCTTCTTCTGGGACCCCTATAATACGGATATTGCTCCTTTTAGATTGGTCACACAGTTCTCTTAATATTGTTTCATTCCTGGAGATCCTTTTGTCTCTCTCTATGTCAGCTTCTATGCGTTCCTGTTCTCTGATTTCAATTCCATCAATGGCCTCTTGCATTCTATCCATTCTGCTTATAAACCCTTCCAGAGTTTGTTTCATTTCTGCGATCTCCTTTCTGGCATCTGTGATCTCTTTCCGGACTTCATCCCATTTTTCTTGCGTGTTTCTCTGCATCTCTGTCAGCATGTTTATGATTCTTATTTTGAATTCTTTGTCAGGAAGACTGGTTAGGTCTGTCTCCTTCTCTGGTGTTGTCTCTGTGATCTTTGTCTGCCTGTAGCTTTGCCTTTTCATGGTGATAGGAATAGTCTGCAGAACTGGGACGAGTGACGGCTGGAAGGACTTCCTTTCTTGTTGGTTTGTGGCCCTCCTCTCCTGGGAGAACAGCGGCCTCTAGTGGCTTGTGCTGCGCAGCTGCGCGCAGACAGGGTTTCTGCTTCCTGCCCGGCTGCTATGGAGTTAATCTCCGCTGTTGCTGTGGGCGTGGCCTGGCTCGGGAAGCTACTCCAAAATGGTGGAGTCGCGTTGGAGCAGGAGCTGCTGGGAGGCTATTTATCTCCGTAAGGGGCCTCCCTGCTCCCTGCAGCCCAGGGGTTAGGGTGCCCAGAGATCCCGGATTCCCTACCTCTGGATTAAGTGGCCCGCCCTGCCCCTTTAAGACTTCCAAAAAGCACCCGCCAAAACAAAACAACGACCACAAAAAAAAACAAGAAAAAAAAATTTTTTTAATAAAAAAAAAAAAAATTTTTTAATTAAAAAAAGAAAGGTGGTCGTTCGTTTTTCTTTATTCTCCGGTGCCAGCCTCAGGCCTCTGCTCACCGGTCTTTCTGCCCTGTTTCCCTAATATTGGGGTCCCTGTCCCTTTAAGACTTCCAAAAAGCGCTCGCCAAAACAAAGCAGCAAAAAAGCAAAAAAAAAAATGGTCGCGCGCTTTTCTTATGTCCTCTGTCGCCCAGCCTCCAGTGCCTGCTCACTGTTCTTGCTGCCCTGTTTTCCCAGTATCGAGGGCCCTACACTCTGTCCCGGATGGCGGGGGCTGGGTGTTCGGCAGTCCTGGGCTCCGTCTCCCTCCCGCTCTGCCTGCTCTTCTCCCGCCGGGAGCTGGGGGGAGGGGCGCTCGGCTCCCGCGGGGCCGGGGCTTGTATCTTACCCCCTTCGCGAGGCGCTGGGTTCTCTCAGGTCCGGATGTGGTCTGGATATTGTCCTGTGTCCTCTGGTCTTTATTCTAGGAAGGGTTGTCTTTGTTATATTTTCATAGATATATGTTGTTTTGGGAGGAGATTTCCGCTGCTCTACTCACGCCGCCATCTTCCGCCCCACCTCGTGAAGCATCTTTTCATGTAAGAGTGTTTATTAAGTCTGACAATAGTTAAATGAAAATAATAAAATCTAATCATTTTTTCCATCTCTGAAACAAAACAGCACCAGATCTCAGTTAAAGCAGGGAGAAAGCTACAGAGCTGGTGGTACATGAGAATCTCTTCAGTTGGAAGGGGGAATCAGGCTAGGATCTATCAAATTTACTGTTTCAAGGCTATATAAGTACTTAATAACATCATTAAAATTTACATGAATTATAAAAATGTGTATGACATATTTTATCTTATCAGTTTTCTTTCCCTGGATTTTCTACTTATTCCTGAAAAGTAATTCTCCATTTATATGCATAGTTTCTTTTTTCCTGGCCTGCAAGGAGTTGGCAGAACATTCAGGCTGCCATCATCGCCTGTTACCTCAGGTACACCCTGAGGCTTACTCCCTGCCTCCCATTGGTCTCCTGCACCCAACAAGCAGAAACTTCTAGAGATCAAGACATCTCTGAAATAAAAGACCTTACCAAGATTTTGCATATGCAGCCAGATAAAGACGGGTCCTATCTGAATGTCCACCCTCCACCACAGGGAGTAGAGTCACGTAGACCACACTGGGAGGTACCCCTATTCCCCAGTGAGTGAGTGATGCTGGGAGCAGAGAGTCTCTCAGAGCGCACTGGGAGCTGCCTCCTCCCCAGTGAGTGAAGCTGGGAGCAGAGTCATGCAGACCAAACTGGGACCTGCTCAATACCCAGTGAGAGAGGCCGGGAGCAGGGTCACGCAGACTGCACTGGAAACTGCCCCTCCCAAGTGAGTGAGGCTGAGAGCAGAGTCATGCAGACCGAACTGGGACCTGCTCTATACCCAGAGAATAAGGCCAGGAGAAGAATCAAGCAGGCCGCACTGGGAACTGTCCCCTCACGAATGAGTGAGCCTGGGAGAAGAGTCATGCAGATTGCACTGTGAGCTGACCCCTCCCCAGTGAGTTAGGCCAGGAGGAGGATCCGGAAGGCATTAGTCTATGAGGAGGATCATACAGACCGCACTGGGAACTGAACCCTCCCCAGTGAGTGAGGCTGGGGGTAGAGACAAGTAGACTGCACTGGGAGCTGCCCCCCTCCAGGAGTGAGGCCAGGAGCAGGATTACACACACTGCACTGGGGTCTGCTCAATACCCAGTGAAAGGCCGAGAGCAGAGGCACACAGACAGCACTGGGAGCTGCCCCCTCCCAAGTGAGTGAGGCCCTGAGAGGAGTCACGCATAACACTGAGAGTTATCCCCTCCCCAGTGAGTGAGGCTGGAAGCAGAGTAAGGCAGATCACAATGGGAGCTACTCCTCCTCCGTCAGTGAGGACAAGAGCAGAGTCACTCAGACTGCACTGGGAGCTGCCCCCTCCCCAGTTAGTGAAGCCAAGAGCAGAGTCACGCACACTGCACTGGAAGCTGCTCCTTCCCAGTGAGTGAGGTTGGGAGCAGATTAACCTAGACCGCACTGGTACCTGCTCAGTTCCCAGTGAGTGAGGCCGGAGAAGGATCAAGCAGTACGAACTGGGAGCTGCCCCCTCCAGGAGTGAGGTCGGGAGCTGGATCTCACAGACCACACTTGGAGTTTCCCCCACCCCAGTGAGTAATGCCAGAGCAGAGCAGCTAAACCCTCCTCAGTGAGTGAGGCCAGGAGCAGAGTCATGCAGACCACACTTGGATCTGACACCCTCCAGGATTGAGGACAATAGCAGGATCACGCAGACTGCACACTGAGTTGCCCCCTCCCAAGTGAGTGAGGTAGGGAGCAGTCATGCAGACTGCCCTGGGAGCTGTGACACCTCCCCAGTGAGTGAGGATGGGAAAAGAGTCACACAGACCACATTGGGAGGTGCTACCCCTATAGCTCTGAAGCTGCAAACAGAGTCACCAAGACCACACTGGGAGCTCCCACCACACCCAGTGTGTGAGGATGGGAGCAGAGTCACACAGACCACACAGGGAGCTGTCCCCTACCCAGTGAGTGAGAATGGGTACAGAGTCATACAAACCACACTGGGAGCCACTCCCTCCCTGTGAGTGAGCCCCGGGAGCAGTGTCACACAGATTGCACTGTGAGCTGGCCCCTCCCCAGTGAGTGAGGTTGGAACAGAGTCACGTGGACCACACAGGGTGCAGTCCCCCCTTCCCCAGTGTGTGAGGCTGCAGGCACAGCCTCGCAGTCTGTACTGTGAGATACCCCCTCCCCAGTGAGTGAGGCCAGGAACAGAGTCACGCAGACTGCACTGGGAGCTACACCCCCTCCAAAAGTGAGGACAGAAGCAGAGACTCACAGACCTCACTGGGAGCTGCCCCTCCTCAGTGAGTGAGTGATAATGGGAGTAGTGTCAGCCAGACCGCACTGGGAGCTGCCAACCCCTCCCAGGGAGAAAGACCAGGAGCAGACTCACGCAGACCCCAATGGGAGCTGCCACCTCCCCAGTGAGTGACTGAGGATGGGAGCGGAATCATGCAGAAACCACTTTGACCTGGCCCCTCCCCTGTGAGTGAGGCCAGAGCACAGTCACACAGACCACACTGGGAGCTGCCCCACCCAGTGACCGAGGCCAGGAGCAGAGACATGCAGAAGGCACTGGGTGATGCTCCCCTTTCATCAGTGAGGTAGGGAGCAGGATCATGCAGACATCACTGTGTGCTGCACCCCCCCAAGGTGAGTGAGGCCAGCATTAGAGTCACACAGACCACACTGGGAGCTGTTCCCCCTTCAGCAGTGAAGCCTGGAACAGGATCATGGAGACTTCACTGGGAGGTTCTCCCTCACCAGTGATTGAGTGCGGCCAGGAGCAGAGTCATGCAGACCACACTGGGAGCTGCACCCTCCCCAGTGAGTGAGGCTAGGAGCACAGTCATGCAGCATCCATTGGGTGTTGCTTCCTCAAAGTGACTGAGGCCAGGATCAGAGTCACGCAGACCGCACTGGGAGAAGCTCACTCCCAGTCAGTGAGGTGTGAGGAGGAGTGTCATGCACACCTCACTGGGATATGCTTCCCCTCCAGTAGTGAGTTGTGGACAAGAGTCACCCAGACTGCACTGATAACTGCACCCTCCCTAGTGTGTGTGACCGGGAGCAGAGCCACTCAGACAGCACTGGGACCTGCTCTCCCCTAGTCTATGAGGCCAGGAGCAGAGTCACACAGTCTGCACTGGGAGTTGCTCCCTCCTCAGTGAGTGAGGCTAGGAGCAGAGTCATACCAACCACACTGGGAGCTGCCTCCTTCCCAATGAGTGAGGCCAGAAGCAGCATGATGCAGTCCACATCCGGGATCACCCATCCCAGTGAGTGAGTCCGGGAGCAGAGACATGCAGATCGTACTGGGCACTGTGACCCTTCCATTAGTGAGGCTAGGAGCAGGATCATGCAGGCCACACTGTGTGCTGCCCCCTCCCCAGTATGTGAGGCCAGGATTATAGTCACCCAGACCGCACTGGGAGCTGCCCTCTGCCGATTGAGTGAGGCAGGGAGTAGAGTCAAGGAGACTGCAATGGGAGCTACCCCCTCCTCAGTGAGTGAGGCCAGGAGCATGATCAAGCAGACTGCACTTGGATCTGACACCCTCCAGGATTGAGGCCAGTAGCAGGATCACTCAGACTGCACACTGAGTTGCCCCCTCCCGAGTGAGTAAGGTAGGGAGCAGTCATGCAGACCACACTTGGAGCTGCCCGCTCACCAGTGAGTGAAGCCAAGGGCAGTTTCACACAGACCACACTGGGAGCTGCTCCCCTCCATCAGTTTGGCCACAAGCAGTGTCACCAGACTTCACTGAGAGCTGCTCCCTTCCCAGTGAGACTTTGAGGCCTGGATCAAAGTCACGCAGACTGCACTGGGAGCTGCCTCCTCACCAGTTAGTGAGTGAGGATGGGAGCAGAGTCATGCAGACCACACTGGGATCTCCCAGCTCACCTGTGAGTAAGTGAAGCTGAAAGCAGAGTCTCACAGGGCACACTGGGAGCTGCCCCTCTCCAGTGAGTGGGGCCAGGACCAGAGTCACACAGAGCACTGAGAGTTGACCCCTTCCCCAGTGAGTGAAACCCCGAGCAGAGTTACACAGACCACACTGGGAGCTGCCCCCTGCAGTGAGTGAGGCCTGGAACAGGTTCAAACAGAATGCACTGAGAGCTTCCCCCACTCCAAGAGTGAGGACGGGAGCTGGATCATGCAGACTGATTGCACTTTGAGCTGCCTCCTCCCCAGTGAGTGAGGCCAGGAGCAGTATCATGCACCCTATACAGGGGGCTGTCCCCTGCCCAGTGAGTGAGGTTGGATGCAGAGTCATGCAGACCAGACTGGGAGCTTCTCTGCCTCCCCAGTGAGTGAGGCCATTACCAGAGTCATGCAGAACACACTGGGAATTGCTCCCTCCACACTGAGTGAGGCCAGGAGCAGAGCCATACAGAATGCACTGGGAGCTGCCCCCACCATCACCCCAGTGAGTGAGACTGGGGGCAGAGTCACATAGAGCTGCCCCCCACCAAATCCTAAGATTGAGGGTGGGAGCAGAGTCACACAGACAGCACCAGGAGCTGCAGAGTCACGCAGACTGCACTGGGAGCAGAATCACGCAGAGCACACTGTGAGCTGCCCTGTCCCCAGTGAGTAGGTGAGGAGGGGAGCAGAGTCATGCAGACCACACTGGGAGCTGCACCCCTAATCCCAATTGAGTGAGACTTTGAGCAGAGACATCCAGACTGCACTGGGGCCTGCTCCTTCCCCAGTGAGTGAGACCGGGAGCAGGATAAAGCAGTACTCACAGGGAGCAGCCCCACTCCAAGAGTGATCCTGGGAGCTGGATCATGCAGACTGTACTTTGAGCTGACACCTCCCGAGTGAGTGAGGACTAGAGTCTCGAAGACTGCACTGGCTCCTGCCCCCTCCCAGTGAGTGAGGTCTGGTGCAGAGTCATGAAGTCCACACTGTGAACAGCTCCCCCTCCAAAAGTGAGGCTGGGAGCAGAGTCATGCAGACCACAGTGGGAGCTCCTTTGTCCCCAGTGAGTAAGGCCCAGGGCAGAGTCACACAGACCACACTGGGAGTTCCTCCCTTCCCAGTGAGTGAAGCCAGAAGCAGAGTCACAGAGACCACACTGTGATCTGATTCCTTCCCAGTGAGTGAATGTGGCCGGGAGCAGTATCATGCAGATGGCACTGTGAGCTGGACCCTCCCCATTGAGTGAGGAGGTGAACAGAGTGACTCAGACTGCACTGGGATCTTCTCTCGCTCCCCAGTGAGTGAGGCTGGTAGCAGAGTCACGCAGACCGCACTTGGAGCTGCCCCCTTCCCAGTGAGTGCTCCAGGGTCTCCTCTTGTAAGAACACTAATCCTATTGGGTCAGGGCCCTATACCTTTGTGATGTCATTTAACCTTAATCCCTCACATCCCATGGCTGATTGAGGGTGGAGAGAATACTGGCCTTGGTGAGTTTGACGAGGTGGCTCTGGAACTGTAGTTTGCTTGTGAAAGATGAGTTCCTAAACAACTTTTAATCTTTTTTTTTATAAAGGTATCATTGACATACAATCTTATAAACGTTTCACATGAGCAGCATCGTGGTTATTACATTCACCCATATTATTGAGTTCCCCTCCACACACCCCATTGCAGTCACCATCCATCAGCATAGTAAGATGTTATAGAGTCACTACTTGCCCTCTCTGTGTTACACTGTATTACCTGTGACACCCCATACATTACATGTGTTAAACATAATGCCCATTAATTCCCTTCTCCCTCCCTCACCACTCACCCTCGCCATCCCCTCCCCTTTGGTAACCATTAGTCCCTTCTTGGAGTCTGTGACTCTGATGCTGTTTTGTTCGACATGTTTTTTTCTGTTATACTCCGTAAATGAGTGAAATAATGTGGTACTTGCTTTCCATGCTCATTTCAATGAGCATAAGACCCTCTAGCTCCATCCATTTGTTGCAAAGGGTAGGATTTGTACTCTTCTTAGAGCTGAATAAAATTCCATTATGTGTATGTACCACCTCTTCTTTATTCATCTAATGATGGATGCAGGTTGCTTCCATATTTGAGCTATTATAAATAGTGCTGCAATAAACATAGGGGTGCATATGTCTGTTTGAATCTGTGATATTATTTCCTGTGGGTAAATTCCTAGGAGTGGAATTCTTGGGTGAATGGTATTTCTGGACTTAGTTCTTTGAAGAACCTCCATACTGCTTTCCACAATGATTGAACTAACATATATTCCCACTAACAGTGCAGGAAGGTTTCCCTTTCTCCACATCATCTCCAGGATTTTTCTTCCTTGCTTTGGATGTTGGACAACCTAACTGGTGTGAGGCGATATTTCTGTGTGGTTTTATTTGCATTTCCGTGATGATTAATGATGAGGAGCATGTTTTCATGTGCCTGTTGGCCATGCGAAATTCTTCTTTGCAGAAGTGTGTTCATATCTTCTGCCCATTTTTAATTGGGTAATTTGCCTTTCGAGGGATAAGACATTTGAGTTCTTCATTTATTTTGGATGTTAACCACTTGTAGGGTATATCATTAACAAATATAAACTTGCATACTGCAGAATGCCCTTTTATTTTTCTGATGGTGCCATTTCCTTTACAGAACATTGTTAGTTCAATGCAGTCCCATTTATTCATTGATGCTGTTGTTCCCCTTCCCAGAAGAGATGTGTTCAGAAAAAAGTTCATGTTTATATGCAAGAGATTTTACCTAGGTTTTCTTCTAAGAATTATATGGTTGCATGATTTACATTCAGATCTTTCATCCATTTTGAGATTACCTATGTTTATGGATTTAGACAATAACCTGGTTTCATTCTCTAAAATGTAGCTGTAAATATTAGAAAACACCACTTGTTTCATAGGCTGTCATTTATCCATTGCAATCCATGATTCCTTTATCATGCATTAACTGACCACGTAAACTTGGATTTATATCTGGGATCTCTGTTCTCTTCCATATAGAATAATCTCTAATTTGATCGAACACAGCACTGAACCCTTTTCAATTACTTAATTCTAAAACAAACAGAATGAGATGGCAAAACTGAGGTGTACAAAGCTGTTACATGGTTATGCACTTTAATTCAAAAAGGTAAGGTTGCTGTGAATAAGACATCCAACTACCTTTAAATTAAGATGTTCCTGGAGCCTATTAAAAATGATCATCCAATCAAAACAACAAGCATGAGTCTGGGCCTGAACTCTATCTGGGTGATAGAGAAGTGCTTCCATACAATTAAAAAACTGGCTTGGAAGATTTAAAAGGGCCTATTTACAATGCGGAATGTGGGGGTAACTTGGGGATGGGGAGAGTCTAGTAAACATAATGTTCCTCATGTAATTGTAGAGTAATGATACCAAAATTAAAAAATTAAAAAAGACCTATTTTTCCATCTTACCTGGAGGCTTCAGAGAGACCCAGAGTAAACTGTTCGCTATAAGCAGTTCCCCCTTTCTATGTGGGCATGCCCATAATGTGTGGGTATGTCCAAGAGTTAAGTATACTGTGAATAGAAATTGCAAATAGATTAAAGGGAAGATATTTCTGGGGCTCCTAGCACTTAATCATTAATTCATGACTAGAAAGTGCTCGTTTGTGCCTGAACTCTACCTGCATGAACTAATCCTGCAAAGGACAGTTCTCACTGTGACCTGAAGGGAGAAAAACCATGTGTTATGAGTCTCAGGCTAAATACCTATGTGCAGGACTAAGACTGCAGCATTCAAACACACTGAATAAACCCTGTCATTGTTGGGTCCTATCGGCGATTGTATACGTTGTGTGTTTGGTGTGTGGCTTCCATTCTAATGTTTGAGTGAAATTTGTCTGCTCTTTCTTTGGTCTGTTGTGTTATGTACTTTGTTCTGGGTTGTGTGAGTCCTGTCTATGGGCTTTCTGTGTTACATACTGGGTAGCTGTTGGGTGGTCTGTATAACTTGAGTGTTGTGTGTGATGTTGATTTGGCCTTGTGCCAGACGTGCTGTGTGCATGTGTTTGACGTGTGTGTTGTGGGTTTCGTTCATGTTGTCTGCGTGTGGGTCTGTGTGTGCTCTAAATTGAATGCTTGTGGTTGTATGTGTTGTGTGTAGTGCTCTATATGTGCGTAGCATGTGTTTTCATCAGTTGTCTGTGGATTTGAATGTGTTCTGTCAGTTTTTGTGTATGATTGTGATCTGTGTGTTGTGTTCGAGAGGCTGTGAGTGTGTGTGGCTGTTTAGCTTATGCAGATGATGTGAGATGTGTTGACTGTGTGTAGTTGTGCTTGTTTAGTATGTCTCTTGGTGTGCCCAGTACGTAGTCTGTGAATGTTTTCTGTGTGTATTGTGAGCAGTTATGTGCCCTGAAGGGTGTGGTGTGTGTACTGTGATTTTGTGTTGTGTATTTCTGTGTTCTGTGTGTTTTGCGGTGTGCTCCTTTGTGACGATGTATGAGTGTTGTGCATGGGCATGGTTGTGTATGTAGTGTATTAAATGTGTGCTAATTGTCTTCTTTGTTGGTTATGTGCATTTTGCTTATGGGTTTGTGAGTGTTGTGTGTGTTTTGTATTTTTACTGTGATTTGGGGGTGGTTGTGTTTCAGTGGTTGAATGTGTATGGTTTCTATGTATGTGATGTGAGATGTGCTCTCCTTGTGTGGTTGTGCTTGTTTAATGTGCCTCAATGCGTGGGCAACACACGAAACCCAAAATGTAACAACACAAGTCACAAGGCACACACCAGACATATCAGAGTTCATAATTGCTCACAACAAACATGAATCCCATTTCAGAGAACACACAGCACACACAATGAGGCATGCTAAACAAGCACAACCACACACAGACAACACATTGCCCATCACTCACGAAACAAGCAAAGACCCATGCAATGTATGGTTGAGTTACGTGTGTGATGTGAGACGTGCTGTCTGTGTGTGATTGTGGTTGTGTAGTGTGCCTCATTGTGTGCGTTGTGTGTACTCATGGAACTGTGGTTTGTGTGAGTTGTGTGCTTTTATGTCCTATGATGTTTGTGGTGTATGTTGTTTTTTATGTTGTGCCTTGTGCATGTTGAGAGGTCCTGTATGCTCTCGATGTATGTGTTTGTGGGTGTTTACCTGTGTGTGTTGTGGTTGTTCCTTGAGTGTGTGCTGTGTGTGGCTTTTTGTGTGTTATGCAGTGGTTGCATTGTTGTGTGTGTGTTGAATTCTTAATGCAGGGTGCGGTGTGTGTTATGAGTTGTGATGTTAATTTCTGTGTGCGATGTTTGTGTGTGTTCTGTGACGAGATTTTGTTGATTTGTGTTTTGTACTTGTGTTGAGTGTATTCTCTGTGTGTTGCATATTGTGTATGTGTGTGTTGTGTGGTCTGTGTGTTTTGCAAGTTGTTTGAGATTAATTGTGTGTTATGAATGTTGTGCTTTGTGTATATGTTCTGCATTTCGCTCTGCGCATTCTGTGAGGCTCTGTGTGCTGTATGTATTGTGTGTGTTTGTAGTGATGTGTGTAGTTTGTGAAATGTGTGTTGCATAAATTCGGAGTTCTTTTTGTTGTGGTTTGTGTGTGTTTTGTACGTGGGCTTGTATGCATTGTAGGTGTGGTGTGCGTTCAGCACACGTGATTGTGATTTGTGTGTGGTTGCGTATGACACGTTGTGTGAGTGGTTGGCTGTTTTGAGTAATGAGTGTAATATGTGAGGTGTGTACTCTGTGGGGTCATGGTCGGTCCGTGAGCCTCACTGTGTGTGTTGTGTTTACTCTGAAAACCGTGGTTCATGTGTAATGTGTGCAGTTATGTTCTCGGTGTGTGGGGGTTTTGATGTTTAGTGTGATGTGCTGTTTGTGTGTTGAGAGACTTCTGTATTCAAGCACACTGAAGGGAGCCTCTAAGTGATTGTCCATTTTCTCCGCAGGTCTGTTATCCTCCGGGAGGGCCTTGTTCACTGAGGGCGCTGAAAGAGGACGAAAGGAGCCACCTCATCCCTTCAATAACAATGCCCTGGAGATGCCTTTGTAGTAAAGTGCCAGAAACTGCTGCAAGTGAGCCTTATGAGAGACTTTGCTGAGGAAACATTCCACTGTGCACTGAGGAGACCCTCCCTGAGAGAATA
Organism: Manis pentadactyla; assembly: GCF_030020395.1. Lineage (NCBI taxonomy): Eukaryota > Metazoa > Chordata > Mammalia > Pholidota > Manidae > Manis > Manis pentadactyla. The sequence goes on along the minus strand of NC_080030.1, from coordinate 80,087,868 downwards.
CAAGGCTGCTTTGGCCTTGCATGCATTTGGCTCTTATGTGATATGGAAAACAGTGAATGTTGCAGTAGAAGGCGGTGTACTCTGTACACCCTCTAGTGGGCTTTGAATAGGCCTCAGCACTAGCCACACGGAAGTTACAGAACAAGATGCTTTGAAATAACAGCAGTGGAGGCAAGTCAGCTTTGGATTCAGCTTACGTGGGTGAAGGAAAGCAGTGCGGAATGCCCCATTCAAGGGATCATCGAAGACGTTGCAGTGGATGCTGAAACTGAGCTTGCAAAGTGCTTTCCGTGTCTGTCCTGTGTGCCTGCACTCTAAGCGCCTGAGTGAAGTCGGCTGTGTTGAAGTCTCTTTTGCTGAGCGGTGGACTCTCGCTTGTGCGGCCATTAATGAGAGGCCTTGCTGAGGAAGCCTGGCTGTCAGAAAAAGCCCTGTGTACAATGAATTTAGCATGGAAGTTTAAAAAGCCGCTTTTTTTCTGCAACCACATGACTGCTTCAGAGAGGCTCAGGTTGGTCTGTGGGGTATGGAAGCCGGTCTCCCGTGCCACAGTCAGTCTGAGCTTTGAAAACGAAGTGCACACTGGCTTTGGTCCCTCAGCGTCATGTCAGCAAGAGGTGTGTGCAATCTTCTCCAAAGCCTGTTGGCCAATGGGACTATGCGTCAGAGCTGTTGTCCCACAGACAAGGCTCCGAGGCTGTCTCAGTCCAAGTGATTAGCTGCTCAGACATATCCAGACCGACAGCTAAACACTGCTGTGTCAAGGCGAGCTTCTTATATGTACTTTTACTAACAGACACAAGGATACTGTGAAGAGGTCTTCTGCCCAGCCTCAGGGGAAGAGGCAGAACAAGTTGCTTTCTGCACAGCATTGGAAGCTGGACAGATGGGCGTTCTGTTCAACAGGTGAAAAGCAGGCAGCACCAGAAGCCTCTGTCATGTAAGCTCCTCTTTATGGCTAGGGAAGCTTAATTCAAACCGTCACTGGAAATTGTTGTGGGGTAACTGAGCTCTAACTTCACGATCTAACACTTTCAGTTACTTTCTCCTAACTCATACAGAGTGGAATGGCCAAACGTAGGTGTGCATGGTGTCCTCTCTGAATGCACCTTAAGTCCAAGAGATACCTGTGCCATGAATGGGACTTGCAACTACGTTTAAGGGAAGATGCTTTTGGGACTCCTTCAGCTGATCATCCTTTCATCAGAACAAAGAGCTTCTCTGCACCAGAACTCCATCAGCCTGAACTAACCACATGCAGCCCAGCTCTCTCCTTGTGCTCTGCAGGGAGAAAGAATCCTTTGCTCTGATTCTAAAGGCAAATGCTTTAGGGCAGTCCCAAGACTTCTGCTTTCGAGCACCCTGAAGGAAGCCTTGCGTGCTCGGCTGTTTTGTCCACAGGTTTGGAATCATACGGAAGGTCCTTGTTTCCCAGGGGTGCTAAACGAGGACGCAGAGATCCGGAGCGTCCTGGTGAGTAAAAGCTATGCCCTGGAGATGCCTTTGTAGTAAAGTGACAGAAACTGCTGCAGAAGAGCCTTTTGCCAAGTCTGCGGGGGAAACAATCCACCGTGTACTGAGGAGATCCTCCCTGAGAGAACACTACGCTGATCTCCACATGCATGCAACTTGCTCCTATGTGATATGGAAACCTCCATGAACATTGCAACAGAAGGCTATACACTTGATCTCTTTAGTGTTTTCTGGGTTTGTTGTGTGTGTAGTGTGCTGTACGTGTGGTTTCTATATGGTAGTGAGTGATTTGTGGTGCTTTTCTGCGATTCTGTGTGTATTCTCTGTTGTGATATGCTGTGTGTGCTATGTTCCTGTGTGTTTGGTGCTGTGCTGTCTTCAGCCTGTGGGTCTTGCTTGTTTTCTCAGTGTTGTGTGTTGTCTGTGTTGTGCGTATTTTGTACATAATATGTGTGGTATAGGTTCCTTACTGCTTGATGAGTACACTGCTCTGTGTATTTTTCACTGGGTGGTGTGTTATGTGTGACGCTGGTCTTTGTGAGTTGTGTTGTGTGTGTTGAGTGGCTCTTTGTGCATTGAATGTTTTGCCATTATGATGAGTTATCTGTTGGCGGTTCTGTATGTTGTGTGTTTGGCTTGTGGCATCCAGTCTAATGTTTAGTGTGAAATGTGTCTGGTCTTTCCTTGGTCTGTTGCATTAAGTACTGTGTTGTGGGGTGGGTGAGTGCCGTCTATATGCTTTCTGTGTGTTACATACTGGGTAGAAGTTGTTTGGTCGGTGTAATCTGAGCATTTTGTGTGACGTTGTTTTAGCCTTGTGTCAGACGTGTTGTGTGCATGTGTTTGTTGTGTGTGTATATGTGGGCTTTGGTTCGTGCTGTCTCCGTGTGGGCCTCTGTATGCTCTGTGTTGTAGGCTTGTGGTTGTGTGTGCTGTGTGTAGTGCATTATATGTGTGTTGTGTGAGTTTTCATCAGTTGTGGAAGGATTTGTATGTGTTGTGTCAGTTTTTTGTGTATGATTGTGATTTGTGTGTTGTGTTAGAGAGGTTGTGTGTGTGTGTGTGTGTGTGTGGCTGTTTGAGTTACGCACATGATGTGAGATGTGTTGACTGTGTGCGGTTGTGCTTGTTTAGTATGTCTCTTGGTGTGTTCAGTACGTAGTCTGCGAATGTTTTTCGTGTGTATTGTGAGCAGTTATGTGCCTTGAAGTGTGTGGTGTGTGTATTGTGACTATTGTGTTGCTTATTTCTGTGTTGTGTGTTTGTTCTGCGCAGTTCTCCTGTGTGAGGATGTATGTGTGTTGTGTCTGTGCGTAGTTGTGTGGGTAGTGTGTTAAATGTGTGCTCATTGTCTTCTTTGTTGCTTATGCGCGTTTTGCCTAGGGGTTTGTGAGTGTCGTTTGTGTGTTGTGGTGTTGCGTGTTTTGTATGTGTGACTGTGATTTGTGTGTGGTTGTGTTTCAGTGGTTGAGTGTGTGTGGTTTTTATGTATGCGATGTGAGGTGTGATGTCCATGTGTCCTTGCGCGTGTTTAGTGTGCCTCACTGCGTGTGCTGCACATACTCTCCCAAATGTGACTTTTGTGACTTATGAGAAACATGTGCTTTGTTGTGTGCGGTGTGTGCCCTGTGACTGTTGTTTTGTTACCTTTTGCGCTTTTTTGTGTGTGTGCATTGCGTAGTGGTGCCCGTGTGTATGTATGTGTGTGGGGTGCCTGTGTGCGGTGGTGCGTGGGGTGCTTAGTGTGTGAAATGTGTGCTATGTGCGTTTATTTTTGGTTGTGTGTTTAGGTTGTGGTTTTGTGTGTGTTGTGTGTGTTTTGCGAGTGTGATTGTGATGCGTGTTTGAAAGTTTGTGTGTGCAATTCGTTGTTTTGTGGTGTGTGAGGCGAGATGTGTTGTGTGTGTGTGGTTTTGCTTGTGTAGTGTGCCTCATTGTGTGTGTGGTGTGTACATGGTTAAATGTGGTTTGTGAGAATTGGTTGCCCTTATACGTCCTGTGATGTTAGTGGGGTACGTTGTTTCATACGTTGTGCTGTTTCCGTGTTGAGTCGGGTGTGTTCTCCATATATTTATGTTTGTGGGTGTTTACCTGTGTTTGTTGTAGTTATTCCTTTAGTGTGTGCTGTGTGTGGCTTTATGCGTGGTAGGTAGTGGTTACGTCGGTGTGCTCTGACGTTAATGCAGGTTGTTGTGTGTGCTATGAGTTGTGATGTGTAATCTGTGTGTGTTGCTTGCGTGTGTTGTACGATGTATTTTTCTGTGATTTGTGGATTATTTTGTGTGTTGTGGTAATGTACTGATGTGCTTGTTTTAATGTGTGTGTTGTGTGTGCCATGTTTGTTTTGCGCGTCTTTTTTGTGATGTGTATGGTGCTTTTGGAGTTTTGTGTTATGTGTGAAGTACGTTGTCTGCCTTTTGTGTATATGGTAGTGCGTGTTCTGTGGTGTTGGCTGTGTGATTGTGTGTTGTGTTACATGTTTGCGTGCTGTGTTATTGTGTGCTTTTAGCTGTGAAGTCTGTGATCTGCTGGTTTCATGAGCGTTGCTGTGTTTATGTGGTTGTCTGTTTCCTGTGTGTTTTCTACTCTTTCTGTGTTGTGACTCTTGTGTAAGTGATGTGTGCAGTTTGGGTGCGTCGTTGTTGTGTGTAGTGCGTGTTGTGTGTATGTTTGGGGAGTGCTGCGTGACAGGTGTGGTTGTGGGTGGTTCTGTGTTGTGTGTTGTGTGCTTGGAGTGTGCCTTTGTGTGTTGTATGTTGGACGTCTTATGCGTAGCGTGTTGTGTCCGTGGTTGGGAATGTTCTGTGGTCCGTGAATAGTTTTCTGTGTCATGTTCAATGTGTGATGTGACCACACGTGTGTTGCGTGATGTACAACATATTGTGTTCCCATTTGCCCGTTTGTTGTTTGTATTGTTAACTGCTTTGTGTACTGTGTGTGTGTTGTTCGTTCTGTGTATTTTATGTGTCGTGCGGGATACCCTGTGTTGCGTCTGATATGCTTTGTGTATCTGTTGTTTGCTTTCCTTTGCATTGCGTGTTCTGTGAGGCTCTGTGTGCTGAAAGTTTTATGTGTGTTTGGTGTGATGTGCCTAGTGTGTGAAGTGCGTGTTCCATAAATTTCGTGATCTTTCTGTTGTGGTTTGTGTGTGTGTTGCACGTCATTTTGCACCTCTTGTGTGTGGTGTGAGTTCTGCATGTGTGATTGTGATTTTCATGTGGTTGTGTTTGAGTGGTTGTGTGGGTGTTTGCTTGTTACGTGTGTGATGTGTAATGTGTTGTCTGCGTGTGGTTGTGCTTGTTCAGCATGCCTCATTGTGTGTGCTGTGTGTTCTCTGAAATGGGATTCGTGTGTGTTGTGAGCCATTATGAGCTCTGACGTGTCTGTCTGGTGTGTGTGCCTTGTGACTTGTGTTGTTACATTTTGGGTTTCGTGTGTGTGCGTTTTGCAGAGTGCAGCCCGTGCATGGATATGAGTGCGGGTTGTCTGTGCGTGAATGTGTGTGTGTGTGGTTTGTAGTGTGTGAAATGTGCACTGTGGGCTTTTTTTGTTGGTTGTGTGTTTTGCGTGTGGTTTTGTATGTGGTGCAACTGCTTTCCGTGTGTGATGGTGATTTGTGTTTGGCTGTGTTTGAGAGGATGTGTGTTTGTTTGGTTGAGTTACGTGTGTGATGTGAGACGTGCTGTCTGTGTGTGATTGTGGTTGTGTAGTGTGCCTCATTGTGTGTGTTGTGTGTACTCACGGAACTGTGGTTTGTGTGAGTTGTGTGCTTTTATGTCCTGTGATGTTTGTGGTGTATGTTGTTTTTTATGTTGTGCCTTGTGCATGTTGAGAGGTCCTGTATGCTCTCGATGTATGTGTTTGTGGGTGTTTACCTGCGTGTGTTGTGGTTGTTCCCTGAGTGTGTGCTGTGTGTGGCTTTTTGTGTGTTATGCAGTGGTTGCATTGTTGTGTGTGTGTGTTGCATTGTTAATGCAGGGTGCGGTGTGTGTTATGAGTTGTGATGTTAATTTCTGTGTGCGATGTTTGTGTGTGCTGTGTGACGAGTTTTGTTGACTTGTGTTTTTGTGCTTGTGTTGAGTGTATTCTCTGTGTGTTGCATCTTGTGTGTGTGTGTGTTGTGTGGTCTGTGTGTTTTGCAAGTTGTGTGAGATTAATTGTGTGTTATGAATGTTGTGCTTTGTGTATATGTTCTGCGTTTGGCATTGCGCATTCTGTGAGGTTCTGTGTGCTGTATGTATTGTGTGTGTTTGTAGTGATGTGTGTAGTTTGTGAAATGTGTGTTGCATAAATTCGGAGTTCTTTTCGTTGTGGTTTGTGTGTTTTGCACGTGGGCTTGTATGCATTGTAGGTGTGGTGTGCGTTCAGCATGTGTGACTGTGATTTGTGTGTGGTTGCGTTTGACACGTTGTGTGAGTGGTTGGCTGTTTTGAGTAATGAGTGTAATATGTGAGGTGTGTACTCTGTGGGGTCATGGTCGGTCCGTGAGCCTCACTGTGAGTGTTGTGTTTACTCTGAGAACCGTGGTTCATGTGTATTGTGTGCAGTTATGTTCTCGGGGTGTGGGGGTTTTGATGTTTAGTGTGGTGTGCTGTTTGTGTGTTGAGAGACTTCTGCATTCAAGCGCACTGAAGGGAGCCTCTAAGTGATTGTCCATTTTCTCCACAGGTCTGTTATCCCCCAGGAGGGCCTTGTTCACTGAGGGCGCTCAAAGAGGACGAAAGGAGCCACCTCGTCCCTTTAGTAGCAATGTCCTGGAGATGCCTTTGTAGTAAAGTGACATAAACTGCTGCAGAAGAGCCTTATGCCAAAGTCTGCAGGGGAAACAATCCACCGTGCACTGAGGAGACCCTCCCTGAGAGAACACTACGCTGATCTCCGCATGCATGCCACTTGCTCCTATGTGATATGGAAACCTCTGTAAACATTGCAATAGAAGGCTATACACTTGATCTCTTTAGTGCTTTCTGGGTTTGTTGTGTGTGTAGTGTGCTGTACGTGTGGTTGCTATATGGTAGTGAGTGATTTGTGGTGCTTTTCTGCGATTCTGTGTGTATTCTCTGTTGTGATACGCTGTGTGTGCTGTGTTCCTGTGTGTTTGGCGCTGTGCTGTCTTTTGCCTGTGGGTCTTGCTTGTTTCCTCTGTGTTGGGTGTTGTCCGTGTTGTGCGTATTTTGTACGTAATATGTGTGCTATAGGTTCCTTACAGCTTGATGAGTACACTGCTCTGTGTATTTTTCACTGGGTGGTGTGTTACGTGTGACGCTGGTCTTTGTGAGTTGTGTTGTGTGTGTTGAGTGGCTCTTTGAGCATTGTATGTTTTGCCATTATGATGAGTTATCTGTTGGCGGTTCTGTATGTTGTGTGTTTGGCTTGTGGCATCCAGTCTAATGTTTAGTGTGAAATGTGTCTGGTCTTTCCTTGGTCTGTTGCATTAAGTACTGTGTTGTGGGGTGGGTGAGTGCCGTCTATATGCTTTCTGTGTGTTACATACTGGGTAGAAGTTGTTTGGTCGGTGTAATCTGAGCATTTTGTGTGACGTTGTTTTAGCCTTGTGTCAGACGTGTTGTGTGCATGTGTTTGTTGTGTGTGTGTATGTGGGCTTTGGTTCGTGCTGTCTCCGTGTGGGCCTCTGTGTGATCTGTGTTGTAGGCTTGTGGTTGTGTGTGCTGTGTGTAGTGCATTATATGTGTGTTGCGTGAGTTTTCATCAGTTGTGGAAGGATTTGTATGTGTTGTGTCAGTATTTTGTGTATGATTGTGATTTGTGTGTTGTGTTAGAGAGGTTGTGTGTGTGTGTGTGTGTGTGTGTGTGTGTGTGTGTGGCTGTTTGAGTTACGCACATGATGTGAGATGTGTTGACTGTGTGCGGTTGTGCTTGTTTAGTATGTCTCTTGGTGTGCCCAGTACGTAGACTGCGAATGTTTTTCGTGTGTATTGTGAGCAGTTATGTGCCTTGAAGTGTGTGGTGTGTGTATTGTGACTATTGTGTTGCTTATTTCTGAGTTGTGTGTTTGTTCTGCGCAGTTCTCCTGTGTGAGGATGTATGTGTGTTGTGTCTGTGCGTAGTTGTGTGTGTAGTGTGTTAAATGTGTGATCATTGTCTTCTTTGTTGCTTATGCGCGTTTTGCCTAGGGGTTTGTGAGTGTCGTTTGTGTGTTGTGGTGTTGCGTGTTTTGTATGTGTGACTCTGATTTGTGTGTGGTTGTGTTTCAGGGGTTGAGTGTGTGTGGTTTTTATGTATGCGATGTGAGGTGTGATGTCCATGTGTGCTTGCGCTTGTTTAGTGTGCCTCACTGCGTGTGCTGCACATACTCTCCCAAATGTGACTTTTGTGACTTATGAGAAACATGTGCTTTGTTGTGTGCGGTGTGTGCCCTGTGACTGTTGTTTTGTTACCTTTTGCGCTTTTTTGTGTGTGTGCATTGCGTAGTGGTGCCCGTGTGTATGTATGTGTGTGGGGTGCCTGTGTGCGGTGGTGCGTGGGGTGCTTAGTGTGTGAAATGTGTGCTATGTGCGTTTATTTTTGGTTGTGTGTTTAGGTTGTGGTTTTGTGTGTGTTGTGTGTGTTTTGCGAGTGTGATTGTGATGCGTGTTTGAAAGTTTGTGTGTGCAATTCGTTGTTTTGTGGTGTGTGAGGCGAGATGTGTTGTGTGTGTGTGGTTTTGCTTGTGTAGTGTGCCTCATTGTGTGTGTGGTGTGTACATGGTTAAATGTGGTTTGTGAGAATTGGTTGCCCTTATACGTCCTGTGATGTTAGTGGGGTACGTTGTTTCATACGTTGTGCTGTTTCCGTGTTGAGTCGGGTGTGTTCTCCATATCTTTTATGTTTGTGGGTGTTTACCTGTGTTTGTTGTAGTTATTCCTTTAGTGTGTGTTGTGTGTGGCTTTATGCGTGGTAGGTAGTGGTTACGTCGGTGTGCTCTGACGTTAATGCAGGTTGTTGTGTGTGCTATGAGTTGTGATGTGTAATCTGTGTGTGTTGCTTGCGTGTGTAGTACGATGTATTTTTCTGTGATTTGTGGATTATTTTGTGTGTTGTGGTAATGTACTGATGTGCTTGTTTTAATGTGTGTGTTGTGTGTGCCATGTTTGTTTTGCGCGTCTTTTTTGTGATGTGTATGGTGCTTTTTGAGATTTGTGTTATGTGTGAAGTACGTTGTCTGCCTTTTGTGTATATGGTAGTGCGTGTTCTGTGGTGTTGGCTGTGTGATTGTGTGTTGTGTTACATGTTTGCGTGCTGTGTTACTGTGTGCTTTTAGCTGTGGAGTCTGTGATCTGCTGGTTTCATGAGCGTGGCTGTGTTTATGTGGTTGTCTGTTTCCTGTGTGTTTTCTACTCTTTCTGTGTTGTGACTCTTGTGTAAGTGATGTGTGCAGTTTGGGTGCGTCATTGTTGTGTGTAGTGCGTGTTGTGTGTATGTTTGGGGAGTGCTGCGTGACTGGTGTGGTTGTGGGTGGTTCTGTGTTGTGTGTTGTGTGCTTGGAGTGTGCCTTTGTGTGTTGTATGTTGGACGTCTTTTGCGTAGCGTGTTGTGTCCGTGGTTGGGAATGTTCTGTGGTCTGTGAATAGTTTTCTGTGTCATGTTCAATGTGTGATGTGACCACACGTGTGTTGCGTGATGTAAAACATATTGTGTTCCCAGTTGCCCGTTTGTTGTTTGTATTGTTAACTGCTTTGTGTACTGTGTGTGTGTTGTTCGTTCTGTGTATTTTATGTGTCGTGCGGGATACCGTGTGTTGCGTCTGATATGCTTTGTGTATCTGTTGTTTGCTTTGCTTTGCATTGCGTGTTCTGTGAGGCTCTGTGTGCTGAAAGTTTTATGTGTGTTTGGTGTGATGTGCCTAGTGTGTGAAGTGCGTGTTCCATAAATTTCGTGATCTTTCTGTTGTGGTTTGTGTGTGTGTTGCACGTCATTTTGCACCTCTTGTGTGTGGTGTGAGTTCTGCATGTGTGATTGTGATTTTCATGTGGTTGTGTTTGAGTGGTTGTGTGGGTGTTTGCTTGTTACGTGTGTGATGTGTAATGTGTTGTCTGCGTGTGGTTGTGCTTGTTCAGCATGCCTCATTGTGTGTGCTGTGTGTTCTCTGAAATGGGATTCGTGTGTGTTGTGAGCCATTATGAGCTCTGACGTGTCTGTCTGGTGTGTGTGCCTTGTGACTTGTGTTGTTACATTTTGGGTTTCGTGTGTGTGCGTTTTGCAGAGTGCAGCCCGTGCATGGATATGAGTGCGGGTTGTCTGTGCGTGACTGTGTGTGTGTGTGGTTTGTAGTGTGTGAAATGTGCACTGTGGGCTTTTTTTGTTGGTTGTGTGTTTTGCGTGTGGTTTTGTATGTGGTGCAACTGCTTTCCGTGTGTGATGGTGATTTGTGTTTGGCTGTGTTTGAGAGGATGTGTGTTTGTTTGGTTGAGTTACGTGTGTGATGTGAGACGTGCTGTCTGTGTGTGATTGTGGTTGTGTAGTGTGCCTCATTGTGTGTGTTGTGTGTACTCACGGAACTGTGGTTTGTGTGAGTTGTGTGCTTTTATGTCCTGTGATGTTTGTGGTGTATGTTGTTTTTTATGTTGTGCCTTGTGCATGTTGAGAGGTCCTGTATGCTCTCGATGTATGTGTTTGTGGGTGTTTACCTGCGTGTGTTGTGGTTGTTCCCTGAGTGTGTGCTGTGTGTGGCTTTTTGTGTGTTATGCAGTGGTTGCATTGTTGTGTGTGTGTGTTGCATTGTTAATGCAGGGTGCGGTGTGTGTTATGAGTTGTGATGTTAATTTCTGTGTGCGATGTTTGTGTGTGCTGTGTGACGAGTTTTGTTGACTTGTGTTTTTGTGCTTGTGTTGAGTGTATTCTCTGTGTGTTGCATCTTGTGTGTGTGTGTGTTGTGTGGTCTGTGTGTTTTGCAAGTTGTGTGAGATTAATTGTGTGTTATGAATGTTGTGCTTTGTGTATATGTTCTGCGTTTGGCATTGCGCATTCTGTGAGGTTCTGTGTGCTGTATGTATTGTGTGTGTTTGTAGTGATGTGTGTAGTTTGTGAAATGTGTGTTGCATAAATTCGGAGTTCTTTTCGTTGTGGTTTGTGTGTTTTGCACGTGGGCTTGTATGCATTGTAGGTGTGGTGTGCGTTCAGCATGTGTGACTGTGATTTGTGTGTGGTTGCGTTTGACACGTTGTGTGAGTGGTTGGCTGTTTTGAGTAATGAGTGTAATATGTGAGGTGTGTACTCTGTGGGGTCATGGTCGGTCCGTGAGCCTCACTGTGAGTGTTGTGTTTACTCTGAGAACCGTGGTTCATGTGTATTGTGTGCAGTTATGTTCTCGGGGTGTGGGGGTTTTGATGTTTAGTGTGGTGTGCTGTTTGTGTGTTGAGAGACTTCTGCATTCAAGCGCACTGAAGGGAGCCTCTAAGTGATTGTCCATTTTCTCCACAGGTCTGTTATCCCCCAGGAGGGCCTTGTTCACTGAGGGCGCTCAAAGAGGACGAAAGGAGCCACCTCGTCCCTTTAGTAGCAATGTCCTGGAGATGCCTTTGTAGTAAAGTGACATAAACTGCTGCAGAAGAGCCTTATGCCAAAGTCTGCAGGGGAAACAATCCACCGTGCACTGAGGAGACCCTCCCTGAGAGAACACTACGCTGATCTCCGCATGCATGCCACTTGCTCCTATGTGATATGGAAACCTCTGTAAACATTGCAATAGAAGGCTATACACTTGATCTCTTTAGTGCTTTCTGGGTTTGTTGTGTGTGTAGTGTGCTGTACGTGTGGTTGCTATATGGTAGTGAGTGATTTGTGGTGCTTTTCTGCGATTCTGTGTGTATTCTCTGTTGTGATACGCTGTGTGTGCTGTGTTCCTGTGTGTTTGGCGCTGTGCTGTCTTTTGCCTGTGGGTCTTGCTTGTTTCCTCTGTGTTGGGTGTTGTCCGTGTTGTGCGTATTTTGTACGTAATATGTGTGCTATAGGTTCCTTACAGCTTGATGAGTACACTGCTCTGTGTATTTTTCACTGGGTGGTGTGTTACGTGTGACGCTGGTCTTTGTGAGTTGTGTTGTGTGTGTTGAGTGGCTCTTTGAGCATTGTATGTTTTGCCATTATGATGAGTTATCTGTTGGCGGTTCTGTATGTTGTGTGTTTGGCTTGTGGCATCCAGTCTAATGTTTAGTGTGAAATGTGTCTGGTCTTTCCTTGGTCTGTTGCATTAAGTACTGTGTTGTGGGGTGGGTGAGTGCCGTCTATATGCTTTCTGTGTGTTACATACTGGGTAGAAGTTGTTTGGTCGGTGTAATCTGAGCATTTTGTGTGACGTTGTTTTAGCCTTGTGTCAGACGTGTTGTGTGCATGTGTTTGTTGTGTGTGTGTATGTGGGCTTTGGTTCGTGCTGTCTCCGTGTGGGCCTCTGTGTGATCTGTGTTGTAGGCTTGTGGTTGTGTGTGCTGTGTGTAGTGCATTATATGTGTGTTGCGTGAGTTTTCATCAGTTGTGGAAGGATTTGTATGTGTTGTGTCAGTATTTTGTGTATGATTGTGATTTGTGTGTTGTGTTAGAGAGGTTGTGTGTGTGTGTGTGTGTGTGTGTGTGGCTGTTTGAGTTACGCACATGATGTGAGATGTGTTGACTGTGTGCGGTTGTGCTTGTTTAGTATGTCTCTTGGTGTGCCCAGTACGTAGACTGCGAATGTTTTTCGTGTGTATTGTGAGCAGTTATGTGCCTTGAAGTGTGTGGTGTGTGTATTGTGACTATTGTGTTGCTTATTTCTGAGTTGTGTGTTTGTTCTGCGCAGTTCTCCTGTGTGAGGATGTATGTGTGTTGTGTCTGTGCGTAGTTGTGTGTGTAGTGTGTTAAATGTGTGATCATTGTCTTCTTTGTTGCTTATGCGCGTTTTGCCTAGGGGTTTGTGAGTGTCGTTTGTGTGTTGTGGTGTTGCGTGTTTTGTATGTGTGACTCTGATTTGTGTGTGGTTGTGTTTCAGGGGTTGAGTGTGTGTGGTTTTTATGTATGCGATGTGAGGTGTGATGTCCATGTGTGCTTGCGCTTGTTTAGTGTGCCTCACTGCGTGTGCTGCACATACTCTCCCAAATGTGACTTTTGTGACTTATGAGAAACATGTGCTTTGTTGTGTGCGGTGTGTGCCCTGTGACTGTTGTTTTGTTACCTTTTGCGCTTTTTTGTGTGTGTGCATTGCGTAGTGGTGCCCGTGTGTATGTATGTGTGTGGGGTGCCTGTGTGCGGTGGTGCGTGGGGTGCTTAGTGTGTGAAATGTGTGCTATGTGCGTTTATTTTTGGTTGTGTGTTTAGGTTGTGGTTTTGTGTGTGTTGTGTGTGTTTTGCGAGTGTGATTGTGATGCGTGTTTGAAAGTTTGTGTGTGCAATTCGTTGTTTTGTGGTGTGTGAGGCGAGATGTGTTGTGTGTGTGTGGTTTTGCTTGTGTAGTGTGCCTCATTGTGTGTGTGGTGTGTACATGGTTAAATGTGGTTTGTGAGAATTGGTTGCCCTTATACGTCCTGTGATGTTAGTGGGGTACGTTGTTTCATACGTTGTGCTGTTTCCGTGTTGAGTCGGGTGTGTTCTCCATATCTTTTATGTTTGTGGGTGTTTACCTGTGTTTGTTGTAGTTATTCCTTTAGTGTGTGTTGTGTGTGGCTTTATGCGTGGTAGGTAGTGGTTACGTCGGTGTGCTCTGACGTTAATGCAGGTTGTTGTGTGTGCTATGAGTTGTGATGTGTAATCTGTGTGTGTTGCTTGCGTGTGTAGTACGATGTATTTTTCTGTGATTTGTGGATTATTTTGTGTGTTGTGGTAATGTACTGATGTGCTTGTTTTAATGTGTGTGTTGTGTGTGCCATGTTTGTTTTGCGCGTCTTTTTTGTGATGTGTATGGTGCTTTTTGAGATTTGTGTTATGTGTGAAGTACGTTGTCTGCCTTTTGTGTATATGGTAGTGCGTGTTCTGTGGTGTTGGCTGTGTGATTGTGTGTTGTGTTACATGTTTGCGTGCTGTGTTACTGTGTGCTTTTAGCTGTGGAGTCTGTGATCTGCTGGTTTCATGAGCGTGGCTGTGTTTATGTGGTTGTCTGTTTCCTGTGTGTTTTCTACTCTTTCTGTGTTGTGACTCTTGTGTAAGTGATGTGTGCAGTTTGGGTGCGTCATTGTTGTGTGTAGTGCGTGTTGTGTGTATGTTTGGGGAGTGCTGCGTGACTGGTGTGGTTGTGGGTGGTTCTGTGTTGTGTGTTGTGTGCTTGGAGTGTGCCTTTGTGTGTTGTATGTTGGACGTCTTTTGCGTAGCGTGTTGTGTCCGTGGTTGGGAATGTTCTGTGGTCTGTGAATAGTTTTCTGTGTCATGTTCAATGTGTGATGTGACCACACGTGTGTTGCGTGATGTAAAACATATTGTGTTCCCAGTTGCCCGTTTGTTGTTTGTATTGTTAACTGCTTTGTGTACTGTGTGTGTGTTGTTCGTTCTGTGTATTTTATGTGTCGTGCGGGATACCGTGTGTTGCGTCTGATATGCTTTGTGTATCTGTTGTTTGCTTTGCTTTGCATTGCGTGTTCTGTGAGGCTCTGTGTGCTGAAAGTTTTATGTGTGTTTGGTGTGATGTGCCTAGTGTGTGAAGTGCGTGTTCCATAAATTTCGTGATCTTTCTGTTGTGGTTTGTGTGTGTGTTGCACGTCATTTTGCACCTCTTGTGTGTGGTGTGAGTTCTGCATGTGTGATTGTGATTTTCATGTGGTTGTGTTTGAGTGGTTGTGTGGGTGTTTGCTTGTTACGTGTGTGATGTGTAATGTGTTGTCTGCGTGTGGTTGTGCTTGTTCAGCATGCCTCATTGTGTGTGCTGTGTGTTCTCTGAAATGGGATTCGTGTGTGTTGTGAGCCATTATGAGCTCTGACGTGTCTGTCTGGTGTGTGTGCCTTGTGACTTGTGTTGTTACATTTTGGGTTTCGTGTGTGTGCGTTTTGCAGAGTGCAGCCCGTGCATGGATATGAGTGTGGGTTGTCTGTGCGTGAATGTGTGTGTGTGTGGTTTGTAGTGTGTGAAATGTGCACTGTGGGCTTTTTTTGTTGGTTGTGTGTTTTGCGTGTGGTTTTGTATGTGGTGCAACTGCTTTCCGTGTGTGATGGTGATTTGTGTTTGGCTGTGTTTGAGAGGATGTGTGTTTGTTTGGTTGAGTTACGTGTGTGATGTGAGACGTGCTGTCTGTGTGTGATTGTGGTTGTGTAGTGTGCCTCATTGTGTGTGTTGTGTGTACTCACGGAACTGTGGTTTGTGTGAGTTGTGTGCTTTTATGTCCTGTGATGTTTGTGGTGTATGTTGTTTTTTATGTTGTGCCTTGTGCATGTTGAGAGGTCCTGTATGCTCTCGATGTATGTGTTTGTGGGTGTTTACCTGCGTGTGTTGTGGTTGTTCCCTGAGTGTGTGCTGTGTGTGGCTTTTTGTGTGTTATGCAGTGGTTGCATTGTTGTGTGTGTGTGTTGCATTGTTAATGCAGGGTGCGGTGTGTGTTATGAGTTGTGATGTTAATTTCTGTGTGCGATGTTTGTGTGTGCTGTGTGACGAGTTTTTGTTGACTTGTGTTTTTGTGCTTGTGTTGAGTGTATTCTCTGTGTGTTGCATCTTGTGTGTGTGTGTGTTGTGTGGTCTGTGTGTTTTGCAAGTTGTGTGAGATTAATTGTGTGTTATGAATGTTGTGCTTTGTGTATATGTTCTGCGTTTGGCATTGCGCATTCTGTGAGGTTCTGTGTGCTGTATGTATTGTGTGTTTGTAGTGATGTGTGTAGTTTGTGAAATGTGTGTTGCATAAATTCGGAGTTCTTTTCGTTGTGGTTTGTGTGTTTTGCACGTGGGCTTGTATGCATTGTAGGTGTGGTGTGCGTTCAGCATGTGTGACTGTGATTTGTGTGTGGTTGCGTTTGACACGTTGTGTGAGTGGTTGGCTGTTTTGAGTAATGAGTGTAATATGTGAGGTGTGTACTCTGTGGGGTCATGGTCGGTCCGTGAGCCTCACTGTGAGTGTTGTGTTTACTCTGAGAACCGTGGTTCATGTGTATTGTGTGCAGTTATGTTCTCGGGGTGTGGGGGTTTTGATGTTTAGTGTGGTGTGCTGTTTGTGTGTTGAGAGACTTCTGCATTCAAGCGCACTGAAGGGAGCCTCTAAGTGATTGTCCATTTTCTCCACAGGTCTGTTATCCCCCAGGAGGGCCTTGTTCACTGAGGGCGCTCAAAGAGGACGAAAGGAGCCACCTCGTCCCTTTAGTAGCAATGTCCTGGAGATGCCTTTGTAGTAAAGTGACATAAACTGCTGCAGAAGAGCCTTATGCCAAAGTCTGCAGGGGAAACAATCCACCGTGCACTGAGGAGACCCTCCCTGAGAGAACACTACGCTGATCTCCGCATGCATGCCACTTGCTCCTATGTGATATGGAAACCTCTGTAAACATTGCAATAGAAGGCTATACACTTGATCTCTTTAGTGCTTTCTGGGTTTGTTGTGTGTGTAGTGTGCTGTACGTGTGGTTGCTATATGGTAGTGAGTGATTTGTGGTGCTTTTCTGCGATTCTGTGTGTATTCTCTGTTGTGATACGCTGTGTGTGCTGTGTTCCTGTGTGTTTGGCGCTGTGCTGTCTTTTGCCTGTGGGTCTTGCTTGTTTTCTCTGTGTTGGGTGTTGTCCGTGTTGTGCGTATTTTGTACGTAATATGTGTGCTATAGGTTCCTTACAGCTTGATGAGTACACTGCTCTGTGTATTTTTCACTGGGTGGTGTGTTACGTGTGACGCTGGTCTTTGTGAGTTGTGTTGTGTGTGTTGAGTGGCTCTTTGAGCATTGTATGTTTTGCCATTATGATGAGTTATCTGTTGGCGGTTCTGTATGTTGTGTGTTTGGCTTGTGGCATCCAGTCTAATGTTTAGTGTGAAATGTGTCTGGTCTTTCCTTGGTCTGTTGCATTAAGTACTGTGTTGTGGGGTGGGTGAGTGCCGTCTATATGCTTTCTGTGTGTTACATACTGGGTAGAAGTTGTTTGGTCGGTGTAATCTGAGCATTTTGTGTGACGTTGTTTTAGCCTTGTGTCAGACGTGTTGTGTGCATGTGTTTGTTGTGTGTGTGTATGTGGGCTTTGGTTCGTGCTGTCTCCGTGTGGGCCTCTGTGTGATCTGTGTTGTAGGCTTGTGGTTGTGTGTGCTGTGTGTAGTGCATTATATGTGTGTTGCGTGAGTTTTCATCAGTTGTGGAAGGATTTGTATGTGTTGTGTCAGTATTTTGTGTATGATTGTGATTTGTGTGTTGTGTTAGAGAGGTTGTGTGTGTGTGTGTGTGTGTGTGTGTGTGTGTGGCTGTTTGAGTTACGCACATGATGTGAGATGTGTTGACTGTGTGCGGTTGTGCTTGTTTAGTATGTCTCTTGGTGTGCCCAGTACGTAGACTGCGAATGTTTTTCGTGTGTATTGTGAGCAGTTATGTGCCTTGAAGTGTGTGGGGTGTGTATTGTGACTATTGTGTTGCTTATTTCTGTGTTGTGTGTTTGTTCTGCGCAGTTCTCCTGTGTGAGGATGTATGTGTGTTGTGTCTGTGCGTAGTTGTGTGTGTAGTGTGTTAAATGTGTGCTCATTGTCTTCTTTGTTGCTTATGCGCGTTTTGCCTAGGGGTTTGTGAGTGTCGTTTGTGTGTTGTGGTGTTGCGTGTTTTGTATGTGTGACTGTGATTTGTGTGTGGTTGTGTTTCAGTGGTTGAGTGTGTGTGGTTTTTATGTATGCGATGTGAGGTGTGATGTCCATGTGTGCTTGCGCTTGTTTAGTGTGCCTCACTGCGTGTGCTGCACATACTCTCCCAAATGTGACTTTTGTGACTTATGAGAAACATGTGCTTTGTTGTGTGCGGTGTGTGCCCTGTGACTGTTGTTTTGTTACCTTTTGCGCTTTTTTGTGTGTGTGCATTGCGTAGTGGTGCCCGTGTGTATGTATGTGTGTGGGGTGCCTGTGTGCGGTGGTGCGTGGGGTGCTTAGTGTGTGAAATGTGTGCTATGTGCGTTTATTTTTGGTTGTGTGTTTAGGTTGTGGTTTTGTGTGTGTTGTGTGTGTTTTGCGAGTGTGATTGTGATGCGTGTTTGAAAGTTTGTGTGTGCAATTCGTTGTTTTGTGGTGTGTGAGGCGAGATGTGTTGTGTGTGTGTGGTTTTGCTTGTGTAGTGTGCCTCATTGTGTGTGTGGTGTGTACATGGTTAAATGTGGTTTGTGAGAATTGGTTGCCCTTATACGTCCTGTGATGTTAGTGGGGTACGTTGTTTCATACGTTGTGCTGTTTCCGTGTTGAGTCGGGTGTGTTCTCCATATCTTTTATGTTTGTGGGTGTTTACCTGTGTTTGTTGTAGTTATTCCTTTAGTGTGTGTTGTGTGTGGCTTTATGCGTGGTAGGTAGTGGTTACGTCGGTGTGCTCTGACGTTAATGCAGGTTGTTGTGTGTGCTATGAGTTGTGATGTGTAATTTGTGTGTGTTGCTTGCGTGTGTAGTACGATGTATTTTTCTGTGATTTGTGGATTATTTTGTGTGTTGTGGTAATGTACTGATGTGCTTGTTTTAATGTGTGTGTTGTGTGTGCCATGTTTGTTTTGCGCGTCTTTTTTGTGATGTGTATGGTGCTTTTTGAGTTTTGTGTTATGTGTGAAGTACGTTGTCTGCCTTTTGTGTATATGGTAGTGCGTGTTCTGTGGTGTTGGCTGTGTGATTGTGTGTTGTGTTACATGTTTGCGTGCTGTGTTACTGTGTGCTTTTAGCTGTGAAGTCTGTGATCTGCTGGTTTCATGAGCGTGGCTGTGTTTATGTGGTTGTCTGTTTCCTGTGTGTTTTCTACTCTTTCTGTGTTGTGACTCTTGTGTAAGTGATGTGTGCAGTTTGGGTGCGTCATTGTTGTGTGTAGTGCGTGTTGTGTGTATGTTTGGGGAGTGCTGCGTGACTGGTGTGGTTGTGGGTGGTTCTGTGTTGTGTGTTGTGTGCTTGGAGTGTGCCTTTGTGTGTTGTATGTTGGACGTCTTTTGCGTAGCGTGTTGTGTCCGTGGTTGGGAATGTTCTGTGGTCTGTGAATAGTTTTCTGTGTCATGTTCAATGTGTGATGTGACCACACGTGTGTTGCGTGATGTAAAACATATTGTGTTCCCAGTTGCCCGTTTGTTGTTTGTATTGTTAACTGCTTTGTGTACTGTGTGTGTGTTGTTCGTTCTGTGTATTTTATGTGTCGTGCGGGATACCGTGTGTTGCATCTGATATGCTTTGTGTATCTGTTGTTTGCTTTGCTTTGCATTGCGTGTTCTGTGAGGCTCTGTGTGCTGAAAGTTTTATGTGTGTTTGGTGTGATGTGCCTAGTGTGTGAAGTGCGTGTTCCATAAATTTCGTGATCTTTCTGTTGTGGTTTGTGTGTGTGTTGCACGTCATTTTGCACCTCTTGTGTGTGGTGTGAGTTCTGCATGTGTGATTGTGATTTTCATGTGGTTGTGTTTGAGTGGTTGTGTGGGTGTTTGCTTGTTACGTGTGTGATGTGTAATGTGTTGTCTGCGTGTGGTTGTGCTTGTTCAGCATGCCTCATTGTGTGTGCTGTGTGTTCTCTGAAATGGGATTCGTGTGTGTTGTGAGCCATTATGAGCTCTGACGTGTCTGTCTGGTGTGTGTGCCTTGTGACTTGTGTTGTTACATTTTGGGTTTCGTGTGTGTGCGTTTTGCAGAGTGCAGCCCGTGCATGGATATGAGTGTGGGTTGTCTGTGCGTGAATGTGTGTGTGTGTGGTTTGTAGTGTGTGAAATGTGCACTGTGGGCTTTTTTTGTTGGTTGTGTGTTTTGCGTGTGGTTTTGTATGTGGTGCAACTGCTTTCCGTGTGTGATGGTGATTTGTGTTTGGCTGTGTTTGAGAGGATGTGTGTTTGTTTGGTTGAGTTACGTGTGTGATGTGAGACGTGCTGTCTGTGTGTGATTGTGGTTGTGTAGTGTGCCTCATTGTGTGTGTTGTGTGTACTCACGGAACTGTGGTTTGTGTGAGTTGTGTGCTTTTATGTCCTGTGATGTTTGTGGTGTATGTTGTTTTTTATGTTGTGATTTGTGCATGTTGAGAGGTCCTGTATGCTCTCGATGTATGTGTTTGTGGGTGTTTACCTGCGTGTGTTGTGGTTGTTCCCTGAGTGTGTGCTGTGTGTGGCTTTTTGTGTGTTATGCAGTGGTTGCATTGTTGTGTGTGTGTGTTGCATTGTTAATGCAGGGTGCGGTGTGTGTTATGAGTTGTGATGTTAATTTCTGTGTGCGATGTTTGTGTGTGCTGTGTGACGAGTTTTTGTTGACTTGTGTTTTTGTGCTTGTGTTGAGTGTATTCTCTGTGTGTTGCATCTTGTGTGTGTGTGTGTTGTGTGGTCTGTGTGTTTTGCAAGTTGTGTGAGATTAATTGTGTGTTATGAATGCTGTGCTTTGTGTATATGTTCTGCGTTTGGCATTGCGCATTCTGTGAGGTTCTGTGTGC
The DNA here is from genome assembly GCF_030020395.1 of Manis pentadactyla. Taxonomy (NCBI): domain Eukaryota; kingdom Metazoa; phylum Chordata; class Mammalia; order Pholidota; family Manidae; genus Manis; species Manis pentadactyla. The sequence continues at coordinate 80,067,921 of NC_080030.1, read as the reverse complement.
TGTATGTATTGTGTGTTTGTAGTGATGTGTGTAGTTTGTGAAATGTGTGTTGCATAAATTCGGAGTTCTTTTCGTTGTGGTTTGTGTGTTTTGCACGTGGGCTTGTATGCATTGTAGGTGTGGTGTGCGTTCAGCATGTGTGACTGTGATTTGTGTGTGGTTGCGTTTGACACGTTGTGTGAGTGGTTGGCTGTTTTGAGTAATGAGTGTAATATGTGAGGTGTGTACTCTGTGGGGTCATGGTCGGTCCGTGAGCCTCACTGTGAGTGTTGTGTTTACTCTGAGAACCGTGGTTCATGTGTATTGTGTGCAGTTATGTTCTCGGGGTGTGGGGGTTTTGATGTTTAGTGTGGTGTGCTGTTTGTGTGTTGAGAGACTTCTGCATTCAAGCGCACTGAAGGGAGCCTCTAAGTGATTGTCCATTTTCTCCACAGGTCTGTTATCCCCCAGGAGGGCCTTGTTCACTGAGGGCGCTCAAAGAGGACGAAAGGAGCCACCTCGTCCCTTTAGTAGCAATGTCCTGGAGATGCCTTTGTAGTAAAGTGACATAAACTGCTGCAGAAGAGCCTTATGCCAAAGTCTGCAGGGGAAACAATCCACCGTGCACTGAGGAGACCCTCCCTGAGAGAACACTACGCTGATCTCCGCATGCATGCCACTTGCTCCTATGTGATATGGAAACCTCTGTAAACATTGCAATAGAAGGCTATACACTTGATCTCTTTAGTGCTTTCTGGGTTTGTTGTGTGTGTAGTGTGCTGTACGTGTGGTTGCTATATGGTAGTGAGTGATTTGTGGTGCTTTTCTGCGATTCTGTGTGTATTCTCTGTTGTGATACGCTGTGTGTGCTGTGTTCCTGTGTGTTTGGCGCTGTGCTGTCTTTTGCCTGTGGGTCTTGCTTGTTTTCTCTGTGTTGGGTGTTGTCCGTGTTGTGCGTATTTTGTACGTAATATGTGTGCTATAGGTTCCTTACAGCTTGATGAGTACACTGCTCTGTGTATTTTTCACTGGGTGGTGTGTTACGTGTGACGCTGGTCTTTGTGAGTTGTGTTGTGTGTGTTGAGTGGCTCTTTGAGCATTGTATGTTTTGCCATTATGATGAGTTATCTGTTGGCGGTTCTGTATGTTGTGTGTTTGGCTTGTGGCATCCAGTCTAATGTTTAGTGTGAAATGTGTCTGGTCTTTCCTTGGTCTGTTGCATTAAGTACTGTGTTGTGGGGTGGGTGAGTGCCGTCTATATGCTTTCTGTGTGTTACATACTGGGTAGAAGTTGTTTGGTCGGTGTAATCTGAGCATTTTGTGTGACGTTGTTTTAGCCTTGTGTCAGACGTGTTGTGTGCATGTGTTTGTTGTGTGTGTGTATGTGGGCTTTGGTTCGTGCTGTCTCCGTGTGGGCCTCTGTGTGATCTGTGTTGTAGGCTTGTGGTTGTGTGTGCTGTGTGTAGTGCATTATATGTGTGTTGCGTGAGTTTTCATCACTTGTGGAAGGATTTGTATGTGTTGTGTCAGTATTTTGTGTATGATTGTGATTTGTGTGTTGTGTTAGAGAGGTTGTGTGTGTGTGTGTGTGTGTGTGTGTGTGTGTGGCTGTTTGAGTTACGCACATGATGTGAGATGTGTTGACTGTGTGCGGTTGTGCTTGTTTAGTATGTCTCTTGGTGTGCCCAGTACGTAGACTGCGAATGTTTTTCGTGTGTATTGTGAGCAGTTATGTGCCTTGAAGTGTGTGGTGTGTGTATTGTGACTATTGTGTTGCTTATTTCTGTGTTGTGTGTTTGTTCTGCGCAGTTCTCCTGTGTGAGGATGTATGTGTGTTGTGTCTGTGCGTAGTTGTGTGTGTAGTGTGTTAAATGTGTGCTCATTGTCTTCTTTGTTGCTTATGCGCGTTTTGCCTAGGGGTTTGTGAGTGTCGTTTGTGTGTTGTGGTGTTGCGTGTTTTGTATGTGTGACTGTGATTTGTGTGTGGTTGTGTTTCAGTGGTTGAGTGTGTGTGGTTTTTATGTATGCGATGTGAGGTGTGATGTCCATGTGTGCTTGCGCTTGTTTAGTGTGCCTCACTGCGTGTGCTGCACATACTCTCCCAAATGTGACTTTTGTGACTTATGAGAAACATGTGCTTTGTTGTGTGCGGTGTGTGCCCTGTGACTGTTGTTTTGTTACCTTTTGCGCTTTTTTGTGTGTGTGCATTGCGTAGTGGTGCCCGTGTGTATGTATGTGTGTGGGGTGCCTGTGTGCGGTGGTGCGTGGGGTGCTTAGTGTGTGAAATGTGTGCTATGTGCGTTTATTTTTGGTTGTGTGTTTAGGTTGTGGTTTTGTGTGTGTTGTGTGTGTTTTGCGAGTGTGATTGTGATGCGTGTTTGAAAGTTTGTGTGTGCAATTCGTTGTTTTGTGGTGTGTGAGGCGAGATGTGTTGTGTGTGTGTGGTTTTGCTTGTGTAGTGTGCCTCATTGTGTGTGTGGTGTGTACATGGTTAAATGTGGTTTGTGAGAATTGGTTGCCCTTATACGTCCTGTGATGTTAGTGGGGTACGTTGTTTCATACGTTGTGCTGTTTCCGTGTTGAGTCGGGTGTGTTCTCCATATCTTTTATGTTTGTGGGTGTTTACCTGTGTTTGTTGTAGTTATTCCTTTAGTGTGTGTTGTGTGTGGCTTTATGCGTGGTAGGTAGTGGTTACGTCGGTGTGCTCTGACGTTAATGCAGGTTGTTGTGTGTGCTATGAGTTGTGATGTGTAATTTGTGTGTGTTGCTTGCGTGTGTAGTACGATGTATTTTTCTGTGATTTGTGGATTATTTTGTGTGTTGTGGTAATGTACTGATGTGCTTGTTTTAATGTGTGTGTTGTGTGTGCCATGTTTGTTTTGCGCGTCTTTTTTGTGATGTGTATGGTGCTTTTTGAGTTTTGTGTTATGTGTGAAGTACGTTGTCTGCCTTTTGTGTATATGGTAGTGCGTGTTCTGTGGTGTTGGCTGTGTGATTGTGTGTTGTGTTACATGTTTGCGTGCTGTGTTACTGTGTGCTTTTAGCTGTGAAGTCTGTGATCTGCTGGTTTCATGAGCGTGGCTGTGTTTATGTGGTTGTCTGTTTCCTGTGTGTTTTCTACTCTTTCTGTGTTGTGACTCTTGTGTAAGTGATGTGTGCAGTTTGGGTGCGTCATTGTTGTGTGTAGTGCGTGTTGTGTGTATGTTTGGGGAGTGCTGCGTGACTGGTGTGGTTGTGGGTGGTTCTGTGTTGTGTGTTGTGTGCTTGGAGTGTGCCTTTGTGTGTTGTATGTTGGACGTCTTTTGCGTAGCGTGTTGTGTCCGTGGTTGGGAATGTTCTGTGGTCTGTGAATAGTTTTCTGTGTCATGTTCAATGTGTGATGTGACCACACGTGTGTTGCGTGATGTAAAACATATTGTGTTCCCAGTTGCCCGTTTGTTGTTTGTATTGTTAACTGCTTTGTGTACTGTGTGTGTGTTGTTCGTTCTGTGTATTTTATGTGTCGTGCGGGATACCGTGTGTTGCATCTGATATGCTTTGTGTATCTGTTGTTTGCTTTGCTTTGCATTGCGTGTTCTGTGAGGCTCTGTGTGCTGAAAGTTTTATGTGTGTTTGGTGTGATGTGCCTAGTGTGTGAAGTGCGTGTTCCATAAATTTCGTGATCTTTCTGTTGTGGTTTGTGTGTGTGTTGCACGTCATTTTGCACCTCTTGTGTGTGGTGTGAGTTCTGCATGTGTGATTGTGATTTTCATGTGGTTGTGTTTGAGTGGTTGTGTGGGTGTTTGCTTGTTACGTGTGTGATGTGTAATGTGTTGTCTGCGTGTGGTTGTGCTTGTTCAGCATGCCTCATTGTGTGTGCTGTGTGTTCTCTGAAATGGGATTCGTGTGTGTTGTGAGCCATTATGAGCTCTGACGTGTCTGTCTGGTGTGTGTGCCTTGTGACTTGTGTTGTTACATTTTGGGTTTCGTGTGTGTGCGTTTTGCAGAGTGCAGCCCGTGCATGGATATGAGTGTGGGTTGTCTGTGCGTGAATGTGTGTGTGTGTGGTTTGTAGTGTGTGAAATGTGCACTGTGGGCTTTTTTTGTTGGTTGTGTGTTTTGCGTGTGGTTTTGTATGTGGTGCAACTGCTTTCCGTGTGTGATGGTGATTTGTGTTTGGCTGTGTTTGAGAGGATGTGTGTTTGTTTGGTTGAGTTACGTGTGTGATGTGAGACGTGCTGTCTGTGTGTGATTGTGGTTGTGTAGTGTGCCTCATTGTGTGTGTTGTGTGTACTCACGGAACTGTGGTTTGTGTGAGTTGTGTGCTTTTATGTCCTGTGATGTTTGTGGTGTATGTTGTTTTTTATGTTGTGATTTGTGCATGTTGAGAGGTCCTGTATGCTCTCGATGTATGTGTTTGTGGGTGTTTACCTGCGTGTGTTGTGGTTGTTCCCTGAGTGTGTGCTGTGTGTGGCTTTTTGTGTGTTATGCAGTGGTTGCATTGTTGTGTGTGTGTGTTGCATTGTTAATGCAGGGTGCGGTGTGTGTTATGAGTTGTGATGTTAATTTCTGTGTGCGATGTTTGTGTGTGCTGTGTGACGAGTTTTTGTTGACTTGTGTTTTTGTGCTTGTGTTGAGTGTATTCTCTGTGTGTTGCATCTTGTGTGTGTGTGTGTTGTGTGGTCTGTGTGTTTTGCAAGTTGTGTGAGATTAATTGTGTGTTATGAATGCTGTGCTTTGTGTATATGTTCTGCGTTTGGCATTGCGCATTCTGTGAGGTTCTGTGTGCTGTATGTATTGTGTGTTTGTAGTGATGTGTGTAGTTTGTGAAATGTGTGTTGCATAAATTCGGAGTTCTTTTCGTTGTGGTTTGTGTGTTTTGCACGTGGGCTTGTATGCATTGTAGGTGTGGTGTGCGTTCAGCATGTGTGACTGTGATTTGTGTGTGGTTGCGTTTGACACGTTGTGTGAGTGGTTGGCTGTTTTGAGTAATGAGTGTAATATGTGAGGTGTGTACTCTGTGGGGTCATGGTCGGTCCGTGAGCCTCACTGTGAGTGTTGTGTTTACTCTGAGAACCGTGGTTCATGTGTATTGTGTGCAGTTATGTTCTCGGGGTGTGGGGGTTTTGATGTTTAGTGTGGTGTGCTGTTTGTGTGTTGAGAGACTTCTGCATTCAAGCGCACTGAAGGGAGCCTCTAAGTGATTGTCCATTTTCTCCACAGGTCTGTTATCCCCCAGGAGGGCCTTGTTCACTGAGGGCGCTCAAAGAGGACGAAAGGAGCCACCTCGTCCCTTTAGTAGCAATGTCCTGGAGATGCCTTTGTAGTAAAGTGACATAAACTGCTGCAGAAGAGCCTTATGCCAAAGTCTGCAGGGGAAACAATCCACCGTGCACTGAGGAGACCCTCCCTGAGAGAACACTACGCTGATCTCCGCATGCATGCCACTTGCTCCTATGTGATATGGAAACCTCTGTAAACATTGCAATAGAAGGCTATACACTTGATCTCTTTAGTGCTTTCTGGGTTTGTTGTGTGTGTAGTGTGCTGTACGTGTGGTTGCTATATGGTAGTGAGTGATTTGTGGTGCTTTTCTGCGATTCTGTGTGTATTCTCTGTTGTGATACGCTGTGTGTGCTGTGTTCCTGTGTGTTTGGCGCTGTGCTGTCTTTTGCCTGTGGGTCTTGCTTGTTTTCTCTGTGTTGGGTGTTGTCCGTGTTGTGCGTATTTTGTACGTAATATGTGTGCTATAGGTTCCTTACAGCTTGATGAGTACACTGCTCTGTGTATTTTTCACTGGGTGGTGTGTTACGTGTGACGCTGGTCTTTGTGAGTTGTGTTGTGTGTGTTGAGTGGCTCTTTGAGCATTGTATGTTTTGCCATTATGATGAGTTATCTGTTGGCGGTTCTGTATGTTGTGTGTTTGGCTTGTGGCATCCAGTCTAATGTTTAGTGTGAAATGTGTCTGGTCTTTCCTTGGTCTGTTGCATTAAGTACTGTGTTGTGGGGTGGGTGAGTGCCGTCTATATGCTTTCTGTGTGTTACATACTGGGTAGAAGTTGTTTAGTCGGTGTAATCTGAGCATTTTGTGTGACGTTGTTTTAGCCTTGTGTCAGACGTGTTGTGTGCATGTGTTTGTTGTGTGTGTGTATGTGGGCTTTGGTTCGTGCTGTCTCCGTGTGGGCCTCTGTGTGATCTGTGTTGTAGGCTTGTGGTTGTGTGTGCTGTGTGTAGTGCATTATATGTGTGTTGCGTGAGTTTTCATCAGTTGTGGAAGGATTTGTATGTGTTGTGTCAGTATTTTGTGTATGATTGTGATTTGTGTGTTGTGTTAGAGAGGTTGTGTGTGTGTGTGGCTGTTAGAGTTATGCACATGATGTGAGATGTGTTGACTGTGTGCGGTTGTGCTTGTTTAGTATGTCTCTTGGTGTGCCCAGTACGTAGACTGCGAATGTTTTTCGTGTGTATTGTGAGCAGTTATGTGCCTTGAAGTGTGTGGTGTGTGTATTGTGACTATTGTGTTGCTTATTTCTGTGTTGTGTGTTTGTTCTGCGCAGTTCTCCTGTGTGAGGATGTATGTGTGTTGTGTCTGTGCGTAGTTGTGTGGGTAGTGTGTTAAATGTGTGCTCATTGTCTTCTTTGTTGCTTATGCGCGTTTTGCCTAGGGGTTTGTGAGTGTCGTTTGTGTGTTGTGGTGTTGCGTGTTTTGTATGTGTGACTGTGATTTGTGTGTGGTTGTGTTTCAGTGGTTGAGTGTGTGTGGATTTTATGTATGCGATGTGAGGTGTGATGTCCATGTGTGCTTGCGCTTGTTTAGTGTGCCTCACTGCGTGTGCTGCACATACTCTCCCAAATGTGACTTTTGTGACTTATGAGAAACATGTGCTTTGTTGTGTGCGGTGTGTGCCCTGTGACTGTTGTTTTGTTACCTTTTGCGCTTTTTTGTGTGTGTGCATTGCGTAGTGGTGCCCGTGTGTATGTATGTGTGTGGGGTGCCTGTGTGCGGTGGTGCGTGGGGTGCTTAGTGTGTGAAATGTGTGCTATGTGCGTTTATTTTTGGTTGTGTGTTTAGGTTGTGGTTTTGTGTGTGTTGTGTGTGTTTTGCGAGTGTGATTGTGATGCGTGTTTGAAAGTTTGTGTGTGCAATTCGTTGTTTTGTGGTGTGTGAGGCGAGATGTGTTGTGTGTGTGTGGTTTTGCTTGTGTAGTGTGCCTCATTGTGTGTGTGGTGTGTACATGGTTAAATGTGGTTTGTGAGAATTGGTTGCCCTTATACGTCCTGTGATGTTAGTGGGGTACGTTGTTTCATACGTTGTGCTGTTTCCGTGTTGAGTCGGGTGTGTTCTCCATATCTTTTATGTTTGTGGGTGTTTACCTGTGTTTGTTGTAGTTATTCCTTTAGTGTGTGTTGTGTGTGGCTTTATGCGTGGTAGGTAGTGGTTACGTCGGTGTGCTCTGACGTTAATGCAGGTTGTTGTGTGTGCTATGAGTTGTGATGTGTAATTTGTGTGTGTTGCTTGCGTGTGTTGTACGATGTATATTTCTGTGATTTGTGGATTATTTTGTGTGTTGTGGTAATGTACTGATGTGCTTGTTTTAATGTGTGTGTTGTGTGTGCCATGTTTGTTTTGCGCGTCTTTTTTGTGATGTGTATGGTGCTTTTTGAGTTTTGTGTTATGTGTGAAGTACGTTGTCTGCCTTTTGTGTATATGGTAGTGCGTGTTCTGTGGTGTTGGCTGTGTGATTGTGTGTTGTGTTACATGTTTGCGTGCTGTGTTATTGTGTGCTTTTAGCTGTGAAGTCTGTGATCTGCTGGTTTCATGAGCGTGGCTGTGTTTATGTGGTTGTCTGTTTCCTGTGTGTTTTCTACTCTTTCTGTGTTGTGACTCTTGTGTAAGTGATGTGTGCAGTTTGGGTGCGTCGTTGTTGTGTGTAGTGCGTGTTGTGTGTATGTTTGGGGAGTGCTGCGTGACTGGTGTGGTTGTGGGTGGTTCTGTGTTGTGTGTTGTGTGCTTGGAGTGTGCCTTTGTGTGTTGTATGTTGGACGTCTTTTGCGTAGCGTGTTGTGTCCGTGGTTGGGAATGTTCTGTGGTCTGTGAATAGTTTTCTGTGTCATGTTCAATGTGTGATGTGACCACACGTGTGTTGCGTGATGTACAACATATTGTGTTCCCAGTTGCCCGTTTGTTGTTTGTATTGTTAACTGCTTTGTGTACTGTGTGTGTGTTGTTCGTTCTGTGTATTTTATGTGTCGTGCGGGATACCGTGTGTTGCGTCTGATATGCTTTGTATATCTGTTGTTTGCTTTGCGTTGCATTGCGTGTTCTGTGAGGCTCTGTGTGCTGAAAGTTTTATGTTTGTTTGGTGTGATGTGCCTAGTGTGTGAAGTGCGTGTTCCATAAATTCCGTGATCTTTCTGTTGTGGTTTGTGTGTGTGTTGCACGTCATTTTGCACCTCTTGTGTGTGGTGTGAGTTCTGCATGTGTGATTGTGATTTTCATGTGGTTGTGTTTGAGTGGTTGTGTGGGTGTTTGCTTGTTACGTGTGTGATGTGTAATGTGTTGTCTGCGTGTGGTTGTGCTTGTTCAGCATGCCTCATTGTGTGTGCTGTGTGTTCTCTGAAATGGGATTCGTGTGTGTTGTGAGCCATTATGAGCTCTGACGTGTCTGTCTGGTGTGTGTGCCTTGTGACTTGTGTTGTTACATTTTGGGTTTCGTGTGTGTGCGTTTTGCAGAGTGCAGCCCGTGCATGGATATGAGTGTGGGTTGTCTGTGCGTGAATGTGTGTGTGTGTGGTTTGTAGTGTGTGAAATGTGCACTGTGGGCTTTTTTTGTTGGTTGTGTGTTTTGCATGTGGTTTTGTATGTGGTGCAACTGCTTTCCGTGTGTGATGGTGATTTGTGTTTGGCTGGGTTTGAGAGGATGTGTGTTTGTTTGGTTGAGTTACGTGTGTGATGTGAGACGTGCTGTCTGTGTGTGATTGTGGTTGTGTAGTGTGCCTCATTGTGTGTGTTGTGTGTACTCACGGAACTGTGGTTTGTGTGAGTTGTGTGCTTTTATGTCCTGTGATGTTTGTGGTGTATGTTGTTTTTTATGTTGTGCCTTGTGCATGTTGAGAGGTCCTGTATGCTCTCAATGTATGTGTTTGTGGGTGTTTACCTGCGTGTGTTGTGGTTGTTCCCTGAGTGTGTGCTGTGTGTGGTTTTCTGTGTGTTATGCAGTGGTTGCATTGTTGTGTGTGTGTGTTGCATTGTTAATGCAGGGTGCGGTGTGTGTTATGAGTTGTGATGTTAATTTCTGTGTGCGATGTTTGTGTGTGCTGTGTGACGAGTTTTTGTTGACTTGTGTTTTTGTGCTTGTGTTGAGTGTATTCTCTGTGTGTTGCATCTTGTGTGTGTGTGTGTTGTGTGGTCTGTGTGTTTTGCAAGTTGTGTGAGATTAATTGTGTGTTATGAATGCTGTGCTTTGTGTATATGTTCTGCGTTTGGCATTGCGCATTCTGTGAGGCTCTGTGTGCTGTATGTATTGTGTGTGTTTGTAGTGATGTGTGTAGTTTGTGAAATGTGTGTTGCATAAATTCGGAGTTCTTTTCGTTGTGGTTTGTGTGTTTTGCACGTGGGCTTGTATGCATTGTAGGTGTGGTGTGCGTTCAGCATGTGTGACTGTGATTTGTGTGTGGTTGCGTTTGACACGTTGTGTGAGTGGTTGGCTGTTTTGAGTAATGAGTGTAATATGTGAGGTGTGTACTCTGTGGGGTCATGGTCGGTCCGTGAGCCTCACTGTGAGTGTTGTGTTTACTCTGAGAACCGTGGTTCATGTGTATTGTGTGCAGTTATGTTCTCGGGGTGTGGGGGTTTTGATGTTTAGTGTGGTGTGCTGTTTGTGTGTTGAGAGACTTCTGCATTCAAGCGCACTGAAGGGAGCCTCTAAGTGATTGTCCATTTTCTCCACAGGTCTGTTATCCCCCGGGAGGGCCTTGTTCACTGAGGGCGCTCAAAGAGGACGAAAGGAGCCACCTCGTCCCTTTAATAGCAATGTCCTGGAGATGCCTTTGTAGTAAAGTGACATAAACTGCTGCAGAAGAGCCTTATGCCAAAGTCTGCAGGGGAAACAATCCACCGTGCACTGAGGAGACCCTCCCTGAGAGAACACTACGCTGATCTCCGCATGCATGCCACTTGCTCCTATGTGATATGGAAACCTCTGTAAACATTGCAATAGAAGGCTATACACTTGATCTCTTTAGTGCTTTCTGGGTTTGTTGTGTGTGTAGTGTGCTGTACGTGTGGTTGCTATATGGTAGTGAGTGATTTGTGGTGCTTTTCTGCGATTCTGTGTGTATTCTCTGTTGTGATACGCTGTGTGTGCTGTGTTCCTGTGTGTTTGGCGCTGTGCTGTCTTTTGCCTGTGGGTCTTGCTTGTTTCCTCTGTGTTGGGTGTTGTCCGTGTTGTGCGTATTTTGTACGTAATATGTGTGCTATAGGTTCCTTACAGCTTGATGAGTACACTGCTCTGTGTATTTTTCACTGGGTGGTGTGTTACGTGTGACGCTGGTCTTTGTGAGTTGTGTTGTGTGTGTTGAGTGGCTCTTTGAGCATTGTATGTTTTGCCATTATGATGAGTTATCTGTTGGCGGTTCTGTATGTTGTGTGTTTGGCTTGTGGCATCCAGTCTAATGTTTAGTGTGAAATGTGTCTGGTCTTTCCTTGGTCTGTTGCATTAAGTACTGTGTTGTGGGGTGGGTGAGTGCCGTCTATATGCTTTCTGTGTGTTACATACTGGGTAGAAGTTGTTTGGTCGGTGTAATCTGAGCATTTTGTGTGACGTTGTTTTAGCCTTGTGTCAGACGTGTTGTGTGCATGTGTTTGTTGTGTGTGTGTATGTGGGCTTTGGTTCGTGCTGTCTCCGTGTGGGCCTCTGTGTGATCTGTGTTGTAGGCTTGTGGTTGTGTGTGCTGTGTGTAGTGCATTATATGTGTGTTGCGTGAGTTTTCATCACTTGTGGAAGGATTTGTATGTGTTGTGTCAGTATTTTGTGTATGATTGTGATTTGTGTGTTGTGTTAGAGAGGTTGTGTGTGTGTGTGTGGCTGTTAGAGTTATGCACATGATGTGAGATGTGTTGACTGTGTGCGGTTGTGCTTGTTTAGAATGTCTCTTGGTGTGCCCAGTACGTAGACTGCGAATGTTTTTCGTGTGTATTGTGAGCAGTTATGTGCCTTGAAGTGTGTGGTGTGTGTATTGTGACTATTGTGCTGCTTATTTCTGTGTTGTGTGTTTGTTCTGCGCAGTTCTCCTGTGTGAGGATGTATGTGTGTTGTGTCTGTGCGTAGTTGTGTGTGTAGTGTGTTAAATGTGTGCTCATTGTCTTCTTTGTTGCTTATGCGCGTTTTGCCTAGGGGTTTGTGAGTGTCGTTTGTGTGTTGTGGTGTTGCGTGTTTTGTATGTGTGACTGTGATTTGTGTGTGGTTGTGTTTCAGTGGTTGAGTGTGTGTGGTTTTTATGTATGCGATGTGAGGTGTGATGTCCATGTGTGCTTGCGCTTGTTTAGTGTGCCTCACTGCGTGTGCTGCACATACTCTCCCAAATGTGACTTTTGTGACTTATGAGAAACATGTGCTTTGTTGTGTGCGGTGTGTGCCCTGTGACTGTTGTTTTGTTACCTTTTGCGCTTTTTTGTGTGTGTGCATTGCGTAGTGGTGCCCATGTGTATGTATGTGTGTGGGGTGCCTGTGTGCGGTGGTGCGTGGGGTGCTTAGTGTGTGAAATGTGTGCTATGTGCGTTTATTTTTGGTTGTGTGTTTAGGTTGTGGTTTTGTGTGTGTTGTGTGTGTTTTGCGAGTGTGATTGTGATGCGTGTTTGAAAGTTTGTGTGTGCAATTCGTTGTTTTGTGGTGTGTGAGGCGAGATGTGTTGTGTGTGTGTGGTTTTGCTTGTGTAGTGTGCCTCATTGTGTGTGTGGTGTGTACATGGTTAAATGTGGTTTGTGAGAATTGGTTGCCCTTATACGTCCTGTGATGTTAGTGGGGTACGTTGTTTCATACGTTGTGCTGTTTCCGTGTTGAGTCGGGTGTGTTCTCCATATCTTTTATGTTTGTGGGTGTTTACCTGTGTTTGTTGTAGTTATTCCTTTAGTGTGTGTTGTGTGTGGCTTTATGCGTGGTAGGTAGTGGTTACGTCGGTGTGCTCTGACGTTAATGCAGGTTGTTGTGTGTGCTATGAGTTGTGATGTGTAATCTGTGTGTGTTGCTTGCGTGTGTTGTACGATGTATTTTTCTGTGATTTGTGGATTATTTTGTGTGTTGTGGTAATGTACTGATGTGCTTGTTTTAATGTGTGTGTTGTGTGTGCCATGTTTGTTTTGCACGTCTTTTTTGTGATGTGTATGGTGCTTTTTGAGTTTTGTGTTATGTGTGAAGTACGTTGTCTGCCTTTTGTGTATATGGTAGTGCGTGTTCTGTGGTGTTGGCTGTGTGATTGTGTGTTGTGTTACATGTTTGCGTGCTGTGTTATTGTGTGCTTTTAGCTGTGAAGTCTGTGATCTGCTGGTTTCATGAGCGTGGCTGTGTTTATGTGGTTGTCTGTTTCCTGTGTGTTTTCTACTCTTTCTGTGTTGTGACTCTTGTGTAAGTGATGTGTGCAGTTTGCGTGCGTCGTTGTTGTGTGTAGTGCGTGTTGTGTGTATGTTTGGGGAGTGCTGCGTGACTGGTGTGGTTGTGGGTGGTTCTGTGTTGTGTGTTGTGTGCTTGGAGTGTGCCTTTGTGTGTTGTATGTTTGACGTCTTTTGCGTAGCGTGTTGTGTCCGTGGTTGGGAATGTTCTGTGGTCTGTGAATAGTTTTCTGTGTCATGTTCAATGTGTGATGTGACCACACGTGTGTTGCGTGATGTACAACATATTGTGTTCCCAGTTGCCCGTTTGTTGTTTGTATTGTTAACTGCTTTGTGTACTGTGTGTGTGTTGTTCGTTCTGTGTATTTTATGTGTCGTGCGGGATACCGTGTGTTGCGTCTGATATGCTTTGTATATCTGTTGTTTGCTTTGCTTTGCATTGCGTGTTCTGTGAGGCTCTGTGTGCTGAAAGTTTTATGTGTGTTTGGTGTGATGTGCCTAGTGTGTGAAGTGCGTGTTCCATAAATTCCGTGATCTTTCTGTTGTGGTTTGTGTGTGTGTTGCACGTCATTTTGCACCTCTTGTGTGTGGTGTGAGTTCTGCATGTGTGATTGTGATTTTCATGTGGTTGTGTTTGAGTGGTTGTGTGGGTGTTTGCTTGTTACGTGTGTGATGTGTAATGTGTTGTCTGCGTGTGGTTGTGCTTGTTCAGCATGCCTCATTGTGTGTGCTGTGTGTTCTCTGAAATGGGATTCGTGTGTGTTGTGAGCCATTATGAGCTCTGACGTGTCTGTCTGGTGTGTGTGCCTTGTGACTTGTGTTGTTACATTTTGGGTTTCGTGTGTGTGCGTTTTGCAGAGTGCAGCCCGTGCATGGATATGAGTGTGGGTTGTCTGTGCGTGAATGTGTGTGTGTGTGGTTTGTAGTGTGTGAAATGTGCACTGTGGGCTTTTTTTGTTGGTTGTGTGTTTTGCGTGTGGTTTTGTATGTGGTGCAACTGCTTTCCGTGTGTGATGGTGATTTGTGTTTGGCTGGGTTTGAGAGGATGTGTGTTTGTTTGGTTGAGTTACGTGTGTGATGTGAGACGTGCTGTCTGTGTGTGATTGTGGTTGTGTAGTGTGCCTCATTGTGTGTGTTGTGTGTACTCACGGAACTGTGGTTTGTGTGAGTTGTGTGCTTTTATGTCCTGTGATGTTTGTGGTGTATGTTGTTTTTTATGTTGTGCCTTGTGCATGTTGAGAGGTCCTGTATGCTCTCGATGTATGTGTTTGTGGGTGTTTACCTGCGTGTGTTGTGGTTGTTCCCTGAGTGTGTGCTGTGTGTGGCTTTTTGTGTGTTATGCAGTGGTTGCATTGTTGTGTGTGTGTGTGTTGCATTGTTAATGCAGGGTGCGGTGTGTGTTATGAGTTGTGATGTTAATTTCTGTGTGCGATGTTTGTGTGTGCTGTGTGACGAGTTTTTGTTGACTTGTGTTTTTGTGCTTGTGTTGAGTGTATTCTCTGTGTGTTGCATCTTGTGTGTGTGTGTGTTGTGTGGTCTGTGTGTTTTGCAAGTTGTGTGAGATTAATTGTGTGTTATGAATGCTGTGCTTTGTGTATATGTTCTGCGTTTGGCATTGCGCATTCTGTGAGGCTCTGTGTGCTGTATGTATTGTGTGTGTTTGTAGTGATGTGTGTAGTTTGTGAAATGTGTGTTGCATAAATTCGGAGTTCTTTTCGTTGTGGTTTGTGTGTTTTGCACGTGGGCTTGTATGCATTGTAGGTGTGGTGTGCGTTCAGCATGTGTGACTGTGATTTGTGTGTGGTTGCGTTTGACACGTTGTGTGAGTGGTTGGCTGTTTTGAGTAATGAGTGTAATATGTGAGGTGTGTACTCTGTGGGGTCATGGTCGGTCCGTGAGCCTCACTGTGAGTGTTGTGTTTACTCTGAGAACCGTGGTTCATGTGTATTGTGTGCAGTTATGTTCTCGGGGTGTGGGGGTTTTGATGTTTAGTGTGGTGTGCTGTTTGTGTGTTGAGAGACTTCTGCATTCAAGCGCACTGAAGGGAGCCTCTAAGTGATTGTCCATTTTCTCCACAGGTCTGTTATCCCCCGGGAGGGCCTTGTTCACTGAGGGCGCTCAAAGAGGACGAAAGGAGCCACCTCGTCCCTTTAATAGCAATGTCCTGGAGATGCCTTTGTAGTAAAGTGACATAAACTGCTGCAGAAGAGCCTTATGCCAAAGTCTGCAGGGGAAACAATCCACCGTGCACTGAGGAGACCCTCCCTGAGAGAACACTACGCTGATCTCCGCATGCATGCCACTTGCTCCTATGTGATATGGAAACCTCTGTAAACATTGCAATAGAAGGCTATACACTTGATCTCTTTAGTGCTTTCTGGGTTTGTTGTGTGTGTAGTGTGCTGTACGTGTGGTTGCTATATGGTAGTGAGTGATTTGTGGTGCTTTTCTGCGATTCTGTGTGTATTCTCTGTTGTGATACGCTGTGTGTGCTGTGTTCCTGTGTGTTTGGCGCTGTGCTGTCTTTTGCCTGTGGGTCTTGCTTGTTTTCTCTGTGTTGGGTGTTGTCCGTGTTGTGCGTATTTTGTACGTAATATGTGTGCTATAGGTTCCTTACAGCTTGATGAGTACACTGCTCTGTGTATTTTTCACTGGGTGGTGTGTTACGTGTGACGCTGGTCTTTGTGAGTTGTGTTGTGTGTGTTGAGTGGCTCTTTGAGCATTGTATGTTTTGCCATTATGATGAGTTATCTGTTGGCGGTTCTGTATGTTGTGTGTTTGGCGTGTGGCATCCAGTCTAATGTTTAGTGTGAAATGTGGTCTTTCCTTGGTCTGTTGCGTTATGTACTGTGTTCTGGGTTGGGTGAGCACCGTCTATATGCTTTCTGTGTGTTACATACTGGGTAGATGTTGTTTGGTCGGTGTAATTTGAGCATTTTGTGTGACGTAGTTTTAGCCTTGTGTCAGACGTGCTGTGTGCATGTGTTTTTTGTGTGTGTGTTTGTGGGCTTTGGTTCGTGCTGTCTCCGTGTGGGCCTCTGTGTGCTCTGTGTTGTAGGCTTGTGGTTGTGTGTGCTGTGTGTAGTGCATTATATGTGTGTTGCGTGAGTTTTCATCAGTTGTGGAAGGATTTGTATGTGTTGTGTCAGTTTTCTTTGTATGATTGTGATTTGTGTGTTGTGTTAGAGAGGTTGTGTGTGTGTGTGTGTGTGTGTGTGTGTGTGTGTGGCTGTTTGAGTTACGCACATGATGTGAGATGTGTTGACTGTGTGCGGTTGTGCTTGTTTAGTATGTCTCTTGGTGTGCCCAGTACGTAGTCTGTGAATGTTTTTCGTGTGTATTGTGAGCAGTTATGTGCCTTGAAGTGTGTGGTGTGTGTATTGTGACTATTGTGCTGCTTATTTCTGTGTTGTGTGTTTGTTCTGCGCAGTTCTCCTGTGTGAGGATGTATGTGTGTTGTGTCTTTGCGTGGTTGTGTGTGTAGTGTGTTAAATGTGTGCTCATCGTCTTCTTTGTTGCTTATGCGCGTTTTGCCTAGGGGTTTGTGAGTGTCGTTTGTGTGTTGTGGTGTTGCGTGTTTTGTATGTGTGACTGTGATTTGTGTGTGGTTGTGTTTCAGTGGTTGAGTGTGTGTGGTTTTTATGTATGCGATGTGAGGTGTGATGTCCATGTGTGCTTGTGCTTGTTTAGTGTGCCTCACTGCGTGTGCTGCACATACTCTCCCAAATGTGACTTTTGTGACTTATGAGAAACATGTGCTTTGTTGTGTGCGGTGTGTGCCCTGTGACTGTTGTTTTGTTACCTTTTGCGCTTTTTTGTGTGTGTGCATTGCGTAGTGGTGCCCGTGTGTATGTATGTGTGTGGGGTGCCTGTGTGCGGTGGTGCGTGGGGTGCTTAGTGTGTGAAATGTGTGCTATGTGCGTTTATTTTTGGTTGTGTGTTTAGGTTGTGGTTTTGTGTGTGTTGTGTGTGTTTTGCGAGTGTGATTGTGATGCGTGTTTGAAAGTTTGTGTGTGCAATTCGTTGTTTTGTGGTGTGTGAGGCGAGATGTGTTGTGTGTGTGTGGTTTTGCTTGTGTAGTGTGCCTCATTGTGTGTGTGGTGTGTACATGGTTAAATGTGGTTTGTGAGAATTGGTTGCCCTTATACGTCCTGTGATGTTAGTGGGGTACGTTGTTTCATACGTTGTGCTGTTTCCGTGTTGAGTCGGGTGTGTTCTCCATATATTTATGTTTGTGGGTGTTTACCTGTGTTTGTTGTAGTTATTCCTTTAGTGTGTGTTGTGTGTGGCTTTATGCGTGGTAGGTAGTGGTTACGTCGGTGTGCTCTGACGTTAATGCAGGTTGTTGTGTGTGCTATGAGTTGTGATGTGTAATCTGTGTGTGTTGCTTGCGTGTGTTGTACGATGTATTTTTCTGTGATTTGTGGATTATTTTGTGTGTTGTGGTAATGTACTGATGTGCTTGTTTTAATGTGTGTGTTGTGTGTGCCATGTTTGTTTTGCACGTCTTTTTTGTGATGTGTATGGTGCTTTTTGAGTTTTGTGTTATGTGTGAAGTACGTTGTCTGCCTTTTGTGTATATGGTAGTGCGTGTTCTGTGGTGTTGGCTGTGTGATTGTGTGTTGTGTTACATGTTTGCGTGCTGTGTTATTGTGTGCTTTTAGCTGTGAAGTCTGTGATCTGCTGGTTTCATGAGCGTTGCTGTGTTTATGTGGTTGTCTGTTTCCTGTGTGTTTTCTACTCTTTCTGTGTTGTGACTCTTGTGTAAATGATGTGTGCAGTTTGGGTGCGTCGTTGTTGTGTGTAGTGCGTGTTGTGTGTATGTTTGGGGAGTGCTGCGTGACTGGTGTGGTTGTGGGTGGTTCTGTGTTGTGTGTTGTGTGCTTGGAGTGTGCCTTTGTGTGTTGTATGTTGGACGTCTTTTGCGTAGCGTGTTGTGTCCGTGGTTGGGAATGTTCTGTGGTCTGTGAATAGTTTTCTGTGTCATGTTCAATGTGTGATGTGACCACACGTGTGTTGCGTGATGTAAAACATATTGTGTTCCCAGTTGCCCGTTTGTTGTTTGTATTGTTAACTGCTTTGTGTACTGTGTGTGTGTTGTTCGTTCTGTGTATTTTATGTGTCGTGCGGGATACCGTGTGTTGCGTCTGATATGCTTTGTATATCTGTTGTTTGCTTTGCTTTGCATTGCGTGTTCTGTGAGGCTCTGTGTGCTGAAAGTTTTATGTGTGTTTGGTGTGATGTGCCTAGTGTGTGAAGTGCGTGTTCCATAAATTCCGTGATCTTTCTGTTGTGGTTTGTGTGTGTGTTGCACGTCATTTTGCACCTCTTGTGTGTGGTGTGAGTTCTGCATGTGTGATTGTGATTTTCATGTGGTTGTGTTTGAGTGGTTGTGTGGGTGTTTGCTTGTTACGTGTGTGATGTGTAATGTGTTGTCTGCGTGTGGTTGTGCTTGTTCAGCATGCCTCATTGTGTGTGCTGTGTGTTCTCTGAAATGGGATTCGTGTGTGTTGTGAGCCATTATGAGCTCTGACGTGTCTGTCTGGTGTGTGTGCCTTGTGACTTGTGTTGTTACATTTTGGGTTTCGTGTGTGTGCGTTTTGCAGAGTGCAGCCCGTGCATGGATATGAGTGTGGGTTGTCTGTGCGTGAATGTGTGTGTGTGTGGTTTGTAGTGTGTGAAATGTGCACTGTGGGCTTTTTTTGTTGGTTGTGTGTTTTGCGTGTGGTTTTGTATGTGGTGCAACTGCTTTCCGTGTGTGATGGTGATTTGTGTTTGGCTGGGTTTGAGAGGATGTGTGTTTGTTTGGTTGAGTTACGTGTGTGATGTGAGACGTGCTGTCTGTGTGTGATTGTGGTTGTGTAGCGTGCCTCATTGTGTGTGTTGTGTGTACTCACGGAACTGTGGTTTGTGTGAGTTGTGTGCTTTTATGTCCTGTGATGTTTGTGGTGTATGTTGTTTTTTATGTTGTGCCTTGTGCATGTTGAGAGGTCCTGTATGCTCTCGATGTATGTGTTTGTGGGTGTTTACCTGCGTGTGTTGTGGTTGTTCCCTGAGTGTGTGCTGTGTGTGGCTTTTTGTGTGTTATGCAGTGGTTGCATTGTTGTGTGTGTGTGTTGCATTGTTAATGCAGGGTGCGGTGTGTGTTATGAGTTGTGATGTTAATTTCTGTGTGCGATGTTTGTGTGTGCTGTGTGACGAGTTTTTGTTGACTTGTGTTTTTGTGCTTGTGTTGAGTGTATTCTCTGTGTGTTGCATCTTGTGTGTGTGTGTGTTGTGTGGTCTGTGTGTTTTGCAAGTTGTGTGAGATTAATTGTGTGTTATGAATGCTGTGCTTTGTGTATATGTTCTGCGTTTGGCATTGCGCATTCTGTGAGGCTCTGTGTGCTGTATGTATTGTGTGTGTTTGTAGTGATGTGTGTAGTTTGTGAAATGTGTGTTGCATAAATTCGGAGTTCTTTTCGTTGTGGTTTGTGTGTTTTGCACGTGGGCTTGTATGCATTGTAGGTGTGGTGTGCGTTCAGCATGTGTGACTGTGATTTGTGTGTGGTTGCGTTTGACACGTTGTGTGAGTGGTTGGCTGTTTTGAGTAATGAGTGTAATATGTGAGGTGTGTACTCTGTGGGGTCATGGTCGGTCCGTGAGCCTCACTGTGAGTGTTGTGTTTACTCTGAGAACCGTGGTTCATGTGTATTGTGTGCAGTTATGTTCTCGGGGTGTGGGGGTTTTGATGTTTAGTGTGGTGTGCTGTTTGTGTGTTGAGAGACTTCTGCATTCAAGCGCACTGAAGGGAGCCTCTAAGTGATTGTCCATTTTCTCCACAGGTCTGTTATCCCCCGGGAGGGCCTTGTTCACTGAGGGCGCTCAAAGAGGACGAAAGGAGCCACCTCGTCCCTTTAATAGCAATGTCCTGGAGATGCCTTTGTAGTAAAGTGACATAAACTGCTGCAGAAGAGCCTTATGCCAAAGTCTGCAGGGGAAACAATCCACCGTGCACTGAGGAGACCCTCCCTGAGAGAACACTACGCTGATCTCCGCATGCATGCCACTTGCTCCTATGTGATATGGAAACCTCTGTAAACATTGCAATAGAAGGCTATACACTTGATCTCTTTAGTGCTTTCTGGGTTTGTTGTGTGTGTAGTGTGCTGTACGTGTGGTTGCTATATGGTAGTGAGTGATTTGTGGTGCTTTTCTGCGATTCTGTGTGTATTCTCTGTTGTGATACGCTGTGTGTGCTGTGTTCCTGTGTGTTTGGCGCTGTGCTGTCTTTTGCCTGTGGGTCTTGCTTGTTTTCTCTGTGTTGGGTGTTGTCCGTGTTGTGCGTATTTTGTACGTAATATGTGTGCTATAGGTTCCTTACAGCTTGATGAGTACACTGCTCTGTGTATTTTTCACTGGGTGGTGTGTTACGTGTGACGCTGGTCTTTGTGAGTTGTGTTGTGTGTGTTGAGTGGCTCTTTGAGCATTGTATGTTTTGCCATTATGATGAGTTATCTGTTGGCGGTTCTGTATGTTGTGTGTTTGGCGTGTGGCATCCAGTCTAATGTTTAGTGTGAAATGTGGTCTTTCCTTGGTCTGTTGCGTTATGTACTGTGTTCTGGGTTGGGTGAGCACCGTCTATATGCTTTCTGTGTGTTACATACTGGGTAGATGTTGTTTGGTCGGTGTAATTTGAGCATTTTGTGTGACGTAGTTTTAGCCTTGTGTCAGACGTGCTGTGTGCATGTGTTTTTTGTGTGTGTGTTTGTGGGCTTTGGTTCGTGCTGTCTCCGTGTGGGCCTCTGTGTGCTCTGTGTTGTAGGCTTGTGGTTGTGTGTGCTGTGTGTAGTGCATTATATGTGTGTTGCGTGAGTTTTCATCAGTTGTGGAAGGATTTGTATGTGTTGTGTCAGTTTTCTTTGTATGATTGTGATTTGTGTGTTGTGTTAGAGAGGTTGTGTGTGTGTGTGTGTGTGTGTGTGTGTGTGTGTGTGGCTGTTTGAGTTACGCACATGATGTGAGATGTGTTGACTGTGTGCGGTTGTGCTTGTTTAGTATGTCTCTTGGTGTGCCCAGTACGTAGTCTGTGAATGTTTTTCGTGTGTATTGTGAGCAGTTATGTGCCTTGAAGTGTGTGGTGTGTGTATTGTGACTATTGTGCTGCTTATTTCTGTGTTGTGTGTTTGTTCTGCGCAGTTCTCCTGTGTGAGGATGTATGTGTGTTGTGTCTGTGCGTGGTTGTGTGTGTAGTGTGTTAAATGTGTGCTCATCGTCTTCTTTGTTGCTTATGCGCGTTTTGCCTAGGGGTTTGTGAGTGTCGTTTGTGTGTTGTGGTGTTGCGTGTTTTGTATGTGTGACTCTGATTTGTGTGTGGTTGTGTTTCAGTGGTTGAGTGTGTGTGGTTTTTATGTATGCGATGTGAGGTGTGATGTCCATGTGTGCTTGTGCTTGTTTAGTGTGCCTCACTGCGTGTGCTGCACATACTCTCCCAAATGTGACTTTTGTGACTTATGAGAAACATGTGCTTTGTTGTGTGCGGTGTGTGCCCTGTGACTGTTGTTTTGTTACCTTTTGCGCTTTTTTGTGTGTGTGCATTGCGTAGTGGTGCCCGTGTGTATGTATGTGTGTGGGGTGCCTGTGTGCGGTGGTGCGTGGGGTGCTTAGTGTGTGAAATGTGTGCTATGTGCGTTTATTTTTGGTTGTGTGTTTAGGTTGTGGTTTTGTGTGTGTTGTGTGTGTTTTGCGAGTGTGATTGTGATGCGTGTTTGAAAGTTTGTGTGTGCAATTCGTTGTTTTGTGGTGTGTGAGGCGAGATGTGTTGTGTGTGTGTGGTTTTGCTTGTGTAGTGTGCCTCATTGTGTGTGTGGTGTGTACATGGTTAAATGTGGTTTGTGAGAATTGGTTGCCCTTATACGTCCTGTGATGTTAGTGGGGTACGTTGTTTCATACGTTGTGCTGTTTCCGTGTTGAGTCGGGTGTGTTCTCCATATATTTATGTTTGTGGGTGTTTACCTGTGTTTGTTGTAGTTATTCCTTTAGTGTGTGTTGTGTGTGGCTTTATGCGTGGTAGGTAGTGGTTACGTCGGTGTGCTCTGACGTTAATGCAGGTTGTTGTGTGTGCTATGAGTTGTGATGTGTAATCTGTGTGTGTTGCTTGCGTGTGTTGTACGATGTATTTTTCTGTGATTTGTGGATTATTTTGTGTGTTGTGGTAATGTACTGATGTGCTTGTTTTAATGTGTGTGTTGTGTGTGCCATGTTTGTTTTGCACGTCTTTTTTGTGATGTGTATGGTGCTTTTTGAGTTTTGTGTTATGTGTGAAGTACGTTGTCTGCCTTTTGTGTATATGGTAGTGCGTGTTCTGTGGTGTTGGCTGTGTGATTGTGTGTTGTGTTACATGTTTGCGTGCTGTGTTATTGTGTGCTTTTAGCTGTGAAGTCTGTGATCTGCTGGTTTCATGAGCGTTGCTGTGTTTATGTGGTTGTCTGTTTCCTGTGTGTTTTCTACTCTTTCTGTGTTGTGACTCTTGTGTAAATGATGTGTGCAGTTTGGGTGCGTCGTTGTTGTGTGTAGTGCGTGTTGTGTGTATGTTTGGGGAGTGCTGCGTGACTGGTGTGGTTGTGGGTGGTTCTGTGTTGTGTGTTGTGTGCTTGGAGTGTGCCTTTGTGTGTTGTATGTTGGACGTCTTTTGCGTAGCGTGTTGTGTCCGTGGTTGGGAATGTTCTGTGGTCTGTGAATAGTTTTCTGTGTCATGTTCAATGTGTGATGTGACCACACGTGTGTTGCGTGATGTAAAACATATTGTGTTCCCAGTTGCCCGTTTGTTGTTTGTATTGTTAACTGCTTTGTGTACTGTGTGTGTGTTGTTCGTTCTGTGTATTTTATGTGTCGTGCGGGATACCGTGTGTTGCGTCTGATATGCTTTGTATATCTGTTGTTTGCTTTGCTTTGCATTGCGTGTTCTGTGAGGCTCTGTGTGCTGAAAGTTTTATGTGTGTTTGGTGTGATGTGCCTAGTGTGTGAAGTGCGTGTTCCATAAATTCCGTGATCTTTCTGTTGTGGTTTGTGTGTGTGTTGCACGTCATTTTGCACCTCTTTTGTGTGGTGTGAGTTCTGCATGTGTGATTGTGATTTTCATGTGGTTGTGTTTGAGTGGTTGTGTGGGTGTTTGCTTGTTACGTGTGTGATGTGTAATGTGTTGTCTGCGTGTGGTTGTGCTTGTTCAGCATGCCTCATTGTGTGTGCTGTGTGTTCTCTGAAATGGGATTCGTGTGTGTTGTGAGCCATTATGAGCTCTGACGTGTCTGTCTGGTGTGTGTGCCTTGTGACTTGTGTTGTTACATTTTGGGTTTCGTGTGTGTGCGTTTTGCAGAGTGCAGCCCGTGCATGGATATGAGTGTGGGTTGTCTGTGCGTGAATGTGTGTGTGTGTGGTTTGTAGTGTGTGAAATGTGCACTGTGGGCTTTTTTTGTTGGTTGTGTGTTTTGCGTGTGGTTTTGTATGTGGTGCAACTGCTTTCCGTGTGTGATGGTGATTTGTGTTTGGCTGGGTTTGAGAGGATGTGTGTTTGTTTGGTTGAGTTACGTGTGTGATGTGAGACGTGCTGTCTGTGTGTGATTGTGGTTGTGTAGCGTGCCTCATTGTGTGTGTTGTGTGTACTCACGGAACTGTGGTTTGTGTGAGTTGTGTGCTTTTATGTCCTGTGATGTTTGTGGTGTATGTTGTTTTTTATGTTGTGCCTTGTGCATGTTGAGAGGTCCTGTATGCTCTCGATGTATGTGTTTGTGGGTGTTTACCTGCGTGTGTTGTGGTTGTTCCCTGAGTGTGTGCTGTGTGTGGCTTTTTGTGTGTTATGCAGTGGTTGCATTGTTGTGTGTGTGTGTTGCATTGTTAATGCAGGGTGCGGTGTGTGTTATGAGTTGTGATGTTAATTTCTGTGTGCGATGTTTGTGTGTGCTGTGTGACGAGTTTTTGTTGACTTGTGTTTTTGTGCTTGTGTTGAGTGTATTCTCTGTGTGTTGCATCTTGTGTGTGTGTGTGTTGTGTGGTCTGTGTGTTTTGCAAGTTGTGTGAGATTAATTGTGTGTTATGAATGCTGTGCTTTGTGTATATGTTCTGCGTTTGGCATTGCGCATTCTGTGAGGCTCTGTGTGCTGTATGTATTGTGTGTGTTTGTAGTGATGTGTGTAGTTTGTGAAATGTGTGTTGCATAAATTCGGAGTTCTTTTCGTTGTGGTTTGTGTGTTTTGCACGTGGGCTTGTATGCATTGTAGGTGTGGTGTGCGTTCAGCATGTGTGACTGTGATTTGTGTGTGGTTGCGTTTGACACGTTGTGTGAGTGGTTGGCTGTTTTGAGTAATGAGTGTAATATGTGAGGTGTGTACTCTGTGGGGTCATGGTCGGTCCGTGAGCCTCACTGTGAGTGTTGTGTTTACTCTGAGAACCGTGGTTCATGTGTATTGTGTGCAGTTATGTTCTCGGGGTGTGGGGGTTTTGATGTTTAGTGTGGTGTGCTGTTTGTGTGTTGAGAGACTTCTGCATTCAAGCGCACTGAAGGGAGCCTCTAAGTGATTGTCCATTTTCTCCACAGGTCTGTTATCCCCCGGGAGGGCCTTGTTCACTGAGGGCGCTCAAAGAGGACGAAAGGAGCCACCTCGTCCCTTTAATAGCAATGTCCTGGAGATGCCTTTGTAGTAAAGTGACATAAACTGCTGCAGAAGAGCCTTATGCCAAAGTCTGCAGGGGAAACAATCCACCGTGCACTGAGGAGACCCTCCCTGAGAGAACACTACGCTGATCTCCGCATGCATGCCACTTGCTCCTATGTGATATGGAAACCTCTGTAAACATTGCAATAGAAGGCTATACACTTGATCTCTTTAGTGCTTTCTGGGTTTGTTGTGTGTGTAGTGTGCTGTACGTGTGGTTGCTATATGGTAGTGAGTGATTTGTGGTGCTTTTCTGCGATTCTGTGTGTATTCTCTGTTGTGATACGCTGTGTGTGCTGTGTTCCTGTGTGTTTGGCGCTGTGCTGTCTTTTGCCTGTGGGTCTTGCTTGTTTTCTCTGTGTTGGGTGTTGTCCGTGTTGTGCGTATTTTGTACGTAATATGTGTGCTATAGGTTCCTTACAGCTTGATGAGTACACTGCTCTGTGTATTTTTCACTGGGTGGTGTGTTACGTGTGACGCTGGTCTTTGTGAGTTGTGTTGTGTGTGTTGAGTGGCTCTTTGAGCATTGTATGTTTTGCCATTATGATGAGTTATCTGTTGGCGGTTCTGTATGTTGTGTGTTTGGCGTGTGGCATCCAGTCTAATGTTTAGTGTGAAATGTGGTCTTTCCTTGGTCTGTTGCGTTATGTACTGTGTTCTGGGTTGGGTGAGCACCGTCTATATGCTTTCTGTGTGTTACATACTGGGTAGATGTTGTTTGGTCGGTGTAATTTGAGCATTTTGTGTGACGTAGTTTTAGCCTTGTGTCAGACGTGCTGTGTGCATGTGTTTTTTGTGTGTGTGTTTGTGGGCTTTGGTTCGTGCTGTCTCCGTGTGGGCCTCTGTGTGCTCTGTGTTGTAGGCTTGTGGTTGTGTGTGCTGTGTGTAGTGCATTATATGTGTGTTGCGTGAGTTTTCATCAGTTGTGGAAGGATTTGTATGTGTTGTGTCAGTTTTCTGTGTATGATTGTGATTTGTGTGTTGTGTTAGAGAGGTTGTGTGTGTGTGTGTGTGTGTGTGTGTGTGTGTGGCTGTTTGAGTTACGCACATGATGTGAGATGTGTTGACTGTGTGCGGTTGTGCTTGTTTAGTATGTCTCTTGGTGTGCCCAGTACGTAGTCTGCGAATGTTTTTCGTGTGTATTGTGAGCAGTTATGTGCCTTGAAGTGTGTGGTGTGTGTATTGTGACTATTGTGCTGCTTATTTCTGTGTTGTGTGTTTGTTCTGCGCAGTTCTCCTGTGTGAGGATGTATGTGTGTTGTGTCTGTGCGTGGTTGTGTGTGTAGTGTGTTAAATGTGTGCTCATCGTCTTCTTTGTTGCTTATGCGCGTTTTGCCTAGGGGTTTGTGAGTGTCGTTTGTGTGTTGTGGTGTTGCGTGTTTTGTATGTGTGACTCTGATTTGTGTGTGGTTGTGTTTCAGTGGTTGAGTGTGTGTGGTTTTTATGTATGCGATGTGAGGTGTGATGTCCATGTGTGCTTGTGCTTGTTTAGTGTGCCTCACTGCGTGTGCTGCACATACTCTCCCAAATGTGACTTTTGTGACTTATGAGAAACATGTGCTTTGTTGTGTGCGGTGTGTGCCCTGTGACTGTTGTTTTGTTACCTTTTGCGCTTTTTTGTGTGTGTGCATTGCGTAGTGGTGCCCGTGTGTATGTATGTGTGTGGGGTGCCTGTGTGCGGTGGTGCGTGGGGTGCTTAGTGTGTGAAATGTGTGCTATGTGCGTTTATTTTTGGTTGTGTGTTTAGGTTGTGGTTTTGTGTGTGTTGTGTGTGTTTTGCGAGTGTGATTGTGATGCGTGTTTGAAAGTTTGTGTGTGCAATTCGTTGTTTTGTGGTGTGTGAGGCGAGATGTGTTGTGTGTGTGTGGTTTTGCTTGTGTAGTGTGCCTCATTGTGTGTGTGGTGTGTACATGGTTAAATGTGGTTTGTGAGAATTGGTTGCCCTTATACGTCCTGTGATGTTAGTGGGGTACGTTGTTTCATACGTTGTGCTGTTTCCGTGTTGAGTCGGGTGTGTTCTCCATATATTTATGTTTGTGGGTGTTTACCTGTGTTTGTTGTAGTTATTCCTTTAGTGTGTGTTGTGTGTGGCTTTATGCGTGGTAGGTAGTGGTTACGTCGGTGTGCTCTGACGTTAATGCAGGTTGTTGTGTGTGCTATGAGTTGTGATGTGTAATCTGTGTGTGTTGCTTGCGTGTGTTGTACGATGTATTTTTCTGTGATTTGTGGATTATTTTGTGTGTTGTGGTAATGTACTGATGTGCTTGTTTTAATGTGTGTGTTGTGTGTGCCATGTTTGTTTTGCACGTCTTTTTTGTGATGTGTATGGTGCTTTTTGAGTTTTGTGTTATGTGTGAAGTACGTTGTCTGCCTTTTGTGTATATGGTAGTGCGTGTTCTGTGGTGTTGGCTGTGTGATTGTGTGTTGTGTTACATGTTTGCGTGCTGTGTTATTGTGTGCTTTTAGCTGTGAAGTCTGTGATCTGCTGGTTTCATGAGCGTTGCTGTGTTTATGTGGTTGTCTGTTTCCTGTGTGTTTTCTACTCTTTCTGTGTTGTGACTCTTGTGTAAATGATGTGTGCAGTTTGGGTGCGTCGTTGTTGTGTGTAGTGCGTGTTGTGTGTATGTTTGGGGAGTGCTGCGTGACTGGTGTGGTTGTGGGTGGTTCTGTGTTGTGTGTTGTGTGCTTGGAGTGTGCCTTTGTGTGTTGTATGTTGGTCGTCTTTTGCGTAGCGTGTTGTGTCCGTGGTTGGGAATGTTCTGTGGTCTGTGAATAGTTTTCTGTGTCATGTTCAATGTGTGATGTGACCACACGTGTGTTGCGTGATGTAAAACATATTGTGTTCCCAGTTGCCCGTTTGTTGTTTGTATTGTTAACTGCTTTGTGTACTGTGTGTGTGTTGTTCGTTCTGTGTATTTTATGTGTCGTGCGGGATACCGTGTGTTGCGTCTGATATGCTTTGTATATCTGTTGTTTGCTTTGCTTTGCATTGCGTGTTCTGTGAGGCTCTGTGTGCTGAAAGTTTTATGTGTGTTTGGTGTGATGTGCCTAGTGTGTGAAGTGCGTGTTCCATAAATTCCGTGATCTTTCTGTTGTGGTTTGTGTGTGTGTTGCACGTCATTTTGCACCTCTTGTGTGTGGTGTGAGTTCTGCATGTGTGATTGTGATTTTCATGTGGTTGTGTTTGAGTGGTTGTGTGGGTGTTTGCTTGTTACGTGTGTGATGTGTAATGTGTTGTCTGCGTGTGGTTGTGCTTGTTCAGCATGCCTCATTGTGTGTGCTGTGTGTTCTCTGAAATGGGATTCGTGTGTGTTGTGAGCCATTATGAGCTCTGACGTGTCTGTCTGGTGTGTGTGCCTTGTGACTTGTGTTGTTACATTTTGGGTTTCGTGTGTGTGCGTTTTGCAGAGTGCAGCCCGTGCATGGATATGAGTGTGGGTTGTCTGTGCGTGAATGTGTGTGTGTGTGGTTTGTAGTGTGTGAAATGTGCACTGTGGGCTTTTTTTGTTGGTTGTGTGTTTTGCGTGTGGTTTTGTATGTGGTGCAACTGCTTTCCGTGTGTGATGGTGATTTGTGTTTGGCTGGGTTTGAGAGGATGTGTGTTTGTTTGGTTGAGTTACGTGTGTGATGTGAGACGTGCTGTCTGTGTGTGATTGTGGTTGTGTAGCGTGCCTCATTGTGTGTGTTGTGTGTACTCACGGAACTGTGGTTTGTGTGAGTTGTGTGCTTTTATGTCCTGTGATGTTTGTGGTGTATGTTGTTTTTTATGTTGTGCCTTGTGCATGTTGAGAGGTCCTGTATGCTCTCGATGTATGTGTTTGTGGGTGTTTACCTGCGTGTGTTGTGGTTGTTCCCTGAGTGTGTGCTGTGTGTGGCTTTTTGTGTGTTATGCAGTGGTTGCATTGTTGTGTGTGTGTGTTGCATTGTTAATGCAGGGTGCGGTGTGTGTTATGAGTTGTGATGTTAATTTCTGTGTGCGATGTTTGTGTGTGCTGTGTGACGAGTTTTTGTTGACTTGTGTTTTTGTGCTTGTGTTGAGTGTATTCTCTGTGTGTTGCATCTTGTGTGTGTGTGTGTTGTGTGGTCTGTGTGTTTTGCAAGTTGTGTGAGATTAATTGTGTGTTATGAATGCTGTGCTTTGTGTATATGTTCTGCGTTTGGCATTGCGCATTCTGTGAGGCTCTGTGTGCTGTATGTATTGTGTGTGTTTGTAGTGATGTGTGTAGTTTGTGAAATGTGTGTTGCATAAATTCGGAGTTCTTTTCGTTGTGGTTTGTGTGTTTTGCACGTGGGCTTGTATGCATTGTAGGTGTGGTGTGCGTTCAGCATGTGTGACTGTGATTTGTGTGTGGTTGCGTTTGACACGTTGTGTGAGTGGTTGGCTGTTTTGAGTAATGAGTGTAATATGTGAGGTGTGTACTCTGTGGGGTCATGGTCGGTCCGTGAGCCTCACTGTGAGTGTTGTGTTTACTCTGAGAACCGTGGTTCATGTGTATTGTGTGCAGTTATGTTCTCGGGGTGTGGGGGTTTTGATGTTTAGTGTGGTGTGCTGTTTGTGTGTTGAGAGACTTCTGCATTCAAGCGCACTGAAGGGAGCCTCTAAGTGATTGTCCATTTTCTCCACAGGTCTGTTATCCCCCGGGAGGGCCTTGTTCACTGAGGGCGCTCAAAGAGGACGAAAGGAGCCACCTCGTCCCTTTAATAGCAATGTCCTGGAGATGCCTTTGTAGTAAAGTGACATAAACTGCTGCAGAAGAGCCTTATGCCAAAGTCTGCAGGGGAAACAATCCACCGTGCACTGAGGAGACCCTCCCTGAGAGAACACTACGCTGATCTCCGCATGCATGCCACTTGCTCCTATGTGATATGGAAACCTCTGTAAACATTGCAATAGAAGGCTATACACTTGATCTCTTTAGTGCTTTCTGGGTTTGTTGTGTGTGTAGTGTGCTGTACGTGTGGTTGCTATATGGTAGTGAGTGATTTGTGGTGCTTTTCTGCGATTCTGTGTGTATTCTCTGTTGTGATACGCTGTGTGTGCTGTGTTCCTGTGTGTTTGGCGCTGTGCTGTCTTTTGCCTGTGGGTCTTGCTTGTTTTCTCTGTGTTGGGTGTTGTCCGTGTTGTGCGTATTTTGTACGTAATATGTGTGCTATAGGTTCCTTACAGCTTGATGAGTACACTGCTCTGTGTATTTTTCACTGGGTGGTGTGTTACGTGTGACGCTGGTCTTTGTGAGTTGTGTTGTGTGTGTTGAGTGGCTCTTTGAGCATTGTATGTTTTGCCATTATGATGAGTTATCTGTTGGCGGTTCTGTATGTTGTGTGTTTGGCGTGTGGCATCCAGTCTAATGTTTAGTGTGAAATGTGGTCTTTCCTTGGTCTGTTGCGTTATGTACTGTGTTCTGGGTTGGGTGAGCACCGTCTATATGCTTTCTGTGTGTTACATACTGGGTAGATGTTGTTTGGTCGGTGTAATTTGAGCATTTTGTGTGACGTAGTTTTAGCCTTGTGTCAGACGTGCTGTGTGCATGTGTTTTTTGTGTGTGTGTTTGTGGGCTTTGGTTCGTGCTGTCTCCGTGTGGGCCTCTGTGTGCTCTGTGTTGTAGGCTTGTGGTTGTGTGTGCTGTGTGTAGTGCATTATATGTGTGTTGCGTGAGTTTTCATCAGTTGTGGAAGGATTTGTATGTGTTGTGTCAGTTTTCTGTGTATGATTGTGATTTGTGTGTTGTGTTAGAGAGGTTGTGTGTGTGTGTGTGTGTGTGTGTGTGTGTGTGGCTGTTTGAGTTACGCACATGATGTGAGATGTGTTGACTGTGTGCGGTTGTGCTTGTTTAGTATGTCTCTTGGTGTGCCCAGTACGTAGTCTGCGAATGTTTTTCGTGTGTATTGTGAGCAGTTATGTGCCTTGAAGTGTGTGGTGTGTGTATTGTGACTATTGTGCTGCTTATTTCTGTGTTGTGTGTTTGTTCTGCGCAGTTCTCCTGTGTGAGGATGTATGTGTGTTGTGTCTGTGCGTGGTTGTGTGTGTAGTGTGTTAAATGTGTGCTCATCGTCTTCTTTGTTGCTTATGCGCGTTTTGCCTAGGGGTTTGTGAGTGTCGTTTGTGTGTTGTGGTGTTGCGTGTTTTGTATGTGTGACTCTGATTTGTGTGTGGTTGTGTTTCAGTGGTTGAGTGTGTGTGGTTTTTATGTATGCGATGTGAGGTGTGATGTCCATGTGTGCTTGTGCTTGTTTAGTGTGCCTCACTGCGTGTGCTGCACATACTCTCCCAAATGTGACTTTTGTGACTTATGAGAAACATGTGCTTTGTTGTGTGCGGTGTGTGCCCTGTGACTGTTGTTTTGTTACCTTTTGCGCTTTTTTGTGTGTGTGCATTGCGTAGTGGTGCCCGTGTGTATGTATGTGTGTGGGGTGCCTGTGTGCGGTGGTGCGTGGGGTGCTTAGTGTGTGAAATGTGTGCTATGTGCGTTTATTTTTGGTTGTGTGTTTAGGTTGTGGTTTTGTGTGTGTTGTGTGTGTTTTGCGAGTGTGATTGTGATGCGTGTTTGAAAGTTTGTGTGTGCAATTCGTTGTTTTGTGGTGTGTGAGGCGAGATGTGTTGTGTGTGTGTGGTTTTGCTTGTGTAGTGTGCCTCATTGTGTGTGTGGTGTGTACATGGTTAAATGTGGTTTGTGAGAATTGGTTGCCCTTATACGTCCTGTGATGTTAGTGGGGTACGTTGTTTCATACGTTGTGCTGTTTCCGTGTTGAGTCGGGTGTGTTCTCCATATATTTATGTTTGTGGGTGTTTACCTGTGTTTGTTGTAGTTATTCCTTTAGTGTGTGTTGTGTGTGGCTTTATGCGTGGTAGGTAGTGGTTACGTCGGTGTGCTCTGACGTTAATGCAGGTTGTTGTGTGTGCTATGAGTTGTGATGTGTAATCTGTGTGTGTTGCTTGCGTGTGTTGTACGATGTATTTTTCTGTGATTTGTGGATTATTTTGTGTGTTGTGGTAATGTACTGATGTGCTTGTTTTAATGTGTGTGTTGTGTGTGCCATGTTTGTTTTGCACGTCTTTTTTGTGATGTGTATGGTGCTTTTTGAGTTTTGTGTTATGTGTGAAGTACGTTGTCTGCCTTTTGTGTATATGGTAGTGCGTGTTCTGTGGTGTTGGCTGTGTGATTGTGTGTTGTGTTACATGTTTGCGTGCTGTGTTATTGTGTGCTTTTAGCTGTGAAGTCTGTGATCTGCTGGTTTCATGAGCGTGGCTGTGTTTATGTGGTTGTCTGTTTCCTGTGTGTTTTCTACTCTTTCTGTGTTGTGACTCTTGTGTAAGTGATGTGTGCAGTTTGGGTGCGTCGTTGTTGTGTGTAGTGCGTGTTGTGTGTATGTTTGGGGAGTGCTGCGTGACTGGTGTGGTTGTGGGTGGTTCTGTGTTGTGTGTTGTGTGCTTGGAGTGTGCCTTTGTGTGTTGTATGTTGGTCGTCTTTTGCGTAGCGTGTTGTGTCCGTGGTTGGGAATGTTCTGTGGTCTGTGAATAGTTTTCTGTGTCATGTTCAATGTGTGATGTGACCACACGTGTGTTGCGTGATGTAAAACATATTGTGTTCCCAGTTGCCCGTTTGTTGTTTGTATTGTTAACTGCTTTGTGTACTGTGTGTGTGTTGTTCGTTCTGTGTATTTTATGTGTCGTGCGGGATACCGTGTGTTGCGTCTGATATGCTTTGTATATCTGTTGTTTGCTTTGCTTTGCATTGCGTGTTCTGTGAGGCTCTGTGTGCTGAAAGTTTTATGTGTGTTTGGTGTGATGTGCCTAGTGTGTGAAGTGCGTGTTCCATAAATTCCGTGATCTTTCTGTTGTGGTTTGTGTGTGTGTTGCACGTCATTTTGCACCTCTTGTGTGTGGTGTGAGTTCTGCATGTGTGATTGTGATTTTCATGTGGTTGTGTTTGAGTGGTTGTGTGGGTGTTTGCTTGTTACGTGTGTGATGTGTAATGTGTTGTCTGCGTGTGGTTGTGCTTGTTCAGCATGCCTCATTGTGTGTGCTGTGTGTTCTCTGAAATGGGATTCGTGTGTGTTGTGAGCCATTATGAGCTCTGACGTGTCTGTCTGGTGTGTGTGCCTTGTGACTTGTGTTGTTACATTTTGGGTTTCGTGTGTGTGCGTTTTGCAGAGTGCAGCCCGTGCATGGATATGAGTGTGGGTTGTCTGTGCGTGAATGTGTGTGTGTGTGGTTTGTAGTGTGTGAAATGTGCACTGTGGGCTTTTTTTGTTGGTTGTGTGTTTTGCGTGTGGTTTTGTATGTGGTGCAACTGCTTTCCGTGTGTGATGGTGATTTGTGTTTGGCTGGGTTTGAGAGGATGTGTGTTTGTTTGGTTGAGTTACGTGTGTGATGTGAGACGTGCTGTCTGTGTGTGATTGTGGTTGTGTAGCGTGCCTCATTGTGTGTGTTGTGTGTACTCACGGAACTGTGGTTTGTGTGAGTTGTGTGCTTTTATGTCCTGTGATGTTTGTGGTGTATGTTGTTTTTTATGTTGTGCCTTGTGCATGTTGAGAGGTCCTGTATGCTCTCGATGTATGTGTTTGTGGGTGTTTACCTGCGTGTGTTGTGGTTGTTCCCTGAGTGTGTGCTGTGTGTGGCTTTTTGTGTGTTATGCAGTGGTTGCATTGTTGTGTGTGTGTGTTGCATTGTTAATGCAGGGTGCGGTGTGTGTTATGAGTTGTGATGTTAATTTCTGTGTGCGATGTTTGTGTGTGCTGTGTGACGAGTTTTTGTTGACTTGTGTTTTTGTGCTTGTGTTGAGTGTATTCTCTGTGTGTTGCATCTTGTGTGTGTGTGTGTTGTGTGGTCTGTGTGTTTTGCAAGTTGTGTGAGATTAATTGTGTGTTATGAATGCTGTGCTTTGTGTATATGTTCTGCGTTTGGCATTGCGCATTCTGTGAGGCTCTGTGTGCTGTATGTATTGTGTGTGTTTGTAGTGATGTGTGTAGTTTGTGAAATGTGTGTTGCATAAATTCGGAGTTCTTTTCGTTGTGGTTTGTGTGTTTTGCACGTGGGCTTGTATGCATTGTAGGTGTGGTGTGCGTTCAGCATGTGTGACTGTGATTTGTGTGTGGTTGCGTTTGACACGTTGTGTGAGTGGTTGGCTGTTTTGAGTAATGAGTGTAATATGTGAGGTGTGTACTCTGTGGGGTCATGGTCGGTCCGTGAGCCTCACTGTGAGTGTTGTGTTTACTCTGAGAACCGTGGTTCATGTGTATTGTGTGCAGTTATGTTCTCGGGGTGTGGGGGTTTTGATGTTTAGTGTGGTGTGCTGTTTGTGTGTTGAGAGACTTCTGCATTCAAGCGCACTGAAGGGAGCCTCTAAGTGATTGTCCATTTTCTCCACAGGTCTGTTATCCCCCGGGAGGGCCTTGTTCACTGAGGGCGCTCAAAGAGGACGAAAGGAGCCACCTCGTCCCTTTAATAGCAATGTCCTGGAGATGCCTTTGTAGTAAAGTGACATAAACTGCTGCAGAAGAGCCTTATGCCAAAGTCTGCAGGGGAAACAATCCACCGTGCACTGAGGAGACCCTCCCTGAGAGAACACTACGCTGATCTCCGCATGCATGCCACTTGCTCCTATGTGATATGGAAACCTCTGTAAACATTGCAATAGAAGGCTATACACTTGATCTCTTTAGTGCTTTCTGGGTTTGTTGTGTGTGTAGTGTGCTGTACGTGTGGTTGCTATATGGTAGTGAGTGATTTGTGGTGCTTTTCTGCGATTCTGTGTGTATTCTCTGTTGTGATACGCTGTGTGTGCTGTGTTCCTGTGTGTTTGGCGCTGTGCTGTCTTTTGCCTGTGGGTCTTGCTTGTTTTCTCTGTGTTGGGTGTTGTCCGTGTTGTGCGTATTTTGTACGTAATATGTGTGCTATAGGTTCCTTACAGCTTGATGAGTACACTGCTCTGTGTATTTTTCACTGGGTGGTGTGTTACGTGTGACGCTGGTCTTTGTGAGTTGTGTTGTGTGTGTTGAGTGGCTCTTTGAGCATTGTATGTTTTGCCATTATGATGAGTTATCTGTTGGCGGTTCTGTATGTTGTGTGTTTGGCGTGTGGCATCCAGTCTAATGTTTAGTGTGAAATGTGGTCTTTCCTTGGTCTGTTGCGTTATGTACTGTGTTCTGGGTTGGGTGAGCACCGTCTATATGCTTTCTGTGTGTTACATACTGGGTAGATGTTGTTTGGTCGGTGTAATTTGAGCATTTTGTGTGACGTAGTTTTAGCCTTGTGTCAGACGTGCTGTGTGCATGTGTTTTTTGTGTGTGTGTTTGTGGGCTTTGGTTCGTGCTGTCTCCGTGTGGGCCTCTGTGTGCTCTGTGTTGTAGGCTTGTGGTTGTGTGTGCTGTGTGTAGTGCATTATATGTGTGTTGCGTGAGTTTTCATCAGTTGTGGAAGGATTTGTATGTGTTGTGTCAGTTTTCTGTGTATGATTGTGATTTGTGTGTTGTGTTAGAGAGGTTGTGTGTGTGTGTGTGTGTGTGTGTGTGTGTGTGTGTGGCTGTTTGAGTTACGCACATGATGTGAGATGTGTTGACTGTGTGCGGTTGTGCTTGTTTAGTATGTCTCTTGGTGTGCCCAGTACGTAGTCTGCGAATGTTTTTCGTGTGTATTGTGAGCAGTTATGTGCCTTGAAGTGTGTGGTGTGTGTATTGTGACTATTGTGCTGCTTATTTCTGTGTTGTGTGTTTGTTCTGCGCAGTTCTCCTGTGTGAGGATGTATGTGTGTTGTGTCTGTGCGTGGTTGTGTGTGTAGTGTGTTAAATGTGTGCTCATCGTCTTCTTTGTTGCTTATGCGCGTTTTGCCTAGGGGTTTGTGAGTGTCGTTTGTGTGTTGTGGTGTTGCGTGTTTTGTATGTGTGACTCTGATTTGTGTGTGGTTGTGTTTCAGTGGTTGAGTGTGTGTGGTTTTTATGTATGCGATGTGAGGTGTGATGTCCATGTGTGCTTGTGCTTGTTTAGTGTGCCTCACTGCGTGTGCTGCACATACTCTCCCAAATGTGACTTTTGTGACTTATGAGAAACATGTGCTTTGTTGTGTGCGGTGTGTGCCCTGTGACTGTTGTTTTGTTACCTTTTGCGCTTTTTTGTGTGTGTGCATTGCGTAGTGGTGCCCGTGTGTATGTATGTGTGTGGGGTGCCTGTGTGCGGTGGTGCGTGGGGTGCTTAGTGTGTGAAATGTGTGCTATGTGCGTTTATTTTTGGTTGTGTGTTTAGGTTGTGGTTTTGTGTGTGTTGTGTGTGTTTTGCGAGTGTGATTGTGATGCGTGTTTGAAAGTTTGTGTGTGCAATTCGTTGTTTTGTGGTGTGTGAGGCGAGATGTGTTGTGTGTGTGTGGTTTTGCTTGTGTAGTGTGCCTCATTGTGTGTGTGGTGTGTACATGGTTAAATGTGGTTTGTGAGAATTGGTTGCCCTTATACGTCCTGTGATGTTAGTGGGGTACGTTGTTTCATACGTTGTGCTGTTTCCGTGTTGAGTCGGGTGTGTTCTCCATATCTTTTATGTTTGTGGGTGTTTACCTGTGTTTGTTGTAGTTATTCCTTTAGTGTGTGTTGTGTGTGGCTTTATGCGTGGTAGGTAGTGGTTACGTCGGTGTGCTCTGACGTTAATGCAGGTTGTTGTGTGTGCTATGAGTTGTGATGTGTAATCTGTGTGTGTTGCTTGCGTGTGTTGTACGATGTATTTTTCTGTGATTTGTGGATTATTTTGTGTGTTGTGGTAATGTACTGATGTGCTTGTTTTAATGTGTGTGTTGTGTGTGCCATGTTTGTTTTGCGCGTCTTTTTTGTGATGTGTATGGTGCTTTTTGAGTTTTGTGTTATGTGTGAAGTACGTTGTCTGCCTTTCGTGTATATGGTAGTGCGTGTTCTGTGGTGTTGGCTGTGTGATTGTGTGTTGTGTTACATGTTTGCGTGCTGTGTTATTGTGTGCTTTTAGCTGTGAAGTCTGTGATCTGCTGGTTTCATGAGCGTGGCTGTGTTTATGTGGTTGTCTGTTTCCTGTGTGTTTTCTACTCTTTCTGTGTTGTGACTCTTGTGTAAGTGATGTGTGCAGTTTGGGTGCGTCGTTGTTGTGTGTAGTGCGTGTTGTGTGTATGTTTGGGGAGTGCTGCGTGACTGGTGTGGTTGTGGGTGGTTCTGTGTTGTGTGTTGTGTGCTTGGAGTGTGCCTTTGTGTGTTGTATGTTGGACGTCTTTTGCGTAGCGTGTTGTGTCCGTGGTTGGGAATGTTCTGTGGTCTGTGAATAGTTTTCTGTGTCATGTTCAATGTGTGATGTGACCACACGTGTGTTGCGTGATGTAAAACATATTGTGTTCCCAGTTGCCCGTTTGTTGTTTGTATTGTTAACTGCTTTGTGTACTGTGTGTGTGTTGTTCGTTCTGTGTATTTTATGTGTCGTGCGGGATACCGTGTGTTGCGTCTGATATGCTTTGTATATCTGTTGTTTGCTTTGCTTTGCATTGCGTGTTCTGTGAGGCTCTGTGTGCTGAAAGTTTTATGTGTGTTTGGTGTGATGTGCCTAGTGTGTGAAGTGCGTGTTCCATAAATTCCGTGATCTTTCTGTTGTGGTTTGTGTGTGTGTTGCACGTCATTTTGCACCTCTTGTGTGTGCTGTGAGTTCTGCATGTGTGATTGTGATTTTCATGTGGTTGTGTTTGAGTGGTTGTGTGGGTGTTTGCTTGTTACGTGTGTGATGTGTAATGTGTTGTCTGCGTGTGGTTGTGCTTGTTCAGCATGCCTCATTGTGTGTGCTGTGTGTTCTCTGAGATGGGATTCGTGTGTGTTGTGAGCCATTATGAGCTCTGACGTGTCTGTCTGGTGTGTGTGCCTTGTGACTTGTGTTGTTACATTTTGGGTTTCGTGTGTGTGCGTTTTGCAGAGTGCAGCCCGTGCATGGATATGAGTGTGGGTTGTCTGTGCGTGAATGTGTGTGTGTGTGGTTTGTAGTGTGTGAAATGTGCACTGTGGGCTTTTTTTGTTGGTTGTGTGTTTTGCGTGTGGTTTTGTATGTGGTGCAACTGCTTTCCGTGTGTGATGGTGATTTGTGTTTGGCTGGGTTTGAGAGGATGTGTGTTTGTTTGGTTGAGTTACGTGTGTGATGTGAGACGTGCTGTCTGTGTGTGATTGTGGTTGTGTAGTGTGCCTCATTGTGTGTGTTGTGTGTACTCACGGAACTGTGGTTTGTGTGAGTTGTGTGCTTTTATGTCCTGTGATGTTTGTGGTGTATGTTGTTTTTTATGTTGTGCCTTGTGCATGTTGAGAGGTCCTGTATGCTCTCGATGTATGTGTTTGTGGGTGTTTACCTGCGTGTGTTGTGGTTGTTCCCTGAGTGTGTGCTGTGTGTGGCTTTTTGTGTGTTATGCAGTGGTTGCATTGTTGTGTGTGTGTGTTGCATTGTTAATGCAGGGTGCGGTGTGTGTTATGAGTTGTGATGTTAATTTCTGTGTGCGATGTTTGTGTGTGCTGTGTGACGAGTTTTTGTTGACTTGTGTTTTTGTGCTTGTGTTGAGTGTATTCTCTGTGTGTTGCATCTTGTGTGTGTGTGTGTTGTGTGGTCTGTGTGTTTTGCAAGTTGTGTGAGATTAATTGTGTGTTATGAACGCTGTGCTTTGTGTATATGTTCTGCGTTTGGCATTGCGCATTCTGTGAGGCTCTGTGTGCTGTATGTATTGTGTGTGTTTGTAGTGATGTGTGTAGTTTGTGAAATGTGTGTTGCATAAATTCGGAGTTCTTTTCGTTGTGGTTTGTGTGTTTTGCACGTGGGCTTGTATGCATTGTAGGTGTGGTGTGCGTTCAGCATGTGTGACTGTGATTTGTGTGTGGTTGCGTTTGACACGTTGTGTGAGTGGTTGGCTGTTTTGAGTAATGAGTGTAATATGTGAGGTGTGTACTCTGTGGGGTCATGGTCGGTCCGTGAGCCTCACTGTGAGTGTTGTGTTTACTCTGAGAACCGTGGTTCATGTGTATTGTGTGCAGTTATGTTCTCGGGGTGTGGGGGTTTTGATGTTTAGTGTGGTGTGCTGCTTGTGTGTTGAGAGACTTCTGCATTCAAGCGCACTGAAGGGAGCCTCTAAGTGATTGTCCATTTTCTCCACAGGTCTGTTATCCCCCGGGAGGGCCTTGTTCACTGAGGGCGCTCAAAGAGGACGAAAGGAGCCACCTCGTCCCTTTAATAGCAATGTCCTGGAGATGCCTCTGTAGTAAAGTGACATAAACTGCTGCAGAAGAGCCTTATGCCAAAGTCTGCAGGGGAAACAATCCACCGTGCACTGAGGAGACCCTCCCTGAGAGAACACTACGCTGATCTCCGCATGCATGCCACTTGCTCCTATGTGATATGGAAACCTCTGTAAACATTGCAATAGAAGGCTATACACTTGATCTCTTTAGTGCTTTCTGGGTTTGTTGTGTGTGTAGTGTGCTGTACGTGTGGTTGCTATATGGTAGTGAGTGATTTGTGGTGCTTTTCTGCGATTCTGTGTGTATTCTCTGTTGTGATACGCTGTGTGTGCTGTGTTCCTGTGTGTTTGGCGCTGTGCTGTCTTTTGCCTGTGGGTCTTGCTTGTTTTCTCTGTGTTGGGTGTTGTCCGTGTTGTGCGTATTTTGTACGTAATATGTGCGCTATAGGTTCCTTACAGCTTGATGAGTACACTGCTCTGTGTATTTTTCACTGGGTGGTGTGTTACGTGTGACGCTGGTCTTTGTGAGTTGTGTTGTGTGTGTTGAGTGGCTCTTTGAGCATTGTATGTTTTGCCATTATGATGAGTTATCTGTTGGCGGTTCTGTATGTTGTGTGTTTGGCGTGTGGCATCCAGTCTAATGTTTAGTGTGAAATGTGGTCTTTCCTTGGTCTGTTGCGTTATGTACTGTGTTCTGGGTTGGGTGAGCACCGTCTATATGCTTTCTGTGTGTTACATACTGGGTAGATGTTGTTTGGTCGGTGTAATTTGAGCATTTTGTGTGACGTAGTTTTAGCCTTGTGTCAGACGTGCTGTGTGCATGTGTTTTTTGTGTGTGTGTTTGTGGGCTTTGGTTCGTGCTGTCTCCGTGTGGGCCTCTGTGTGCTCTGTGTTGTAGGCTTGTGGTTGTGTGTGCTGTGTGTAGTGCATTATATGTGTGTTGCGTGAGTTTTCATCAGTTGTGGAAGGATTTGTATGTGTTGTGTCAGTTTTCTGTGTATGATTGTGAATTGTGTGTTGTGTTAGAGAGGTTGTGTGTGTGTGTGTGTGTGTGTGTGTGGCTGTTTGAGTTACGCACATGATGTGAGATGTGTTGACTGTGTGCGGTTGTGCTTGTTTAGTATGTCTCTTGGTGTGCCCAGTACGTAGTCTGCGAATGTTTTTCGTGTGTATTGTGAGCAGTTATGTGCCTTGAAGTGTGTGGTGTGTGTATTGTGACTATTGTGCTGCTTATTTCTGTGTTGTGTGTTTGTTCTGCGCAGTTCTCCTGTGTGAGGATGTATGTGTGTTGTGTCTTTGCGTGGTTGTGTGTGTAGTGTGTTAAATGTGTGCTCATCGTCTTCTTTGTTGCTTATGCGCGTTTTGCCTAGGGGTTTGTGAGTGTCGTTTGTGTGTTGTGGTGTTGCGTGTTTTGTATGTGTGACTGTGATTTGTGTGTGGTTGTGTTTCAGTGGTTGAGTGTGTGTGGTTTTTATGTATGCGATGTGAGGTGTGATGTCCATGTGTGCTTGTGCTTGTTTAGTGTGCCTCACTGCGTGTGCTGCACATACTCTCCCAAATGTGACTTTTGTGACTTATGAGAAACATGTGCTTTGTTGTGTGCGGTGTGTGCCCTGTGACTGTTGTTTTGTTACCTTTTGCGCTTTTTTGTGTGTGTGCATTGCGTAGTGGTGCCCGTGTGTATGTATGTGTGTGGGGTGCCTGTGTGCGGTGGTGCGTGGGGTGCTTAGTGTGTGAAATGTGTGCTATGTGCGTTTATTTTTGGTTGTGTGTTTAGGTTGTGGTTTTGTGTGTGTTGTGTGTGTTTTGCGAGTGTGATTGTGATGCGTGTTTGAAAGTTTGTGTGTGCAATTCGTTGTTTTGTGGTGTGTGAGGCGAGATGTGTTGTGTGTGTGTGGTTTTGCTTGTGTAGTGTGCCTCATTGTGTGTGTGGTGTGTACATGGTTAAATGTGGTTTGTGAGAATTGGTTGCCCTTATACGTCCTGTGATGTTAGTGGGGTACGTTGTTTCATACGTTGTGCTGTTTCCGTGTTGAGTCGGGTGTGTTCTCCATATCTTTTATGTTTGTGGGTGTTTACCTGTGTTTGTTGTAGTTATTCCTTTAGTGTGTGTTGTGTG
Source organism: Manis pentadactyla (assembly GCF_030020395.1). Classification (NCBI taxonomy): domain Eukaryota; kingdom Metazoa; phylum Chordata; class Mammalia; order Pholidota; family Manidae; genus Manis; species Manis pentadactyla. The sequence continues at coordinate 80,027,346 of NC_080030.1, read as the reverse complement.
TGGCTTTATGTGTGGTAGGTAGTGGTTACGTCGGTGTGCTCTGACGTTAATGCAGGTTGTTGTGTGTGCTATGAGTTGTGATGTGTAATCTGTGTGTGTTGCTTGCGTGTGTTGTACGATGTATTTTTCTGTGATTTGTGGATTATTTTGTGTGTTGTGGTAATGTACTGATGTGCTTGTTTTAATGTGTGTGTTGTGTGTGCCATGTTTGTTTTGCGCGTCTTTTTTGTGATGTGTATGGTGCTTTTTGAGTTTTGTGTTATGTGTGAAGTACGTTGTCTGCCTTTCGTGTATATGGTAGTGCGTGTTCTGTGGTGTTGGCTGTGTGATTGTGTGTTGTGTTACATGTTTGCGTGCTGTGTTATTGTGTGCTTTTAGCTGTGAAGTCTGTGATCTGCTGGTTTCATGAGCGTGGCTGTGTTTATGTGGTTGTCTGTTTCCTGTGTGTTTTCTACTCTTTCTGTGTTGTGACTCTTGTGTAAGTGATGTGTGCAGTTTGGGTGCGTCGTTGTTGTGTGTAGTGCGTGTTGTGTGTATGTTTGGGGAGTGCTGCGTGACTGGTGTGGTTGTGGGTGGTTCTGTGTTGTGTGTTGTGTGCTTGGAGTGTGCCTTTGTGTGTTGTATGTTGGACGTCTTTTGCGTAGCGTGTTGTGTCCGTGGTTGGGAATGTTCTGTGGTCTGTGAATAGTTTTCTGTGTCATGTTCAATGTGTGATGTGACCACACGTGTGTTGCGTGATGTACAACATATTGTGTTCCCAGTTGCCCGTTTGTTGTTTGTATTGTTAACTGCTTTGTGTACTGTGTGTGTGTTGTTCGTTCTGTGTATTTTATGTGTCGTGCGGGATACCGTGTGTTGCGTCTGATATGCTTTGTATATCTGTTGTTTGCTTTGCTTTGCATTGCGTGTTCTGTGAGGCTCTGTGTGCTGAAAGTTTTATGTGTGTTTGGTGTGATGTGCCTAGTGTGTGAAGTGCGTGTTCCATAAATTCCGTGATCTTTCTGTTGTGGTTTGTGTGTGTGTTGCACATCATTTTGTGTGTGCTGTGAGTTCTGCATGTGTGATTGTGATTTTCATGTGGTTGTGTTTGAGTGGTTGTGTGGGTGTTTGCTTGTTACGTGTGTGATGTGTAATGTGTTGTCTGCGTGTGGTTGTGCTTGTTCAGCATGCCTCATTGTGTGTGCTGTGTGTTCTCTGAGATGGGATTCGTGTGTGTTGTGAGCCATTATGAGCTCTGACGTGTCTGTCTGGTGTGTGTGCCTTGTGACTTGTGTTGTTACATTTTGGGTTTCGTGTGTGTGCGTTTTGCAGAGTGCAGCCCGTGCATGGATATGAGTGTGGGTTGTCTGTGCGTGAATGTGTGTGTGTGTGGTTTGTAGTGTGTGAAATGTGCACTGTGGGCTTTTTTTGTTGGTTGTGTGTTTTGCGTGTGGTTTTGTATGTGGTGCAACTGCTTTCCGTGTGTGATGGTGATTTGTGTTTGGCTGGGTTTGAGAGGATGTGTGTTTGTTTGGTTGAGTTACGTGTGTGATGTGAGACGTGCTGTCTGTGTGTGATTGTGGTTGTGTAGTGTGCCTCATTGTGTGTGTTGTGTGTACTCACGGAACTGTGGTTTGTGTGAGTTGTGTGCTTTTATGTCCTGTGATGTTTGTGGTGTATGTTGTTTTTTATGTTGTGCCTTGTGCATGTTGAGAGGTCCTGTATGCTCTCGATGTATGTGTTTGTGGGTGTTTACCTGCGTGTGTTGTGGTTGTTCCCTGAGTGTGTGCTGTGCGTGGCTTTTTGTGTGTTATGCAGTGGTTGCATTGTTGTGTGTGTGTGTTGCATTGTTAATGCAGGGTGCGGTGTGTGTTATGAGTTGTGATGTTAATTTCTGTGTGCGATGTTTGTGTGTGCTGTGTGACGAGTTTTTGTTGACTTGTGTTTTTGTGCTTGTGTTGAGTGTATTCTCTGTGTGTTGCATCTTGTGTGTGTGTGTGTTGTGTGGTCTGTGTGTTTTGCAAGTTGTGTGAGATTAATTGTGTGTTATGAATGCTGTGCTTTGTGTATATGTTCTGCGTTTGGCATTGCGCATTCTGTGAGGCTCTGTGTGCTGTATGTATTGTGTGTGTTTGTAGTGATGTGTGTAGTTTGTGAAATGTGTGTTGCATAAATTCGGAGTTCTTTTCGTTGTGGTTTGTGTGTTTTGCACGTGGGCTTGTATGCATTGTAGGTGTGGTGTGCGTTCAGCATGTGTGACTGTGATTTGTGTGTGGTTGCGTTTGACACGTTGTGTGAGTGGTTGGCTGTTTTGAGTAATGAGTGTAATATGTGAGGTGTGTACTCTGTGGGGTCATGGTCGGTCCGTGAGCCTCACTGTGAGTGTTGTGTTTACTCTGAGAACCGTGGTTCATGTGTATTGTGTGCAGTTATGTTCTCGGGGTGTGGGGGTTTTGATGTTTAGTGTGGTGTGCTGCTTGTGTGTTGAGAGACTTCTGCATTCAAGCGCACTGAAGGGAGCCTCTAAGTGATTGTCCATTTTCTCCACAGGTCTGTTATCCCCCGGGAGGGCCTTGTTCACTGAGGGCGCTCAAAGAGGACGAAAGGAGCCACCTCGTCCCTTTAATAGCAATGTCCTGGAGATGCCTTTGTAGTAAAGTGACATAAACTGCTGCAGAAGAGCCTTATGCCAAAGTCTGCAGGGGAAACAATCCACCGTGCACTGAGGAGACCCTCCCTGAGAGAACACTACGCTGATCTCCGCATGCATGCCACTTGCTCCTATGTGATATGGAAACCTCTGTAAACATTGCAATAGAAGGCTATACACTTGATCTCTTTAGTGCTTTCTGGGTTTGTTGTGTGTGTAGTGTGCTGTACGTGTGGTTGCTATATGGTAGTGAGTGATTTGTGGTGCTTTTCTGCGATTCTGTGTGTATTCTCTGTTGTGATACGCTGTGTGTGCTGTGTTCCTGTGTGTTTGGCGCTGTGCTGTCTTTTGCCTGTGGGTCTTGCTTGTTTCCTCTGTGTTGGGTGTTGTCCGTGTTGTGCGTATTTTGTACGTAATATGTGTGCTATAGGTTCCTTACAGCTTGATGAGTACACTGCTCTGTGTATTTTTCACTGGGTGGTGTGTTACGTGTGACGCTGGTCTTTGTGAGTTGTGTTGTGTGTGTTGAGTGGCTCTTTGAGCATTGTATGTTTTGCCATTATGATGAGTTATCTGTTGGCGGTTCTGTATGTTGTGTGTTTGGCTTGTGGCATCCAGTCTAATGTTTAGTGTGAAATGTGTCTGGTCTTTCCTTGGTCTGTTGCATTAAGTACTGTGTTGTGGGGTGGGTGAGTGCCGTCTATATGCTTTCTGTGTGTTACATACTGGGTAGAAGTTGTTTGGTCGGTGTAATCTGAGCATTTTGTGTGACGTTGTTTTAGCCTTGTGTCAGACGTGTTGTGTGCATGTGTTTGTTGTGTGTGTGTATGTGGGCTTTGGTTCGTGCTGTCTCCGTGTGGGCCTCTGTGTGATCTGTGTTGTAGGCTTGTGGTTGTGTGTGCTGTGTGTAGTGCATTATATGTGTGTTGCGTGAGTTTTCATCAGTTGTGGAAGGATTTGTATGTGTTGTGTCAGTATTTTGTGTATGATTGTGATTTGTGTGTTGTGTTAGAGAGGTTGTGTGTGTGTGTGTGGCTGTTAGAGTTATGCACATGATGTGAGATGTGTTGACTGTGTGCGGTTGTGCTTGTTTAGAATGTCTCTTGGTGTGCCCAGTACGTAGACTGCGAATGTTTTTCGTGTGTATTGTGAGCAGTTATGTGCCTTGAAGTGTGTGGTGTGTGTATTGTGACTATTGTGTTGCTTATTTCTGTGTTGTGTGTTTGTTCTGCGCAGTTCTCCTGTGTGAGGATGTATGTGTGTTGTGTCTGTGCGTAGTTGTGTGTGTAGTGTGTTAAATGTGTGCTCATTGTCTTCTTTGTTGCTTATGCGCGTTTTGCCTAGGGGTTTGTGAGTGTCGTTTGTGTGTTGTGGTGTTGCGTGTTTTGTATGTGTGACTGTGATTTGTGTGTGGTTGTGTTTCAGTGGTTGAGTGTGTGTGGTTTTTATGTATGCGATGTGAGGTGTGATGTCCATGTGTGCTTGCGCTTGTTTAGTGTGCCTCACTGCGTGTGCTGCACATACTCTCCCAAATGTGACTTTTGTGACTTATGAGAAACATGTGCTTTGTTGTGTGCGGTGTGTGCCCTGTGACTGTTGTTTTGTTACCTTTTGCGCTTTTTTGTGTGTGTGCATTGCGTAGTGGTGCCCATGTGTATGTATGTGTGTGGGGTGCCTGTGTGCGGTGGTGCGTGGGGTGCTTAGTGTGTGAAATGTGTGCTATGTGCGTTTATTTTTGGTTGTGTGTTTAGGTTGTGGTTTTGTGTGTGTTGTGTGTGTTTTGCGAGTGTGATTGTGATGCGTGTTTGAAAGTTTGTGTGTGCAATTCGTTGTTTTGTGGTGTGTGAGGCGAGATGTGTTGTGTGTGTGTGGTTTTGCTTGTGTAGTGTGCCTCATTGTGTGTGTGGTGTGTACATGGTTAAATGTGGTTTGTGAGAATTGGTTGCCCTTATACGTCCTGTGATGTTAGTGGGGTACGTTGTTTCATACGTTGTGCTGTTTCCGTGTTGAGTCGGGTGTGTTCTCCATATCTTTTATGTTTGTGGGTGTTTACCTGTGTTTGTTGTAGTTATTCCTTTAGTGTGTGTTGTGTGTGGCTTTATGCGTGGTAGGTAGTGGTTACGTCGGTGTGCTCTGACGTTAATGCAGGTTGTTGTGTGTGCTATGAGTTGTGATGTGTAATCTGTGTGTGTTGCTTGCGTGTGTTGTACGATGTATTTTTCTGTGATTTGTGGATTATTTTGTGTGTTGTGGTAATGTACTGATGTGCTTGTTTTAATGTGTGTGTTGTGTGTGCCATGTTTGTTTTGCGCGTCTTTTTTGTGATGTGTATGGTGCTTTTTGAGTTTTGTGTTATGTGTGAAGTACGTTGTCTGCCTTTTGTGTATATGGTAGTGCGTGTTCTGTGGTGTTGGCTGTGTGATTGTGTGTTGTGTTACATGTTTGCGTGCTGTGTTATTGTGTGCTTTTAGCTGTGAAGTCTGTGATCTGCTGGTTTCATGAGCGTGGCTGTGTTTATGTGGTTGTCTGTTTCCTGTGTGTTTTCTACTCTTTCTGTGTTGTGACTCTTGTGTAAGTGATGTGTGCAGTTTGCGTGCGTCGTTGTTGTGTGTAGTGCGTGTTGTGTGTATGTTTGGGGAGTGCTGCGTGACTGGTGTGGTTGTGGGTGGTTCTGTGTTGTGTGTTGTGTGCTTGGAGTGTGCCTTTGTGTGTTGTATGTTTGACGTCTTTTGCGTAGCGTGTTGTGTCCGTGGTTGGGAATGTTCTGTGGTCTGTGAATAGTTTTCTGTGTCATGTTCAATGTGTGATGTGACCACACGTGTGTTGCGTGATGTACAACATATTGTGTTCCCAGTTGCCCGTTTGTTGTTTGTATTGTTAACTGCTTTGTGTACTGTGTGTGTGTTGTTCGTTCTGTGTATTTTATGTGTCGTGCGGGATACCGTGTGTTGCGTCTGATATGCTTTGTATATCTGTTGTTTGCTTTGCTTTGCATTGCGTGTTCTGTGAGGCTCTGTGTGCTGAAAGTTTTATGTGTGTTTGGTGTGATGTGCCTAGTGTGTGAAGTGCGTGTTCCATAAATTCCGTGATCTTTCTGTTGTGGTTTGTGTGTGTGTTGCACGTCATTTTGCACCTCTTGTGTGTGGTGTGAGTTCTGCATGTGTGATTGTGATTTTCATGTGGTTGTGTTTGAGTGGTTGTGTGGGTGTTTGCTTGTTACGTGTGTGATGTGTAATGTGTTGTCTGCGTGTGGTTGTGCTTGTTCAGCATGCCTCATTGTGTGTGCTGTGTGTTCTCTGAAATGGGATTCGTGTGTGTTGTGAGCCATTATGAGCTCTGACGTGTCTGTCTGGTGTGTGTGCCTTGTGACTTGTGTTGTTACATTTTGGGTTTCGTGTGTGTGCGTTTTGCAGAGTGCAGCCCGTGCATGGATATGAGTGTGGGTTGTCTGTGCGTGAATGTGTGTGTGTGTGGTTTGTAGTGTGTGAAATGTGCACTGTGGGCTTTTTTTGTTGGTTGTGTGTTTTGCGTGTGGTTTTGTATGTGGTGCAACTGCTTTCCGTATGTGATGGTGATTTGTGTTTGGCTGGGTTTGAGAGGATGTGTGTTTGTTTGGTTGAGTTACGTGTGTGATGTGAGACGTGCTGTCTGTGTGTGATTGTGGTTGTGTAGCGTGCCTCATTGTGTGTGTTGTGTGTACTCACGGAACTGTGGTTTGTGTGAGTTGTGTGCTTTTATGTCCTGTGATGTTTGTGGTGTATGTTGTTTTTTATGTTGTGCCTTGTGCATGTTGAGAGGTCCTGTATGCTCTCGATGTATGTGTTTGTGGGTGTTTACCTGCGTGTGTTGTGGTTGTTCCCTGAGTGTGTGCTGTGTGTGGCTTTTTGTGTGTTATGCAGTGGTTGCATTGTTGTGTGTGTGTGTGTTGCATTGTTAATGCAGGGTGCGGTGTGTGTTATGAGTTGTGATGTTAATTTCTGTGTGCGATGTTTGTGTGTGCTGTGTGACGAGTTTTTGTTGACTTGTGTTTTTGTGCTTGTGTTGAGTGTATTCTCTGTGTGTTGCATCTTGTGTGTGTGTGTGTTGTGTGGTCTGTGTGTTTTGCAAGTTGTGTGAGATTAATTGTGTGTTATGAATGCTGTGCTTTGTGTATATGTTCTGCGTTTGGCATTGCGCATTCTGTGAGGCTCTGTGTGCTGTATGTATTGTGTGTGTTTGTAGTGATGTGTGTAGTTTGTGAAATGTGTGTTGCATAAATTCGGAGTTCTTTCCGTTGTGGTTTGTGTGTTTTGCACGTGGGCTTGTATGCATTGTAGGTGTGGTGTGCGTTCAGCATGTGTGACTGTGATTTGTGTGTGGTTGCGTTTGACACGTTGTGTGAGTGGTTGGCTGTTTTGAGTAATGAGTGTAATATGTGAGGTGTGTACTCTGTGGGGTCATGGTCGGTCCGTGAGCCTCACTGTGAGTGTTGTGTTTACTCTGAGAACCGTGGTTCATGTGTATTGTGTGCAGTTATGTTCTCGGGGTGTGGGGGTTTTGATGTTTAGTGTGGTGTGCTGTTTGTGTGTTGAGAGACTTCTGCATTCAAGCGCACTGAAGGGAGCCTCTAAGTGATTGTCCATTTTCTCCACAGGTCTGTTATCCCCCGGGAGGGCCTTGTTCACTGAGGGCGCTCAAAGAGGACGAAAGGAGCCACCTCGTCCCTTTAATAGCAATGTCCTGGAGATGCCTTTGTAGTAAAGTGACATAAACTGCTGCAGAAGAGCCTTATGCCAAAGTCTGCAGGGGAAACAATCCACCGTGCACTGAGGAGACCCTCCCTGAGAGAACACTACGCTGATCTCCGCATGCATGCCACTTGCTCCTATGTGATATGGAAACCTCTGTAAACATTGCAATAGAAGGCTATACACTTGATCTCTTTAGTGCTTTCTGGGTTTGTTGTGTGTGTAGTGTGCTGTACGTGTGGTTGCTATATGGTAGTGAGTGATTTGTGGTGCTTTTCTGCGATTCTGTGTGTATTCTCTGTTGTGATACGCTGTGTGTGCTGTGTTCCTGTGTGTTTGGCGCTGTGCTGTCTTTTGCCTGTGGGTCTTGCTTGTTTTCTCTGTGTTGGGTGTTGTCCGTGTTGTGCGTATTTTGTACGTAATATGTGTGCTATAGGTTCCTTACAGCTTGATGAGTACACTGCTCTGTGTATTTTTCACTGGGTGGTGTGTTACGTGTGACGCTGGTCTTTGTGAGTTGTGTTGTGTGTGTTGAGTGGCTCTTTGAGCATTGTATGTTTTGCCATTATGATGAGTTATCTGTTGGCGGTTCTGTATGTTGTGTGTTTGGCGTGTGGCATCCAGTCTAATGTTTAGTGTGAAATGTGGTCTTTCCTTGGTCTGTTGCGTTATGTACTGTGTTCTGGGTTGGGTGAGCACCGTCTATATGCTTTCTGTGTGTTACATACTGGGTAGATGTTGTTTGGTCGGTGTAATTTGAGCATTTTGTGTGACGTAGTTTTAGCCTTGTGTCAGACGTGCTGTGTGCATGTGTTTTTTGTGTGTGTGTTTGTGGGCTTTGGTTCGTGCTGTCTCCGTGTGGGCCTCTGTGTGCTCTGTGTTGTAGGCTTGTGGTTGTGTGTGCTGTGTGTAGTGCATTATATGTGTGTTGCGTGAGTTTTCATCAGTTGTGGAAGGATTTGTATGTGTTGTGTCAGTTTTCTTTGTATGATTGTGATTTGTGTGTTGTGTTAGAGAGGTTGTGTGTGTGTGTGTGTGTGTGTGTGTGTGTGTGTGGCTGTTTGAGTTACGCACATGATGTGAGATGTGTTGACTGTGTGCGGTTGTGCTTGTTTAGTATGTCTCTTGGTGTGCCCAGTACGTAGTCTGCGAATGTTTTTCGTGTGTATTGTGAGCAGTTATGTGCCTTGAAGTGTGTGGTGTGTGTATTGTGACTATTGTGCTGCTTATTTCTGTGTTGTGTGTTTGTTCTGCGCAGTTCTCCTGTGTGAGGATGTATGTGTGTTGTGTCTTTGCGTGGTTGTGTGTGTAGTGTGTTAAATGTGTGCTCATCGTCTTCTTTGTTGCTTATGCGCGTTTTGCCTAGGGGTTTGTGAGTGTCGTTTGTGTGTTGTGGTGTTGCGTGTTTTGTATGTGTGACTGTGATTTGTGTGTGGTTGTGTTTCAGTGGTTGAGTGTGTGTGGTTTTTATGTATGCGATGTGAGGTGTGATGTCCATGTGTGCTTGTGCTTGTTTAGTGTGCCTCACTGCGTGTGCTGCACATACTCTCCCAAATGTGACTTTTGTGACTTATGAGAAACATGTGCTTTGTTGTGTGCGGTGTGTGCCCTGTGACTGTTGTTTTGTTACCTTTTGCGCTTTTTTGTGTGTGTGCATTGCGTAGTGGTGCCCGTGTGTATGTATGTGTGTGGGGTGCCTGTGTGCGGTGGTGCGTGGGGTGCTTAGTGTGTGAAATGTGTGCTATGTGCGTTTATTTTTGGTTGTGTGTTTAGGTTGTGGTTTTGTGTGTGTTGTGTGTGTTTTGCGAGTGTGATTGTGATGCGTGTTTGAAAGTTTGTGTGTGCAATTCGTTGTTTTGTGGTGTGTGAGGCGAGATGTGTTGTGTGTGTGTGGTTTTGCTTGTGTAGTGTGCCTCATTGTGTGTGTGGTGTGTACATGGTTAAATGTGGTTTGTGAGAATTGGTTGCCCTTATACGTCCTGTGATGTTAGTGGGGTACGTTGTTTCATACGTTGTGCTGTTTCCGTGTTGAGTCGGGTGTGTTCTCCATATATTTATGTTTGTGGGTGTTTACCTGTGTTTGTTGTAGTTATTCCTTTAGTGTGTGTTGTGTGTGGCTTTATGCGTGGTAGGTAGTGGTTACGTCGGTGTGCTCTGACGTTAATGCAGGTTGTTGTGTGTGCTATGAGTTGTGATGTGTAATCTGTGTGTGTTGCTTGCGTGTGTTGTACGATGTATTTTTCTGTGATTTGTGGATTATTTTGTGTGTTGTGGTAATGTACTGATGTGCTTGTTTTAATGTGTGTGTTGTGTGTGCCATGTTTGTTTTGCACGTCTTTTTTGTGATGTGTATGGTGCTTTTTGAGTTTTGTGTTATGTGTGAAGTACGTTGTCTGCCTTTTGTGTATATGGTAGTGCGTGTTCTGTGGTGTTGGCTGTGTGATTGTGTGTTGTGTTACATGTTTGCGTGCTGTGTTATTGTGTGCTTTTAGCTGTGAAGTCTGTGATCTGCTGGTTTCATGAGCGTTGCTGTGTTTATGTGGTTGTCTGTTTCCTGTGTGTTTTCTACTCTTTCTGTGTTGTGACTCTTGTGTAAGTGATGTGTGCAGTTTGGGTGCGTCGTTGTGTGTAGTGCGTGTTGTGTGTATGTTTGGGGAGTGCTGCGTGACTGGTGTGGTTGTGGGTGGTTCTGTGTTGTGTGTTGTGTGCTTGGAGTGTGCCTTTGTGTGTTGTATGTTGGTCGTCTTTTGCGTAGCGTGTTGTGTCCGTGGTTGGGAATGTTCTGTGGTCTGTGAATAGTTTTCTGTGTCATGTTCAATGTGTGATGTGACCACACGTGTGTTGCGTGATGTAAAACATATTGTGTTCCCAGTTGCCCGTTTGTTGTTTGTATTGTTAACTGCTTTGTGTACTGTGTGTGTGTTGTTCGTTCTGTGTATTTTATGTGTCGTGCGGGATACCGTGTGTTGCGTCTGATATGCTTTGTATATCTGTTGTTTGCTTTGCTTTGCATTGCGTGTTCTGTGAGGCTCTGTGTGCTGAAAGTTTTATGTGTGTTTGGTGTGATGTGCCTAGTGTGTGAAGTGCGTGTTCCATAAATTCCGTGATCTTTCTGTTGTGGTTTGTGTGTGTGTTGCACGTCATTTTGCACCTCTTGTGTGTGGTGTGAGTTCTGCATGTGTGATTGTGATTTTCATGTGGTTGTGTTTGAGTGGTTGTGTGGGTGTTTGCTTGTTACGTGTGTGATGTGTAATGTGTTGTCTGCGTGTGGTTGTGCTTGTTCAGCATGCCTCATTGTGTGTGCTGTGTGTTCTCTGAAATGGGATTCGTGTGTGTTGTGAGCCATTATGAGCTCTGACGTGTCTGTCTGGTGTGTGTGCCTTGTGACTTGTGTTGTTACATTTTGGGTTTCGTGTGTGTGCGTTTTGCAGAGTGCAGCCCGTGCATGGATATGAGTGTGGGTTGTCTGTGCGTGAATGTGTGTGTGTGTGGTTTGTAGTGTGTGAAATGTGCACTGTGGGCTTTTTTTGTTGGTTGTGTGTTTTGCGTGTGGTTTTGTATGTGGTGCAACTGCTTTCCGTGTGTGATGGTGATTTGTGTTTGGCTGGGTTTGAGAGGATGTGTGTTTGTTTGGTTGAGTTACGTGTGTGATGTGAGACGTGCTGTCTGTGTGTGATTGTGGTTGTGTAGTGTGCCTCATTGTGTGTGTTGTGTGTACTCACGGAACTGTGGTTTGTGTGAGTTGTGTGCTTTTATGTCCTGTGATGTTTGTGGTGTATGTTGTTTTTTATGTTGTGCCTTGTGCATGTTGAGAGGTCCTGTATGCTCTCGATGTATGTGTTTGTGGGTGTTTACCTGCGTGTGTTGTGGTTGTTCCCTGAGTGTGTGCTGTGTGTGGCTTTTTGTGTGTTATGCAGTGGTTGCATTGTTGTGTGTGTGTGTTGCATTGTTAATGCAGGGTGCGGTGTGTGTTATGAGTTGTGATGTTAATTTCTGTGTGCGATGTTTGTGTGTGCTGTGTGACGAGTTTTTGTTGACTTGTGTTTTTGTGCTTGTGTTGAGTGTATTCTCTGTGTGTTGCATCTTGTGTGTGTGTGTGTTGTGTGGTCTGTGTGTTTTGCAAGTTGTGTGAGATTAATTGTGTGTTATGAATGCTGTGCTTTGTGTATATGTTCTGCGTTTGGCATTGCGCATTCTGTGAGGCTCTGTGTGCTGTATGTATTGTGTGTGTTTGTAGTGATGTGTGTAGTTTGTGAAATGTGTGTTGCATAAATTCGGAGTTCTTTTCGTTGTGGTTTGTGTGTTTTGCACGTGGGCTTGTATGCATTGTAGGTGTGGTGTGCGTTCAGCATGTGTGACTGTGATTTGTGTGTGGTTGCGTTTGACACGTTGTGTGAGTGGTTGGCTGTTTTGAGTAATGAGTGTAATATGTGAGGTGTGTACTCTGTGGGGTCATGGTCGGTCCGTGAGCCTCACTGTGAGTGTTGTGTTTACTCTGAGAACCGTGGTTCATGTGTATTGTGTGCAGTTATGTTCTCGGGGTGTGGGGGTTTTGATGTTTAGTGTGGTGTGCTGTTTGTGTGTTGAGAGACTTCTGCATTCAAGCGCACTGAAGGGAGCCTCTAAGTGATTGTCCATTTTCTCCACAGGTCTGTTATCCCCCGGGAGGGCCTTGTTCACTGAGGGCGCTCAAAGAGGACGAAAGGAGCCACCTCGTCCCTTTAATAGCAATGTCCTGGAGATGCCTTTGTAGTAAAGTGACATAAACTGCTGCAGAAGAGCCTTATGCCAAAGTCTGCAGGGGAAACAATCCACCGTGCACTGAGGAGACCCTCCCTGAGAGAACACTACGCTGATCTCCGCATGCATGCCACTTGCTCCTATGTGATATGGAAACCTCTGTAAACATTGCAATAGAAGGCTATACACTTGATCTCTTTAGTGCTTTCTGGGTTTGTTGTGTGTGTAGTGTGCTGTACGTGTGGTTGCTATATGGTAGTGAGTGATTTGTGGTGCTTTTCTGCGATTCTGTGTGTATTCTCTGTTGTGATACGCTGTGTGTGCTGTGTTCCTGTGTGTTTGGCGCTGTGCTGTCTTTTGCCTGTGGGTCTTGCTTGTTTTCTCTGTGTTGGGTGTTGTCCGTGTTGTGCGTATTTTGTACGTAATATGTGTGCTATAGGTTCCTTACAGCTTGATGAGTACACTGCTCTGTGTATTTTTCACTGGGTGGTGTGTTACGTGTGACGCTGGTCTTTGTGAGTTGTGTTGTGTGTGTTGAGTGGCTCTTTGAGCATTGTATGTTTTGCCATTATGATGAGTTATCTGTTGGCGGTTCTGTATGTTGTGTGTTTGGCGTGTGGCATCCAGTCTAATGTTTAGTGTGAAATGTGGTCTTTCCTTGGTCTGTTGCGTTATGTACTGTGTTCTGGGTTGGGTGAGCACCGTCTATATGCTTTCTGTGTGTTACATACTGGGTAGATGTTGTTTGGTCGGTGTAATTTGAGCATTTTGTGTGACGTAGTTTTAGCCTTGTGTCAGACGTGCTGTGTGCATGTGTTTTTTGTGTGTGTGTTTGTGGGCTTTGGTTCGTGCTGTCTCCGTGTGGGCCTCTGTGTGCTCTGTGTTGTAGGCTTGTGGTTGTGTGTGCTGTGTGTAGTGCATTATATGTGTGTTGCGTGAGTTTTCATCAGTTGTGGAAGGATTTGTATGTGTTGTGTCAGTTTTCTGTGTATGATTGTGAATTGTGTGTTGTGTTAGAGAGGTTGTGTGTGTGTGTGTGTGTGTGTGTGTGGCTGTTTGAGTTACGCACATGATGTGAGATGTGTTGACTGTGTGCGGTTGTGCTTGTTTAGTATGTCTCTTGGTGTGCCCAGTACGTAGTCTGCGAATGTTTTTCGTGTGTATTGTGAGCAGTTATGTGCCTTGAAGTGTGTGGTGTGTGTATTGTGACTATTGTGCTGCTTATTTCTGTGTTGTGTGTTTGTTCTGCGCAGTTCTCCTGTGTGAGGATGTATGTGTGTTGTGTCTGTGCGTAGTTGTGTGTGTAGTGTGTTAAATGTGTGCTCATCGTCTTCTTTGTTGCTTATGCGCGTTTTGCCTAGGGGTTTGTGAGTGTCGTTTGTGTGTTGTGGTGTTGCGTGTTTTGTATGTGTGACTGTGATTTGTGTGTGGTTGTGTTTCAGTGGTTGAGTGTGTGTGGTTTTTATGTATGCGATGTGAGGTGTGATGTCCATGTGTGCTTGCGCTTGTTTAGTGTGCCTCACTGCGTGTGCTGCACATACTCTCCCAAATGTGACTTTTGTGACTTATGAGAAACATGTGCTTTGTTGTGTGCGGTGTGTGCCCTGTGACTGTTGTTTTGTTACCTTTTGCGCTTTTTTGTGTGTGTGCATTGCGTAGTGGTGCCCATGTGTATGTATGTGTGTGGGGTGCCTGTGTGCGGTGGTGCGTGGGGTGCTTAGTGTGTGAAATGTGTGCTATGTGCGTTTATTTTTGGTTGTGTGTTTAGGTTGTGGTTTTGTGTGTGTTGTGTGTGTTTTGCGAGTGTGATTGTGATGCGTGTTTGAAAGTTTGTGTGTGCAATTCGTTGTTTTGTGGTGTGTGAGGCGAGATGTGTTGTGTGTGTGTGGTTTTGCTTGTGTAGTGTGCCTCATTGTGTGTGTGGTGTGTACATGGTTAAATGTGGTTTGTGAGAATTGGTTGCCCTTATACGTCCTGTGATGTTAGTGGGGTACGTTGTTTCATACGTTGTGCTGTTTCCGTGTTGAGTCGGGTGTGTTCTCCATATCTTTTATGTTTGTGGGTGTTTACCTGTGTTTGTTGTAGTTATTCCTTTAGTGTGTGTTGTGTGTGGCTTTATGCGTGGTAGGTAGTGGTTACGTCGGTGTGCTCTGACGTTAATGCAGGTTGTTGTGTGTGCTATGAGTTGTGATGTGTAATCTGTGTGTGTTGCTTGCGTGTGTTGTACGATGTATTTTTCTGTGATTTGTGGATTATTTTGTGTGTTGTGGTAATGTACTGATGTGCTTGTTTTAATGTGTGTGTTGTGTGTGCCATGTTTGTTTTGCGCGTCTTTTTTGTGATGTGTATGGTGCTTTTTGAGTTTTGTGTTATGTGTGAAGTACGTTGTCTGCCTTTTGTGTATATGGTAGTGCGTGTTCTGTGGTGTTGGCTGTGTGATTGTGTGTTGTGTTACATGTTTGCGTGCTGTGTTATTGTGTGCTTTTAGCTGTGAAGTCTGTGATCTGCTGGTTTCATGAGCGTGGCTGTGTTTATGTGGTTGTCTGTTTCCTGTGTGTTTTCTACTCTTTCTGTGTTGTGACTCTTGTGTAAGTGATGTGTGCAGTTTGCGTGCGTCGTTGTTGTGTGTAGTGCGTGTTGTGTGTATGTTTGGGGAGTGCTGCGTGACTGGTGTGGTTGTGGGTGGTTCTGTGTTGTGTGTTGTGTGCTTGGAGTGTGCCTTTGTGTGTTGTATGTTTGACGTCTTTTGCGTAGCGTGTTGTGTCCGTGGTTGGGAATGTTCTGTGGTCTGTGAATAGTTTTCTGTGTCATGTTCAATGTGTGATGTGACCACACGTGTGTTGCGTGATGTACAACATATTGTGTTCCCAGTTGCCCGTTTGTTGTTTGTATTGTTAACTGCTTTGTGTACTGTGTGTGTGTTGTTCGTTCTGTGTATTTTATGTGTCGTGCGGGATACCGTGTGTTGCGTCTGATATGCTTTGTATATCTGTTGTTTGCTTTGCTTTGCATTGCGTGTTCTGTGAGGCTCTGTGTGCTGAAAGTTTTATGTGTGTTTGGTGTGATGTGCCTAGTGTGTGAAGTGCGTGTTCCATAAATTCCGTGATCTTTCTGTTGTGGTTTGTGTGTGTGTTGCACGTCATTTTGCACCTCTTGTGTGTGGTGTGAGTTCTGCATGTGTGATTGTGATTTTCATGTGGTTGTGTTTGAGTGGTTGTGTGGGTGTTTGCTTGTTACGTGTGTGATGTGTAATGTGTTGTCTGCGTGTGGTTGTGCTTGTTCAGCATGCCTCATTGTGTGTGCTGTGTGTTCTCTGAAATGGGATTCGTGTGTGTTGTGAGCCATTATGAGCTCTGACGTGTCTGTCTGGTGTGTGTGCCTTGTGACTTGTGTTGTTACATTTTGGGTTTCGTGTGTGTGCGTTTTGCAGAGTGCAGCCCGTGCATGGATATGAGTGTGGGTTGTCTGTGCGTGAATGTGTGTGTGTGTGGTTTGTAGTGTGTGAAATGTGCACTGTGGGCTTTTTTTGTTGGTTGTGTGTTTTGCGTGTGGTTTTGTATGTGGTGCAACTGCTTTCCGTGTGTGATGGTGATTTGTGTTTGGCTGGGTTTGAGAGGATGTGTGTTTGTTTGGTTGAGTTACGTGTGTGATGTGAGACGTGCTGTCTGTGTGTGATTGTGGTTGTGTAGCGTGCCTCATTGTGTGTGTTGTGTGTACTCACGGAACTGTGGTTTGTGTGAGTTGTGTGCTTTTATGTCCTGTGATGTTTGTGGTGTATGTTGTTTTTTATGTTGTGCCTTGTGCATGTTGAGAGGTCCTGTATGCTCTCGATGTATGTGTTTGTGGGTGTTTACCTGCGTGTGTTGTGGTTGTTCCCTGAGTGTGTGCTGTGTGTGGCTTTTTGTGTGTTATGCAGTGGTTGCATTGTTGTGTGTGTGTGTTGCATTGTTAATGCAGGGTGCGGTGTGTGTTATGAGTTGTGATGTTAATTTCTGTGTGCGATGTTTGTGTGTGCTGTGTGACGAGTTTTTGTTGACTTGTGTTTTTGTGCTTGTGTTGAGTGTATTCTCTGTGTGTTGCATCTTGTGTGTGTGTGTGTTGTGTGGTCTGTGTGTTTTGCAAGTTGTGTGAGATTAATTGTGTGTTATGAATGCTGTGCTTTGTGTATATGTTCTGCGTTTGGCATTGCGCATTCTGTGAGGCTCTGTGTGCTGTATGTATTGTGTGTGTTTGTAGTGATGTGTGTAGTTTGTGAAATGTGTGTTGCATAAATTCGGAGTTCTTTTCGTTGTGGTTTGTGTGTTTTGCACGTGGGCTTGTATGCATTGTAGGTGTGGTGTGCGTTCAGCATGTGTGACTGTGATTTGTGTGTGGTTGCGTTTGACACGTTGTGTGAGTGGTTGGCTGTTTTGAGTAATGAGTGTAATATGTGAGGTGTGTACTCTGTGGGGTCATGGTCGGTCCGTGAGCCTCACTGTGAGTGTTGTGTTTACTCTGAGAACCGTGGTTCATGTGTATTGTGTGCAGTTATGTTCTCGGGGTGTGGGGGTTTTGATGTTTAGTGTGGTGTGCTGTTTGTGTGTTGAGAGACTTCTGCATTCAAGCGCACTGAAGGGAGCCTCTAAGTGATTGTCCATTTTCTCCACAGGTCTGTTATCCCCCGGGAGGGCCTTGTTCACTGAGGGCGCTCAAAGAGGACGAAAGGAGCCACCTCGTCCCTTTAATAGCAATGTCCTGGAGATGCCTTTGTAGTAAAGTGACATAAACTGCTGCAGAAGAGCCTTATGCCAAAGTCTGCAGGGGAAACAATCCACCGTGCACTGAGGAGACCCTCCCTGAGAGAACACTACGCTGATCTCCGCATGCATGCCACTTGCTCCTATGTGATATGGAAACCTCTGTAAACATTGCAATAGAAGGCTATACACTTGATCTCTTTAGTGCTTTCTGGGTTTGTTGTGTGTGTAGTGTGCTGTACGTGTGGTTGCTATATGGTAGTGAGTGATTTGTGGTGCTTTTCTGCGATTCTGTGTGTATTCTCTGTTGTGATACGCTGTGTGTGCTGTGTTCCTGTGTGTTTGGCGCTGTGCTGTCTTTTGCCTGTGGGTCTTGCTTGTTTTCTCTGTGTTGGGTGTTGTCCGTGTTGTGCGTATTTTGTACGTAATATGTGTGCTATAGGTTCCTTACAGCTTGATGAGTACACTGCTCTGTGTATTTTTCACTGGGTGGTGTGTTACGTGTGACGCTGGTCTTTGTGAGTTGTGTTGTGTGTGTTGAGTGGCTCTTTGAGCATTGTATGTTTTGCCATTATGATGAGTTATCTGTTGGCGGTTCTGTATGTTGTGTGTTTGGCGTGTGGCATCCAGTCTAATGTTTAGTGTGAAATGTGGTCTTTCCTTGGTCTGTTGCGTTATGTACTGTGTTCTGGGTTGGGTGAGCACCGTCTATATGCTTTCTGTGTGTTACATACTGGTTAGATGTTGTTTGGTCGGTGTAATTTGAGCATTTTGTGTGACGTAGTTTTAGCCTTGTGTCAGACGTGCTGTGTGCATGTGTTTTTTTTGTGTGTGTTTGTGGGCTTTGGTTCGTGCTGTCTCCGTGTGGGCCTCTGTGTGCTCTGTGTTGTAGGCTTGTGGTTGTGTGTGCTGTGTGTAGTGCATTATATGTGTGTTGCGTGAGTTTTCATCAGTTGTGGAAGGATTTGTATGTGTTGTGTCAGTTTTCTGTGTATGATTGTGAATTGTGTGTTGTGTTAGAGAGGTTGTGTGTGTGTGTGTGTGTGTGTGTGTGGCTGTTTGAGTTACGCACATGATGTGAGATGTGTTGACTGTGTGCGGTTGTGCTTGTTTAGTATGTCTCTTGGTGTGCCCAGTACGTAGTCTGCGAATGTTTTTCGTGTGTATTGTGAGCAGTTATGTGCCTTGAAGTGTGTGGTGTGTGTATTGTGACTATTGTGCTGCTTATTTCTGTGTTGTGTGTTTGTTCTGCGCAGTTCTCCTGTGTGAGGATGTATGTGTGTTGTGTCTGTGCGTGGTTGTGTGTGTAGTGTGTTAAATGTGTGCTCATCGTCTTCTTTGTTGCTTATGCGCGTTTTGCCTAGGGGTTTGTGAGTGTCGTTTGTGTGTTGTGGTGTTGCGTGTTTTGTATGTGTGACTCTGATTTGTGTGTGGTTGTGTTTCAGTGGTTGAGTGTGTGTGGTTTTTATGTATGCGATGTGAGGTGTGATGTCCATGTGTGCTTGTGCTTGTTTAGTGTGCCTCACTGCGTGTGCTGCACATACTCTCCCAAATGTGACTTTTGTGACTTATGAGAAACATGTGCTTTGTTGTGTGCGGTGTGTGCCCTGTGACTGTTGTTTTGTTACCTTTTGCGCTTTTTTGTGTGTGTGCATTGCGTAGTGGTGCCCGTGTGTATGTATGTGTGTGGGGTGCCTGTGTGCGGTGGTGCGTGGGGTGCTTAGTGTGTGAAATGTGTGCTATGTGCGTTTATTTTTGGTTGTGTGTTTAGGTTGTGGTTTTGTGTGTGTTGTGTGTGTTTTGCGAGTGTGATTGTGATGCGTGTTTGAAAGTTTGTGTGTGCAATTCGTTGTTTTGTGGTGTGTGAGGCGAGATGTGTTGTGTGTGTGTGGTTTTGCTTGTGTAGTGTGCCTCATTGTGTGTGTGGTGTGTACATGGTTAAATGTGGTTTGTGAGAATTGGTTGCCCTTATACGTCCTGTGATGTTAGTGGGGTACGTTGTTTCATACGTTGTGCTGTTTCCGTGTTGAGTCGGGTGTGTTCTCCATATCTTTTATGTTTGTGGGTGTTTACCTGTGTTTGTTGTAGTTATTCCTTTAGTGTGTGTTGTGTGTGGCTTTATGCGTGGTAGGTAGTGGTTACGTCGGTGTGCTCTGACGTTAATGCAGGTTGTTGTGTGTGCTATGAGTTGTGATGTGTAATCTGTGTGTGTTGCTTGCGTGTGTTGTACGATGTATTTTTCTGTGATTTGTGGATTATTTTGTGTGTTGTGGTAATGTACTGATGTGCTTGTTTTAATGTGTGTGTTGTGTGTGCCATGTTTGTTTTGCGCGTCTTTTTTGTGATGTGTATGGTGCTTTTTGAGTTTTGTGTTATGTGTGAAGTATGTTGTCTGCCTTTTGTGTATATGGTAGTGCGTGTTCTGTGGTGTTGGCTGTGTGATTGTGTGTTGTGTTACATGTTTGCGTGCTGTGTTATTGTGTGCTTTTAGCTGTGAAGTCTGTGATCTGCTGGTTTCATGAGCGTGGCTGTGTTTATGTGGTTGTCTGTTTCCTGTGTGTTTTCTACTCTTTCTGTGTTGTGACTCTTGTGTAAGTGATGTGTGCAGTTTGGGTGCGTCGTTGTTGTGTGTAGTGCGTGTTGTGTGTATGTTTGGGGAGTGCTGCGTGACTGGTGTGGTTGTGGGTGGTTCTGTGTTGTGTGTTGTGTGCTTGGAGTGTGCCTTTGTGTGTTGTATGTTGGTCGTCTTTTGCGTAGCGTGTTGTGTCCGTGGTTGGGAATGTTCTGTGGTCTGTGAATAGTTTTCTGTGTCATGTTCAATGTGTGATGTGACCACACGTGTGTTGCGTGATGTACAACATATTGTGTTCCCAGTTGCCCGTTTGTTGTTTGTATTGTTAACTGCTTTGTGTACTGTGTGTGTGTTGTTCGTTCTGTGTATTTTATGTGTCGTGCGGGATACCGTGTGTTGCGTCTGATATGCTTTGTATATCTGTTGTTTGCTTTGCTTTGCATTGCGTGTTCTGTGAGGCTCTGTGTGCTGAAAGTTTTATGTGTGTTTGGTGTGATGTGCCTAGTGTGTGAAGTGCGTGTTCCATAAATTCCGTGATCTTTCTGTTGCGGTTTGTGTGTGTGTTGCACGTCATTTTGCACCTCTTGTGTGTGGTGTGAGTTCTGCATGTGTGATTGTGATTTTCATGTGGTTGTGTTTGAGTGGTTGTGTGGGTGTTTGCTTGTTACGTGTGTGATGTGTAATGTGTTGTCTGCGTGTGGTTGTGCTTGTTCAGCATGCCTCATTGTGTGTGCTGTGTGTTCTCTGAAATGGGATTCGTGTGTGTTGTGAGCCATTATGAGCTCTGACGTGTCTGTCTGGTGTGTGTGCCTTGTGACTTGTGTTGTTACATTTTGGGTTTCGTGTGTGTGCGTTTTGCAGAGTGCAGCCCGTGCATGGATATGAGTGTGGGTTGTCTGTGCGTGAATGTGTGTGTGTGTGGTTTGTAGTGTGTGAAATGTGCACTGTGGGCTTTTTTTGTTGGTTGTGTGTTTTGCGTGTGGTTTTGTATGTGGTGCAACTGCTTTCCGTGTGTGATGGTGATTTGTGTTTGGCTGGGTTTGAGAGGATGTGTGTTTGTTTGGTTGAGTTACGTGTGTGATGTGAGACGTGCTGTCTGTGTGTGATTGTGGTTGTGTAGCGTGCCTCATTGTGTGTGTTGTGTGTACTCACGGAACTGTGGTTTGTGTGAGTTGTGTGCTTTTATGTCCTGTGATGTTTGTGGTGTATGTTGTTTTTTATGTTGTGCCTTGTGCATGTTGAGAGGTCCTGTATGCTCTCGATGTATGTGTTTGTGGGTGTTTACCTGCGTGTGTTGTGGTTGTTCCCTGAGTGTGTGCTGTGTGTGGCTTTTTGTGTGTTATGCAGTGGTTGCATTGTTGTGTGTGTGTGTTGCATTGTTAATGCAGGGTGCGGTGTGTGTTATGAGTTGTGATGTTAATTTCTGTGTGCGATGTTTGTGTGTGCTGTGTGACGAGTTTTTGTTGACTTGTGTTTTTGTGCTTGTGTTGAGTGTATTCTCTGTGTGTTGCATCTTGTGTGTGTGTGTGTTGTGTGGTCTGTGTGTTTTGCAAGTTGTGTGAGATTAATTGTGTGTTATGAATGCTGTGCTTTGTGTATATGTTCTGCGTTTGGCATTGCGCATTCTGTGAGGCTCTGTGTGCTGTATGTATTGTGTGTGTTTGTAGTGATGTGTGTAGTTTGTGAAATGTGTGTTGCATAAATTCGGAGTTCTTTTCGTTGTGGTTTGTGTGTTTTGCACGTGGGCTTGTATGCATTGTAGGTGTGGTGTGCGTTCAGCATGTGTGACTGTGATTTGTGTGTGGTTGCGTTTGACACGTTGTGTGAGTGGTTGGCTGTTTTGAGTAATGAGTGTAATATGTGAGGTGTGTACTCTGTGGGGTCATGGTCGGTCCGTGAGCCTCACTGTGAGTGTTGTGTTTACTCTGAGAACCGTGGTTCATGTGTATTGTGTGCAGTTATGTTCTCGGGGTGTGGGGGTTTTGATGTTTAGTGTGGTGTGCTGTTTGTGTGTTGAGAGACTTCTGCATTCAAGCGCACTGAAGGGAGCCTCTAAGTGATTGTCCATTTTCTCCACAGGTCTGTTATCCCCCGGGAGGGCCTTGTTCACTGAGGGCGCTCAAAGAGGACGAAAGGAGCCACCTCGTCCCTTTAATAGCAATGTCCTGGAGATGCCTTTGTAGTAAAGTGACATAAACTGCTGCAGAAGAGCCTTATGCCAAAGTCTGCAGGGGAAACAATCCACCGTGCACTGAGGAGACCCTCCCTGAGAGAACACTACGCTGATCTCCGCATGCATGCCACTTGCTCCTATGTGATATGGAAACCTCTGTAAACATTGCAATAGAAGGCTATACACTTGATCTCTTTAGTGCTTTCTGGGTTTGTTGTGTGTGTAGTGTGCTGTACGTGTGGTTGCTATATGGTAGTGAGTGATTTGTGGTGCTTTTCTGCGATTCTGTGTGTATTCTCTGTTGTGATACGCTGTGTGTGCTGTGTTCCTGTGTGTTTGGCGCTGTGCTGTCTTTTGCCTGTGGGTCTTGCTTGTTTTCTCTGTGTTGGGTGTTGTCCATGTTGTGCGTATTTTGTACGTAATATGTGTGCTATAGGTTCCTTACAGCTTGATGAGTACACTGCTCTGTGTATTTTTCACTGGGTGGTGTGTTACGTGTGACGCTGGTCTTTGTGAGTTGTGTTGTGTGTGTTGAGTGGCTCTTTGAGCATTGTATGTTTTGCCATTATGATGAGTTATCTGTTGGCGGTTCTGTATGTTGTGTGTTTGGCGTGTGGCATCCAGTCTAATGTTTAGTGTGAAATGTGGTCTTTCCTTGGTCTGTTGCGTTATGTACTGTGTTCTGGGTTGGGTGAGCACCGTCTATATGCTTTCTGTGTGTTACATACTGGGTAGATGTTGTTTGGTCGGTGTAATTTGAGCATTTTGTGTGACGTAGTTTTAGCCTTGTGTCAGACGTGCTGTGTGCATGTGTTTTTTGTGTGTGTGTTTGTGGGCTTTGGTTCGTGCTGTCTCCGTGTGGGCCTCTGTGTGCTCTGTGTTGTAGGCTTGTGGTTGTGTGTGCTGTGTGTAGTGCATTATATGTGTGTTGCGTGAGTTTTCATCAGTTGTGGAAGGATTTGTATGTGTTGTGTCAGTTTTCTGTGTATGATTGTGATTTGTGTGTTGTGTTAGAGAGGTTGTGTGTGTGTGTGTGTGTGTGTGTGTGTGTGGCTGTTTGAGTTACGCACATGATGTGAGATGTGTTGACTGTGTGCGGTTGTGCTTGTTTAGTATGTCTCTTGGTGTGCCCAGTACGTAGTCTGCGAATGTTTTTCGTGTGTATTGTGAGCAGTTATGTGCCTTGAAGTGTGTGGTGTGTGTATTGTGACTATTGTGCTGCTTATTTCTGTGTTGTGTGTTTGTTCTGCGCAGTTCTCCTGTGTGAGGATGTATGTGTGTTGTGTCTGTGCGTGGTTGTGTGTGTAGTGTGTTAAATGTGTGCTCATCGTCTTCTTTGTTGCTTATGCGCGTTTTGCCTAGGGGTTTGTGAGTGTCGTTTGTGTGTTGTGGTGTTGCGTGTTTTGTATGTGTGACTGTGATTTGTGTGTGGTTGTGTTTCAGTGGTTGAGTGTGTGTGGTTTTTATGTATGCGATGTGAGGTGTGATGTCCATGTGTGCTTGTGCTTGTTTAGTGTGCCTCACTGCGTGTGCTGCACATACTCTCCCAAATGTGACTTTTGTGACTTATGAGAAACATGTGCTTTGTTGTGTGCGGTGTGTGCCCTGTGACTGTTGTTTTGTTACCTTTTGCGCTTTTTTGTGTGTGTGCATTGCGTAGTGGTGCCCGTGTGTATGTATGTGTGTGGGGTGCCTGTGTGCGGTGGTGCGTGGGGTGCTTAGTGTGTGAAATGTGTGCTATGTGCGTTTATTTTTGGTTGTGTGTTTAGGTTGTGGTTTTGTGTGTGTTGTGTGTGTTTTGCGAGTGTGATTGTGATGCGTGTTTGAAAGTTTGTGTGTGCAATTCGTTGTTTTGTGGTGTGTGAGGCGAGATGTGTTGTGTGTGTGTGGTTTTGCTTGTGTAGTGTGCCTCATTGTGTGTGTGGTGTGTACATGGTTAAATGTGGTTTGTGAGAATTGGTTGCCCTTATACGTCCTGTGATGTTAGTGGGGTACGTTGTTTCATACGTTGTGCTGTTTCCGTGTTGAGTCGGGTGTGTTCTCCATATATTTATGTTTGTGGGTGTTTACCTGTGTTTGTTGTAGTTATTCCTTTAGTGTGTGTTGTGTGTGGCTTTATGCGTGGTAGGTAGTGGTTACGTCGGTGTGCTCTGACGTTAATGCAGGTTGTTGTGTGTGCTATGAGTTGTGATGTGTAATCTGTGTGTGTTGCTTGCGTGTGTTGTACGATGTATTTTTCTGTGATTTGTGGATTATTTTGTGTGTTGTGGTAATGTACTGATGTGCTTGTTTTAATGTGTGTGTTGTGTGTGCCATGTTTGTTTTGCACGTCTTTTTTGTGATGTGTATGGTGCTTTTTGAGTTTTGTGTTATGTGTGAAGTATGTTGTCTGCCTTTTGTGTATATGGTAGTGCGTGTTCTGTGGTGTTGGCTGTGTGATTGTGTGTTGTGTTACATGTTTGCGTGCTGTGTTATTGTGTGCTTTTAGCTGTGAAGTCTGTGATCTGCTGGTTTCATGAGCGTGGCTGTGTTTATGTGGTTGTCTGTTTCCTGTGTGTTTTCTACTCTTTCTGTGTTGTGACTCTTGTGTAAGTGATGTGTGCAGTTTGGGTGCGTCGTTGTTGTGTGTAGTGCGTGTTGTGTGTATGTTTGGGGAGTGCTGCGTGACTGGTGTGGTTGTGGGTGGTTCTGTGTTGTGTGTTGTGTGCTTGGAGTGTGCCTTTGTGTGTTGTATGTTGGTCGTCTTTTGCGTAGCGTGTTGTGTCCGTGGTTGGGAATGTTCTGTGGTCTGTGAATAGTTTTCTGTGTCATGTTCAATGTGTGATGTGACCACACGTGTGTTGCGTGATGTACAACATATTGTGTTCCCAGTTGCCCGTTTGTTGTTTGTATTGTTAACTGCTTTGTGTACTGTGTGTGTGTTGTTCGTTCTGTGTATTTTATGTGTCGTGCGGGATACCGTGTGTTGCGTCTGATATGCTTTGTATATCTGTTGTTTGCTTTGCTTTGCATTGCGTGTTCTGTGAGGCTCTGTGTGCTGAAAGTTTTATGTGTGTTTGGTGTGATGTGCCTAGTGTGTGAAGTGCGTGTTCCATAAATTCCGTGATCTTTCTGTTGTGGTTTGTGTGTGTGTTGCACGTCATTTTGCACCTCTTGTGTGTGGTGTGAGTTCTGCATGTGTGATTGTGATTTTCATGTGGTTGTGTTTGAGTGGTTGTGTGGGTGTTTGCTTGTTACGTGTGTGATGTGTAATGTGTTGTCTGCGTGTGGTTGTGCTTGTTCAGCATGCCTCATTGTGTGTGCTGTGTGTTCTCTGAAATGGGATTCGTGTGTGTTGTGAGCCATTATGAGCTCTGACGTGTCTGTCTGGTGTGTGTGCCTTGTGACTTGTGTTGTTACATTTTGGGTTTCGTGTGTGTGCGTTTTGCAGAGTGCAGCCCGTGCATGGATATGAGTGTGGGTTGTCTGTGCGTGAATGTGTGTGTGTGTGGTTTGTAGTGTGTGAAATGTGCACTGTGGGCTTTTTTTGTTGGTTGTGTGTTTTGCGTGTGGTTTTGTATGTGGTGCAACTGCTTTCCGTGTGTGATGGTGATTTGTGTTTGGCTGGGTTTGAGAGGATGTGTGTTTGTTTGGTTGAGTTACGTGTGTGATGTGAGACGTGCTGTCTGTGTGTGATTGTGGTTGTGTAGTGTGCCTCATTGTGTGTGTTGTGTGTACTCACGGAACTGTGGTTTGTGTGAGTTGTGTGCTTTTATGTCCTGTGATGTTTGTGGTGTATGTTGTTTTTTATGTTGTGCCTTGTGCATGTTGAGAGGTCCTGTATGCTCTCGATGTATGTGTTTGTGGGTGTTTACCTGCGTGTGTTGTGGTTGTTCCCTGAGTGTGTGCTGTGTGTGGCTTTTTGTGTGTTATGCAGTGGTTGCATTGTTGTGTGTGTGTGTTGCATTGTTAATGCAGGGTGCGGTGTGTGTTATGAGTTGTGATGTTAATTTCTGTGTGCGATGTTTGTGTGTGCTGTGTGACGAGTTTTTGTTGACTTGTGTTTTTGTGCTTGTGTTGAGTGTATTCTCTGTGTGTTGCATCTTGTGTGTGTGTGTGTTGTGTGGTCTGTGTGTTTTGCAAGTTGTGTGAGATTAATTGTGTGTTATGAATGCTGTGCTTTGTGTATATGTTCTGCGTTTGGCATTGCGCATTCTGTGAGGCTCTGTGTGCTGTATGTATTGTGTGTGTTTGTAGTGATGTGTGTAGTTTGTGAAATGTGTGTTGCATAAATTCGGAGTTCTTTTCGTTGTGGTTTGTGTGTTTTGCACGTGGGCTTGTATGCATTGTAGGTGTGGTGTGCGTTCAGCATGTGTGACTGTGATTTGTGTGTGGTTGCGTTTGACACGTTGTGTGAGTGGTTGGCTGTTTTGAGTAATGAGTGTAATATGTGAGGTGTGTACTCTGTGGGGTCATGGTCGGTCCGTGAGCCTCACTGTGAGTGTTGTGTTTACTCTGAGAACCGTGGTTCATGTGTATTGTGTGCAGTTATGTTCTCGGGGTGTGGGGGTTTTGATGTTTAGTGTGGTGTGCTGTTTGTGTGTTGAGAGACTTCTGCATTCAAGCGCACTGAAGGGAGCCTCTAAGTGATTGTCCATTTTCTCCACAGGTCTGTTATCCCCCGGGAGGGCCTTGTTCACTGAGGGCGCTCAAAGAGGACGAAAGGAGCCACCTCGTCCCTTTAATAGCAATGTCCTGGAGATGCCTTTGTAGTAAAGTGACATAAACTGCTGCAGAAGAGCCTTATGCCAAAGTCTGCAGGGGAAACAATCCACCGTGCACTGAGGAGACCCTCCCTGAGAGAACACTACGCTGATCTCCGCATGCATGCCACTTGCTCCTATGTGATATGGAAACCTCTGTAAACATTGCAATAGAAGGCTATACACTTGATCTCTTTAGTGCTTTCTGGGTTTGTTGTGTGTGTAGTGTGCTGTACGTGTGGTTGCTATATGGTAGTGAGTGATTTGTGGTGCTTTTCTGCGATTCTGTGTGTATTCTCTGTTGTGATACGCTGTGTGTGCTGTGTTCCTGTGTGTTTGGCGCTGTGCTGTCTTTTGCCTGTGGGTCTTGCTTGTTTTCTCTGTGTTGGGTGTTGTCCATGTTGTGCGTATTTTGTACGTAATATGTGTGCTATAGGTTCCTTACAGCTTGATGAGTACACTGCTCTGTGTATTTTTCACTGGGTGGTGTGTTACGTGTGACGCTGGTCTTTGTGAGTTGTGTTGTGTGTGTTGAGTGGCTCTTTGAGCATTGTATGTTTTGCCATTATGATGAGTTATCTGTTGGCGGTTCTGTATGTTGTGTGTTTGGCGTGTGGCATCCAGTCTAATGTTTAGTGTGAAATGTGGTCTTTCCTTGGTCTGTTGCGTTATGTACTGTGTTCTGGGTTGGGTGAGCACCGTCTATATGCTTTCTGTGTGTTACATACTGGGTAGATGTTGTTTGGTCGGTGTAATTTGAGCATTTTGTGTGACGTAGTTTTAGCCTTGTGTCAGACGTGCTGTGTGCATGTGTTTTTTGTGTGTGTGTTTGTGGGCTTTGGTTCGTGCTGTCTCCGTGTGGGCCTCTGTGTGCTCTGTGTTGTAGGCTTGTGGTTGTGTGTGCTGTGTGTAGTGCATTATATGTGTGTTGCGTGAGTTTTCATCAGTTGTGGAAGGATTTGTATGTGTTGTGTCAGTTTTCTGTGTATGATTGTGATTTGTGTGTTGTGTTAGAGAGGTTGTGTGTGTGTGTGTGTGTGTGTGTGTGTGTGTGGCTGTTTGAGTTACGCACATGATGTGAGATGTGTTGACTGTGTGCGGTTGTGCTTGTTTAGTATGTCTCTTGGTGTGCCCAGTACGTAGTCTGCGAATGTTTTTCGTGTGTATTGTGAGCAGTTATGTGCCTTGAAGTGTGTGGTGTGTGTATTGTGACTATTGTGCTGCTTATTTCTGTGTTGTGTGTTTGTTCTGCGCAGTTCTCCTGTGTGAGGATGTATGTGTGTTGTGTCTGTGCGTGGTTGTGTGTGTAGTGTGTTAAATGTGTGCTCATCGTCTTCTTTGTTGCTTATGCGCGTTTTGCCTAGGGGTTTGTGAGTGTCGTTTGTGTGTTGTGGTGTTGCGTGTTTTGTATGTGTGACTCTGATTTGTGTGTGGTTGTGTTTCAGTGGTTGAGTGTGTGTGGTTTTTATGTATGCGATGTGAGGTGTGATGTCCATGTGTGCTTGTGCTTGTTTAGTGTGCCTCACTGCGTGTGCTGCACATACTCTCCCAAATGTGACTTTTGTGACTTATGAGAAACATGTGCTTTGTTGTGTGCGGTGTGTGCCCTGTGACTGTTGTTTTGTTACCTTTTGCGCTTTTTTGTGTGTGTGCATTGCGTAGTGGTGCCCGTGTGTATGTATGTGTGTGGGGTGCCTGTGTGCGGTGGTGCGTGGGGTGCTTAGTGTGTGAAATGTGTGCTATGTGCGTTTATTTTTGGTTGTGTGTTTAGGTTGTGGTTTTGTGTGTGTTGTGTGTGTTTTGCGAGTGTGATTGTGATGCGTGTTTGAAAGTTTGTGTGTGCAATTCGTTGTTTTGTGGTGTGTGAGGCGAGATGTGTTGTGTGTGTGTGGTTTTGCTTGTGTAGTGTGCCTCATTGTGTGTGTGGTGTGTACATGGTTAAATGTGGTTTGTGAGAATTGGTTGCCCTTATACGTCCTGTGATGTTAGTGGGGTACGTTGTTTCATACGTTGTGCTGTTTCCGTGTTGAGTCGGGTGTGTTCTCCATATATTTATGTTTGTGGGTGTTTACCTGTGTTTGTTGTAGTTATTCCTTTAGTGTGTGTTGTGTGTGGCTTTATGCGTGGTAGGTAGTGGTTACGTCGGTGTGCTCTGACGTTAATGCAGGTTGTTGTGTGTGCTATGAGTTGTGATGTGTAATCTGTGTGTGTTGCTTGCGTGTGTTGTACGATGTATTTTTCTGTGATTTGTGGATTATTTTGTGTGTTGTGGTAATGTACTGATGTGCTTGTTTTAATGTGTGTGTTGTGTGTGCCATGTTTGTTTTGCACGTCTTTTTTGTGATGTGTATGGTGCTTTTTGAGTTTTGTGTTATGTGTGAAGTATGTTGTCTGCCTTTTGTGTATATGGTAGTGCGTGTTCTGTGGTGTTGGCTGTGTGATTGTGTGTTGTGTTACATGTTTGCGTGCTGTGTTATTGTGTGCTTTTAGCTGTGAAGTCTGTGATCTGCTGGTTTCATGAGCGTGGCTGTGTTTATGTGGTTGTCTGTTTCCTGTGTGTTTTCTACTCTTTCTGTGTTGTGACTCTTGTGTAAGTGATGTGTGCAGTTTGGGTGCGTCGTTGTTGTGTGTAGTGCGTGTTGTGTGTATGTTTGGGGAGTGCTGCGTGACTGGTGTGGTTGTGGGTGGTTCTGTGTTGTGTGTTGTGTGCTTGGAGTGTGCCTTTGTGTGTTGTATGTTGGTCGTCTTTTGCGTAGCGTGTTGTGTCCGTGGTTGGGAATGTTCTGTGGTCTGTGAATAGTTTTCTGTGTCATGTTCAATGTGTGATGTGACCACACGTGTGTTGCGTGATGTACAACATATTGTGTTCCCAGTTGCCCGTTTGTTGTTTGTATTGTTAACTGCTTTGTGTACTGTGTGTGTGTTGTTCGTTCTGTGTATTTTATGTGTCGTGCGGGATACCGTGTGTTGCGTCTGATATGCTTTGTATATCTGTTGTTTGCTTTGCTTTGCATTGCGTGTTCTGTGAGGCTCTGTGTGCTGAAAGTTTTATGTGTGTTTGGTGTGATGTGCCTAGTGTGTGAAGTGCGTGTTCCATAAATTCCGTGATCTTTCTGTTGTGGTTTGTGTGTGTGTTGCACGTCATTTTGCACCTCTTGTGTGTGGTGTGAGTTCTGCATGTGTGATTGTGATTTTCATGTGGTTGTGTTTGAGTGGTTGTGTGGGTGTTTGCTTGTTACGTGTGTGATGTGTAATGTGTTGTCTGCGTGTGGTTGTGCTTGTTCAGCATGCCTCATTGTGTGTGCTGTGTGTTCTCTGAAATGGGATTCGTGTGTGTTGTGAGCCATTATGAGCTCTGACGTGTCTGTCTGGTGTGTGTGCCTTGTGACTTGTGTTGTTACATTTTGGGTTTCGTGTGTGTGCGTTTTGCAGAGTGCAGCCCGTGCATGGATATGAGTGTGGGTTGTCTGTGCGTGAATGTGTGTGTGTGTGGTTTGTAGTGTGTGAAATGTGCACTGTGGGCTTTTTTTGTTGGTTGTGTGTTTTGCGTGTGGTTTTGTATGTGGTGCAACTGCTTTCCGTGTGTGATGGTGATTTGTGTTTGGCTGGGTTTGAGAGGATGTGTGTTTGTTTGGTTGAGTTACGTGTGTGATGTGAGACGTGCTGTCTGTGTGTGATTGTGGTTGTGTAGTGTGCCTCATTGTGTGTGTTGTGTGTACTCACGGAACTGTGGTTTGTGTGAGTTGTGTGCTTTTATGTCCTGTGATGTTTGTGGTGTATGTTGTTTTTTATGTTGTGCCTTGTGCATGTTGAGAGGTCCTGTATGCTCTCGATGTATGTGTTTGTGGGTGTTTACCTGCGTGTGTTGTGGTTGTTCCCTGAGTGTGTGCTGTGTGTGGCTTTTTGTGTGTTATGCAGTGGTTGCATTGTTGTGTGTGTGTGTTGCATTGTTAATGCAGGGTGCGGTGTGTGTTATGAGTTGTGATGTTAATTTCTGTGTGCGATGTTTGTGTGTGCTGTGTGACGAGTTTTTGTTGACTTGTGTTTTTGTGCTTGTGTTGAGTGTATTCTCTGTGTGTTGCATCTTGTGTGTGTGTGTGTTGTGTGGTCTGTGTGTTTTGCAAGTTGTGTGAGATTAATTGTGTGTTATGAATGCTGTGCTTTGTGTATATGTTCTGCGTTTGGCATTGCGCATTCTGTGAGGCTCTGTGTGCTGTATGTATTGTGTGTGTTTGTAGTGATGTGTGTAGTTTGTGAAATGTGTGTTGCATAAATTCGGAGTTCTTTTCGTTGTGGTTTGTGTGTTTTGCACGTGGGCTTGTATGCATTGTAGGTGTGGTGTGCGTTCAGCATGTGTGACTGTGATTTGTGTGTGGTTGCGTTTGACACGTTGTGTGAGTGGTTGGCTGTTTTGAGTAATGAGTGTAATATGTGAGGTGTGTACTCTGTGGGGTCATGGTCGGTCCGTGAGCCTCACTGTGAGTGTTGTGTTTACTCTGAGAACCGTGGTTCATGTGTATTGTGTGCAGTTATGTTCTCGGGGTGTGGGGGTTTTGATGTTTAGTGTGGTGTGCTGTTTGTGTGTTGAGAGACTTCTGCATTCAAGCGCACTGAAGGGAGCCTCTAAGTGATTGTCCATTTTCTCCACAGGTCTGTTATCCCCCGGGAGGGCCTTGTTCACTGAGGGCGCTCAAAGAGGACGAAAGGAGCCACCTCGTCCCTTTAATAGCAATGTCCTGGAGATGCCTTTGTAGTAAAGTGACATAAACTGCTGCAGAAGAGCCTTATGCCAAAGTCTGCAGGGGAAACAATCCACCGTGCACTGAGGAGACCCTCCCTGAGAGAACACTACGCTGATCTCCGCATGCATGCCACTTGCTCCTATGTGATATGGAAACCTCTGTAAACATTGCAATAGAAGGCTATACACTTGATCTCTTTAGTGCTTTCTGGGTTTGTTGTGTGTGTAGTGTGCTGTACGTGTGGTTGCTATATGGTAGTGAGTGATTTGTGGTGCTTTTCTGCGATTCTGTGTGTATTCTCTGTTGTGATACGCTGTGTGTGCTGTGTTCCTGTGTGTTTGGCGCTGTGCTGTCTTTTGCCTGTGGGTCTTGCTTGTTTTCTCTGTGTTGGGTGTTGTCCATGTTGTGCGTATTTTGTACGTAATATGTGTGCTATAGGTTCCTTACAGCTTGATGAGTACACTGCTCTGTGTATTTTTCACTGGGTGGTGTGTTACGTGTGACGCTGGTCTTTGTGAGTTGTGTTGTGTGTGTTGAGTGGCTCTTTGAGCATTGTATGTTTTGCCATTATGATGAGTTATCTGTTGGCGGTTCTGTATGTTGTGTGTTTGGCGTGTGGCATCCAGTCTAATGTTTAGTGTGAAATGTGGTCTTTCCTTGGTCTGTTGCGTTATGTACTGTGTTCTGGGTTGGGTGAGCACCGTCTATATGCTTTCTGTGTGTTACATACTGGGTAGATGTTGTTTGGTCGGTGTAATTTGAGCATTTTGTGTGACGTAGTTTTAGCCTTGTGTCAGACGTGCTGTGTGCATGTGTTTTTTGTGTGTGTGTTTGTGGGCTTTGGTTCGTGCTGTCTCCGTGTGGGCCTCTGTGTGCTCTGTGTTGTAGGCTTGTGGTTGTGTGTGCTGTGTGTAGTGCATTATATGTGTGTTGCGTGAGTTTTCATCAGTTGTGGAAGGATTTGTATGTGTTGTGTCAGTTTTCTGTGTATGATTGTGATTTGTGTGTTGTGTTAGAGAGGTTGTGTGTGTGTGTGTGTGTGTGTGTGTGTGTGTGGCTGTTTGAGTTACGCACATGATGTGAGATGTGTTGACTGTGTGCGGTTGTGCTTGTTTAGTATGTCTCTTGGTGTGCCCAGTACGTAGTCTGCGAATGTTTTTCGTGTGTATTGTGAGCAGTTATGTGCCTTGAAGTGTGTGGTGTGTGTATTGTGACTATTGTGCTGCTTATTTCTGTGTTGTGTGTTTGTTCTGCGCAGTTCTCCTGTGTGAGGATGTATGTGTGTTGTGTCTGTGCGTGGTTGTGTGTGTAGTGTGTTAAATGTGTGCTCATCGTCTTCTTTGTTGCTTATGCGCGTTTTGCCTAGGGGTTTGTGAGTGTCGTTTGTGTGTTGTGGTGTTGCGTGTTTTGTATGTGTGACTCTGATTTGTGTGTGGTTGTGTTTCAGTGGTTGAGTGTGTGTGGTTTTTATGTATGCGATGTGAGGTGTGATGTCCATGTGTGCTTGTGCTTGTTTAGTGTGCCTCACTGCGTGTGCTGCACATACTCTCCCAAATGTGACTTTTGTGACTTATGAGAAACATGTGCTTTGTTGTGTGCGGTGTGTGCCCTGTGACTGTTGTTTTGTTACCTTTTGCGCTTTTTTGTGTGTGTGCATTGCGTAGTGGTGCCCGTGTGTATGTATGTGTGTGGGGTGCCTGTGTGCGGTGGTGCGTGGGGTGCTTAGTGTGTGAAATGTGTGCTATGTGCGTTTATTTTTGGTTGTGTGTTTAGGTTGTGGTTTTGTGTGTGTTGTGTGTGTTTTGCGAGTGTGATTGTGATGCGTGTTTGAAAGTTTGTGTGTGCAATTCGTTGTTTTGTGGTGTGTGAGGCGAGATGTGTTGTGTGTGTGTGGTTTTGCTTGTGTAGTGTGCCTCATTGTGTGTGTGGT
The DNA here is from genome assembly GCF_030020395.1 of Manis pentadactyla. Taxonomy (NCBI): domain Eukaryota; kingdom Metazoa; phylum Chordata; class Mammalia; order Pholidota; family Manidae; genus Manis; species Manis pentadactyla. Next base: position 79,994,355 of record NC_080030.1, on the reverse strand, counting down.
GTGTACATGGTTAAATGTGGTTTGTGAGAATTGGTTGCCCTTATACGTCCTGTGATGTTAGTGGGGTACGTTGTTTCATACGTTGTGCTGTTTCCGTGTTGAGTCGGGTGTGTTCTCCATATATTTATGTTTGTGGGTGTTTACCTGTGTTTGTTGTAGTTATTCCTTTAGTGTGTGTTGTGTGTGGCTTTATGCGTGGTAGGTAGTGGTTACGTCGGTGTGCTCTGACGTTAATGCAGGTTGTTGTGTGTGCTATGAGTTGTGATGTGTAATCTGTGTGTGTTGCTTGCGTGTGTTGTACGATGTATTTTTCTGTGATTTGTGGATTATTTTGTGTGTTGTGGTAATGTACTGATGTGCTTGTTTTAATGTGTGTGTTGTGTGTGCCATGTTTGTTTTGCACGTCTTTTTTGTGATGTGTATGGTGCTTTTTGAGTTTTGTGTTATGTGTGAAGTACGTTGTCTGCCTTTTGTGTATATGGTAGTGCGTGTTCTGTGGTGTTGGCTGTGTGATTGTGTGTTGTGTTACATGTTTGCGTGCTGTGTTATTGTGTGCTTTTAGCTGTGAAGTCTGTGATCTGCTGGTTTCATGAGCGTGGCTGTGTTTATGTGGTTGTCTGTTTCCTGTGTGTTTTCTACTCTTTCTGTGTTGTGACTCTTGTGTAAGTGATGTGTGCAGTTTGGGTGCGTCGTTGTTGTGTGTAGTGCGTGTTGTGTGTATGTTTGGGGAGTGCTGCGTGACTGGTGTGGTTGTGGGTGGTTCTGTGTTGTGTGTTGTGTGCTTGGAGTGTGCCTTTGTGTGTTGTATGTTGGTCGTCTTTTGCGTAGCGTGTTGTGTCCGTGGTTGGGAATGTTCTGTGGTCTGTGAATAGTTTTCTGTGTCATGTTCAATGTGTGATGTGACCACACGTGTGTTGCGTGATGTAAAACATATTGTGTTCCCAGTTGCCCGTTTGTTGTTTGTATTGTTAACTGCTTTGTGTACTGTGTGTGTGTTGTTCGTTCTGTGTATTTTATGTGTCGTGCGGGATACCGTGTGTTGCGTCTGATATGCTTTGTATATCTGTTGTTTGCTTTGCTTTGCATTGCGTGTTCTGTGAGGCTCTGTGTGCTGAAAGTTTTATGTGTGTTTGGTGTGATGTGCCTAGTGTGTGAAGTGCGTGTTCCATAAATTCCGTGATCTTTCTGTTGTGGTTTGTGTGTGTGTTGCACGTCATTTTGCACCTCTTGTGTGTGCTGTGAGTTCTGCATGTGTGATTGTGATTTTCATGTGGTTGTGTTTGAGTGGTTGTGTGGGTGTTTGCTTGTTACGTGTGTGATGTGTAATGTGTTGTCTGCGTGTGGTTGTGCTTGTTCAGCATGCCTCATTGTGTGTGCTGTGTGTTCTCTGAGATGGGATTCGTGTGTGTTGTGAGCCATTATGAGCTCTGACGTGTCTGTCTGGTGTGTGTGCCTTGTGACTTGTGTTGTTACATTTTGGGTTTCGTGTGTGTGCGTTTTGCAGAGTGCAGCCCGTGCATGGATATGAGTGTGGGTTGTCTGTGCGTGAATGTGTGTGTGTGTGGTTTGTAGTGTGTGAAATGTGCACTGTGGGCTTTTTTTGTTGGTTGTGTGTTTTGCGTGTGGTTTTGTATGTGGTGCAACTGCTTTCCGTGTGTGATGGTGATTTGTGTTTGGCTGGGTTTGAGAGGATGTGTGTTTGTTTGGTTGAGTTACGTGTGTGATGTGAGACGTGCTGTCTGTGTGTGATTGTGGTTGTGTAGTGTGCCTCATTGTGTGTGTTGTGTGTACTCACGGAACTGTGGTTTGTGTGAGTTGTGTGCTTTTATGTCCTGTGATGTTTGTGGTGTATGTTGTTTTTTATGTTGTGCCTTGTGCATGTTGAGAGGTCCTGTATGCTCTCGATGTATGTGTTTGTGGGTGTTTACCTGCGTGTGTTGTGGTTGTTCCCTGAGTGTGTGCTGTGTGTGGCTTTTTGTGTGTTATGCAGTGGTTGCATTGTTGTGTGTGTGTGTTGCATTGTTAATGCAGGGTGCGGTGTGTGTTATGAGTTGTGATGTTAATTTCTGTGTGCGATGTTTGTGTGTGCTGTGTGACGAGTTTTTGTTGACTTGTGTTTTTGTGCTTGTGTTGAGTGTATTCTCTGTGTGTTGCATCTTGTGTGTGTGTGTGTTGTGTGGTCTGTGTGTTTTGCAAGTTGTGTGAGATTAATTGTGTGTTATGAATGCTGTGCTTTGTGTATATGTTCTGCGTTTGGCATTGCGCATTCTGTGAGGCTCTGTGTGCTGTATGTATTGTGTGTGTTTGTAGTGATGTGTGTAGTTTGTGAAATGTGTGTTGCATAAATTCGGAGTTCTTTTCGTTGTGGTTTGTGTGTTTTGCACGTGGGCTTGTATGCATTGTAGGTGTGGTGTGCGTTCAGCATGTGTGACTGTGATTTGTGTGTGGTTGCGTTTGACACGTTGTGTGAGTGGTTGGCTGTTTTGAGTAATGAGTGTAATATGTGAGGTGTGTACTCTGTGGGGTCATGGTCGGTCCGTGAGCCTCACTGTGAGTGTTGTGTTTACTCTGAGAACCGTGGTTCATGTGTATTGTGTGCAGTTATGTTCTCGGGGTGTGGGGGTTTTGATGTTTAGTGTGGTGTGCTGTTTGTGTGTTGAGAGACTTCTGCATTCAAGCGCACTGAAGGGAGCCTCTAAGTGATTGTCCATTTTCTCCACAGGTCTGTTATCCCCCGGGAGGGCCTTGTTCACTGAGGGCGCTCAAAGAGGACGAAAGGAGCCACCTCGTCCCTTTAATAGCAATGTCCTGGAGATGCCTTTGTAGTAAAGTGACATAAACTGCTGCAGAAGAGCCTTATGCCAAAGTCTGCAGGGGAAACAATCCACCGTGCACTGAGGAGACCCTCCCTGAGAGAACACTACGCTGATCTCCGCATGCATGCCACTTGCTCCTATGTGATATGGAAACCTCTGTAAACATTGCAATAGAAGGCTATACACTTGATCTCTTTAGTGCTTTCTGGGTTTGTTGTGTGTGTAGTGTGCTGTACGTGTGGTTGCTATATGGTAGTGAGTGATTTGTGGTGCTTTTCTGCGATTCTGTGTGTATTCTCTGTTGTGATACGCTGTGTGTGCTGTGTTCCTGTGTGTTTGGCGCTGTGCTGTCTTTTGCCTGTGGGTCTTGCTTGTTTTCTCTGTGTTGGGTGTTGTCCATGTTGTGCGTATTTTGTACGTAATATGTGTGCTATAGGTTCCTTACAGCTTGATGAGTACACTGCTCTGTGTATTTTTCACTGGGTGGTGTGTTACGTGTGACGCTGGTCTTTGTGAGTTGTGTTGTGTGTGTTGAGTGGCTCTTTGAGCATTGTATGTTTTGCCATTATGATGAGTTATCTGTTGGCGGTTCTGTATGTTGTGTGTTTGGCGTGTGGCATCCAGTCTAATGTTTAGTGTGAAATGTGGTCTTTCCTTGGTCTGTTGCGTTATGTACTGTGTTCTGGGTTGGGTGAGCACCGTCTATATGCTTTCTGTGTGTTACATACTGGGTAGATGTTGTTTGGTCGGTGTAATTTGAGCATTTTGTGTGACGTAGTTTTAGCCTTGTGTCAGACGTGCTGTGTGCATGTGTTTTTTGTGTGTGTGTTTGTGGGCTTTGGTTCGTGCTGTCTCCGTGTGGGCCTCTGTGTGCTCTGTGTTGTAGGCTTGTGGTTGTGTGTGCTGTGTGTAGTGCATTATATGTGTGTTGCGTGAGTTTTCATCAGTTGTGGAAGGATTTGTATGTGTTGTGTCAGTTTTCTGTGTATGATTGTGATTTGTGTGTTGTGTTAGAGAGGTTGTGTGTGTGTGTGTGTGTGTGTGTGTGTGTGTGGCTGTTTGAGTTACGCACATGATGTGAGATGTGTTGACTGTGTGCGGTTGTGCTTGTTTAGTATGTCTCTTGGTGTGCCCAGTACGTAGTCTGCGAATGTTTTTCGTGTGTATTGTGAGCAGTTATGTGCCTTGAAGTGTGTGGTGTGTGTATTGTGACTATTGTGCTGCTTATTTCTGTGTTGTGTGTTTGTTCTGCGCAGTTCTCCTGTGTGAGGATGTATGTGTGTTGTGTCTGTGCGTGGTTGTGTGTGTAGTGTGTTAAATGTGTGCTCATCGTCTTCTTTGTTGCTTATGCGCGTTTTGCCTAGGGGTTTGTGAGTGTCGTTTGTGTGTTGTGGTGTTGCGTGTTTTGTATGTGTGACTCTGATTTGTGTGTGGTTGTGTTTCAGTGGTTGAGTGTGTGTGGTTTTTATGTATGCGATGTGAGGTGTGATGTCCATGTGTGCTTGTGCTTGTTTAGTGTGCCTCACTGCGTGTGCTGCACATACTCTCCCAAATGTGACTTTTGTGACTTATGAGAAACATGTGCTTTGTTGTGTGCGGTGTGTGCCCTGTGACTGTTGTTTTGTTACCTTTTGCGCTTTTTTGTGTGTGTGCATTGCGTAGTGGTGCCCGTGTGTATGTATGTGTGTGGGGTGCCTGTGTGCGGTGGTGCGTGGGGTGCTTAGTGTGTGAAATGTGTGCTATGTGCGTTTATTTTTGGTTGTGTGTTTAGGTTGTGGTTTTGTGTGTGTTGTGTGTGTTTTGCGAGTGTGATTGTGATGCGTGTTTGAAAGTTTGTGTGTGCAATTCGTTGTTTTGTGGTGTGTGAGGCGAGATGTGTTGTGTGTGTGTGGTTTTGCTTGTGTAGTGTGCCTCATTGTGTGTGTGGTGTGTACATGGTTAAATGTGGTTTGTGAGAATTGGTTGCCCTTATACGTCCTGTGATGTTAGTGGGGTACGTTGTTTCATACGTTGTGCTGTTTCCGTGTTGAGTCGGGTGTGTTCTCCATATATTTATGTTTGTGGGTGTTTACCTGTGTTTGTTGTAGTTATTCCTTTAGTGTGTGTTGTGTGTGGCTTTATGCGTGGTAGGTAGTGGTTACGTCGGTGTGCTCTGACGTTAATGCAGGTTGTTGTGTGTGCTATGAGTTGTGATGTGTAATCTGTGTGTGTTGCTTGCGTGTGTTGTACGATGTATTTTTCTGTGATTTGTGGATTATTTTGTGTGTTGTGGTAATGTACTGATGTGCTTGTTTTAATGTGTGTGTTGTGTGTGCCATGTTTGTTTTGCACGTCTTTTTTGTGATGTGTATGGTGCTTTTTGAGTTTTGTGTTATGTGTGAAGTACGTTGTCTGCCTTTTGTGTATATGGTAGTGCGTGTTCTGTGGTGTTGGCTGTGTGATTGTGTGTTGTGTTACATGTTTGCGTGCTGTGTTATTGTGTGCTTTTAGCTGTGAAGTCTGTGATCTGCTGGTTTCATGAGCGTGGCTGTGTTTATGTGGTTGTCTGTTTCCTGTGTGTTTTCTACTCTTTCTGTGTTGTGACTCTTGTGTAAGTGATGTGTGCAGTTTGGGTGCGTCGTTGTTGTGTGTAGTGCGTGTTGTGTGTATGTTTGGGGAGTGCTGCGTGACTGGTGTGGTTGTGGGTGGTTCTGTGTTGTGTGTTGTGTGCTTGGAGTGTGCCTTTGTGTGTTGTATGTTGGTCGTCTTTTGCGTAGCGTGTTGTGTCCGTGGTTGGGAATGTTCTGTGGTCTGTGAATAGTTTTCTGTGTCATGTTCAATGTGTGATGTGACCACACGTGTGTTGCGTGATGTAAAAATATTGTGTTCCCAGTTGCCCGTTTGTTGTTTGTATTGTTAACTGCTTTGTGTACTGTGTGTGTGTTGTTCGTTCTGTGTATTTTATGTGTCGTGCGGGATACCGTGTGTTGCGTCTGATATGCTTTGTATATCTGTTGTTTGCTTTGCTTTGCATTGCGTGTTCTGTGAGGCTCTGTGTGCTGAAAGTTTTATGTGTGTTTGGTGTGATGTGCCTAGTGTGTGAAGTGCGTGTTCCATAAATTCCGTGATCTTTCTGTTGTGGTTTGTGTGTGTGTTGCACGTCATTTTGCACCTCTTGTGTGTGCTGTGAGTTCTGCATGTGTGATTGTGATTTTCATGTGGTTGTGTTTGAGTGGTTGTGTGGGTGTTTGCTTGTTACGTGTGTGATGTGTAATGTGTTGTCTGCGTGTGGTTGTGCTTGTTCAGCATGCCTCATTGTGTGTGCTGTGTGTTCTCTGAGATGGGATTCGTGTGTGTTGTGAGCCATTATGAGCTCTGACGTGTCTGTCTGGTGTGTGTGCCTTGTGACTTGTGTTGTTACATTTTGGGTTTCGTGTGTGTGCGTTTTGCAGAGTGCAGCCCGTGCATGGATATGAGTGTGGGTTGTCTGTGCGTGAATGTGTGTGTGTGTGGTTTGTAGTGTGTGAAATGTGCACTGTGGGCTTTTTTTGTTGGTTGTGTGTTTTGCGTGTGGTTTTGTATGTGGTGCAACTGCTTTCCGTGTGTGATGGTGATTTGTGTTTGGCTGGGTTTGAGAGGATGTGTGTTTGTTTGGTTGAGTTACGTGTGTGATGTGAGACGTGCTGTCTGTGTGTGATTGTGGTTGTGTAGTGTGCCTCATTGTGTGTGTTGTGTGTACTCACGGAACTGTGGTTTGTGTGAGTTGTGTGCTTTTATGTCCTGTGATGTTTGTGGTGTATGTTGTTTTTTATGTTGTGCCTTGTGCATGTTGAGAGGTCCTGTATGCTCTCGATGTATGTGTTTGTGGGTGTTTACCTGCGTGTGTTGTGGTTGTTCCCTGAGTGTGTGCTGTGTGTGGCTTTTTGTGTGTTATGCAGTGGTTGCATTGTTGTGTGTGTGTGTTGCATTGTTAATGCAGGGTGCGGTGTGTGTTATGAGTTGTGATGTTAATTTCTGTGTGCGATGTTTGTGTGTGCTGTGTGACGAGTTTTTGTTGACTTGTGTTTTTGTGCTTGTGTTGAGTGTATTCTCTGTGTGTTGCATCTTGTGTGTGTGTGTGTTGTGTGGTCTGTGTGTTTTGCAAGTTGTGTGAGATTAATTGTGTGTTATGAATGCTGTGCTTTGTGTATATGTTCTGCGTTTGGCATTGCGCATTCTGTGAGGCTCTGTGTGCTGTATGTATTGTGTGTGTTTGTAGTGATGTGTGTAGTTTGTGAAATGTGTGTTGCATAAATTCGGAGTTCTTTTCGTTGTGGTTTGTGTGTTTTGCACGTGGGCTTGTATGCATTGTAGGTGTGGTGTGCGTTCAGCATGTGTGACTGTGATTTGTGTGTGGTTGCGTTTGACACGTTGTGTGAGTGGTTGGCTGTTTTGAGTAATGAGTGTAATATGTGAGGTGTGTACTCTGTGGGGTCATGGTCGGTCCGTGAGCCTCACTGTGAGTGTTGTGTTTACTCTGAGAACCGTGGTTCATGTGTATTGTGTGCAGTTATGTTCTCGGGGTGTGGGGGTTTTGATGTTTAGTGTGGTGTGCTGTTTGTGTGTTGAGAGACTTCTGCATTCAAGCGCACTGAAGGGAGCCTCTAAGTGATTGTCCATTTTCTCCACAGGTCTGTTATCCCCCGGGAGGGCCTTGTTCACTGAGGGCGCTCAAAGAGGACGAAAGGAGCCACCTCGTCCCTTTAATAGCAATGTCCTGGAGATGCCTTTGTAGTAAAGTGACATAAACTGCTGCAGAAGAGCCTTATGCCAAAGTCTGCAGGGGAAACAATCCACCGTGCACTGAGGAGACCCTCCCTGAGAGAACACTACGCTGATCTCCGCATGCATGCCACTTGCTCCTATGTGATATGGAAACCTCTGTAAACATTGCAATAGAAGGCTATACACTTGATCTCTTTAGTGCTTTCTGGGTTTGTTGTGTGTGTAGTGTGCTGTACGTGTGGTTGCTATATGGTAGTGAGTGATTTGTGGTGCTTTTCTGCGATTCTGTGTGTATTCTCTGTTGTGATACGCTGTGTGTGCTGTGTTCCTGTGTGTTTGGCGCTGTGCTGTCTTTTGCCTGTGGGTCTTGCTTGTTTTCTCTGTGTTGGGTGTTGTCCATGTTGTGCGTATTTTGTACGTAATATGTGTGCTATAGGTTCCTTACAGCTTGATGAGTACACTGCTCTGTGTATTTTTCACTGGGTGGTGTGTTACGTGTGACGCTGGTCTTTGTGAGTTGTGTTGTGTGTGTTGAGTGGCTCTTTGAGCATTGTATGTTTTGCCATTATGATGAGTTATCTGTTGGCGGTTCTGTATGTTGTGTGTTTGGCGTGTGGCATCCAGTCTAATGTTTAGTGTGAAATGTGGTCTTTCCTTGGTCTGTTGCGTTATGTACTGTGTTCTGGGTTGGGTGAGCACCGTCTATATGCTTTCTGTGTGTTACATACTGGGTAGATGTTGTTTGGTCGGTGTAATTTGAGCATTTTGTGTGACGTAGTTTTAGCCTTGTGTCAGACGTGCTGTGTGCATGTGTTTTTTGTGTGTGTGTTTGTGGGCTTTGGTTCGTGCTGTCTCCGTGTGGGCCTCTGTGTGCTCTGTGTTGTAGGCTTGTGGTTGTGTGTGCTGTGTGTAGTGCATTATATGTGTGTTGCGTGAGTTTTCATCAGTTGTGGAAGGATTTGTATGTGTTGTGTCAGTTTTCTGTGTATGATTGTGATTTGTGTGTTGTGTTAGAGAGGTTGTGTGTGTGTGTGTGTGTGTGTGTGTGTGTGTGGCTGTTTGAGTTACGCACATGATGTGAGATGTGTTGACTGTGTGCGGTTGTGCTTGTTTAGTATGTCTCTTGGTGTGCCCAGTACGTAGTCTGCGAATGTTTTTCGTGTGTATTGTGAGCAGTTATGTGCCTTGAAGTGTGTGGTGTGTGTATTGTGACTATTGTGCTGCTTATTTCTGTGTTGTGTGTTTGTTCTGCGCAGTTCTCCTGTGTGAGGATGTATGTGTGTTGTGTCTGTGCGTGGTTGTGTGTGTAGTGTGTTAAATGTGTGCTCATCGTCTTCTTTGTTGCTTATGCGCGTTTTGCCTAGGGGTTTGTGAGTGTCGTTTGTGTGTTGTGGTGTTGCGTGTTTTGTATGTGTGACTCTGATTTGTGTGTGGTTGTGTTTCAGTGGTTGAGTGTGTGTGGTTTTTATGTATGCGATGTGAGGTGTGATGTCCATGTGTGCTTGTGCTTGTTTAGTGTGCCTCACTGCGTGTGCTGCACATACTCTCCCAAATGTGACTTTTGTGACTTATGAGAAACATGTGCTTTGTTGTGTGCGGTGTGTGCCCTGTGACTGTTGTTTTGTTACCTTTTGCGCTTTTTTGTGTGTGTGCATTGCGTAGTGGTGCCCGTGTGTATGTATGTGTGTGGGGTGCCTGTGTGCGGTGGTGCGTGGGGTGCTTAGTGTGTGAAATGTGTGCTATGTGCGTTTATTTTTGGTTGTGTGTTTAGGTTGTGGTTTTGTGTGTGTTGTGTGTGTTTTGCGAGTGTGATTGTGATGCGTGTTTGAAAGTTTGTGTGTGCAATTCGTTGTTTTGTGGTGTGTGAGGCGAGATGTGTTGTGTGTGTGTGGTTTTGCTTGTGTAGTGTGCCTCATTGTGTGTGTGGTGTGTACATGGTTAAATGTGGTTTGTGAGAATTGGTTGCCCTTATACGTCCTGTGATGTTAGTGGGGTACGTTGTTTCATACGTTGTGCTGTTTCCGTGTTGAGTCGGGTGTGTTCTCCATATATTTATGTTTGTGGGTGTTTACCTGTGTTTGTTGTAGTTATTCCTTTAGTGTGTGTTGTGTGTGGCTTTATGCGTGGTAGGTAGTGGTTACGTCGGTGTGCTCTGACGTTAATGCAGGTTGTTGTGTGTGCTATGAGTTGTGATGTGTAATCTGTGTGTGTTGCTTGCGTGTGTTGTACGATGTATTTTTCTGTGATTTGTGGATTATTTTGTGTGTTGTGGTAATGTACTGATGTGCTTGTTTTAATGTGTGTGTTGTGTGTGCCATGTTTGTTTTGCACGTCTTTTTTGTGATGTGTATGGTGCTTTTTGAGTTTTGTGTTATGTGTGAAGTACGTTGTCTGCCTTTTGTGTATATGGTAGTGCGTGTTCTGTGGTGTTGGCTGTGTGATTGTGTGTTGTGTTACATGTTTGCGTGCTGTGTTATTGTGTGCTTTTAGCTGTGAAGTCTGTGATCTGCTGGTTTCATGAGCGTGGCTGTGTTTATGTGGTTGTCTGTTTCCTGTGTGTTTTCTACTCTTTCTGTGTTGTGACTCTTGTGTAAGTGATGTGTGCAGTTTGGGTGCGTCGTTGTTGTGTGTAGTGCGTGTTGTGTGTATGTTTGGGGAGTGCTGCGTGACTGGTGTGGTTGTGGGTGGTTCTGTGTTGTGTGTTGTGTGCTTGGAGTGTGCCTTTGTGTGTTGTATGTTGGTCGTCTTTTGCGTAGCGTGTTGTGTCCGTGGTTGGGAATGTTCTGTGGTCTGTGAATAGTTTTCTGTGTCATGTTCAATGTGTGATGTGACCACACGTGTGTTGCGTGATGTAAAAATATTGTGTTCCCAGTTGCCCGTTTGTTGTTTGTATTGTTAACTGCTTTGTGTACTGTGTGTGTGTTGTTCGTTCTGTGTATTTTATGTGTCGTGCGGGATACCGTGTGTTGCGTCTGATATGCTTTGTATATCTGTTGTTTGCTTTGCTTTGCATTGCGTGTTCTGTGAGGCTCTGTGTGCTGAAAGTTTTATGTGTGTTTGGTGTGATGTGCCTAGTGTGTGAAGTGCGTGTTCCATAAATTCCGTGATCTTTCTGTTGTGGTTTGTGTGTGTGTTGCACGTCATTTTGCACCTCTTGTGTGTGGTGTGAGTTCTGCATGTGTGATTGTGATTTTCATGTGGTTGTGTTTGAGTGGTTGTGTGGGTGTTTGCTTGTTACGTGTGTGATGTGTAATGTGTTGTCTGCGTGTGGTTGTGCTTGTTCAGCATGCCTCATTGTGTGTGCTGTGTGTTCTCTGAAATGGGATTCGTGTGTGTTGTGAGCCATTATGAGCTCTGACGTGTCTGTCTGGTGTGTGTGCCTTGTGACTTGTGTTGTTACATTTTGGGTTTCGTGTGTGTGCGTTTTGCAGAGTGCAGCCCGTGCATGGATATGAGTGTGGGTTGTCTGTGCGTGAATGTGTGTGTGTGTGGTTTGTAGTGTGTGAAATGTGCACTGTGGGCTTTTTTTGTTGGTTGTGTGTTTTGCGTGTGGTTTTGTATGTGGTGCAACTGCTTTCCGTGTGTGATGGTGATTTGTGTTTGGCTGGGTTTGAGAGGATGTGTGTTTGTTTGGTTGAGTTACGTGTGTGATGTGAGACGTGCTGTCTGTGTGTGATTGTGGTTGTGTAGTGTGCCTCATTGTGTGTGTTGTGTGTACTCACGGAACTGTGGTTTGTGTGAGTTGTGTGCTTTTATGTCCTGTGATGTTTGTGGTGTATGTTGTTTTTTATGTTGTGCCTTGTGCATGTTGAGAGGTCCTGTATGCTCTCGATGTATGTGTTTGTGGGTGTTTACCTGCGTGTGTTGTGGTTGTTCCCTGAGTGTGTGCTGTGTGTGGCTTTTTGTGTGTTATGCAGTGGTTGCATTGTTGTGTGTGTGTGTTGCATTGTTAATGCAGGGTGCGGTGTGTGTTATGAGTTGTGATGTTAATTTCTGTGTGCGATGTTTGTGTGTGCTGTGTGACGAGTTTTTGTTGACTTGTGTTTTTGTGCTTGTGTTGAGTGTATTCTCTGTGTGTTGCATCTTGTGTGTGTGTGTGTTGTGTGGTCTGTGTGTTTTGCAAGTTGTGTGAGATTAATTGTGTGTTATGAATGCTGTGCTTTGTGTATATGTTCTGCGTTTGGCATTGCGCATTCTGTGAGGCTCTGTGTGCTGTATGTATTGTGTGTGTTTGTAGTGATGTGTGTAGTTTGTGAAATGTGTGTTGCATAAATTCGGAGTTCTTTTCGTTGTGGTTTGTGTGTTTTGCACGTGGGCTTGTATGCATTGTAGGTGTGGTGTGCGTTCAGCATGTGTGACTGTGATTTGTGTGTGGTTGCGTTTGACACGTTGTGTGAGTGGTTGGCTGTTTTGAGTAATGAGTGTAATATGTGAGGTGTGTACTCTGTGGGGTCATGGTCGGTCCGTGAGCCTCACTGTGAGTGTTGTGTTTACTCTGAGAACCGTGGTTCATGTGTATTGTGTGCAGTTATGTTCTCGGGGTGTGGGGGTTTTGATGTTTAGTGTGGTGTGCTGTTTGTGTGTTGAGAGACTTCTGCATTCAAGCGCACTGAAGGGAGCCTCTAAGTGATTGTCCATTTTCTCCACAGGTCTGTTATCCCCCGGGAGGGCCTTGTTCACTGAGGGCGCTCAAAGAGGACGAAAGGAGCCACCTCGTCCCTTTAATAGCAATGTCCTGGAGATGCCTTTGTAGTAAAGTGACATAAACTGCTGCAGAAGAGCCTTATGCCAAAGTCTGCAGGGGAAACAATCCACCGTGCACTGAGGAGACCCTCCCTGAGAGAACACTACGCTGATCTCCGCATGCATGCCACTTGCTCCTATGTGATATGGAAACCTCTGTAAACATTGCAATAGAAGGCTATACACTTGATCTCTTTAGTGCTTTCTGGGTTTGTTGTGTGTGTAGTGTGCTGTACGTGTGGTTGCTATATGGTAGTGAGTGATTTGTGGTGCTTTTCTGCGATTCTGTGTATATTCTCTGTTGTGATACGCTGTGTGTGCTGTGTTCCTGTGTGTTTGGCGCTGTGCTGTCTTTTGCCTGTGGGTCTTGCTTGTTTTCTCTGTGTTGGGTGTTGTCCATGTTGTGCGTATTTTGTACGTAATATGTGTGCTATAGGTTCCTTACAGCTTGATGAGTACACTGCTCTGTGTATTTTTCACTGGGTGGTGTGTTACGTGTGACGCTGGTCTTTGTGAGTTGTGTTGTGTGTGTTGAGTGGCTCTTTGAGCATTGTATGTTTTGCCATTATGATGAGTTATCTGTTGGCGGTTCTGTATGTTGTGTGTTTGGCGTGTGGCATCCAGTCTAATGTTTAGTGTGAAATGTGGTCTTTCCTTGGTCTGTTGCGTTATGTACTGTGTTCTGGGTTGGGTGAGCACCGTCTATATGCTTTCTGTGTGTTACATACTGGGTAGATGTTGTTTGGTCGGTGTAATTTGAGCATTTTGTGTGACGTAGTTTTAGCCTTGTGTCAGACGTGCTGTGTGCATGTGTTTTTTGTGTGTGTGTTTGTGGGCTTTGGTTCGTGCTGTCTCCGTGTGGGCCTCTGTGTGCTCTGTGTTGTAGGCTTGTGGTTGTGTGTGCTGTGTGTAGTGCATTATATGTGTGTTGCGTGAGTTTTCATCAGTTGTGGAAGGATTTGTATGTGTTGTGTCAGTTTTCTGTGTATGATTGTGATTTGTGTGTTGTGTTAGAGAGGTTGTGTGTGTGTGTGTGTGTGTGTGTGTGTGTGTGGCTGTTTGAGTTACGCACATGATGTGAGATGTGTTGACTGTGTGCGGTTGTGCTTGTTTAGTATGTCTCTTGGTGTGCCCAGTACGTAGTCTGCGAATGTTTTTCGTGTGTATTGTGAGCAGTTATGTGCCTTGAAGTGTGTGGTGTGTGTATTGTGACTATTGTGCTGCTTATTTCTGTGTTGTGTGTTTGTTCTGCGCAGTTCTCCTGTGTGAGGATGTATGTGTGTTGTGTCTGTGCGTGGTTGTGTGTGTAGTGTGTTAAATGTGTGCTCATCGTCTTCTTTGTTGCTTATGCGCGTTTTGCCTAGGGGTTTGTGAGTGTCGTTTGTGTGTTGTGGTGTTGCGTGTTTTGTATGTGTGACTCTGATTTGTGTGTGGTTGTGTTTCAGTGGTTGAGTGTGTGTGGTTTTTATGTATGCGATGTGAGGTGTGATGTCCATGTGTGCTTGTGCTTGTTTAGTGTGCCTCACTGCGTGTGCTGCACATACTCTCCCAAATGTGACTTTTGTGACTTATGAGAAACATGTGCTTTGTTGTGTGCGGTGTGTGCCCTGTGACTGTTGTTTTGTTACCTTTTGCGCTTTTTTGTGTGTGTGCATTGCGTAGTGGTGCCCGTGTGTATGTATGTGTGTGGGGTGCCTGTGTGCGGTGGTGCGTGGGGTGCTTAGTGTGTGAAATGTGTGCTATGTGCGTTTATTTTTGGTTGTGTGTTTAGGTTGTGGTTTTGTGTGTGTTGTGTGTGTTTTGCGAGTGTGATTGTGATGCGTGTTTGAAAGTTTGTGTGTGCAATTCGTTGTTTTGTGGTGTGTGAGGCGAGATGTGTTGTGTGTGTGTGGTTTTGCTTGTGTAGTGTGCCTCATTGTGTGTGTGGTGTGTACATGGTTAAATGTGGTTTGTGAGAATTGGTTGCCCTTATACGTCCTGTGATGTTAGTGGGGTACGTTGTTTCATACGTTGTGCTGTTTCCGTGTTGAGTCGGGTGTGTTCTCCATATATTTATGTTTGTGGGTGTTTACCTGTGTTTGTTGTAGTTATTCCTTTAGTGTGTGTTGTGTGTGGCTTTATGAGTGGTAGGTAGTGGTTACGTCGGTGTGCTCTGACGTTAATGCAGGTTGTTGTGTGTGCTATGAGTTGTGATGTGTAATCTGTGTGTGTTGCTTGCGTGTGTTGTACGATGTATTTTTCTGTGATTTGTGGATTATTTTGTGTGTTGTGGTAATGTACTGATGTGCTTGTTTTAATGTGTGTGTTGTGTGTGCCATGTTTGTTTTGCACGTCTTTTTTGTGATGTGTATGGTGCTTTTTGAGTTTTGTGTTATGTGTGAAGTACGTTGTCTGCCTTTTGTGTATATGGTAGTGCGTGTTCTGTGGTGTTGGCTGTGTGATTGTGTGTTGTGTTACATGTTTGCGTGCTGTGTTATTGTGTGCTTTTAGCTGTGAAGTCTGTGATCTGCTGGTTTCATGAGCGTGGCTGTGTTTATGTGGTTGTCTGTTTCCTGTGTGTTTTCTACTCTTTCTGTGTTGTGACTCTTGTGTAAGTGATGTGTGCAGTTTGGGTGCGTCGTTGTTGTGTGTAGTGCGTGTTGTGTGTATGTTTGGGGAGTGCTGCGTGACTGGTGTGGTTGTGGGTGGTTCTGTGTTGTGTGTTGTGTGCTTGGAGTGTGCCTTTGTGTGTTGTATGTTGGTCGTCTTTTGCGTAGCGTGTTGTGTCCGTGGTTGGGAATGTTCTGTGGTCTGTGAATAGTTTTCTGTGTCATGTTCAATGTGTGATGTGACCACACGTGTGTTGCGTGATGTAAAACATATTGTGTTCCCAGTTGCCCGTTTGTTGTTTGTATTGTTAACTGCTTTGTGTACTGTGTGTGTGTTGTTCGTTCTGTGTATTTTATGTGTCGTGCGGGATACCGTGTGTTGCGTCTGATATGCTTTGTATATCTGTTGTTTGCTTTGCTTTGCATTGCGTGTTCTGTGAGGCTCTGTGTGCTGAAAGTTTTATGTGTGTTTGGTGTGATGTGCCTAGTGTGTGAAGTGCGTGTTCCATAAATTCCGTGATCTTTCTGTTGTGGTTTGTGTGTGTGTTGCACGTCATTTTGCACCTCTTGTGTGTGCTGTGAGTTCTGCATGTGTGATTGTGATTTTCATGTGGTTGTGTTTGAGTGGTTGTGTGGGTGTTTGCTTGTTACGTGTGTGATGTGTAATGTGTTGTCTGCGTGTGGTTGTGCTTGTTCAGCATGCCTCATTGTGTGTGCTGTGTGTTCTCTGAGATGGGATTCGTGTGTGTTGTGAGCCATTATGAGCTCTGACGTGTCTGTCTGGTGTGTGTGCCTTGTGACTTGTGTTGTTACATTTTGGGTTTCGTGTGTGTGCGTTTTGCAGAGTGCAGCCCGTGCATGGATATGAGTGTGGGTTGTCTGTGCGTGAATGTGTGTGTGTGTGGTTTGTAGTGTGTGAAATGTGCACTGTGGGCTTTTTTTGTTGGTTGTGTGTTTTGCGTGTGGTTTTGTATGTGGTGCAACTGCTTTCCGTGTGTGATGGTGATTTGTGTTTGGCTGGGTTTGAGAGGATGTGTGTTTGTTTGGTTGAGTTACGTGTGTGATGTGAGACGTGCTGTCTGTGTGTGATTGTGGTTGTGTAGTGTGCCTCATTGTGTGTGTTGTGTGTACTCACGGAACTGTGGTTTGTGTGAGTTGTGTGCTTTTATGTCCTGTGATGTTTGTGGTGTATGTTGTTTTTTATGTTGTGCCTTGTGCATGTTGAGAGGTCCTGTATGCTCTCGATGTATGTGTTTGTGGGTGTTTACCTGCGTGTGTTGTGGTTGTTCCCTGAGTGTGTGCTGTGTGTGGCTTTTTGTGTGTTATGCAGTGGTTGCATTGTTGTGTGTGTGTGTTGCATTGTTAATGCAGGGTGCGGTGTGTGTTATGAGTTGTGATGTTAATTTCTGTGTGCGATGTTTGTGTGTGCTGTGTGACGAGTTTTTGTTGACTTGTGTTTTTGTGCTTGTGTTGAGTGTATTCTCTGTGTGTTGCATCTTGTGTGTGTGTGTGTTGTGTGGTCTGTGTGTTTTGCAAGTTGTGTGAGATTAATTGTGTGTTATGAATGCTGTGCTTTGTGTATATGTTCTGCGTTTGGCATTGCGCATTCTGTGAGGCTCTGTGTGCTGTATGTATTGTGTGTGTTTGTAGTGATGTGTGTAGTTTGTGAAATGTGTGTTGCATAAATTCGGAGTTCTTTTCGTTGTGGTTTGTGTGTTTTGCACGTGGGCTTGTATGCATTGTAGGTGTGGTGTGCGTTCAGCATGTGTGACTGTGATTTGTGTGTGGTTGCGTTTGACACGTTGTGTGAGTGGTTGGCTGTTTTGAGTAATGAGTGTAATATGTGAGGTGTGTACTCTGTGGGGTCATGGTCGGTCCGTGAGCCTCACTGTGAGTGTTGTGTTTACTCTGAGAACCGTGGTTCATGTGTATTGTGTGCAGTTATGTTCTCGGGGTGTGGGGGTTTTGATGTTTAGTGTGGTGTGCTGTTTGTGTGTTGAGAGACTTCTGCATTCAAGCGCACTGAAGGGAGCCTCTAAGTGATTGTCCATTTTCTCCACAGGTCTGTTATCCCCCGGGAGGGCCTTGTTCACTGAGGGCGCTCAAAGAGGACGAAAGGAGCCACCTCGTCCCTTTAATAGCAATGTCCTGGAGATGCCTTTGTAGTAAAGTGACATAAACTGCTGCAGAAGAGCCTTATGCCAAAGTCTGCAGGGGAAACAATCCACCGTGCACTGAGGAGACCCTCCCTGAGAGAACACTACGCTGATCTCCGCATGCATGCCACTTGCTCCTATGTGATATGGAAACCTCTGTAAACATTGCAATAGAAGGCTATACACTTGATCTCTTTAGTGCTTTCTGGGTTTGTTGTGTGTGTAGTGTGCTGTACGTGTGGTTGCTATATGGTAGTGAGTGATTTGTGGTGCTTTTCTGCGATTCTGTGTGTATTCTCTGTTGTGATACGCTGTGTGTGCTGTGTTCCTGTGTGTTTGGCGCTGTGCTGTCTTTTGCCTGTGGGTCTTGCTTGTTTTCTCTGTGTTGGGTGTTGTCCATGTTGTGCGTATTTTGTACGTAATATGTGTGCTATAGGTTCCTTACAGCTTGATGAGTACACTGCTCTGTGTATTTTTCACTGGGTGGTGTGTTACGTGTGACGCTGGTCTTTGTGAGTTGTGTTGTGTGTGTTGAGTGGCTCTTTGAGCATTGTATGTTTTGCCATTATGATGAGTTATCTGTTGGCGGTTCTGTATGTTGTGTGTTTGGCGTGTGGCATCCAGTCTAATGTTTAGTGTGAAATGTGGTCTTTCCTTGGTCTGTTGCGTTATGTACTGTGTTCTGGGTTGGGTGAGCACCGTCTATATGCTTTCTGTGTGTTACATACTGGGTAGATGTTGTTTGGTCGGTGTAATTTGAGCATTTTGTGTGACGTAGTTTTAGCCTTGTGTCAGACGTGCTGTGTGCATGTGTTTTTTTTGTGTGTGTTTGTGGGCTTTGGTTCGTGCTGTCTCCGTGTGGGCCTCTGTGTGCTCTGTGTTGTAGGCTTGTGGTTGTGTGTGCTGTGTGTAGTGCATTATATGTGTGTTGCGTGAGTTTTCATCAGTTGTGGAAGGATTTGTATGTGTTGTGTCAGTTTTCTGTGTATGATTGTGATTTGTGTGTTGTGTTAGAGAGGTTGTGTGTGTGTGTGTGTGTGTGTGTGTGTGTGTGGCTGTTTGAGTTACGCACATGATGTGAGATGTGTTGACTGTGTGCGGTTGTGCTTGTTTAGTATGTCTCTTGGTGTGCCCAGTACGTAGTCTGCGAATGTTTTTCGTGTGTATTGTGAGCAGTTATGTGCCTTGAAGTGTGTGGTGTGTGTATTGTGACTATTGTGCTGCTTATTTCTGTGTTGTGTGTTTGTTCTGCGCAGTTCTCCTGTGTGAGGATGTATGTGTGTTGTGTCTGTGCGTGGTTGTGTGTGTAGTGTGTTAAATGTGTGCTCATCGTCTTCTTTGTTGCTTATGCGCGTTTTGCCTAGGGGTTTGTGAGTGTCGTTTGTGTGTTGTGGTGTTGCGTGTTTTGTATGTGTGACTCTGATTTGTGTGTGGTTGTGTTTCAGTGGTTGAGTGTGTGTGGTTTTTATGTATGCGATGTGAGGTGTGATGTCCATGTGTGCTTGTGCTTGTTTAGTGTGCCTCACTGCGTGTGCTGCACATACTCTCCCAAATGTGACTTTTGTGACTTATGAGAAACATGTGCTTTGTTGTGTGCGGTGTGTGCCCTGTGACTGTTGTTTTGTTACCTTTTGCGCTTTTTTGTGTGTGTGCATTGCGTAGTGGTGCCCGTGTGTATGTATGTGTGTGGGGTGCCTGTGTGCGGTGGTGCGTGGGGTGCTTAGTGTGTGAAATGTGTGCTATGTGCGTTTATTTTTGGTTGTGTGTTTAGGTTGTGGTTTTGTGTGTGTTGTGTGTGTTTTGCGAGTGTGATTGTGATGCGTGTTTGAAAGTTTGTGTGTGCAATTCGTTGTTTTGTGGTGTGTGAGGCGAGATGTGTTGTGTGTGTGTGGTTTTGCTTGTGTAGTGTGCCTCATTGTGTGTGTGGTGTGTACATGGTTAAATGTGGTTTGTGAGAATTGGTTGCCCTTATACGTCCTGTGATGTTAGTGGGGTACGTTGTTTCATACGTTGTGCTGTTTCCGTGTTGAGTCGGGTGTGTTCTCCATATATTTATGTTTGTGGGTGTTTACCTGTGTTTGTTGTAGTTATTCCTTTAGTGTGTGTTGTGTGTGGCTTTATGCGTGGTAGGTAGTGGTTACGTCGGTGTGCTCTGACGTTAATGCAGGTTGTTGTGTGTGCTATGAGTTGTGATGTGTAATCTGTGTGTGTTGCTTGCGTGTGTTGTACGATGTATTTTTCTGTGATTTGTGGATTATTTTGTGTGTTGTGGTAATGTACTGATGTGCTTGTTTTAATGTGTGTGTTGTGTGTGCCATGTTTGTTTTGCACGTCTTTTTTGTGATGTGTATGGTGCTTTTTGAGTTTTGTGTTATGTGTGAAGTACGTTGTCTGCCTTTTGTGTATATGGTAGTGCGTGTTCTGTGGTGTTGGCTGTGTGATTGTGTGTTGTGTTACATGTTTGCGTGCTGTGTTATTGTGTGCTTTTAGCTGTGAAGTCTGTGATCTGCTGGTTTCATGAGCGTGGCTGTGTTTATGTGGTTGTCTGTTTCCTGTGTGTTTTCTACTCTTTCTGTGTTGTGACTCTTGTGTAAGTGATGTGTGCAGTTTGGGTGCGTCGTTGTTGTGTGTAGTGCGTGTTGTGTGTATGTTTGGGGAGTGCTGCGTGACTGGTGTGGTTGTGGGTGGTTCTGTGTTGTGTGTTGTGTGCTTGGAGTGTGCCTTTGTGTGTTGTATGTTGGTCGTCTTTTGCGTAGCGTGTTGTGTCCGTGGTTGGGAATGTTCTGTGGTCTGTGAATAGTTTTCTGTGTCATGTTCAATGTGTGATGTGACCACACGTGTGTTGCGTGATGTAAAACATATTGTGTTCCCAGTTGCCCGTTTGTTGTTTGTATTGTTAACTGCTTTGTGTACTGTGTGTGTGTTGTTCGTTCTGTGTATTTTATGTGTCGTGCGGGATACCGTGTGTTGCGTCTGATATGCTTTGTATATCTGTTGTTTGCTTTGCTTTGCATTGCGTGTTCTGTGAGGCTCTGTGTGCTGAAAGTTTTATGTGTGTTTGGTGTGATGTGCCTAGTGTGTGAAGTGCGTGTTCCATAAATTCCGTGATCTTTCTGTTGTGGTTTGTGTGTGTGTTGCACGTCATTTTGCACCTCTTGTGTGTGGTGTGAGTTCTGCATGTGTGATTGTGATTTTCATGTGGTTGTGTTTGAGTGGTTGTGTGGGTGTTTGCTTGTTACGTGTGTGATGTGTAATGTGTTGTCTGCGTGTGGTTGTGCTTGTTCAGCATGCCTCATTGTGTGTGCTGTGTGTTCTCTGAAATGGGATTCGTGTGTGTTGTGAGCCATTATGAGCTCTGACGTGTCTGTCTGGTGTGTGTGCCTTGTGACTTGTGTTGTTACATTTTGGGTTTCGTGTGTGTGCGTTTTGCAGAGTGCAGCCCGTGCATGGATATGAGTGTGGGTTGTCTGTGCGTGAATGTGTGTGTGTGTGGTTTGTAGTGTGTGAAATGTGCACTGTGGGCTTTTTTTGTTGGTTGTGTGTTTTGCGTGTGGTTTTGTATGTGGTGCAACTGCTTTCCGTGTGTGATGGTGATTTGTGTTTGGCTGGGTTTGAGAGGATGTGTGTTTGTTTGGTTGAGTTACGTGTGTGATGTGAGACGTGCTGTCTGTGTGTGATTGTGGTTGTGTAGTGTGCCTCATTGTGTGTGTTGTGTGTACTCACGGAACTGTGGTTTGTGTGAGTTGTGTGCTTTTATGTCCTGTGATGTTTGTGGTGTATGTTGTTTTTTATGTTGTGCCTTGTGCATGTTGAGAGGTCCTGTATGCTCTCGATGTATGTGTTTGTGGGTGTTTACCTGCGTGTGTTGTGGTTGTTCCCTGAGTGTGTGCTGTGTGTGGCTTTTTGTGTGTTATGCAGTGGTTGCATTGTTGTGTGTGTGTGTTGCATTGTTAATGCAGGGTGCGGTGTGTGTTATGAGTTGTGATGTTAATTTCTGTGTGCGATGTTTGTGTGTGCTGTGTGACGAGTTTTTGTTGACTTGTGTTTTTGTGCTTGTGTTGAGTGTATTCTCTGTGTGTTGCATCTTGTGTGTGTGTGTGTTGTGTGGTCTGTGTGTTTTGCAAGTTGTGTGAGATTAATTGTGTGTTATGAATGCTGTGCTTTGTGTATATGTTCTGCGTTTGGCATTGCGCATTCTGTGAGGCTCTGTGTGCTGTATGTATTGTGTGTGTTTGTAGTGATGTGTGTAGTTTGTGAAATGTGTGTTGCATAAATTCGGAGTTCTTTTCGTTGTGGTTTGTGTGTTTTGCACGTGGGCTTGTATGCATTGTAGGTGTGGTGTGCGTTCAGCATGTGTGACTGTGATTTGTGTGTGGTTGCGTTTGACACGTTGTGTGAGTGGTTGGCTGTTTTGAGTAATGAGTGTAATATGTGAGGTGTGTACTCTGTGGGGTCATGGTCGGTCCGTGAGCCTCACTGTGAGTGTTGTGTTTACTCTGAGAACCGTGGTTCATGTGTATTGTGTGCAGTTATGTTCTCGGGGTGTGGGGGTTTTGATGTTTAGTGTGGTGTGCTGTTTGTGTGTTGAGAGACTTCTGCATTCAAGCGCACTGAAGGGAGCCTCTAAGTGATTGTCCATTTTCTCCACAGGTCTGTTATCCCCCGGGAGGGCCTTGTTCACTGAGGGCGCTCAAAGAGGACGAAAGGAGCCACCTCGTCCCTTTAATAGCAATGTCCTGGAGATGCCTTTGTAGTAAAGTGACATAAACTGCTGCAGAAGAGCCTTATGCCAAAGTCTGCAGGGGAAACAATCCACCGTGCACTGAGGAGACCCTCCCTGAGAGAACACTACGCTGATCTCCGCATGCATGCCACTTGCTCCTATGTGATATGGAAACCTCTGTAAACATTGCAATAGAAGGCTATACACTTGATCTCTTTAGTGCTTTCTGGGTTTGTTGTGTGTGTAGTGTGCTGTACGTGTGGTTGCTATATGGTAGTGAGTGATTTGTGGTGCTTTTCTGCGATTCTGTGTGTATTCTCTGTTGTGATACGCTGTGTGTGCTGTGTTCCTGTGTGTTTGGCGCTGTGCTGTCTTTTGCCTGTGGGTCTTGCTTGTTTTCTCTGTGTTGGGTGTTGTCCGTGTTGTGCGTATTTTGTACGTAATATGTGTGCTATAGGTTCCTTACAGCTTGATGAGTACACTGCTCTGTGTATTTTTCACTGGGTGGTGTGTTACGTGTGACGCTGGTCTTTGTGAGTTGTGTTGTGTGTGTTGAGTGGCTCTTTGAGCATTGTATGTTTTGCCATTATGATGAGTTATCTGTTGGCGGTTCTGTATGTTGTGTGTTTGGCGTGTGGCATCCAGTCTAATGTTTAGTGTGAAATGTGGTCTTTCCTTGGTCTGTTGCGTTATGTACTGTGTTCTGGGTTGGGTGAGCACCGTCTATATGCTTTCTGTGTGTTACATACTGGGTAGATGTTGTTTGGTCGGTGTAATTTGAGCATTTTGTGTGACGTAGTTTTAGCCTTGTGTCAGACGTGCTGTGTGCATGTGTTTTTTTTGTGTGTGTTTGTGGGCTTTGGTTCGTGCTGTCTCCGTGTGGGCCTCTGTGTGCTCTGTGTTGTAGGCTTGTGGTTGTGTGTGCTGTGTGTAGTGCATTATATGTGTGTTGCGTGAGTTTTCATCAGTTGTGGAAGGATTTGTATGTGTTGTGTCAGTTTTCTGTGTATGATTGTGAATTGTGTGTTGTGTTAGAGAGGTTGTGTGTGTGTGTGTGTGTGTGTGTGTGGCTGTTTGAGTTACGCACATGATGTGAGATGTGTTGACTGTGTGCGGTTGTGCTTGTTTAGTATGTCTCTTGGTGTGCCCAGTACGTAGTCTGCGAATGTTTTTCGTGTGTATTGTGAGCAGTTATGTGCCTTGAAGTGTGTGGTGTGTGTATTGTGACTATTGTGCTGCTTATTTCTGTGTTGTGTGTTTGTTCTGCGCAGTTCTCCTGTGTGAGGATGTATGTGTGTTGTGTCTGTGCGTGGTTGTGTGTGTAGTGTGTTAAATGTGTGCTCATCGTCTTCTTTGTTGCTTATGCGCGTTTTGCCTAGGGGTTTTTGAGTGTCGTTTGTGTGTTGTGGTGTTGCGTGTTTTGTATGTGTGACTCTGATTTGTGTGTGGTTGTGTTTCAGTGGTTGAGTGTGTGTGGTTTTTATGTATGCGATGTGAGGTGTGATGTCCATGTGTGCTTGTGCTTGTTTAGTGTGCCTCACTGCGTGTGCTGCACATACTCTCCCAAATGTGACTTTTGTGACTTATGAGAAACATGTGCTTTGTTGTGTGCGGTGTGTGCCCTGTGACTGTTGTTTTGTTACCTTTTGCGCTTTTTTGTGTGTGTGCATTGCGTAGTGGTGCCCGTGTGTATGTATGTGTGTGTGGTGCCTGTGTGCGGTGGTGCGTGGGGTGCTTAGTGTGTGAAATGTGTGCTATGTGCGTTTATTTTTGGTTGTGTGTTTAGGTTGTGGTTTTGTGTGTGTTGTGTGTGTTTTGCGAGTGTGATTGTGATGCGTGTTTGAAAGTTTGTGTGTGCAATTCGTTGTTTTGTGGTGTGTGAGGCGAGATGTGTTGTGTGTGTGTGGTTTTGCTTGTGTAGTGTGCCTCATTGTGTGTGTGGTGTGTACATGGTTAAATGTGGTTTGTGAGAATTGGTTGCCCTTATACGTCCTGTGATGTTAGTGGGGTACGTTGTTTCATACGTTGTGCTGTTTCCGTGTTGAGTCGGGTGTGTTCTCCATATATTTATGTTTGTGGGTGTTTACCTGTGTTTGTTGTAGTTATTCCTTTAGTGTGTGTTGTGTGTGGCTTTATGCGTGGTAGGTAGTGGTTACGTCGGTGTGCTCTGACGTTAATGCAGGTTGTTGTGTGTGCTATGAGTTGTGATGTGTAATCTGTGTGTGTTGCTTGCGTGTGTTGTACGATGTATTTTTCTGTGATTTGTGGATTATTTTGTGTGTTGTGGTAATGTACTGATGTGCTTGTTTTAATGTGTGTGTTGTGTGTGCCATGTTTGTTTTGCACGTCTTTTTTGTGATGTGTATGGTGCTTTTTGAGTTTTGTGTTATGTGTGAAGTATGTTGTCTGCCTTTTGTGTATATGGTAGTGCGTGTTCTGTGGTGTTGGCTGTGTGATTGTGTGTTGTGTTACATGTTTGCGTGCTGTGTTATTGTGTGCTTTTAGCTGTGAAGTCTGTGATCTGCTGGTTTCATGAGCGTGGCTGTGTTTATGTGGTTGTCTGTTTCCTGTGTGTTTTCTACTCTTTCTGTGTTGTGACTCTTGTGTAAGTGATGTGTGCAGTTTGGGTGCGTCGTTGTTGTGTGTAGTGCGTGTTGTGTGTATGTTTGGGGAGTGCTGCGTGACTGGTGTGGTTGTGGGTGGTTCTGTGTTGTGTGTTGTGTGCTTGGAGTGTGCCTTTGTGTGTTGTATGTTGGTCGTCTTTTGCGTAGCGTGTTGTGTCCGTGGTTGGGAATGTTCTGTGGTCTGTGAATAGTTTTCTGTGTCATGTTCAATGTGTGATGTGACCACACGTGTGTTGCGTGATGTACAACATATTGTGTTCCCAGTTGCCCGTTTGTTGTTTGTATTGTTAACTGCTTTGTGTACTGTGTGTGTGTTGTTCGTTCTGTGTATTTTATGTGTCGTGCGGGATACCGTGTGTTGCGTCTGATATGCTTTGTATATCTGTTGTTTGCTTTGCTTTGCATTGCGTGTTCTGTGAGGCTCTGTGTGCTGAAAGTTTTATGTGTGTTTGGTGTGATGTGCCTAGTGTGTGAAGTGCGTGTTCCATAAATTCCGTGATCTTTCTGTTGTGGTTTGTGTGTGTGTTGCACGTCATTTTGCACCTCGTGTGTGGTGTGAGTTCTGCATGTGTGATTGTGATTTTCATGTGGTTGTGTTTGAGTGGTTGTGTGGGTGTTTGCTTGTTACGTGTGTGATGTGTAATGTGTTGTCTGCGTGTGGTTGTGCTTGTTCAGCATGCCTCATTGTGTGTGCTGTGTGTTCTCTGAAATGGGATTCGTGTGTGTTGTGAGCCATTATGAGCTCTGACGTGTCTGTCTGGTGTGTGTGCCTTGTGACTTGTGTTGTTACATTTTGGGTTTCGTGTGTGTGCGTTTTGCAGAGTGCAGCCCGTGCATGGATATGAGTGTGGGTTGTCTGTGCGTGAATGTGTGTGTGTGTGGTTTGTAGTGTGTGAAATGTGCACTGTGGGCTTTTTTTGTTGGTTGTGTGTTTTGCGTGTGGTTTTGTATGTGGTGCAACTGCTTTCCGTGTGTGATGGTGATTTGTGTTTGGCTGGGTTTGAGAGGATGTGTGTTTGTTTGGTTGAGTTACGTGTGTGATGTGAGACGTGCTGTCTGTGTGTGATTGTGGTTGTGTAGTGTGCCTCATTGTGTGTGTTGTGTGTACTCACGGAACTGTGGTTTGTGTGAGTTGTGTGCTTTTATGTCCTGTGATGTTTGTGGTGTATGTTGTTTTTTATGTTGTGCCTTGTGCATGTTGAGAGGTCCTGTATGCTCTCGATGTATGTGTTTGTGGGTGTTTACCTGCGTGTGTTGTGGTTGTTCCCTGAGTGTGTGCTGTGTGTGGCTTTTTGTGTGTTATGCAGTGGTTGCATTGTTGTGTGTGTGTGTTGCATTGTTAATGCAGGGTGCGGTGTGTGTTATGAGTTGTGATGTTAATTTCTGTGTGCGATGTTTGTGTGTGCTGTGTGACGAGTTTTTGTTGACTTGTGTTTTTGTGCTTGTGTTGAGTGTATTCTCTGTGTGTTGCATCTTGTGTGTGTGTGTGTTGTGTGGTCTGTGTGTTTTGCAAGTTGTGTGAGATTAATTGTGTGTTATGAATGCTGTGCTTTGTGTATATGTTCTGCGTTTGGCATTGCGCATTCTGTGAGGCTCTGTGTGCTGTATGTATTGTGTGTGTTTGTAGTGATGTGTGTAGTTTGTGAAATGTGTGTTGCATAAATTCGGAGTTCTTTTCGTTGTGGTTTGTGTGTTTTGCACGTGGGCTTGTATGCATTGTAGGTGTGGTGTGCGTTCAGCATGTGTGACTGTGATTTGTGTGTGGTTGCGTTTGACACGTTGTGTGAGTGGTTGGCTGTTTTGAGTAATGAGTGTAATATGTGAGGTGTGTACTCTGTGGGGTCATGGTCGGTCCGTGAGCCTCACTGTGAGTGTTGTGTTTACTCTGAGAACCGTGGTTCATGTGTATTGTGTGCAGTTATGTTCTCGGGGTGTGGGGGTTTTGATGTTTAGTGTGGTGTGCTGCTTGTGTGTTGAGAGACTTCTGCATTCAAGCGCACTGAAGGGAGCCTCTAAGTGATTGTCCATTTTCTCCACAGGTCTGTTATCCCCCGGGAGGGCCTTGTTCACTGAGGGCGCTCAAAGAGGACGAAAGGAGCCACCTCGTCCCTTTAATAGCAATGTCCTGGAGATGCCTTTGTAGTAAAGTGACATAAACTGCTGCAGAAGAGCCTTATGCCAAAGTCTGCAGGGGAAACAATCCACCGTGCACTGAGGAGACCCTCCCTGAGAGAACACTACGCTGATCTCCGCATGCATGCCACTTGCTCCTATGTGATATGGAAACCTCTGTAAACATTGCAATAGAAGGCTATACACTTGATCTCTTTAGTGCTTTCTGGGTTTGTTGTGTGTGTAGTGTGCTGTACGTGTGGTTGCTATATGGTAGTGAGTGATTTGTGGTGCTTTTCTGTGATTCTGTGTGTATTCTCTGTTGTGATACGCTGTGTGTGCTGTGTTCCTGTGTGTTTGGCGCTGTGCTGTCTTTTGCCTGTGGGTCTTGCTTGTTTTCTCTGTGTTGGGTGTTGTCCGTGTTGTGCGTATTTTGTACGTAATATGTGTGCTATAGGTTCCTTACAGCTTGATGAGTACACTGCTCTGTGTATTTTTCACTGGGTGGTGTGTTACGTGTGACGCTGGTCTTTGTGAGTTGTGTTGTGTGTGTTGAGTGGCTCTTTGAGCATTGTATGTTTTGCCATTATGATGAGTTATCTGTTGGCGGTTCTGTATGTTGTGTGTTTGGCGTGTGGCATCCAGTCTAATGTTTAGTGTGAAATGTGGTCTTTCCTTGGTCTGTTGCGTTATGTACTGTGTTCTGGGTTGGGTGAGCACCGTCTATATGCTTTCTGTGTGTTACATACTGGGTAGATGTTGTTTGGTCGGTGTAATTTGAGCATTTTGTGTGACGTAGTTTTAGCCTTGTGTCAGACGTGCTGTGTGCATGTGTTTTTTGTGTGTGTGTTTGTGGGCTTTGGTTCGTGCTGTCTCCGTGTGGGCCTCTGTGTGCTCTGTGTTGTAGGCTTGTGGTTGTGTGTGCTGTGTGTAGTGCATTATATGTGTGTTGCGTGAGTTTTCATCAGTTGTGGAAGGATTTGTATGTGTTGTGTCAGTTTTCTGTGTATGATTGTGATTTGTGTGTTGTGTTAGAGAGGTTGTGTGTGTGTGTGTGTGTGTGTGTGTGTGTGTGGCTGTTTGAGTTACGCACATGATGTGAGATGTGTTGACTGTGTGCGGTTGTGCTTGTTTAGTATGTCTCTTGGTGTGCCCAGTACGTAGTCTGCGAATGTTTTTCGTGTGTATTGTGAGCAGTTATGTGCCTTGAAGTGTGTGGTGTGTGTATTGTGACTATTGTGCTGCTTATTTCTGTGTTGTGTGTTTGTTCTGCGCAGTTCTCCTGTGTGAGGATGTATGTGTGTTGTGTCTGTGCGTGGTTGTGTGTGTAGTGTGTTAAATGTGTGCTCATCGTCTTCTTTGTTGCTTATGCGCGTTTTGCCTAGGGGTTTGTGAGTGTCGTTTGTGTGTTGTGGTGTTGCGTGTTTTGTATGTGTGACTCTGATTTGTGTGTGGTTGTGTTTCAGTGGTTGAGTGTGTGTGGTTTTTATGTATGCGATGTGAGGTGTGATGTCCATGTGTGCTTGTGCTTGTTTAGTGTGCCTCACTGCGTGTGCTGCACATACTCTCCCAAATGTGACTTTTGTGACTTATGAGAAACATGTGCTTTGTTGTGTGCGGTGTGTGCCCTGTGACTGTTGTTTTGTTACCTTTTGCGCTTTTTTGTGTGTGTGCATTGCGTAGTGGTGCCCGTGTGTATGTATGTGTGTGGGGTGCCTGTGTGCGGTGGTGCGTGGGGTGCTTAGTGTGTGAAATGTGTGCTATGTGCGTTTATTTTTGGTTGTGTGTTTAGGTTGTGGTTTTGTGTGTGTTGTGTGTGTTTTGCGAGTGTGATTGTGATGCGTGTTTGAAAGTTTGTGTGTGCAATTCGTTGTTTTGTGGTGTGTGAGGCGAGATGTGTTGTGTGTGTGTGGTTTTGCTTGTGTAGTGTGCCTCATTGTGTGTGTGGTGTGTACATGGTTAAATGTGGTTTGTGAGAATTGGTTGCCCTTATACGTCCTGTGATGTTAGTGGGGTACGTTGTTTCATACGTTGTGCTGTTTCCGTGTTGAGTCGGGTGTGTTCTCCATATATTTATGTTTGTGGGTGTTTACCTGTGTTTGTTGTAGTTATTCCTTTAGTGTGTGTTGTGTGTGGCTTTATGCGTGGTAGGTAGTGGTTACGTCGGTGTGCTCTGACGTTAATGCAGGTTGTTGTGTGTGCTATGAGTTGTGATGTGTAATCTGTGTGTGTTGCTTGCGTGTGTTGTACGATGTATTTTTCTGTGATTTGTGGATTATTTTGTGTGTTGTGGTAATGTACTGATGTGCTTGTTTTAATGTGTGTGTTGTGTGTGCCATGTTTGTTTTGCACGTCTTTTTTCTGATGTGTATGGTGCTTTTTGAGTTTTGTGTTATGTGTGAAGTACGTTGTCTGCCTTTTGTGTATATGGTAGTGCGTGTTCTGTGGTGTTGGCTGTGTGATTGTGTGTTGTGTTACATGTTTGCGTGCTGTGTTATTGTGTGCTTTTAGCTGTGAAGTCTGTGATCTGCTGGTTTCATGAGCGTGGCTGTGTTTATGTGGTTGTCTGTTTCCTGTGTGTTTTCTACTCTTTCTGTGTTGTGACTCTTGTGTAAGTGATGTGTGCAGTTTGGGTGCGTCGTTGTTGTGTGTAGTGCGTGTTGTGTGTATGTTTGGGGAGTGCTGCGTGACTGGTGTGGTTGTGGGTGGTTCTGTGTTGTGTGTTGTGTGCTTGGAGTGTGCCTTTGTGTGTTGTATGTTGGTCGTCTTTTGCGTAGCGTGTTGTGTCCGTGGTTGGGAATGTTCTGTGGTCTGTGAATAGTTTTCTGTGTCATGTTCAATGTGTGATGTGACCACACGTGTGTTGCGTGATGTAAAACATATTGTGTTCCCAGTTGCCCGTTTGTTGTTTGTATTGTTAACTGCTTTGTGTACTGTGTGTGTGTTGTTCGTTCTGTGTATTTTATGTGTCGTGCGGGATACCGTGTGTTGCGTCTGATATGCTTTGTATATCTGTTGTTTGCTTTGCTTTGCATTGCGTGTTCTGTGAGGCTCTGTGTGCTGAAAGTTTTATGTGTGTTTGGTGTGATGTGCCTAGTGTGTGAAGTGCGTGTTCCATAAATTCCGTGATCTTTCTGTTGTGGTTTGTGTGTGTGTTGCACGTCATTTTGCACCTCTTGTGTGTGGTGTGAGTTCTGCATGTGTGATTGTGATTTTCATGTGGTTGTGTTTGAGTGGTTGTGTGGGTGTTTGCTTGTTACGTGTGTGATGTGTAATGTGTTGTCTGCGTGTGGTTGTGCTTGTTCAGCATGCCTCATTGTGTGTGCTGTGTGTTCTCTGAAATGGGATTCGTGTGTGTTGTGAGCCATTATGAGCTCTGACGTGTCTGTCTGGTGTGTGTGCCTTGTGACTTGTGTTGTTACATTTTGGGTTTCGTGTGTGTGCGTTTTGCAGAGTGCAGCCCGTGCATGGATATGAGTGTGGGTTGTCTGTGCGTGAATGTGTGTGTGTGTGGTTTGTAGTGTGTGAAATGTGCACTGTGGGCTTTTTTTGTTGGTTGTGTGTTTTGCGTGTGGTTTTGTATGTGGTGCAACTGCTTTCCGTGTGTGATGGTGATTTGTGTTTGGCTGGGTTTGAGAGGATGTGTGTTTGTTTGGTTGAGTTACGTGTGTGATGTGAGACGTGCTGTCTGTGTGTGATTGTGGTTGTGTAGCGTGCCTCATTGTGTGTGTTGTGTGTACTCACGGAACTGTGGTTTGTGTGAGTTGTGTGCTTTTATGTCCTGTGATGTTTGTGGTGTATGTTGTTTTTTATGTTGTGCCTTGTGCATGTTGAGAGGTCCTGTATGCTCTCGATGTATGTGTTTGTGGGTGTTTACCTGCGTGTGTTGTGGTTGTTCCCTGAGTGTGTGCTGTGTGTGGCTTTTTGTGTGTTATGCAGTGGTTGCATTGTTGTGTGTGTGTGTTGCATTGTTAATGCAGGGTGCGGTGTGTGTTATGAGTTGTGATGTTAATTTCTGTGTGCGATGTTTGTGTGTGCTGTGTGACGAGTTTTTGTTGACTTGTGTTTTTGTGCTTGTGTTGAGTGTATTCTCTGTGTGTTGCATCTTGTGTGTGTGTGTGTTGTGTGGTCTGTGTGTTTTGCAAGTTGTGTGAGATTAATTGTGTGTTATGAATGCTGTGCTTTGTGTATATGTTCTGCGTTTGGCATTGCGCATTCTGTGAGGCTCTGTGTGCTGTATGTATTGTGTGTGTTTGTAGTGATGTGTGTAGTTTGTGAAATGTGTGTTGCATAAATTCGGAGTTCTTTTCGTTGTGGTTTGTGTGTTTTGCACGTGGGCTTGTATGCATTGTAGGTGTGGTGTGCGTTCAGCATGTGTGACTGTGATTTGTGTGTGGTTGCGTTTGACACGTTGTGTGAGTGGTTGGCTGTTTTGAGTAATGAGTGTAATATGTGAGGTGTGTACTCTGTGGGGTCATGGTCGGTCCGTGAGCCTCACTGTGAGTGTTGTGTTTACTCTGAGAACCGTGGTTCATGTGTATTGTGTGCAGTTATGTTCTCGGGGTGTGGGGGTTTTGATGTTTAGTGTGGTGTGCTGTTTGTGTGTTGAGAGACTTCTGCATTCAAGCGCACTGAAGGGAGCCTCTAAGTGATTGTCCATTTTTTCCAGAGGTCTGTTATCCCCCGGGAGGGCCTTGTTCACTGAGGGCGCTCAAAGAGGACGAAAGGAGCCACCTCGTCCCTTTAATAGCAATGTCCTGGAGATGCCTTTGTAGTAAAGTGACATAAACTGCTGCAGAAGAGCCTTATGCCAAAGTCTGCAGGGGAAACAATCCACCGTGCACTGAGGAGACCCTCCCTGAGAGAACACTACGCTGATCTCCGCATGCATGCCACTTGCTCCTATGTGATATGGAAACCTCTGTAAACATTGCAATAGAAGGCTATACACTTGATCTCTTTAGTGCTTTCTGGGTTTGTTGTGTGTGTAGTGTGCTGTACGTGTGGTTGCTATATGGTAGTGAGTGATTTGTGGTGCTTTTCTGCGATTCTGTGTGTATTCTCTGTTGTGATACGCTGTGTGTGCTGTGTTCCTGTGTGTTTGGCGCTGTGCTGTCTTTTGCCTGTGGGTCTTGCTTGTTTTCTCTGTGTTGGGTGTTGTCCGTGTTGTGCGTATTTTGTACGTAATATGTGTGCTATAGGTTCCTTACAGCTTGATGAGTACACTGCTCTGTGTATTTTTCACTGGGTGGTGTGTTACGTGTGACGCTGGTCTTTGTGAGTTGTGTTGTGTGTGTTGAGTGGCTCTTTGAGCATTGTATGTTTTGCCATTATGATGAGTTATCTGTTGGCGGTTCTGTATGTTGTGTGTTTGGCGTGTGGCATCCAGTCTAATGTTTAGTGTGAAATGTGGTCTTTCCTTGGTCTGTTGCGTTATGTACTGTGTTCTGGGTTGGGTGAGCACCGTCTATATGCTTTCTGTGTGTTACATACTGGGTAGATGTTGTTTGGTCGGTGTAATTTGAGCATTTTGTGTGACGTAGTTTTAGCCTTGTGTCAGACGTGCTGTGTGCATGTGTTTTTTGTGTGTGTGTTTGTGGGCTTTGGTTCGTGCTGTCTCCGTGTGGGCCTCTGTGTGCTCTGTGTTGTAGGCTTGTGGTTGTGTGTGCTGTGTGTAGTGCATTATATGTGTGTTGCGTGAGTTTTCATCAGTTGTGGAAGGATTTGTATGTGTTGTGTCAGTTTTCTGTGTATGATTGTGATTTGTGTGTTGTGTTAGAGAGGTTGTGTGTGTGTGTGTGTGTGTGTGTGTGTGTGTGGCTGTTTGAGTTACGCACATGATGTGAGATGTGTTGACTGTGTGCGGTTGTGCTTGTTTAGTATGTCTCTTGGTGTGCCCAGTACGTAGTCTGCGAATGTTTTTCGTGTGTATTGTGAGCAGTTATGTGCCTTGAAGTGTGTGGTGTGTGTATTGTGACTATTGTGCTGCTTATTTCTGTGTTGTGTGTTTGTTCTGCGCAGTTCTCCTGTGTGAGGATGTATGTGTGTTGTGTCTGTGCGTGGTTGTGTGTGTAGTGTGTTAAATGTGTGCTCATCGTCTTCTTTGTTGCTTATGCGCGTTTTGCCTAGGGGTTTGTGAGTGTCGTTTGTGTGTTGTGGTGTTGCGTGTTTTGTATGTGTGACTGTGATTTGTGTGTGGTTGTGTTTCAGTGGTTGAGTGTGTGTGGTTTTTATGTATGCGATGTGAGGTGTGATGTCCATGTGTGCTTGTGCTTGTTTAGTGTGCCTCACTGCGTGTGCTGCACATACTCTCCCAAATGTGACTTTTGTGACTTATGAGAAACATGTGCTTTGTTGTGTGCGGTGTGTGCCCTGTGACTGTTGTTTTGTTACCTTTTGCGCATTTTTGTGTGTGTGCATTGCGTAGTGGTGCCCGTGTGTATGTATGTGTGTGGGGTGCCTGTGTGCGGTGGTGCGTGGGGTGCTTAGTGTGTGAAATGTGTGCTATGTGCGTTTATTTTTGGTTGTGTGTTTAGGTTGTGGTTTTGTGTGTGTTGTGTGTGTTTTGCGAGTGTGATTGTGATGCGTGTTTGAAAGTTTGTGTGTGCAATTCGTTGTTTTGTGGTGTGTGAGGCGAGATGTGTTGTGTGTGTGTGGTTTTGCTTGTGTAGTGTGCCTCATTGTGTGTGTGGT
Source organism: Manis pentadactyla (assembly GCF_030020395.1). Classification (NCBI taxonomy): domain Eukaryota; kingdom Metazoa; phylum Chordata; class Mammalia; order Pholidota; family Manidae; genus Manis; species Manis pentadactyla. The sequence continues at coordinate 79,961,157 of NC_080030.1, read as the reverse complement.
GTGTACATGGTTAAATGTGGTTTGTGAGAATTGGTTGCCCTTATACGTCCTGTGATGTTAGTGGGGTACGTTGTTTCATACGTTGTGCTGTTTCCGTGTTGAGTCGGGTGTGTTCTCCATATATTTATGTTTGTGGGTGTTTACCTGTGTTTGTTGTAGTTATTCCTTTAGTGTGTGTTGTGTGTGGCTTTATGCGTGGTAGGTAGTGGTTACGTCGGTGTGCTCTGACGTTAATGCAGGTTGTTGTGTGTGCTATGAGTTCTGATGTGTAATCTGTGTGTGTTGCTTGCGTGTGTTGTACGATGTATTTTTCTGTGATTTGTGGATTATTTTGTGTGTTGTGGTAATGTACTGATGTGCTTGTTTTAATGTGTGTGTTGTGTGTGCCATGTTTGTTTTGCACGTCTTTTTTGTGATGTGTATGGTGCTTTTTGAGTTTTGTGTTATGTGTGAAGTATGTTGTCTGCCTTTTGTGTATATGGTAGTGCGTGTTCTGTGGTGTTGGCTGTGTGATTGTGTGTTGTGTTACATGTTTGCGTGCTGTGTTATTGTGTGCTTTTAGCTGTGAAGTCTGTGATCTGCTGGTTTCATGAGCGTGGCTGTGTTTATGTGGTTGTCTGTTTCCTGTGTGTTTTCTACTCTTTCTGTGTTGTGACTCTTGTGTAAGTGATGTGTGCAGTTTGGGTGCGTCGTTGTTGTGTGTAGTGCGTGTTGTGTGTATGTTTGGGGAGTGCTGCGTGACTGGTGTGGTTGTGGGTGGTTCTGTGTTGTGTGTTGTGTGCTTGGAGTGTGCCTTTGTGTGTTGTATGTTGGTCGTCTTTTGCGTAGCGTGTTGTGTCCGTGGTTGGGAATGTTCTGTGGTCTGTGAATAGTTTTCTGTGTCATGTTCAATGTGTGATGTGACCACACGTGTGTTGCGTGATGTACAACATATTGTGTTCCCAGTTGCCCGTTTGTTGTTTGTATTGTTAACTGCTTTGTGTACTGTGTGTGTGTTGTTCGTTCTGTGTATTTTATGTGTCGTGCGGGATACCGTGTGTTGCGTCTGATATGCTTTGTATATCTGTTGTTTGCTTTGCTTTGCATTGCGTGTTCTGTGAGGCTCTGTGTGCTGAAAGTTTTATGTGTGTTTGGTGTGATGTGCCTAGTGTGTGAAGTGCGTGTTCCATAAATTCCGTGATCTTTCTGTTGTGGTTTGTGTGTGTGTTGCACGTCATTTTGCACCTCGTGTGTGGTGTGAGTTCTGCATGTGTGATTGTGATTTTCATGTGGTTGTGTTTGAGTGGTTGTGTGGGTGTTTGCTTGTTACGTGTGTGATGTGTAATGTGTTGTCTGCGTGTGGTTGTGCTTGTTCAGCATGCCTCATTGTGTGTGCTGTGTGTTCTCTGAAATGGGATTCGTGTGTGTTGTGAGCCATTATGAGCTCTGACGTGTCTGTCTGGTGTGTGTGCCTTGTGACTTGTGTTGTTACATTTTGGGTTTCGTGTGTGTGCGTTTTGCAGAGTGCAGCCCGTGCATGGATATGAGTGTGGGTTGTCTGTGCGTGAATGTGTGTGTGTGTGGTTTGTAGTGTGTGAAATGTGCACTGTGGGCTTTTTTTGTTGGTTGTGTGTTTTGCGTGTGGTTTTGTATGTGGTGCAACTGCTTTCCGTGTGTGATGGTGATTTGTGTTTGGCTGGGTTTGAGAGGATGTGTGTTTGTTTGGTTGAGTTACGTGTGTGATGTGAGACGTGCTGTCTGTGTGTGATTGTGGTTGTGTAGTGTGCCTCATTGTGTGTGTTGTGTGTACTCACGGAACTGTGGTTTGTGTGAGTTGTGTGCTTTTATGTCCTGTGATGTTTGTGGTGTATGTTGTTTTTTATGTTGTGCCTTGTGCATGTTGAGAGGTCCTGTATGCTCTCGATGTATGTGTTTGTGGGTGTTTACCTGCGTGTGTTGTGGTTGTTCCCTGAGTGTGTGCTGTGTGTGGCTTTTTGTGTGTTATGCAGTGGTTGCATTGTTGTGTGTGTGTGTTGCATTGTTAATGCAGGGTGCGGTGTGTGTTATGAGTTGTGATGTTAATTTCTGTGTGCGATGTTTGTGTGTGCTGTGTGACGAGTTTTTGTTGACTTGTGTTTTTGTGCTTGTGTTGAGTGTATTCTCTGTGTGTTGCATCTTGTGTGTGTGTGTGTTGTGTGGTCTGTGTGTTTTGCAAGTTGTGTGAGATTAATTGTGTGTTATGAATGCTGTGCTTTGTGTATATGTTCTGCGTTTGGCATTGCGCATTCTGTGAGGCTCTGTGTGCTGTATGTATTGTGTGTGTTTGTAGTGATGTGTGTAGTTTGTGAAATGTGTGTTGCATAAATTCGGAGTTCTTTTCGTTGTGGTTTGTGTGTTTTGCACGTGGGCTTGTATGCATTGTAGGTGTGGTGTGCGTTCAGCATGTGTGACTGTGATTTGTGTGTGGTTACGTTTGACACGTTGTGTGAGTGGTTGGCTGTTTTGAGTAATGAGTGTAATATGTGAGGTGTGTACTCTGTGGGGTCATGGTCGGTCCGTGAGCCTCACTGTGAGTGTTGTGTTTACTCTGAGAACCGTGGTTCATGTGTATTGTGTGCAGTTATGTTCTCGGGGTGTGGGGGTTTTGATGTTTAGTGTGGTGTGCTGTTTGTGTGTTGAGAGACTTCTGCATTCAAGCGCACTGAAGGGAGCCTCTAAGTGATTGTCCATTTTCTCCACAGGTCTGTTATCCCCCGGGAGGGCCTTGTTCACTGAGGGCGCTCAAAGAGGACGAAAGGAGCCACCTCGTCCCTTTAATAGCAATGTCCTGGAGATGCCTTTGTAGTAAAGTGACATAAACTGCTGCAGAAGAGCCTTATGCCAAAGTCTGCAGGGGAAACAATCCACCGTGCACTGAGGAGACCCTCCCTGAGAGAACACTACGCTGATCTCCGCATGCATGCCACTTGCTCCTATGTGATATGGAAACCTCTGTAAACATTGCAATAGAAGGCTATACACTTGATCTCTTTAGTGCTTTCTGGGTTTGTTGTGTGTGTAGTGTGCTGTACGTGTGGTTGCTATATGGTAGTGAGTGATTTGTGGTGCTTTTCTGCGATTCTGTGTGTATTCTCTGTTGTGATACGCTGTGTGTGCTGTGTTCCTGTGTGTTTGGCGCTGTGCTGTCTTTTGCCTGTGGGTCTTGCTTGTTTTCTCTGTGTTGGGTGTTGTCCGTGTTGTGCGTATTTTGTACGTAATATGTGTGCTATAGGTTCCTTACAGCTTGATGAGTACACTGCTCTGTGTATTTTTCACTGGGTGGTGTGTTACGTGTGACGCTGGTCTTTGTGAGTTGTGTTGTGTGTGTTGAGTGGCTCTTTGAGCATTGTATGTTTTGCCATTATGATGAGTTATCTGTTGGCGGTTCTGTATGTTGTGTGTTTGGCGTGTGGCATCCAGTCTAATGTTTAGTGTGAAATGTGGTCTTTCCTTGGTCTGTTGCGTTATGTACTGTGTTCTGGGTTGGGTGAGCACCGTCTATATGCTTTCTGTGTGTTACATACTGGGTAGATGTTGTTTGGTCGGTGTAATTTGAGCATTTTGTGTGACGTAGTTTTAGCCTTGTGTCAGACGTGCTGTGTGCATGTGTTTTTTGTGTGTGTGTTTGTGGGCTTTGGTTCGTGCTGTCTCCGTGTGGGCCTCTGTGTGCTCTGTGTTGTAGGCTTGTGGTTGTGTGTGCTGTGTGTAGTGCATTATATGTGTGTTGCGTGAGTTTTCATCAGTTGTGGAAGGATTTGTATGTGTTGTGTCAGTTTTCTGTGTATGATTGTGATTTGTGTGTTGTGTTAGAGAGGTTGTGTGTGTGTGTGTGTGTGTGTGTGTGTGTGTGGCTGTTAGAGTTATGCACATGATGTGAGATGTGTTGACTGTGTGCGGTTGTGCTTGTTTAGTATGTCTCTTGGTGTGCCCAGTACGTAGTCTGCGAATGTTTTTCGTGTGTATTGTGAGCAGTTATGTGCCTTGAAGTGTGTGGTGTGTGTATTGTGACTATTGTGCTGCTTATTTCTGTGTTGTGTGTTTGTTCTGCGCAGTTCTCCTGTGTGAGGATGTATGTGTGTTGTGTCTGTGCGTGGTTGTGTGTGTAGTGTGTTAAATGTGTGCTCATCGTCTTCTTTGTTGCTTATGCGCGTTTTGCCTAGGGGTTTGTGAGTGTCGTTTGTGTGTTGTGGTGTTGCGTGTTTTGTATGTGTGACTCTGATTTGTGTGTGGTTGTGTTTCAGTGGTTGAGTGTGTGTGGTTTTTATGTATGCGATGTGAGGTGTGATGTCCATGTGTGCTTGTGCTTGTTTAGTGTGCCTCACTGCGTGTGCTGCACATACTCTCCCAAATGTGACTTTTGTGACTTATGAGAAACATGTGCTTTGTTGTGTGCGGTGTGTGCCCTGTGACTGTTGTTTTGTTACCTTTTGCGCTTTTTTGTGTGTGTGCATTGCGTAGTGGTGCCCGTGTCTATGTATGTGTGTGGGGTGCCTGTGTGCGGTGGTGCGTGGGGTGCTTAGTGTGTGAAATGTGTGCTATGTGCGTTTATTTTTGGTTGTGTGTTTAGGTTGTGGTTTTGTGTGTGTTGTGTGTGTTTTGCGAGTGTGATTGTGATGCGTGTTTGAAAGTTTGTGTGTGCAATTCGTTGTTTTGTGGTGTGTGAGGCGAGATGTGTTGTGTGTGTGTGGTTTTGCTTGTGTAGTGTGCCTCATTGTGTGTGTGGTGTGTACATGGTTAAATGTGGTTTGTGAGAATTGGTTGCCCTTATACGTCCTGTGATGTTAGTGGGGTACGTTGTTTCATACGTTGTGCTGTTTCCGTGTTGAGTCGGGTGTGTTCTCCATATATTTATGTTTGTGGGTGTTTACCTGTGTTTGTTGTAGTTATTCCTTTAGTGTGTGTTGTGTGTGGCTTTATGCGTGGTAGGTAGTGGTTACGTCGGTGTGCTCTGACGTTAATGCAGGTTGTTGTGTGTGCTATGAGTTGTGATGTGTAATCTGTGTGTGTTGCTTGCGTGTGTTGTACGATGTATTTTTCTGTGATTTGTGGATTATTTTGTGTGTTGTGGTAATGTACTGATGTGCTTGTTTTAATGTGTGTGTTGTGTGTGCCATGTTTGTTTTGCACGTCTTTTTTGTGATGTGTATGGTGCTTTTTGAGTTTTGTGTTATGTGTGAAGTACGTTGTCTGCCTTTTGTGTATATGGTAGTGCGTGTTCTGTGGTGTTGGCTGTGTGATTGTGTGTTGTGTTACATGTTTGCGTGCTGTGTTATTGTGTGCTTTTAGCTGTGAAGTCTGTGATCTGGTGGTTTCATGAGCGTGGCTGTGTTTATGTGGTTGTCTGTTTCCTGTGTGTTTTCTACTCTTTCTGTGTTGTGACTCTTGTGTAAGTGATGTGTGCAGTTTGGGTGCGTCGTTGTTGTGTGTAGTGCGTGTTGTGTGTATGTTTGGGGAGTGCTGCGTGACTGGTGTGGTTGTGGGTGGTTCTGTGTTGTGTGTTGTGTGCTTGGAGTGTGCCTTTGTGTGTTGTATGTTGGTCGTCTTTTGCGTAGCGTGTTGTGTCCGTGGTTGGGAATGTTCTGTGGTCTGTGAATAGTTTTCTGTGTCATGTTCAATGTGTGATGTGACCACACGTGTGTTGCGTGATGTAAAACATATTGTGTTCCCAGTTGCCCGTTTGTTGTTTGTATTGTTAACTGCTTTGTGTACTGTGTGTGTGTTGTTCGTTCTGTGTATTTTATGTGTCGTGCGGGATACCGTGTGTTGCGTCTGATATGCTTTGTATATCTGTTGTTTGCTTTGCTTTGCATTGCGTGTTCTGTGAGGCTCTGTGTGCTGAAAGTTTTATGTGTGTTTGGTGTGATGTGCCTAGTGTGTGAAGTGCGTGTTCCATAAATTCCGTGATCTTTCTGTTGTGGTTTGTGTGTGTGTTGCACGTCATTTTGCACCTCTTGTGTGTGGTGTGAGTTCTGCATGTGTGATTGTGATTTTCATGTGGTTGTGTTTGAGTGGTTGTGTGGGTGTTTGCTTGTTACGTGTGTGATGTGTAATGTGTTGTCTGCGTGTGGTTGTGCTTGTTCAGCATGCCTCATTGTGTGTGCTGTGTGTTCTCTGAAATGGGATTCGTGTGTGTTGTGAGCCATTATGAGCTCTGACGTGTCTGTCTGGTGTGTGTGCCTTGTGACTTGTGTTGTTACATTTTGGGTTTCGTGTGTGTGCGTTTTGCAGAGTGCAGCCCGTGCATGGATATGAGTGTGGGTTGTCTGTGCGTGAATGTGTGTGTGTGTGGTTTGTAGTGTGTGAAATGTGCACTGTGGGCTTTTTTTGTTGGTTGTGTGTTTTGCGTGTGGTTTTGTATGTGGTGCAACTGCTTTCCGTGTGTGATGGTGATTTGTGTTTGGCTGGGTTTGAGAGGATGTGTGTTTGTTTGGTTGAGTTACGTGTGTGATGTGAGACGTGCTGTCTGTGTGTGATTGTGGTTGTGTAGCGTGCCTCATTGTGTGTGTTGTGTGTACTCACGGAACTGTGGTTTGTGTGAGTTGTGTGCTTTTATGTCCTGTGATGTTTGTGGTGTATGTTGTTTTTTATGTTGTGCCTTGTGCATGTTGAGAGGTCCTGTATGCTCTCGATGTATGTGTTTGTGGGTGTTTACCTGCGTGTGTTGTGGTTGTTCCCTGAGTGTGTGCTGTGTGTGGCTTTTTGTGTGTTATGCAGTGGTTGCATTGTTGTGTGTGTGTGTTGCATTGTTAATGCAGGGTGCGGTGTGTGTTATGAGTTGTGATGTTAATTTCTGTGTGCGATGTTTGTGTGTGCTGTGTGACGAGTTTTTGTTGACTTGTGTTTTTGTGCTTGTGTTGAGTGTATTCTCTGTGTGTTGCATCTTGTGTGTGTGTGTGTTGTGTGGTCTGTGTGTTTTGCAAGTTGTGTGAGATTAATTGTGTGTTATGAATGCTGTGCTTTGTGTATATGTTCTGCGTTTGGCATTGCGCATTCTGTGAGGCTCTGTGTGCTGTATGTATTGTGTGTGTTTGTAGTGATGTGTGTAGTTTGTGAAATGTGTGTTGCATAAATTCGGAGTTCTTTTCGTTGTGGTTTGTGTGTTTTGCACGTGGGCTTGTATGCATTGTAGGTGTGGTGTGCGTTCAGCATGTGTGACTGTGATTTGTGTGTGGTTGCGTTTGACACGTTGTGTGAGTGGTTGGCTGTTTTGAGTAATGAGTGTAATATGTGAGGTGTGTACTCTGTGGGGTCATGGTCGGTCCGTGAGCCTCACTGTGAGTGTTGTGTTTACTCTGAGAACCGTGGTTCATGTGTATTGTGTGCAGTTATGTTCTCGGGGTGTGGGGGTTTTGATGTTTAGTGTGGTGTGCTGTTTGTGTGTTGAGAGACTTCTGCATTCAAGCGCACTGAAGGGAGCCTCTAAGTGATTGTCCATTTTCTCCACAGGTCTGTTATCCCCCGGGAGGGCCTTGTTCACTGAGGGCGCTCAAAGAGGACGAAAGGAGCCACCTCGTCCCTTTAATAGCAATGTCCTGGAGATGCCTTTGTAGTAAAGTGACATAAACTGCTGCAGAAGAGCCTTATGCCAAAGTCTGCAGGGGAAACAATCCACCGTGCACTGAGGAGACCCTCCCTGAGAGAACACTACGCTGATCTCCGCATGCATGCCACTTGCTCCTATGTGATATGGAAACCTCTGTAAACATTGCAATAGAAGGCTATACACTTGATCTCTTTAGTGCTTTCTGGGTTTGTTGTGTGTGTAGTGTGCTGTACGTGTGGTTGCTATATGGTAGTGAGTGATTTGTGGTGCTTTTCTGCGATTCTGTGTGTATTCTCTGTTGTGATACGCTGTGTGTGCTGTGTTCCTGTGTGTTTGGCGCTGTGCTGTCTTTTGCCTGTGGGTCTTGCTTGTTTTCTCTGTGTTGGGTGTTGTCCGTGTTGTGCGTATTTTGTACGTAATATGTGTGCTATAGGTTCCTTACAGCTTGATGAGTACACTGCTCTGTGTATTTTTCACTGGGTGGTGTGTTACGTGTGACGCTGGTCTTTGTGAGTTGTGTTGTGTGTGTTGAGTGGCTCTTTGAGCATTGTATGTTTTGCCATTATGATGAGTTATCTGTTGGCGGTTCTGTATGTTGTGTGTTTGGCGTGTGGCATCCAGTCTAATGTTTAGTGTGAAATGTGGTCTTTCCTTGGTCTGTTGCGTTATGTACTGTGTTCTGGGTTGGGTGAGCACCGTCTATATGCTTTCTGTGTGTTACATACTGGGTAGATGTTGTTTGGTCGGTGTAATTTGAGCATTTTGTGTGACGTAGTTTTAGCCTTGTGTCAGACGTGCTGTGTGCATGTGTTTTTTGTGTGTGTGTTTGTGGGCTTTGGTTCGTGCTGTCTCCGTGTGGGCCTCTGTGTGCTCTGTGTTGTAGGCTTGTGGTTGTGTGTGCTGTGTGTAGTGCATTATATGTGTGTTGCGTGAGTTTTCATCAGTTGTGGAAGGATTTGTATGTGTTGTGTCAGTTTTCTGTGAATGATTGTGATTTGTGTGTTGTGTTAGAGAGGTTGTGTGTGTGTGTGTGTGTGTGTGTGTGTGTGTGGCTGTTTGAGTTACGCACATGATGTGAGATGTGTTGACTGTGTGCGGTTGTGCTTGTTTAGTATGTCTCTTGGTGTGCCCAGTACGTAGTCTGCGAATGTTTTTCGTGTGTATTGTGAGCAGTTATGTGCCTTGAAGTGTGTGGTGTGTGTATTGTGACTATTGTGCTGCTTATTTCTGTGTTGTGTGTTTGTTCTGCGCAGTTCTCCTGTGTGAGGATGTATGTGTGTTGTGTCTGTGCGTGGTTGTGTGTGTAGTGTGTTAAATGTGTGCTCATCGTCTTCTTTGTTGCTTATGCGCGTTTTGCCTAGGGGTTTGTGAGTGTCGTTTGTGTGTTGTGGTGTTGCGTGTTTTGTATGTGTGACTGTGATTTGTGTGTGGTTGTGTTTCAGTGGTTGAGTGTGTGTGGTTTTTATGTATGCGATGTGAGGTGTGATGTCCATGTGTGCTTGTGCTTGTTTAGTGTGCCTCACTGCGTGTGCTGCACATACTCTCCCAAATGTGACTTTTGTGACTTATGAGAAACATGTGCTTTGTTGTGTGCGGTGTGTGCCCTGTGACTGTTGTTTTGTTACCTTTTGCGCTTTTTTGTGTGTGTGCATTGCGTAGTGGTGCCCGTGTGTATGTATGTGTGTGGGGTGCCTGTGTGCGGTGGTGCGTGGGGTGCTTAGTGTGTGAAATGTGTGCTATGTGCGTTTATTTTTGGTTGTGTGTTTAGGTTGTGGTTTTGTGTGTGTTGTGTGTGTTTTGCGAGTGTGATTGTGATGCGTGTTTGAAAGTTTGTGTGTGCAATTCGTTGTTTTGTGGTGTGTGAGGCGAGATGTGTTGTGTGTGTGTGGTTTTGCTTGTGTAGTGTGCCTCATTGTGTGTGTGGTGTGTACATGGTTAAATGTGGTTTGTGAGAATTGGTTGCCCTTATACGTCCTGTGATGTTAGTGGGGTACGTTGTTTCATACGTTGTGCTGTTTCCGTGTTGAGTCGGGTGTGTTCTCCATATATTTATGTTTGTGGGTGTTTACCTGTGTTTGTTGTAGTTATTCCTTTAGTGTGTGTTGTGTGTGGCTTTATGCGTGGTAGGTAGTGGTTACGTCGGTGTGCTCTGACGTTAATGCAGGTTGTTGTGTGTGCTATGAGTTGTGATGTGTAATCTGTGTGTGTTGCTTGCGTGTGTTGTACGATGTATTTTTCTGTGATTTGTGGATTATTTTGTGTGTTGTGGTAATGTACTGATGTGCTTGTTTTAATGTGTGTGTTGTGTGTGCCATGTTTGTTTTGCACGTCTTTTTTGTGATGTGTATGGTGCTTTTTGAGTTTTGTGTTATGTGTGAAGTACGTTGTCTGCCTTTTGTGTATATGGTAGTGCGTGTTCTGTGGTGTTGGCTGTGTGATTGTGTGTTGTGTTACATGTTTGCGTGCTGTGTTATTGTGTGCTTTTAGCTGTGAAGTCTGTGATCTGCTGGTTTCATGAGCGTGGCTGTGTTTATGTGGTTGTCTGTTTCCTGTGTGTTTTCTACTCTTTCTGTGTTGTGACTCTTGTGTAAGTGATGTGTGCAGTTTGGGTGCGTCGTTGTTGTGTGTAGTGCGTGTTGTGTGTATGTTTGGGGAGTGCTGCGTGACTGGTGTGGTTGTGGGTGGTTCTGTGTTGTGTGTTGTGTGCTTGGAGTGTGCCTTTGTGTGTTGTATGTTGGTCGTCTTTTGCGTAGCGTGTTGTGTCCGTGGTTGGGAATGTTCTGTGGTCTGTGAATAGTTTTCTGTGTCATGTTCAATGTGTGATGTGACCACACGTGTGTTGCGTGATGTAAAACATATTGTGTTCCCAGTTGCCCGTTTGTTGTTTGTATTGTTAACTGCTTTGTGTACTGTGTGTGTGTTGTTCGTTCTTTGTATTTTATGTGTCGTGCGGGATACCCTGTGTTGCGTCTGATATGCTTTGTATATCTGTTGTTTGCTTTGCTTTGCATTGCGTGTTCTGTGAGGCTCTGTGTGCTGAAAGTTTTATGTGTGTTTGGTGTGATGTGCCTAGTGTGTGAAGTGCGTGTTCCATAAATTCCGTGATCTTTCTGTTGTGGTTTGTGTGTGTGTTGCACGTCATTTTGCACCTCTTGTGTGTGGTGTGAGTTCTGCATGTGTGATTGTGATTTTCATGTGGTTGTGTTTGAGTGGTTGTGTGGGTGTTTGCTTGTTACGTGTGTGATGTGTAATGTGTTGTCTGCGTGTGGTTGTGCTTGTTCAGCATGCCTCATTGTGTGTGCTGTGTGTTCTCTGAAATGGGATTCGTGTGTGTTGTGAGCCATTATGAGCTCTGACGTGTCTGTCTGGTGTGTGTGCCTTGTGACTTGTGTTGTTACATTTTGGGTTTCGTGTGTGTGCGTTTTGCAGAGTGCAGCCCGTGCATGGATATGAGTGTGGGTTGTCTGTGCGTGAATGTGTGTGTGTGTGGTTTGTAGTGTGTGAAATGTGCACTGTGGGCTTTTTTTGTTGGTTGTGTGTTTTGCGTGTGGTTTTGTATGTGGTGCAACTGCTTTCCGTGTGTGATGGTGATTTGTGTTTGGCTGGGTTTGAGAGGATGTGTGTTTGTTTGGTTGAGTTACGTGTGTGATGTGAGACGTGCTGTCTGTGTGTGATTGTGGTTGTGTAGTGTGCCTCATTGTGTGTGTTGTGTGTACTCACGGAACTGTGGTTTGTGTGAGTTGTGTGCTTTTATGTCCTGTGATGTTTGTGGTGTATGTTGTTTTTCATGTTGTGCCTTGTGCATGTTGAGAGGTCCTGTATGCTCTCGATGTATGTGTTTGTGGGTGTTTACCTGCGTGTGTTGTGGTTGTTCCCTGAGTGTGTGCTGTGTGTGGCTTTTTGTGTGTTATGCAGTGGTTGCATTGTTGTGTGTGTGTGTTGCATTGTTAATGCAGGGTGCGGTGTGTGTTATGAGTTGTGATGTTAATTTCTGTGTGCGATGTTTGTGTGTGCTGTGTGACGAGTTTTTGTTGACTTGTGTTTTTGTGCTTGTGTTGAGTGTATTCTCTGTGTGTTGCATCTTGTGTGTGTGTGTGTTGTGTGGTCTGTGTGTTTTGCAAGTTGTGTGAGATTAATTGTGTGTTATGAATGCTGTGCTTTGTGTATATGTTCTGCGTTTGGCATTGCGCATTCTGTGAGGCTCTGTGTGCTGTATGTATTGTGTGTGTTTGTAGTGATGTGTGTAGTTTGTGAAATGTGTGTTGCATAAATTCGGAGTTCTTTTCGTTGTGGTTTGTGTGTTTTGCACGTGGGCTTGTATGCATTGTAGGTGTGGTGTGCGTTCAGCATGTGTGACTGTGATTTGTGTGTGGTTGCGTTTGACACGTTGTGTGAGTGGTTGGCTGTTTTGAGTAATGAGTGTAATATGTGAGGTGTGTACTCTGTGGGGTCATGGTCGGTCCGTGAGCCTCACTGTGAGTGTTGTGTTTACTCTGAGAACCGTGGTTCATGTGTATTGTGTGCAGTTATGTTCTCGGGGTGTGGGGGTTTTGATGTTTAGTGTGGTGTGCTGTTTGTGTGTTGAGAGACTTCTGCATTCAAGCGCACTGAAGGGAGCCTCTAAGTGATTGTCCATTTTCTCCACAGGTCTGTTATCCCCCGGGAGGGCCTTGTTCACTGAGGGCGCTCAAAGAGGACGAAAGGAGCCACCTCGTCCCTTTAATAGCAATGTCCTGGAGATGCCTTTGTAGTAAAGTGACATAAACTGCTGCAGAAGAGCCTTATGCCAAAGTCTGCAGGGGAAACAATCCACCGTGCACTGAGGAGACCCTCCCTGAGAGAACACTACGCTGATCTCCGCATGCATGCCACTTGCTCCTATGTGATATGGAAACCTCTGTAAACATTGCAATAGAAGGCTATACACTTGATCTCTTTAGTGCTTTCTGGGTTTGTTGTGTGTGTAGTGTGCTGTACGTGTGGTTGCTATATGGTAGTGAGTGATTTGTGGTGCTTTTCTGCGATTCTGTGTGTATTCTCTGTTGTGATACGCTGTGTGTGCTGTGTTCCTGTGTGTTTGGCGCTGTGCTGTCTTTTGCCTGTGGGTCTTGCTTGTTTTCTCTGTGTTGGGTGTTGTCCGTGTTGTGCGTATTTTGTACGTAATATGTGTGCTATAGGTTCCTTACAGCTTGATGAGTACACTGCTCTGTGTATTTTTCACTGGGTGGTGTGTTACGTGTGACGCTGGTCTTTGTGAGTTGTGTTGTGTGTGTTGAGTGGCTCTTTGAGCATTGTATGTTTTGCCATTATGATGAGTTATCTGTTGGCGGTTCTGTATGTTGTGTGTTTGGCGTGTGGCATCCAGTCTAATGTTTAGTGTGAAATGTGGTCTTTCCTTGGTCTGTTGCGTTATGTACTGTGTTCTGGGTTGGGTGAGCACCGTCTATATGCTTTCTGTGTGTTACATACTGGGTAGATGTTGTTTGGTCGGTGTAATTTGAGCATTTTGTGTGACGTAGTTTTAGCCTTGTGTCAGACGTGCTGTGTGCATGTGTTTTTTGTGTGTGTGTTTGTGGGCTTTGGTTCGTGCTGTCTCCGTGTGGGCCTCTGTGTGCTCTGTGTTGTAGGCTTGTGGTTGTGTGTGCTGTGTGTAGTGCATTATATGTGTGTTGCGTGAGTTTTCATCAGTTGTGGAAGGATTTGTATGTGTTGTGTCAGTTTTCTGTGTATGATTGTGATTTGTGTGTTGTGTTAGAGAGGTTGTGTGTGTGTGTGTGTGTGTGTGTGTGTGTGTGGCTGTTTGAGTTACGCACATGATGTGAGATGTGTTGACTGTGTGCGGTTGTGCTTGTTTAGTATGTCTCTTGGTGTGCCCAGTACGTAGTCTGCGAATGTTTTTCGTGTGTATTGTGAGCAGTTATGTGCCTTGAAGTGTGTGGTGTGTGTATTGTGACTATTGTGCTGCTTATTTCTGTGTTGTGTGTTTGTTCTGCGCAGTTCTCCTGTGTGAGGATGTATGTGTGTTGTGTCTGTGCGTGGTTGTGTGTGTAGTGTGTTAAATGTGTGCTCATCGTCTTCTTTGTTGCTTATGCGCGTTTTGCCTAGGGGTTTGTGAGTGTCGTTTGTGTGTTGTGGTGTTGCGTGTTTTGTATGTGTGACTGTGATTTGTGTGTGGTTGTGTTTCAGTGGTTGAGTGTGTGTGGTTTTTATGTATGCGATGTGAGGTGTGATGTCCATGTGTGCTTGTGCTTGTTTAGTGTGCCTCACTGCGTGTGCTGCACATACTCTCCCAAATGTGACTTTTGTGACTTATGAGAAACATGTGCTTTGTTGTGTGCGGTGTGTGCCCTGTGACTGTTGTTTTGTTACCTTTTGCGCTTTTTTGTGTGTGTGCATTGCGTAGTGGTGCCCGTGTGTATGTATGTGTGTGGGGTGCCTGTGTGCGGTGGTGCGTGGGGTGCTTAGTGTGTGAAATGTGTGCTATGTGCGTTTATTTTTGGTTGTGTGTTTAGGTTGTGGTTTTGTGTGTGTTGTGTGTGTTTTGCGAGTGTGATTGTGATGCGTGTTTGAAAGTTTGTGTGTGCAATTCGTTGTTTTGTGGTGTGTGAGGCGAGATGTGTTGTGTGTGTGTGGTTTTGCTTGTGTAGTGTGCCTCATTGTGTGTGTGGTGTGTACATGGTTAAATGTGGTTTGTGAGAATTGGTTGCCCTTATACGTCCTGTGATGTTAGTGGGGTACGTTGTTTCATACGTTGTGCTGTTTCCGTGTTGAGTCGGGTGTGTTCTCCATATATTTATGTTTGTGGGTGTTTACCTGTGTTTGTTGTAGTTATTCCTTTAGTGTGTGTTGTGTGTGGCTTTATGCGTGGTAGGTAGTGGTTACGTCGGTGTGCTCTGACGTTAATGCAGGTTGTTGTGTGTGCTATGAGTTGTGATGTGTAATCTGTGTGTGTTGCTTGCGTGTGTTGTACGATGTATTTTTCTGTGATTTGTGGATTATTTTGTGTGTTGTGGTAATGTACTGATGTGCTTGTTTTAATGTGTGTGTTGTGTGTGCCATGTTTGTTTTGCACGTCTTTTTTGTGATGTGTATGGTGCTTTTTGAGTTTTGTGTTATGTGTGAAGTACGTTGTCTGCCTTTTGTGTATATGGTAGTGCGTGTTCTGTGGTGTTGGCTGTGTGATTGTGTGTTGTGTTACATGTTTGCGTGCTGTGTTATTGTGTGCTTTTAGCTGTGAAGTCTGTGATCTGCTGGTTTCATGAGCGTGGCTGTGTTTATGTGGTTGTCTGTTTCCTGTGTGTTTTCTACTCTTTCTGTGTTGTGACTCTTGTGTAAGTGATGTGTGCAGTTTGGGTGCGTCGTTGTTGTGTGTAGTGCGTGTTGTGTGTATGTTTGGGGAGTGCTGCGTGACTGGTGTGGTTGTGGGTGGTTCTGTGTTGTGTGTTGTGTGCTTGGAGTGTGCCTTTGTGTGTTGTATGTTGGTCGTCTTTTGCGTAGCGTGTTGTGTCCGTGGTTGGGAATGTTCTGTGGTCTGTGAATAGTTTTCTGTGTCATGTTCAATGTGTGATGTGACCACACGTGTGTTGCGTGATGTAAAACATATTGTGTTCCCAGTTGCCCGTTTGTTGTTTGTATTGTTAACTGCTTTGTGTACTGTGTGTGTGTTGTTCGTTCTGTGTATTTTATGTGTCGTGCGGGATACCGTGTGTTGCGTCTGATATGCTTTGTATATCTGTTGTTTGCTTTGCTTTGCATTGCGTGTTCTGTGAGGCTCTGTGTGCTGAAAGTTTTATGTGTGTTTGGTGTGATGTGCCTAGTGTGTGAAGTGCGTGTTCCATAAATTCCGTGATCTTTCTGTTGTGGTTTGTGTGTGTGTTGCACGTCATTTTGCACCTCGTGTGTGGTGTGAGTTCTGCATGTGTGATTGTGATTTTCATGTGGTTGTGTTTGAGTGGTTGTGTGGGTGTTTGCTTGTTACGTGTGTGATGTGTAATGTGTTGTCTGCGTGTGGTTGTGCTTGTTCAGCATGCCTCATTGTGTGTGCTGTGTGTTCTCTGAAATGGGATTCGTGTGTGTTGTGAGCCATTATGAGCTCTGACGTGTCTGTCTGGTGTGTGTGCCTTGTGACTTGTGTTGTTACATTTTGGGTTTCGTGTGTGTGCGTTTTGCAGAGTGCAGCCCGTGCATGGATATGAGTGTGGGTTGTCTGTGCGTGAATGTGTGTGTGTGTGGTTTGTAGTGTGTGAAATGTGCACTGTGGGCTTTTTTTGTTGGTTGTGTGTTTTGCGTGTGGTTTTGTATGTGGTGCAACTGCTTTCCGTGTGTGATGGTGATTTGTGTTTGGCTGGGTTTGAGAGGATGTGTGTTTGTTTGGTTGAGTTACGTGTGTGATGTGAGACGTGCTGTCTGTGTGTGATTGTGGTTGTGTAGTGTGCCTCATTGTGTGTGTTGTGTGTACTCACGGAACTGTGGTTTGTGTGAGTTGTGTGCTTTTATGTCCTGTGATGTTTGTGGTGTATGTTGTTTTTTATGTTGTGCCTTGTGCATGTTGAGAGGTCCTGTATGCTCTCGATGTATGTGTTTGTGGGTGTTTACCTGCGTGTGTTGTGGTTGTTCCCTGAGTGTGTGCTGTGTGTGGCTTTTTGTGTGTTATGCAGTGGTTGCATTGTTGTGTGTGTGTGTTGCATTGTTAATGCAGGGTGCGGTGTGTGTTATGAGTTGTGATGTTAATTTCTGTGTGCGATGTTTGTGTGTGCTGTGTGACGAGTTTTTGTTGACTTGTGTTTTTGTGCTTGTGTTGAGTGTATTCTCTGTGTGTTGCATCTTGTGTGTGTGTGTGTGTTGTGTGGTCTGTGTGTTTTGCAAGTTGTGTGAGATTAATTGTGTGTTATGAATGCTGTGCTTTGTGTATATGTTCTGCGTTTGGCATTGCGCATTCTGTGAGGCTCTGTGTGCTGTATGTATTGTGTGTGTTTGTAGTGATGTGTGTAGTTTGTGAAATGTGTGTTGCATAAATTCGGAGTTCTTTTCGTTGTGGTTTGTGTGTTTTGCACGTGGGCTTGTATGCATTGTAGGTGTGGTGTGCGTTCAGCATGTGTGACTGTGATTTGTGTGTGGTTGCGTTTGACACGTTGTGTGAGTGGTTGGCTGTTTTGAGTAATGAGTGTAATATGTGAGGTGTGTACTCTGTGGGGTTATGGTCGGTCCGTGAGCCTCACTGTGAGTGTTGTGTTTACTCTGAGAACCGTGGTTCATGTGTATTGTGTGCAGTTATGTTCTCGGGGTGTGGGGGTTTTGATGTTTAGTGTGGTGTGCTGTTTGTGTGTTGAGAGACTTCTGCATTCAAGCGCACTGAAGGGAGCCTCTAAGTGATTGTCCATTTTCTCCACAGGTCTGTTATCCCCCGGGAGGGCCTTGTTCACTGAGGGCGCTCAAAGAGGACGAAAGGAGCCACCTCGCCCCTTTAATAGCAATGTCCTGGAGATGCCTTTGTAGTAAAGTGACATAAACTGCTGCAGAAGAGCCTTATGCCAAAGTCTGCAGGGGAAACAATCCACCGTGCACTGAGGAGACCCTCCCTGAGAGAACACTACGCTGATCTCCGCATGCATGCCACTTGCTCCTATGTGATATGGAAACCTCTGTAAACATTGCAATAGAAGGCTATACACTTGATCTCTTTAGTGCTTTCTGGGTTTGTTGTGTGTGTAGTGTGCTGTACGTGTGGTTGCTATATGGTAGTGAGTGATTTGTGGTGCTTTTCTGCGATTCTGTGTGTATTCTCTGTTGTGATACGCTGTGTGTGCTGTGTTCCTGTGTGTTTGGCGCTGTGCTGTCTTTTGCCTGTGGGTCTTGCTTGTTTTCTCTGTGTTGGGTGTTGTCCGTGTTGTGCGTATTTTGTACGTAATATGTGTGCTATAGGTTCCTTACAGCTTGATGAGTACACTGCTCTGTGTATTTTTCACTGGGTGGTGTGTTACGTGTGACGCTGGTCTTTGTGAGTTGTGTTGTGTGTGTTGAGTGGCTCTTTGAGCATTGTATGTTTTGCCATTATGATGAGTTATCTGTTGGCGGTTCTGTATGTTGTGTGTTTGGCTTGTGGCATCCAGTCTAATGTTTAGTGTGAAATGTGTCTGGTCTTTCCTTGGTCTGTTGCATTAAGTACTGTGTTGTGGGGTGGGTGAGTGCCGTCTATATGCTTTCTGTGTGTTACATACTGGGTAGAAGTTGTTTGGTCGGTGTAATCTGAGCATTTTGTGTGACGTTGTTTTAGCCTTGTGTCAGACGTGTTGTGTGCATGTGTTTGTTGTGTGTGTGTATGTGGGCTTTGGTTCGTGCTGTCTCCGTGTGGGCCTCTGTGTGATCTGTGTTGTAGGCTTGTGGTTGTGTGTGCTGTGTGTAGTGCATTATATGTGTGTTGCGTGAGTTTTCATCAGTTGTGGAAGGATTTGTATGTGTTGTGTCAGTATTTTGTGTATGATTGTGATTTGTGTGTTGTGTTAGAGAGGTTGTGTGTGTGTGTGTGTGTGTGTGTGTGTGTGTGGCTGTTTGAGTTACGCACATGATGTGAGATGTGTTGACTGTGTGCGGTTGTGCTTGTTTAGTATGTCTCTTGGTGTGCCCAGTACGTAGACTGCGAATGTTTTTCGTGTGTATTGTGAGCAGTTATGTGCCTTGAAGTGTGTGGTGTGTGTATTGTGACTATTGTGTTGCTTATTTCTGTGTTGTGTGTTTGTTCTGCGCAGTTCTCCTGTGTGAGGATGTATGTGTGTTGTGTCTGTGCGTAGTTGTGTGTGTAGTGTGTTAAATGTGTGCTCATTGTCTTCTTTGTTGCTTATGCGCGTTTTGCCTAGGGGTTTGTGAGTGTCGTTTGTGTGTTGTGGTGTTGCGTGTTTTGTATGTGTGACTGTGATTTGTGTGTGGTTGTGTTTCAGTGGTTGAGTGTGTGTGGTTTTTATGTATGCGATGTGAGGTGTGATGTCCATGTGTGCTTGCGCTTGTTTAGTGTGCCTCACTGCGTGTGCTGCACATACTCTCCCAAATGTGACTTTTGTGACTTATGAGAAACATGTGCTTTGTTGTGTGCGGTGTGTGCCCTGTGACTGTTGTTTTGTTACCTTTTGCGCTTTTTTGTGTGTGTGCATTGCGTAGTGGTGCCCGTGTGTATGTATGTGTGTGGGGTGCCTGTGTGCGGTGGTGCGTGGGGTGCTTAGTGTGTGAAATGTGTGCTATGTGCGTTTATTTTTGGTTGTGTGTTTAGGTTGTGGTTTTGTGTGTGTTGTGTGTGTTTTGCGAGTGTGATTGTGATGCGTGTTTGAAAGTTTGTGTGTGCAATTCGTTGTTTTGTGGTGTGTGAGGCGAGATGTGTTGTGTGTGTGTGGTTTTGCTTGTGTAGTGTGCCTCATTGTGTGTGTGGTGTGTACATGGTTAAATGTGGTTTGTGAGAATTGGTTGCCCTTATACGTCCTGTGATGTTAGTGGGGTACGTTGTTTCATACGTTGTGCTGTTTCCGTGTTGAGTCGGGTGTGTTCTCCATATCTTTTATGTTTGTGGGTGTTTACCTGTGTTTGTTGTAGTTATTCCTTTAGTGTGTGTTGTGTGTGGCTTTATGCGTGGTAGGTAGTGGTTACGTCGGTGTGCTCTGACGTTAATGCAGGTTGTTGTGTGTGCTATGAGTTGTGATGTGTAATTTGTGTGTGTTGCTTGCGTGTGTAGTACGATGTATTTTTCTGTGATTTGTGGATTATTTTGTGTGTTGTGGTAATGTACTGATGTGCTTGTTTTAATGTGTGTGTTGTGTGTGCCATGTTTGTTTTGCGCGTCTTTTTTGTGATGTGTATGGTGCTTTTTGAGATTTGTGTTATGTGTGAAGTACGTTGTCTGCCTTTTGTGTATATGGTAGTGCGTGTTCTGTGGTGTTGGCTGTGTGATTGTGTGTTGTGTTACATGTTTGCGTGCTGTGTTACTGTGTGCTTTTAGCTGTGAAGTCTGTGATCTGCTGGTTTCATGAGCGTGGCTGTGTTTATGTGGTTGTCTGTTTCCTGTGTGTTTTCTACTCTTTCTGTGTTGTGACTCTTGTGTAAGTGATGTGTGCAGTTTGGTTGCGTCATTGTTGTGTGTAGTGCGTGTTGTGTGTATGTTTGGGGAGTGCTGCGTGACTGGTGTGGTTGTGGGTGGTTCTGTGTTGTGTGTTGTGTGCTTGGAGTGTGCCTTTGTGTGTTGTATGTTGGACGTCTTTTGCGTAGCGTGTTGTGTCCGTGGTTGGGAATGTTCTGTGGTCTGTGAATAGTTTTCTGTGTCATGTTCAATGTGTGATGTGACCACACGTGTGTTGCGTGATGTAAAACATATTGTGTTCCCAGTTGCCCGTTTGTTGTTTGTATTGTTAACTGCTTTGTGTACTGTGTGTGTGTTGTTCGTTCTGTGTATTTTATGTGTCGTGCGGGATACCGTGTGTTGCATCTGATATGCTTTGTGTATCTGTTGTTTGCTTTGCTTTGCATTGCGTGTTCTGTGAGGCTCTGTGTGCTGAAAGTTTTATGTGTGTTTGGTGTGATGTGCCTAGTGTGTGAAGTGCGTGTTCCATAAATTCCGTGATCTTTCTGTTGTGGTTTGTGTGTGTGTTGCACGTCATTTTGCACCTCTTGTGTGTGGTGTGAGTTCTGCATGTGTGATTGTGATTTTCATGTGGTTGTGTTTGAGTGGTTGTGTGGGTGTTTGCTTGTTACGTGTGTGATGTGTAATGTGTTGTCTGCGTGTGGTTGTGCTTGTTCAGCATGCCTCATTGTGTGTGCTGTGTGTTCTCTGAAATGGGATTCGTGTGTGTTGTGAGCCATTATGAGCTCTGACGTGTCTGTCTGGTGTGTGTGCCTTGTGACTTGTGTTGTTACATTTTGGGTTTCGTGTGTGTGCGTTTTGCAGAGTGCAGCCCGTGCATGGATATGAGTGTGGGTTGTCTGTGCGTGAATGTGTGTGTGTGTGGTTTGTAGTGTGTGAAATGTGCACTGTGGGCTTTTTTTGTTGGTTGTGTGTTTTGCATGTGGTTTTGTATGTGGTGCAACTGCTTTCCGTGTGTGATGGTGATTTGTGTTTGGCTGGGTTTGAGAGGATGTGTGTTTGTTTGGTTGAGTTACGTGTGTGATGTGAGACGTGCTGTCTGTGTGTGATTGTGGTTGTGTAGTGTGCCTCATTGTGTGTGTTGTGTGTACTCACGGAACTGTGGTTTGTGTGAGTTGTGTGCTTTTATGTCCTGTGATGTTTGTGGTGTATGTTGTTTTTTATGTTGTGCCTTGTGCATGTTGAGAGGTCCTGTATGCTCTCGATGTATGT
This sequence comes from Manis pentadactyla, assembly GCF_030020395.1. Taxonomy (NCBI): domain Eukaryota; kingdom Metazoa; phylum Chordata; class Mammalia; order Pholidota; family Manidae; genus Manis; species Manis pentadactyla. The sequence goes on along the minus strand of NC_080030.1, from coordinate 79,940,266 downwards.
GTTTGTGGGTGTTTACCTGCGTGTGTTGTGGTTGTTCCCTGAGTGTGTGCTGTGTGTGGCTTTTTGTGTGTTATGCAGTGGTTGCATTGTTGTGTGTGTGTGTTGCATTGTTAATGCAGGGTGCGGTGTGTGTTATGAGTTGTGATGTTAATTTCTGTGTGCGATGTTTGTGTGTGCTGTGTGACGAGTTTTTGTTGACTTGTGTTTTTGTGCTTGTGTTGAGTGTATTCTCTGTGTGTTGCATCTTGTGTGTGTGTGTGTTGTGTGGTCTGTGTGTTTTGCAAGTTGTGTGAGATTAATTGTGTGTTATGAATGCTGTGCTTTGTGTATATGTTCTGTGTTTGGCATTGCGCATTCTGTGAGGTTCTGTGTGCTGTATGTATTGTGTGTTTGTAGTGATGTGTGTAGTTTGTGAAATGTGTGTTGCATAAATTCGGAGTTCTTTTCGTTGTGGTTTGTGTGTTTTGCACGTGGGCTTGTATGCATTGTAGGTGTGGTGTGCGTTCAGCATGTGTGACTGTGATTTGTGTGTGGTTGCGTTTGACACGTTGTGTGAGTGGTTGGCTGTTTTGAGTAATGAGTGTAATATGTGAGGTGTGTACTCTGTGGGGTCATGGTCGGTCCGTGAGCCTCACTGTGAGTGTTGTGTTTACTCTGAGAACCGTGGTTCATGTGTATTGTGTGCAGTTATGTTCTCGGGGTGTGGGGGTTTTGATGTTTAGTGTGGTGTGCTGTTTGTGTGTTGAGAGACTTCTGCATTCAAGCGCACTGAAGGGAGCCTCTAAGTGATTGTCCATTTTCTCCACAGGTCTGTTATCCCCCAGGAGGGCCTTGTTCACTGAGGGCACTCAAAGAGGACGGAAGAAGCCACCTCGTCCCTTTAGTAGCAATGTCCTGGAGATGCCTTTGTAGTAAAGTGACATAAACTGCTGCAGAAGAGCCTTATGCCAAAGTCTGCAGGGGAAACAATCCACCGTGCACTGAGGAGACCCTCCCTGAGAGAACACTACGCTGATCTCCGCATGCATGCCACTTGCTCCTATGTGATATGGAAACCTCTGTAAACATTGCAATAGAAGGCTATACACTTGATCTCTTTAGTGCTTTCTGGGTTTGTTGTGTGTGTAGTGTGCTGTACGTGTGGTTGCTATATGGTAGTGAGTGATTTGTGGTGCTTTTCTGCGATTCTGTGTGTATTCTCTGTTGTGATACGCTGTGTGTGCTGTGTTCCTGTGTGTTTGGCGCTGTGCTGTCTTTTGCCTGTGGGTCTTGCTTGTTTTCTCTGTGTTGGGTGTTGTCCGTGTTGTGCGTATTTTGTACGTAATATGTGTGCTATAGGTTCCTTACAGCTTGATGAGTACACTGCTCTGTGTATTTTTCACTGGGTGGTGTGTTACGTGTGACGCTGGTCTTTGTGAGTTGTGTTGTGTGTGTTGAGTGGCTCTTTGAGCATTTTATGTTTTGCCATTATGATGAGTTATCTGTTGGCGGTTCTGTATGTTGTGTGTTTGGCTTGTGGCATCCAGTCTAATGTTTAGTGTGAAATGTGTCTGGTCTTTCCTTGGTCTGTTGCATTAAGTACTGTGTTGTGGGGTGGGTGAGTGCCGTCTATATGCTTTCTGTGTGTTACATACTGGGTAGAAGTTGTTTAGTCGGTGTAATCTGAGCATTTTGTGTGACGTTGTTTTAGCCTTGTGTCAGACGTGTTGTGTGCATGTGTTTGTTGTGTGTGTGTATGTGGGCTTTGGTTCGTGCTGTCTCCGTGTGGGCCTCTGTGTGATCTGTGTTGTAGGCTTGTGGTTGTGTGTGCTGTGTGTAGTGCATTATATGTGTGTTGCGTGAGTTTTCATCAGTTGTGGAAGGATTTGTATGTGTTGTGTCAGTATTTTGTGTATGATTGTGATTTGTGTGTTGTGTTAGAGAGGTTGTGTGTGTGTGTGGCTGTTAGAGTTATGCACATGATGTGAGATGTGTTGACTGTGTGCGGTTGTGCTTGTTTAGTATGTCTCTTGGTGTGCCCAGTACGTAGACTGCGAATGTTTTTCGTGTGTATTGTGAGCAGTTATGTGCCTTGAAGTGTGTGGTGTGTGTATTGTGACTATTGTGTTGCTTATTTCTGTGTTGTGTGTTTGTTCTGCGCAGTTCTCCTGTGTGAGGATGTATGTGTGTTGTGTCTGTGCGTAGTTGTGTGGGTAGTGTGTTAAATGTGTGCTCATTGTCTTCTTTGTTGCTTAGGCGCGTTTTGCCTAGGGGTTTGTGAGTGTCGTTTGTGTGTTGTGGTGTTGCGTGTTTTGTATGTGTGACTCTGATTTGTGTGTGGTTGTGTTTCAGTGGTTGAGTGTGTGTGGATTTTATGTATGCGATGTGAGGTGTGATGTCCATGTGTGCTTGCGCTTGTTTAGTGTGCCTCACTGCGTGTGCTGCACATACTCTCCCAAATGTGACTTTTGTGACTTATGAGAAACATGTGCTTTGTTGTGTGCGGTGTGTGCCCTGTGACTGTTGTTTTGTTACCTTTTGCGCTTTTTTGTGTGTGTGCATTGCGTAGTGGTGCCCGTGTGTATGTATGTGTGTGGGGTGCCTGTGTGCGGTGGTGCGTGGGGTGCTTAGTGTGTGAAATGTGTGCTATGTGCGTTTATTTTTGGTTGTGTGTTTAGGTTGTGGTTTTGTGTGTGTTGTGTGTGTTTTGCGAGTGTGATTGTGATGCGTGTTTGAAAGTTTGTGTGTGCAATTCGTTGTTTTGTGGTGTGTGAGGCGAGATGTGTTGTGTGTGTGTGGTTTTGCTTGTGTAGTGTGCCTCATTGTGTGTGTGGTGTGTACATGGTTAAATGTGGTTTGTGAGAATTGGTTGCCCTTATACGTCCTGTGATGTTAGTGGGGTACGTTGTTTCATACGTTGTGCTGTTTCCGTGTTGAGTCGGGTGTGTTCTCCATATCTTTTATGTTTGTGGGTGTTTACCTGTGTTTGTTGTAGTTATTCCTTTAGTGTGTGTTGTGTGTGGCTTTATGCGTGGTAGGTAGTGGTTAAGTCGGTGTGCTCTGACGTTAATGCAGGTTGTTGTGTGTGCTATGAGTTGTGATGTGTAATTTGTGTGTGTTGCTTGCGTGTGTTGTACGATGTATTTTTCTGTGATTTGTGGATTACTTTGTGTGTTGTGGTAATGTACTGATGTGCTTGTTTTAATGTGTGTGTTGTGTGTGCCATGTTTGTTTTGCGCGTCTTTTTTGTGATGTGTATGGTGCTTTTTGAGTTTTGTGTTATGTGTGAAGTACGTTGTCTGCCTTTTGTGTATATGGTAGTGCGTGTTCTGTGGTGTTGGCTGTGTGATTGTGTGTTGTGTTACATGTTTGCGTGCTGTGTTATTGTGTGCTTTTAGCTGTGAAGTCTGTGATCTGCTGGTTTCATGAGCGTGGCTGTGTTTATGTGGTTGTCTGTTTCCTGTGTGTTTTCTACTCTTTCTGTGTTGTGACTCTTGTGTAAGTGATGTGTGCAGTTTGGGTGCGTCGTTGTTGTGTGTAGTGCATGTTGTGTGTATGTTTGGGGAGTGCTGCGTGACTGGTGTGGTTGTGGGTGGTTCTGTGTTGTGTGTTGTGTGCTTGGAGTGTGCCTTTGTGTGTTGTATGTTGGACGTCTTTTGCGTAGCGTGTTGTGTCCGTGGTTGGGAATGTTCTGTGGTCTGTGAATAGTTTTCTGTGTCATGTTCAATGTGTGATGTGACCACACGTGTGTTGCGTGATGTACAACATATTGTGTTCCCAGTTGCCCGTTTGTTGTTTGTATTGTTAACTGCTTTGTGTACTGTGTGTGTGTTGTTCGTTCTGTGTATTTTATGTGTCGTGCGGGATACCGTGTGTTGCGTCTGATATGCTTTGTATATCTGTTGTTTGCTTTGCTTTGCATTGCGTGTTCTGTGAGGCTCTGTGTGCTGAAAGTTTTATGTGTGTTTGGTGTGATGTGCCTAGTGTGTGAAGTGCATGTTCCATAAATTCCGTGATCTTTCTGTTGTGGTTTGTGTGTGTGTTGCACGTCATTTTGCACCTCTTGTGTGTGGTGTGAGTTCTGCATGTGTGATTGTGATTTTCATGTGGTTGTGTTTGAGTGGTTGTGTGGGTGTTTGCTTGTTACGTGTGTGATGTGTAATGTGTTGTCTGCGTGTGGTTGTGCTTGTTCAGCATGCCTCATTGTGTGTGCTGTGTGTTCTCTGAAATGGGATTCGTGTGTGTTGTGAGCCATTATGAGCTCTGACGTGTCTGTCTGGTGTGTGTGCCTTGTGACTTGTGTTGTTACATTTTGGGTTTCGTGTGTGTGCGTTTTGCAGAGTGCAGCCCGTGCATGGATATGAGTGTGGGTTGTCTGTGCGTGAATGTGTGTGTGTGTGGTTTGTAGTGTGTGAAATGTGCACTGTGGGCTTTTTTTGTTGGTTGTGTGTTTTGCATGTGGTTTTGTATGTGGTGCAACTGCTTTCCGTGTGTGATGGTGATTTGTGTTTGGCTGGGTTTGAGAGGATGTGTGTTTGTTTGGTTGAGTTACGTGTGTGATGTGAGACGTGCTGTCTGTGTGTGATTGTGGTTGTGTAGTGTGCCTCATTGTGTGTGTTGTGTGTACTCACGGAACTGTGGTTTGTGTGAGTTGTGTGCTTTTATGTCCTGTGATGTTTGTGGTGTATGTTGTTTTTTATGTTGTGCCTTGTGCATGTTGAGAGGTCCTGTATGCTCTCAATGTATGTGTTTGTGGGTGTTTACCTGCGTGTGTTGTGGTTGTTCCCTGAGTGTGTGCTGTGTGTGGTTTTCTGTGTGTTATGCAGTGGTTGCATTGTTGTGTGTGTGTGTTGCATTGTTAATGCAGGGTGCGGTGTGTGTTATGAGTTGTGATGTTAATTTCTGTGTGCGATGTTTGTGTGTGCTGTGTGACGAGTTTTTGTTGACTTGTGTTTTTGTGCTTGTGTTGAGTGTATTCTCTGTGTGTTGCATCTTGTGTGTGTGTGTGTTGTGTGGTCTGTGTGTTTTGCAAGTTGTGTGAGATTAATTGTGTGTTATGAATGCTGTGCTTTGTGTATATGTTCTGCGTTTGGCATTGCGCATTCTGTGAGGCTCTGTGTGCTGTATGTATTGTGTGTGTTTGTAGTGATGTGTGTAGTTTGTGAAATGTGTGTTGCATAAATTCGGAGTTCTTTTCGTTGTGGTTTGTGTGTTTTGCACGTGGGCTTGTATGCATTGTAGGTGTGGTGTGCGTTCAGCATGTGTGACTGTGATTTGTGTGTGGTTGCGTTTGACACGTTGTGTGAGTGGTTGGCTGTTTTGAGTAATGAGTGTAATATGTGAGGTGTGTACTCTGTGGGGTCATGGTCGGTCCATGAGCCTCACTGTGAGTGTTGTGTTTACTCTGAGAACCGTGGTTCATGTGTATTGTGTGCAGTTATGTTCTCGGGGTGTGGGGGTTTTGATGTTTAGTGTGGTGTGCTGTTTGTGTGTTGAGAGACTTCTGCATTCAAGCGCACTGAAGGGAGCCTCTAAGTGATTGTCCATTTTCTCCACAGGTCTGTTATCCCCCGGGAGGGCCTTGTTCACTGAGGGCGCTCAAAGAGGACGAAAGGAGCCACCTCGTCCCTTTAATAGCAATGTCCTGGAGATGCCTTTGTAGTAAAGTGACATAAACTGCTGCAGAAGAGCCTTATGCCAAAGTCTGCAGGGGAAACAATCCACCGTGCACTGAGGAGACCCTCCCTGAGAGAACACTACGCTGATCTCCGCATGCATGCCACTTGCTCCTATGTGATATGGAAACCTCTGTAAACATTGCAATAGAAGGCTATACACTTGATCTCTTTAGTGCTTTCTGGGTTTGTTGTGTGTGTAGTGTGCTGTACGTGTGGTTGCTATATGGTAGTGAGTGATTTGTGGTGCTTTTCTGCGATTCTGTGTGTATTCTCTGTTGTGATACGCTGTGTGTGCTGTGTTCCTGTGTGTTTGGCGCTGTGCTGTCTTTTGCCTGTGGGTCTTGCTTGTTTCCTCTGTGTTGGGTGTTGTCCGTGTTGTGCGTATTTTGTACGTAATATGTGTGCTATAGGTTCCTTACAGCTTGATGAGTACACTGCTCTGTGTATTTTTCACTGGGTGGTGTGTTACGTGTGACGCTGGTCTTTGTGAGTTGTGTTGTGTGTGTTGAGTGGCTCTTTGAGCATTGTATGTTTTGCCATTATGATGAGTTATCTGTTGGCGGTTCTGTATGTTGTGTGTTTGGCTTGTGGCATCCAGTCTAATGTTTAGTGTGAAATGTGTCTGGTCTTTCCTTGGTCTGTTGCATTAAGTACTGTGTTGTGGGGTGGGTGAGTGCCGTCTATATGCTTTCTGTGTGTTACATACTGGGTAGAAGTTGTTTGGTCGGTGTAATCTGAGCATTTTGTGTGACGTTGTTTTAGCCTTGTGTCAGACGTGTTGTGTGCATGTGTTTGTTGTGTGTGTGTATGTGGGCTTTGGTTCGTGCTGTCTCCGTGTGGGCCTCTGTGTGATCTGTGTTGTAGGCTTGTGGTTGTGTGTGCTGTGTGTAGTGCATTATATGTGTGTTGCGTGAGTTTTCATCAGTTGTGGAAGGATTTGTATGTGTTGTGTCAGTATTTTGTGTATGATTGTGATTTGTGTGTTGTGTTAGAGAGGTTGTGTGTGTGTGTGGCTGTTAGAGTTATGCACATGATGTGAGATGTGTTGACTGTGTGCGGTTGTGCTTGTTTAGAATGTCTCTTGGTGTGCCCAGTACGTAGACTGCGAATGTTTTTCATGTGTATTGTGAGCAGTTATGTGCCTTGAAGTGTGTGGTGTGTGTATTGTGACTATTGTGTTGCTTATTTCTGTGTTGTGTGTTTGTTCTGCGCAGTTCTCCTGTGTGAGGATGTATGTGTGTTGTGTCTGTGCGTAGTTGTGTGTGTAGTGTGTTAAATGTGTGCTCATTGTCTTCTTTGTTGCTTATGCGCGTTTTGCCTAGGGGTTTGTGAGTGTCGTTTGTGTGTTGTGGTGTTGCGTGTTTTGTATGTGTGACTGTGATTTGTGTGTGGTTGTGTTTCAGTGGTTGAGTGTGTGTGGTTTTTATGTATGCGATGTGAGGTGTGATGTCCATGTGTGCTTGCGCTTGTTTAGTGTGCCTCACTGCGTGTGCTGCACATACTCTCCCAAATGTGACTTTTGTGACTTATGAGAAACATGTGCTTTGTTGTGTGCGGTGTGTGCCCTGTGACTGTTGTTTTGTTACCTTTTGCGCTTTTTTGTGTGTGTGCATTGCGTAGTGGTGCCCGTGTGTATGTATGTGTGTGGGGTGCCTGTGTGCGGTGGTGCGTGGGGTGCTTAGTGTGTGAAATGTGTGCTATGTGCGTTTATTTTTGGTTGTGTGTTTAGGTTGTGGTTTTGTGTGTGTTGTGTGTGTTTTGCGAGTGTGATTGTGATGCGTGTTTGAAAGTTTGTGTGTGCAATTCGTTGTTTTGTGGTGTGTGAGGCGAGATGTGTTGTGTGTGTGTGGTTTTGCTTGTGTAGTGTGCCTCATTGTGTGTGTGGTGTGTACATGGTTAAATGTGGTTTGTGAGAATTGGTTGCCCTTATACGTCCTGTGATGTTAGTGGGGTACGTTGTTTCATACGTTGTGCTGTTTCCGTGTTGAGTCGGGTGTGTTCTCCATATCTTTTATGTTTGTGGGTGTTTACCTGTGTTTGTTGTAGTTATTCCTTTAGTGTGTGTTGTGTGTGGCTTTATGCGTGGTAGGTAGTGGTTACGTCGGTGTGCTCTGACGTTAATGCAGGTTGTTGTGTGTGCTATGAGTTGTGATGTGTAATCTGTGTGTGTTGCTTGCGTGTGTTGTACGATGTATTTTTCTGTGATTTGTGGATTATTTTGTGTGTTGTGGTAATTTACTGATGTGCTTGTTTTAATGTGTGTGTTGTGTGTGCCATGTTTGTTTTGCGCGTCTTTTTTGTGATGTGTATGGTGCTTTTTGAGTTTTGTGTTATATGTGAAGTACGTTGTCTGCCTTTTGTGTATATGGTAGTGCGTGTTCTGTGGTGTTGGCTGTGTGATTGTGTGTTGTGTTACATGTTTGCGTGCTGTGTTATTGTGTGCTTTTAGCTGTGAAGTCTGTGATCTGCTGGTTTCATGAGCGTTGCTGTGTTTATGTGGTTGTCTGTTTCCTGTGTGTTTTCTACTCTTTCTGTGTTGTGACTCTTGTGTAAGTGATGTGTGCAGTTTGCGTGCGTCGTTGTTGTGTGTAGTGCGTGTTGTGTGTATGTTTGGGGAGTGCTGCGTGACTGGTGTGGTTGTGGGTGGTTCTGTGTTGTGTGTTGTGTGCTTGGAGTGTGCCTTTGTGTGTTGTATGTTTGACGTCTTTTGCGTAGCGTGTTGTGTCCGTGGTTGGGAATGTTCTGTGGTCTGTGAATAGTTTTCTGTGTCATGTTCAATGTGTGATGTGACCACACGTGTGTTGCGTGATGTACAACATATTGTGTTCCCAGTTGCCCGTTTGTTGTTTGTATTGTTAACTGCTTTGTGTACTGTGTGTGTGTTGTTCGTTCTGTGTATTTTATGTGTCGTGCGGGATACCGTGTGTTGCGTCTGATATGCTTTGTATATCTGTTGTTTGCTTTGCTTTGCATTGCGTGTTCTGTGAGGCTCTGTGTGCTGAAAGTTTTATGTGTGTTTGGTGTGATGTGCCTAGTGTGTGAAGTGCGTGTTCCATAAATTCCGTGATCTTTCTGTTGTGGTTTGTGTGTGTGTTGCACGTCATTTTGCACCTCTTGTGTGTGGTGTGAGTTCTGCATGTGTGATTGTGATTTTCATGTGGTTGTGTTTGAGTGGTTGTGTGGGTGTTTGCTTGTTACGTGTGTGATGTGTAATGTGTTGTCTGCGTGTGGTTGTGCTTGTTCAGCATGCCTCATTGTGTGTGCTGTGTGTTCTCTGAGATGGGATTCGTGTGTGTTGTGAGCCATTATGAGCTCTGACGTGTCTGTCTGGTGTGTGTGCCTTGTGACTTGTGTTGTTACATTTTGGGTTTCGTGTGTGTGCGTTTTGCAGAGTGCAGCCCGTGCATGGATATGAGTGTGGGTTGTCTGTGCGTGAATGTGTGTGTGTGTGGTTTGTAGTGTGTGAAATGTGCACTGTGGGCTTTTTTTGTTGGTTGTGTGTTTTGCGTGTGGTTTTGTATGTGGTGCAACTGCTTTCCGTGTGTGATGGTGATTTGTGTTTGGCTGGGTTTGAGAGGATGTGTGTTTGTTTGGTTGAGTTACGTGTGTGATGTGAGACGTGCTGTCTGTGTGTGATTGTGGTTGTGTAGTGTGCCTCATTGTGTGTGTTGTGTGTACTCACGGAACTGTGGTTTGTGCGAGTTGTGTGCTTTTATGTCCTGTGATGTTTGTGGTGTATGTTGTTTTTCATGTTGTGCCTTGTGCATGTTGAGAGGTCCTGTATGCTCTCGATGTATGTGTTTGTGGGTGTTTACCTGCGTGTGTTGTGGTTGTTCCCTGAGTGTGTGCTGTGTGTGGCTTTTTGTGTGTTATGCAGTGGTTGCATTGTTGTGTGTGTGTGTGTTGCATTGTTAATGCAGGGTGCGGTGTGTGTTATGAGTTGTGATGTTAATTTCTGTGTGCGATGTTTGTGTGTGCTGTGTGACGAGTTTTTGTTGACTTGTGTTTTTGTGCCTGTGTTGAGTGTATTCTCTGTGTGTTGCATCTTGTGTGTGTGTGTGTTGTGTGGTCTGTGTGTTTTGCAAGTTGTGTGAGATTAATTGTGTGTTATGAATGCTGTGCTTTGTGTATATGTTCTGCGTTTGGCATTGCGCATTCTGTGAGGCTCTGTGTGCTGTATGTATTGTGTGTGTTTGTAGTGATGTGTGTAGTTTGTGAAATGTGTGTTGCATAAATTCGGAGTTCTTTTCGTTGTGGTTTGTGTGTTTTGCACGTGGGCTTGTATGCATTGTAGGTGTGGTGTGCGTTCAGCATGTGTGACTGTGATTTGTGTGTGGTTGCGTTTGACACGTTGTGTGAGTGGTTGGCTGTTTTGAGTAATGAGTGTAATATGTGAGGTGTGTACTCTGTGGGGTCATGGTCGGTCCGTGAGCCTCACTGTGAGTGTTGTGTTTACTCTGAGAACCGTGGTTCATGTGTATTGTGTGCAGTTATGTTCTCGGGGTGTGGGGGTTTTGATGTTTAGTGTGGTGTGCTGTTTGTGTGTTGAGAGACTTCTGCATTCAAGCGCACTGAAGGGAGCCTCTAAGTGATTGTCCATTTTCTCCACAGGTCTGTTATCCCCCGGGAGGGCCTTGTTCACTGAGGGCGCTCAAAGAGGACGAAAGGAGCCACCTCGTCCCTTTAATAGCAATGTCCTGGAGATGCCTTTGTAGTAAAGTGACATAAACTGCTGCAGAAGAGCCTTATGCCAAAGTCTGCAGGGGAAACAATCCACCGTGCACTGAGGAGACCCTCCCTGAGAGAACACTACGCTGATCTCCGCATGCATGCCACTTGCTCCTATGTGATATGGAAACCTCTGTAAACATTGCAATAGAAGGCTATACACTTGATCTCTTTAGTGCTTTCTGGGTTTGTTGTGTGTGTAGTGTGCTGTACGTGTGGTTGCTATATGGTAGTGAGTGATTTGTGGTGCTTTTCTGCGATTCTGTGTGTATTCTCTGTTGTGATACGCTGTGTGTGCTGTGTTCCTGTGTGTTTGGCGCTGTGCTGTCTTTTGCCTGTGGGTCTTGCTTGTTTTCTCTGTGTTGGGTGTTGTCCGTGTTGTGCGTATTTTGTACGTAATATGTGTGCTATAGGTTCCTTACAGCTTGATGAGTACACTGCTCTGTGTATTTTTCACTGGGTGGTGTGTTACGTGTGACGCTGGTCTTTGTGAGTTGTGTTGTGTGTGTTGAGTGGCTCTTTGAGCATTGTATGTTTTGCCATTATGATGAGTTATCTGTTGGCGGTTCTGTATGTTGTGTGTTTGGCGTGTGGCATCCAGTCTAATGTTTAGTGTGAAATGTGGTCTTTCCTTGGTCTGTTGCGTTATGTACTGTGTTCTGGGTTGGGTGAGCACCGTCTATATGCTTTCTGTGTGTTACATACTGGGTAGATGTTGTTTGGTCGGTGTAATTTGAGCATTTTGTGTGACGTAGTTTTAGCCTTGTGTCAGACGTGCTGTGTGCATGTGTTTTTTGTGTGTGTGTTTGTGGGCTTTGGTTCGTGCTGTCTCCGTGTGGGCCTCTGTGTGCTCTGTGTTGTAGGCTTGTGGTTGTGTGTGCTGTGTGTAGTGCATTATATGTGTGTTGCGTGAGTTTTCATCAGTTGTGGAAGGATTTGTATGTGTTGTGTCAGTTTTCTGTGTATGATTGTGATTTGTGTGTTGTGTTAGAGAGGTTGTGTGTGTGTGTGTGTGTGTGTGTGTGTGGCTGTTTGAGTTACGCACATGATGTGAGATGTGTTGACTGTGTGCGGTTGTGCTTGTTTAGTATGTCTCTTGGTGTGCCCAGTACGTAGTCTGCGAATGTTTTTCGTGTGTATTGTGAGCAGTTATGTGCCTTGAAGTGTGTGGTGTGTGTATTGTGACTATTGTGCTGCTTATTTCTGTGTTGTGTGTTTGTTCTGCGCAGTTCTCCTGTGTGAGGATGTATGTGTGTTGTGTCTGTGCGTGGTTGTGTGTGTAGTGTGTTAAATGTGTGCTCATCGTCTTCTTTGTTGCTTATGCGCGTTTTGCCTAGGGGTTTGTGAGTGTCGTTTGTGTGTTGTGGTGTTGCGTGTTTTGTATGTGTGACTGTGATTTGTGTGTGGTTGTGTTTCAGTGGTTGAGTGTGTGTGGTTTTTATGTATGCGATGTGAGGTGTGATGTCCATGTGTGCTTGTGCTTGTTTAGTGTGCCTCACTGCGTGTGCTGCACATACTCTCCCAAATGTGACTTTTGTGACTTATGAGAAACATGTGCTTTGTTGTGTGCGGTGTGTGCCCTGTGACTGTTGTTTTGTTACCTTTTGCGCTTTTTTGTGTGTGTGCATTGCGTAGTGGTGCCCGTGTGTATGTATGTGTGTGGGGTGCCTGTGTGCGGTGGTGCGTGGGGTGCTTAGTGTGTGAAATGTGTGCTATGTGCGTTTATTTTTGGTTGTGTGTTTAGGTTGTGGTTTTGTGTGTGTTGTGTGTGTTTTGCGAGTGTGATTGTGATGCGTGTTTGAAAGTTTGTGTGTGCAATTCGTTGTTTTGTGGTGTGTGAGGCGAGATGTGTTGTGTGTGTGTGGTTTTGCTTGTGTAGTGTGCCTCATTGTGTGTGTGGTGTGTACATGGTTAAATGTGGTTTGTGAGAATTGGTTGCCCTTATACGTCCTGTGATGTTAGTGGGGTACGTTGTTTCATACGTTGTGCTGTTTCCGTGTTGAGTCGGGTGTGTTCTCCATATATTTATGTTTGTGGGTGTTTACCTGTGTTTGTTGTAGTTATTCCTTTAGTGTGTGTTGTGTGTGGCTTTATGCGTGGTAGGTAGTGGTTACGTCGGTGTGCTCTGACGTTAATGCAGGTTGTTGTGTGTGCTATGAGTTGTGATGTGTAATCTGTGTGTGTTGCTTGCGTGTGTTGTACGATGTATTTTTCTGTGATTTGTGGATTATTTTGTGTGTTGTGGTAATGTACTGATGTGCTTGTTTTAATGTGTGTGTTGTGTGTGCCATGTTTGTTTTGCACGTCTTTTTTGTGATGTGTATGGTGCTTTTTGAGTTTTGTGTTATGTGTGAAGTACGTTGTCTGCCTTTTGTGTATATGGTAGTGCGTGTTCTGTGGTGTTGGCTGTGTGATTGTGTGTTGTGTTACATGTTTGCGTGCTGTGTTATTGTGTGCTTTTAGCTGTGAAGTCTGTGATCTGCTGGTTTCATGAGCGTGGCTGTGTTTATGTGGTTGTCTGTTTCCTGTGTGTTTTCTACTCTTTCTGTGTTGTGACTCTTGTGTAAGTGATGTGTGCAGTTTGGGTGCGTCGTTGTTGTGTGTAGTGCGTGTTGTGTGTATGTTTGGGGAGTGCTGCGTGACTGGTGTGGTTGTGGGTGGTTCTGTGTTGTGTGTTGTGTGCTTGGAGTGTGCCTTTGTGTGTTGTATGTTGGTCGTCTTTTGCGTAGCGTGTTGTGTCCGTGGTTGGGAATGTTCTGTGGTCTGTGAATAGTTTTCTGTGTCATGTTCAATGTGTGATGTGACCACACGTGTGTTGCGTGATGTAAAACATATTGTGTTCCCAGTTGCCCGTTTGTTGTTTGTATTGTTAACTGCTTTGTGTACTGTGTGTGTGTTGTTCGTTCTGTGTATTTTATGTGTCGTGCGGGATACCGTGTGTTGCGTCTGATATGCTTTGTATATCTGTTGTTTGCTTTGCTTTGCATTGCGTGTTCTGTGAGGCTCTGTGTGCTGAAAGTTTTATGTGTGTTTGGTGTGATGTGCCTAGTGTGTGAAGTGCGTGTTCCATAAATTCCGTGATCTTTCTGTTGTGGTTTGTGTGTGTGTTGCACGTCATTTTGCACCTCTTGTGTGTGGTGTGAGTTCTGCATGTGTGATTGTGATTTTCATGTGGTTGTGTTTGAGTGGTTGTGTGGGTGTTTGCTTGTTACGTGTGTGATGTGTAATGTGTTGTCTGCGTGTGGTTGTGCTTGTTCAGCATGCCTCATTGTGTGTGCTGTGTGTTCTCTGAAATGGGATTCGTGTGTGTTGTGAGCCATTATGAGCTCTGACGTGTCTGTCTGGTGTGTGTGCCTTGTGACTTGTGTTGTTACATTTTGGGTTTCGTGTGTGTGCGTTTTGCAGAGTGCAGCCCGTGCATGGATATGAGTGTGGGTTGTCTGTGCGTGAATGTGTGTGTGTGTGGTTTGTAGTGTGTGAAATGTGCACTGTGGGCTTTTTTTGTTGGTTGTGTGTTTTGCGTGTGGTTTTGTATGTGGTGCAACTGCTTTCCGTGTGTGATGGTGATTTGTGTTTGGCTGGGTTTGAGAGGATGTGTGTTTGTTTGGTTGAGTTACGTGTGTGATGTGAGACGTGCTGTCTGTGTGTGATTGTGGTTGTGTAGTGTGCCTCATTGTGTGTGTTGTGTGTACTCACGGAACTGTGGTTTGTGTGAGTTGTGTGCTTTTATGTCCTGTGATGTTTGTGGTGTATGTTGTTTTTTATGTTGTGCCTTGTGCATGTTGAGAGGTCCTGTATGCTCTCGATGTATGTGTTTGTGGGTGTTTACCTGCGTGTGTTGTGGTTGTTCCCTGAGTGTGTGCTGTGTGTGGCTTTTTGTGTGTTATGCAGTGGTTGCATTGTTGTGTGTGTGTGTGTTGCATTGTTAATGCAGGGTGCGGTGTGTGTTATGAGTTGTGATGTTAATTTCTGTGTGCGATGTTTGTGTGTGCTGTGTGACGAGTTTTTGTTGACTTGTGTTTTTGTGCTTGTGTTGAGTGTATTCTCTGTGTGTTGCATCTTGTGTGTGTGTGTGTTGTGTGGTCTGTGTGTTTTGCAAGTTGTGTGAGATTAATTGTGTGTTATGAATGCTGTGCTTTGTGTATATGTTCTGCGTTTGGCATTGCGCATTCTGTGAGGCTCTGTGTGCTGTATGTATTGTGTGTGTTTGTAGTGATGTGTGTAGTTTGTGAAATGTGTGTTGCATAAATTCGGAGTTCTTTTCGTTGTGGTTTGTGTGTTTTGCACGTGGGCTTGTATGCATTGTAGGTGTGGTGTGCGTTCAGCATGTGTGACTGTGATTTGTGTGTGGTTGCGTTTGACACGTTGTGTGAGTGGTTGGCTGTTTTGAGTAATGAGTGTAATATGTGAGGTGTGTACTCTGTGGGGTCATGGTCGGTCCGTGAGCCTCACTGTGAGTGTTGTGTTTACTCTGAGAACCGTGGTTCATGTGTATTGTGTGCAGTTATGTTCTCGGGGTGTGGGGGTTTTGATGTTTAGTGTGGTGTGCTGTTTGTGTGTTGAGAGACTTCTGCATTCAAGCGCACTGAAGGGAGCCTCTAAGTGATTGTCCATTTTCTCCACAGGTCTGTTATCCCCCGGGAGGGCCTTGTTCACTGAGGGCGCTCAAAGAGGACGAAAGGAGCCACCTCGTCCCTTTAATAGCAATGTCCTGGAGATGCCTTTGTAGTAAAGTGACATAAACTGCTGCAGAAGAGCCTTATGCCAAAGTCTGCAGGGGAAACAATCCACCGTGCACTGAGGAGACCCTCCCTGAGAGAACACTACGCTGATCTCCGCATGCATGCCACTTGCTCCTATGTGATATGGAAACCTCTGTAAACATTGCAATAGAAGGCTATACACTTGATCTCTTTAGTGCTTTCTGGGTTTGTTGTGTGTGTAGTGTGCTGTACGTGTGGTTGCTATATGGTAGTGAGTGATTTGTGGTGCTTTTCTGCGATTCTGTGTGTATTCTCTGTTGTGATACGCTGTGTGTGCTGTGTTCCTGTGTGTTTGGCGCTGTGCTGTCTTTTGCCTGTGGGTCTTGCTTGTTTTCTCTGTGTTGGGTGTTGTCCGTGTTGTGCGTATTTTGTACGTAATATGTGTGCTATAGGTTCCTTACAGCTTGATGAGTACACTGCTCTGTGTATTTTTCACTGGGTGGTGTGTTACGTGTGACGCTGGTCTTTGTGAGTTGTGTTGTGTGTGTTGAGTGGCTCTTTGAGCATTGTATGTTTTGCCATTATGATGAGTTATCTGTTGGCGGTTCTGTATGTTGTGTGTTTGGCGTGTGGCATCCAGTCTAATGTTTAGTGTGAAATGTGGTCTTTCCTTGGTCTGTTGCGTTATGTACTGTGTTCTGGGTTGGGTGAGCACCGTCTATATGCTTTCTGTGTGTTACATACTGGGTAGATGTTGTTTGGTCGGTGTAATTTGAGCATTTTGTGTGACGTAGTTTTAGCCTTGTGTCAGACGTGCTGTGTGCATGTGTTTTTTGTGTGTGTGTTTGTGGGCTTTGGTTCGTGCTGTCTCCGTGTGGGCCTCTGTGTGCTCTGTGTTGTAGGCTTGTGGTTGTGTGTGCTGTGTGTAGTGCATTATATGTGTGTTGCGTGAGTTTTCATCAGTTGTGGAAGGATTTGTATGTGTTGTGTCAGTTTTCTGTGTATGATTGTGATTTGTGTGTTGTGTTAGAGAGGTTGTGTGTGTGTGTGTGTGTGTGTGTGTGTGTGTGTGGCTGTTTGAGTTACGCACATGATGTGAGATGTGTTGACTGTGTGCGGTTGTGCTTGTTTAGTATGTCTCTTGGTGTGCCCAGTACGTAGTCTGCGAATGTTTTTCGTGTGTATTGTGAGCAGTTATGTGCCTTGAAGTGTGTGGTGTGTGTATTGTGACTATTGTGCTGCTTATTTCTGTGTTGTGTGTTTGTTCTGCGCAGTTCTCCTGTGTGAGGATGTATGTGTGTTGTGTCTGTGCGTGGTTGTGTGTGTAGTGTGTTAAATGTGTGCTCATCGTCTTCTTTGTTGCTTATGCGCGTTTTGCCTAGGGGTTTGTGAGTGTCGTTTGTGTGTTGTGGTGTTGCGTGTTTTGTATGTGTGACTGTGATTTGTGTGTGGTTGTGTTTCAGTGGTTGAGTGTGTGTGGTTTTTATGTATGCGATGTGAGGTGTGATGTCCATGTGTGCTTGTGCTTGTTTAGTGTGCCTCACTGCGTGTGCTGCACATACTCTCCCAAATGTGACTTTTGTGACTTATGAGAAACATGTGCTTTGTTGTGTGCGGTGTGTGCCCTGTGACTGTTGTTTTGTTACCTTTTGCGCTTTTTTGTGTGTGTGCATTGCGTAGTGGTGCCCGTGTGTATGTATGTGTGTGGGGTGCCTGTGTGCGGTGGTGCGTGGGGTGCTTAGTGTGTGAAATGTGTGCTATGTGCGTTTATTTTTGGTTGTGTGTTTAGGTTGTGGTTTTGTGTGTGTTGTGTGTGTTTTGCGAGTGTGATTGTGATGCGTGTTTGAAAGTTTGTGTGTGCAATTCGTTGTTTTGTGGTGTGTGAGGCGAGATGTGTTGTGTGTGTGTGGTTTTGCTTGTGTAGTGTGCCTCATTGTGTGTGTGGTGTGTACATGGTTAAATGTGGTTTGTGAGAATTGGTTGCCCTTATACGTCCTGTGATGTTAGTGGGGTACGTTGTTTCATACGTTGTGCTGTTTCCGTGTTGAGTCGGGTGTGTTCTCCATATATTTATGTTTGTGGGTGTTTACCTGTGTTTGTTGTAGTTATTCCTTTAGTGTGTGTTGTGTGTGGCTTTATGCGTGGTAGGTAGTGGTTACGTCGGTGTGCTCTGACGTTAATGCAGGTTGTTGTGTGTGCTATGAGTTGTGATGTGTAATCTGTGTGTGTTGCTTGCGTGTGTTGTACGATGTATTTTTCTGTGATTTGTGGATTATTTTGTGTGTTGTGGTAATGTACTGATGTGCTTGTTTTAATGTGTGTGTTGTGTGTGCCATGTTTGTTTTGCACGTCTTTTTTGTGATGTGTATGGTGCTTTTTGAGTTTTGTGTTATGTGTGAAGTACGTTGTCTGCCTTTTGTGTATATGGTAGTGCGTGTTCTGTGGTGTTGGCTGTGTGATTGTGTGTTGTGTTACATGTTTGCGTGCTGTGTTATTGTGTGCTTTTAGCTGTGAAGTCTGTGATCTGCTGGTTTCATGAGCGTGGCTGTGTTTATGTGGTTGTCTGTTTCCTGTGTGTTTTCTACTCTTTCTGTGTTGTGACTCTTGTGTAAGTGATGTGTGCAGTTTGGGTGCGTCGTTGTTGTGTGTAGTGCGTGTTGTGTGTATGTTTGGGGAGTGCTGCGTGACTGGTGTGGTTGTGGGTGGTTCTGTGTTGTGTGTTGTGTGCTTGGAGTGTGCCTTTGTGTGTTGTATGTTGGTCGTCTTTTGCGTAGCGTGTTGTGTCCGTGGTTGGGAATGTTCTGTGGTCTGTGAATAGTTTTCTGTGTCATGTTCAATGTGTGATGTGACCACACGTGTGTTGCGTGATGTAAAACATATTGTGTTCCCAGTTGCCCGTTTGTTGTTTGTATTGTTAACTGCTTTGTGTACTGTGTGTGTGTTGTTCGTTCTGTGTATTTTATGTGTCGTGCGGGATACCGTGTGTTGCGTCTGATATGCTTTGTATATCTGTTGTTTGCTTTGCTTTGCATTGCGTGTTCTGTGAGGCTCTGTGTGCTGAAAGTTTTATGTGTGTTTGGTGTGATGTGCCTAGTGTGTGAAGTGCGTGTTCCATAAATTCCGTGATCTTTCTGTTGTGGTTTGTGTGTGTGTTGCACGTCATTTTGCACCTCTTGTGTGTGGTGTGAGTTCTGCATGTGTGATTGTGATTTTCATGTGGTTGTGTTTGAGTGGTTGTGTGGGTGTTTGCTTGTTACGTGTGTGATGTGTAATGTGTTGTCTGCGTGTGGTTGTGCTTGTTCAGCATGCCTCATTGTGTGTGCTGTGTGTTCTCTGAAATGGGATTCGTGTGTGTTGTGAGCCATTATGAGTTCTGACGTGTCTGTCTGGTGTGTGTGCCTTGTGACTTGTGTTGTTACATTTTGGGTTTCGTGTGTGTGCGTTTTGCAGAGTGCAGCCCGTGCATGGATATGAGTGTGGGTTGTCTGTGCGTGAATGTGTGTGTGTGTGGTTTGTAGTGTGTGAAATGTGCACTGTGGGCTTTTTTTGTTGGTGTGTGTTTTGCGTGTGGTTTTGTATGTGGTGCAACTGCTTTCCGTGTGTGATGGTGATTTGTGTTTGGCTGGGTTTGAGAGGATGTGTGTTTGTTTGGTTGAGTTACGTGTGTGATGTGAGACGTGCTGTCTGTGTGTGATTGTGGTTGTGTAGTGTGCCTCATTGTGTGTGTTGTGTGTACTCACGGAACTGTGGTTTGTGTGAGTTGTGTGCTTTTATGTCCTGTGATGTTTGTGGTGTATGTTGTTTTTTATGTTGTGCCTTGTGCATGTTGAGAGGTCCTGTATGCTCTCGATGTATGTGTTTGTGGGTGTTTACCTGCGTGTGTTGTGGTTGTTCCCTGAGTGTGTGCTGTGCGTGGCTTTTTGTGTGTTATGCAGTGTTTGCATTGTTGTGTGTGTGTGTTGCATTGTTAATGCAGGGTGCGGTGTGTGTTATGAGTTGTGATGTTAATTTCTGTGTGCGATGTTTGTGTGTGCTGTGTGACGAGTTTTTGTTGACTTGTGTTTTTGTGCTTGTGTTGAGTGTATTCTCTGTGTGTTGCATCTTGTGTGTGTGTGTGTTGTGTGGTCTGTGTGTTTTGCAAGTTGTGTGAGATTAATTGTGTGTTATGAATGCTGTGCTTTGTGTATATGTTCTGCGTTTGGCATTGCGCATTCTGTGAGGCTCTGTGTGCTGTATGTATTGTGTGTGTTTGTAGTGATGTGTGTAGTTTGTGAAATGTGTGTTGCATAAATTCGGAGTTCTTTTCGTTGTGGTTTGTGTGTTTTGCACGTGGGCTTGTATGCATTGTAGGTGTGGTGTGCGTTCAGCATGTGTGACTGTGATTTGTGTGTGGTTGCGTTTGACACGTTGTGTGAGTGGTTGGCTGTTTTGAGTAATGAGTGTAATATGTGAGGTGTGTACTCTGTGGGGTCATGGTCGGTCCGTGAGCCTCACTGTGAGTGTTGTGTTTACTCTGAGAACCGTGGTTCATGTGTATTGTGTGCAGTTATGTTCTCGGGGTGTGGGGGTTTTGATGTTTAGTGTGGTGTGCTGTTTGTGTGTTGAGAGACTTCTGCATTCAAGCGCACTGAAGGGAGCCTCTAAGTGATTGTCCATTTTCTCCACAGGTCTGTTATCCCCCGGGAGGGCCTTGTTCACTGAGGGCGCTCAAAGAGGACGAAAGGAGCCACCTCGTCCCTTTAATAGCAATGTCCTGGAGATGCCTTTGTAGTAAAGTGACATAAACTGCTGCAGAAGAGCCTTATGCCAAAGTCTGCAGGGGAAACAATCCACCGTGCACTGAGGAGACCCTCCCTGAGAGAACACTACGCTGATCTCCGCATGCATGCCACTTGCTCCTATGTGATATGGAAACCTCTGTAAACATTGCAATAGAAGGCTATACACTTGATCTCTTTAGTGCTTTCTGGGTTTGTTGTGTGTGTAGTGTGCTGTACGTGTGGTTGCTATATGGTAGTGAGTGATTTGTGGTGCTTTTCTGCGATTCTGTGTGTATTCTCTGTTGTGATACGCTGTGTGTGCTGTGTTCCTGTGTGTTTGGCGCTGTGCTGTCTTTTGCCTGTGGGTCTTGCTTGTTTTCTCTGTGTTGGGTGTTGTCCGTGTTGTGCGTATTTTGTACGTAATATGTGTGCTATAGGTTCCTTACAGCTTGATGAGTACACTGCTCTGTGTATTTTTCACTGGGTGGTGTGTTACGTGTGACGCTGGTCTTTGTGAGTTGTGTTGTGTGTGTTGAGTGGCTCTTTGAGCATTGTATGTTTTGCCATTATGATGAGTTATCTGTTGGCGGTTCTGTATGTTGTGTGTTTGGCGTGTGGCATCCAGTCTAATGTTTAGTGTGAAATGTGGTCTTTCCTTGGTCTGTTGCGTTATGTACTGTGTTCTGGGTTGGGTGAGCACCGTCTATATGCTTTCTGTGTGTTACATACTGGGTAGATGTTGTTTGGTCGGTGTAATTTGAGCATTTTGTGTGACGTAGTTTTAGCCTTGTGTCAGACGTGCTGTGTGCATGTGTTTTTTGTGTGTGTGTTTGTGGGCTTTGGTTCGTGCTGTCTCCGTGTGGGCCTCTGTGTGCTCTGTGTTGTAGGCTTGTGGTTGTGTGTGCTGTGTGTAGTGCATTATATGTGTGTTGCGTGAGTTTTCATCAGTTGTGGAAGGATTTGTATGTGTTGTGTCAGTTTTCTGTGTATGATTGTGATTTGTGTGTTGTGTTAGAGAGGTTGTGTGTGTGTGTGTGTGTGGCTGTTTGAGTTACGCACATGATGTGAGATGTGTTGACTGTGTGCGGTTGTGCTTGTTTAGTATGTCTCTTGGTGTGCCCAGTACGTAGTCTGCGAATGTTTTTCGTGTGTATTGTGAGCAGTTATGTGCCTTGAAGTGTGTGGTGTGTGTATTGTGACTATTGTGCTGCTTATTTCTGTGTTGTGTGTTTGTTCTGCGCAGTTCTCCTGTGTGAGGATGTATGTGTGTTGTGTCTGTGCGTGGTTGTGTGTGTAGTGTGTTAAATGTGTGCTCATCGTCTTCTTTGTTGCTTATGCGCGTTTTGCCTAGGGGTTTGTGAGTGTCGTTTGTGTGTTGTGGTGTTGCGTGTTTTGTATGTGTGACTCTGATTTGTGTGTGGTTGTGTTTCAGTGGTTGAGTGTGTGTGGTTTTTATGTATGCGATGTGAGGTGTGATGTCCATGTGTGCTTGTGCTTGTTTAGTGTGCCTCACTGCGTGTGCTGCACATACTCTCCCAAATGTGACTTTTGTGACTTATGAGAAACATGTGCTTTGTTGTGTGCGGTGTGTGCCCTGTGACTGTTGTTTTGTTACCTTTTGCGCTTTTTTGTGTGTGTGCATTGCGTAGTGGTGCCCGTGTGTATGTATGTGTGTGGGGTGCCTGTGTGCGGTGGTGCGTGGGGTGCTTAGTGTGTGAAATGTGTGCTATGTGCGTTTATTTTTGGTTGTGTGTTTAGGTTGTGGTTTTGTGTGTGTTGTGTGTGTTTTGCGAGTGTGATTGTGATGCGTGTTTGAAAGTTTGTGTGTGCAATTCGTTGTTTTGTGGTGTGTGAGGCGAGATGTGTTGTGTGTGTGTGGTTTTGCTTGTGTAGTGTGCCTCATTGTGTGTGTGGTGTGTACATGGTTAAATGTGGTTTGTGAGAATTGGTTGCCCTTATACGTCCTGTGATGTTAGTGGGGTACGTTGTTTCATACGTTGTGCTGTTTCCGTGTTGAGTCGGGTGTGTTCTCCATATATTTATGTTTGTGGGTGTTTACCTGTGTTTGTTGTAGTTATTCCTTTAGTGTGTGTTGTGTGTGGCTTTATGCGTGGTAGGTAGTGGTTACGTCGGTGTGCTCTGACGTTAATGCAGGTTGTTGTGTGTGCTATGAGTTGTGATGTGTAATCTGTGTGTGTTGCTTGCGTGTGTTGTACGATGTATTTTTCTGTGATTTGTGGATTATTTTGTGTGTTGTGGTAATGTACTGATGTGCTTGTTTTAATGTGTGTGTTGTGTGTGCCATGTTTGTTTTGCGCGTCTTTTTTGTGATGTGTATGGTGCTTTTTGAGTTTTGTGTTATGTGTGAAGTACGTTGTCTGCCTTTTGTGTATATGGTAGTGCGTGTTCTGTGGTGTTGGCTGTGTGATTGTGTGTTGTGTTACATGTTTGCGTGCTGTGTTATTGTGTGCTTTTAGCTGTGAAGTCTGTGATCTGCTGGTTTCATGAGCGTGGCTGTGTTTATGTGGTTGTCTGTTTCCTGTGTGTTTTCTACTCTTTCTGTGTTGTGACTCTTGTGTAAGTGATGTGTGCAGTTTGGGTGCGTCGTTGTTGTGTGTAGTGCGTGTTGTGTGTATGTTTGGGGAGTGCTGCGTGACTGGTGTGGTTGTGGGTGGTTCTGTGTTGTGTGTTGTGTGCTTGGAGTGTGCCTTTGTGTGTTGTATGTTGGTCGTCTTTTGCGTAGCGTGTTGTGTCCGTGGTTGGGAATGTTCTGTGGTCTGTGAATAGTTTTCTGTGTCATGTTCAATGTGTGATGTGACCACACGTGTGTTGCGTGATGTAAAACATATTGTGTTCCCAGTTGCCCGTTTGTTGTTTGTATTGTTAACTGCTTTGTGTACTGTGTGTGTGTTGTTCGTTCTGTGTATTTTATGTGTCGTGCGGGATACCGTGTGTTGCGTCTGATATGCTTTGTATATCTGTTGTTTGCTTTGCTTTGCATTGCGTGTTCTGTGAGGCTCTGTGTGCTGAAAGTTTTATGTGTGTTTGGTGTGATGTGCCTAGTGTGTGAAGTGCGTGTTCCATAAATTCCGTGATCTTTCTGTTGTGGTTTGTGTGTGTGTTGCACGTCATTTTGCACCTCTTGTGTGTGCTGTGAGTTCTGCATGTGTGATTGTGATTTTCATGTGGTTGTGTTTGAGTGGTTGTGTGGGTGTTTGCTTGTTACGTGTGTGATGTGTAATGTGTTGTCTGCGTGTGGTTGTGCTTGTTCAGCATGCCTCATTGTGTGTGCTGTGTGTTCTCTGAGATGGGATTCGTGTGTGTTGTGAGCCATTATGAGCTCTGACGTGTCTGTCTGGTGTGTGTGCCTTGTGACTTGTGTTGTTACATTTTGGGTTTCGTGTGTGTGCGTTTTGCAGAGTGCAGCCCGTGCATGGATATGAGTGTGGGTTGTCTGTGCGTGAATGTGTGTGTGTGTGGTTTGTAGTGTGTGAAATGTGCACTGTGGGCTTTTTTTGTTGGTTGTGTGTTTTGCGTGTGGTTTTGTATGTGGTGCAACTGCTTTCCGTGTGTGATGGTGATTTGTGTTTGGCTGGGTTTGAGAGGATGTGTGTTTGTTTGGTTGAGTTACGTGTGTGATGTGAGACGTGCTGTCTGTGTGTGATTGTGGTTGTGTAGTGTGCCTCATTGTGTGTGTTGTGTGTACTCACGGAACTGTGGTTTGTGTGAGTTGTGTGCTTTTATGTCCTGTGATGTTTGTGGTGTATGTTGTTTTTTATGTTGTGCCTTGTGCATGTTGAGAGGTCCTGTATGCTCTCGATGTATGTGTTTGTGGGTGTTTACCTGCGTGTGTTGTGGTTGTTCCCTGAGTGTGTGCTGTGTGTGGCTTTTTGTGTGTTATGCAGTGGTTGCATTGTTGTGTGTGTGTGTTGCATTGTTAATGCAGGGTGCGGTGTGTGTTATGAGTTGTGATGTTAATTTCTGTGTGCGATGTTTGTGTGTGCTGTGTGACGAGTTTTTGTTGACTTGTGTTTTTGTGCTTGTGTTGAGTGTATTCTCTGTGTGTTGCATCTTGTGTGTGTGTGTGTTGTGTGGTCTGTGTGTTTTGCAAGTTGTGTGAGATTAATTGTGTGTTATGAATGCTGTGCTTTGTGTATATGTTCTGCGTTTGGCATTGCGCATTCTGTGAGGCTCTGTGTGCTGTATGTATTGTGTGTGTTTGTAGTGATGTGTGTAGTTTGTGAAATGTGTGTTGCATAAATTCGGAGTTCTTTTCGTTGTGGTTTGTGTGTTTTGCACGTGGGCTTGTATGCATTGTAGGTGTGGTGTGCGTTCAGCATGTGTGACTGTGATTTGTGTGTGGTTGCGTTTGACACGTTGTGTGAGTGGTTGGCTGTTTTGAGTAATGAGTGTAATATGTGAGGTGTGTACTCTGTGGGGTCATGGTCGGTCCGTGAGCCTCACTGTGAGTGTTGTGTTTACTCTGAGAACCGTGGTTCATGTGTATTGTGTGCAGTTATGTTCTCGGGGTGTGGGGGTTTTGATGTTTAGTGTGGTGTGCTGTTTGTGTGTTGAGAGACTTCTGCATTCAAGCGCACTGAAGGGAGCCTCTAAGTGATTGTCCATTTTCTCCACAGGTCTGTTATCCCCCGGGAGGGCCTTGTTCACTGAGGGCGCTCAAAGAGGACGAAAGGAGCCACCTCGTCCCTTTAATAGCAATGTCCTGGAGATGCCTTTGTAGTAAAGTGACATAAACTGCTGCAGAAGAGCCTTATGCCAAAGTCTGCAGGGGAAACAATCCACCGTGCACTGAGGAGACCCTCCCTGAGAGAACACTACGCTGATCTCCGCATGCATGCCACTTGCTCCTATGTGATATGGAAACCTCTGTAAACATTGCAATAGAAGGCTATACACTTGATCTCTTTAGTGCTTTCTGGGTTTGTTGTGTGTGTAGTGTGCTGTACGTGTGGTTGCTATATGGTAGTGAGTGATTTGTGGTGCTTTTCTGCGATTCTGTGTGTATTCTCTGTTGTGATACGCTGTGTGTGCTGTGTTCCTGTGTGTTTGGCGCTGTGCTGTCTTTTGCCTGTGGGTCTTGCTTGTTTTCTCTGTGTTGGGTGTTGTCCGTGTTGTGCGTATTTTGTACGTAATATGTGTGCTATAGGTTCCTTACAGCTTGATGAGTACACTGCTCTGTGTATTTTTCACTGGGTGGTGTGTTACGTGTGACGCTGGTCTTTGTGAGTTGTGTTGTGTGTGTTGAGTGGCTCTTTGAGCATTGTATGTTTTGCCATTATGATGAGTTATCTGTTGGCGGTTCTGTATGTTGTGTGTTTGGCGTGTGGCATCCAGTCTAATGTTTAGTGTGAAATGTGGTCTTTCCTTGGTCTGTTGCGTTATGTACTGTGTTCTGGGTTGGGTGAGCACCGTCTATATGCTTTCTGTGTGTTACATACTGGGTAGATGTTGTTTGGTCGGTGTAATTTGAGCATTTTGTGTGACGTAGTTTTAGCCTTGTGTCAGACGTGCTGTGTGCATGTGTTTTTTGTGTGTGTGTTTGTGGGCTTTGGTTCGTGCTGTCTCCGTGTGGGCCTCTGTGTGCTCTGTGTTGTAGGCTTGTGGTTGTGTGTGCTGTGTGTAGTGCATTATATGTGTGTTGCGTGAGTTTTCATCAGTTGTGGAAGGATTTGTATGTGTTGTGTCAGTTTTCTGTGTATGATTGTGATTTGTGTGTTGTGTTAGAGAGGTTGTGTGTGTGTGTGTGTGTGGCTGTTTGAGTTACGCACATGATGTGAGATGTGTTGACTGTGTGCGGTTGTGCTTGTTTAGTATGTCTCTTGGTGTGCCCAGTACGTAGTCTGCGAATGTTTTTCGTGTGTATTGTGAGCAGTTATGTGCCTTGAAGTGTGTGGTGTGTGTATTGTGACTATTGTGCTGCTTATTTCTGTGTTGTGTGTTTGTTCTGCGCAGTTCTCCTGTGTGAGGATGTATGTGTGTTGTGTCTGTGCGTGGTTGTGTGTGTAGTGTGTTAAATGTGTGCTCATCGTCTTCTTTGTTGCTTATGCGCGTTTTGCCTAGGGGTTTGTGAGTGTCGTTTGTGTGTTGTGGTGTTGCGTGTTTTGTATGTGTGACTCTGATTTGTGTGTGGTTGTGTTTCAGTGGTTGAGTGTGTGTGGTTTTTATGTATGCGATGTGAGGTGTGATGTCCATGTGTGCTTGTGCTTGTTTAGTGTGCCTCACTGCGTGTGCTGCACATACTCTCCCAAATGTGACTTTTGTGACTTATGAGAAACATGTGCTTTGTTGTGTGCGGTGTGTGCCCTGTGACTGTTGTTTTGTTACCTTTTGCGCTTTTTTGTGTGTGTGCATTGCGTAGTGGTGCCCGTGTGTATGTATGTGTGTGGGGTGCCTGTGTGCGGTGGTGCGTGGGGTGCTTAGTGTGTGAAATGTGTGCTATGTGCGTTTATTTTTGGTTGTGTGTTTAGGTTGTGGTTTTGTGTGTGTTGTGTGTGTTTTGCGAGTGTGATTGTGATGCGTGTTTGAAAGTTTGTGTGTGCAATTCGTTGTTTTGTGGTGTGTGAGGCGAGATGTGTTGTGTGTGTGTGGTTTTGCTTGTGTAGTGTGCCTCATTGTGTGTGTGGTGTGTACATGGTTAAATGTGGTTTGTGAGAATTGGTTGCCCTTATACGTCCTGTGATGTTAGTGGGGTACGTTGTTTCATACGTTGTGCTGTTTCCGTGTTGAGTCGGGTGTGTTCTCCATATATTTATGTTTGTGGGTGTTTACCTGTGTTTGTTGTAGTTATTCCTTTAGTGTGTGTTGTGTGTGGCTTTATGCGTGGTAGGTAGTGGTTACGTCGGTGTGCTCTGACGTTAATGCAGGTTGTTGTGTGTGCTATGAGTTGTGATGTGTAATCTGTGTGTGTTGCTTGCGTGTGTTGTACGATGTATTTTTCTGTGATTTGTGGATTATTTTGTGTGTTGTGGTAATGTACTGATGTGCTTGTTTTAATGTGTGTGTTGTGTGTGCCATGTTTGTTTTGCGCGTCTTTTTTGTGATGTGTATGGTGCTTTTTGAGTTTTGTGTTATGTGTGAAGTACGTTGTCTGCCTTTTGTGTATATGGTAGTGCGTGTTCTGTGGTGTTGGCTGTGTGATTGTGTGTTGTGTTACATGTTTGCGTGCTGTGTTATTGTGTGCTTTTAGCTGTGAAGTCTGTGATCTGCTGGTTTCATGAGCGTGGCTGTGTTTATGTGGTTGTCTGTTTCCTGTGTGTTTTCTACTCTTTCTGTGTTGTGACTCTTGTGTAAGTGATGTGTGCAGTTTGGGTGCGTCGTTGTTGTGTGTAGTGCGTGTTGTGTGTATGTTTGGGGAGTGCTGCGTGACTGGTGTGGTTGTGGGTGGTTCTGTGTTGTGTGTTGTGTGCTTGGAGTGTGCCTTTGTGTGTTGTATGTTGGTCGTCTTTTGCGTAGCGTGTTGTGTCCGTGGTTGGGAATGTTCTGTGGTCTGTGAATAGTTTTCTGTGTCATGTTCAATGTGTGATGTGACCACACGTGTGTTGCGTGATGTAAAACATATTGTGTTCCCAGTTGCCCGTTTGTT
This sequence comes from Manis pentadactyla, assembly GCF_030020395.1. NCBI lineage: Eukaryota > Metazoa > Chordata > Mammalia > Pholidota > Manidae > Manis > Manis pentadactyla. Next base: position 79,912,815 of record NC_080030.1, on the reverse strand, counting down.
GTTTGTATTGTTAACTGCTTTGTGTACTGTGTGTGTGTTGTTCGTTCTGTGTATTTTATGTGTCGTGCGGGATACCGTGTGTTGCGTCTGATATGCTTTGTATATCTGTTGTTTGCTTTGCTTTGCATTGCGTGTTCTGTGAGGCTCTGTGTGCTGAAAGTTTTATGTGTGTTTGGTGTGATGTGCCTAGTGTGTGAAGTGCGTGTTCCATAAATTCCGTGATCTTTCTGTTGTGGTTTGTGTGTGTGTTGCACGTCATTTTGCACCTCTTGTGTGTGGTGTGAGTTCTGCATGTGTGATTGTGATTTTCATGTGGTTGTGTTTGAGTGGTTGTGTGGGTGTTTGCTTGTTACGTGTGTGATGTGTAATGTGTTGTCTGCGTGTGGTTGTGCTTGTTCAGCATGCCTCATTGTGTGTGCTGTGTGTTCTCTGAGATGGGATTCGTGTGTGTTGTGAGCCATTATGAGCTCTGACGTGTCTGTCTGGTGTGTGTGCCTTGTGACTTGTGTTGTTACATTTTGGGTTTCGTGTGTGTGCGTTTTGCAGAGTGCAGCCCGTGCATGGATATGAGTGTGGGTTGTCTGTGCGTGAATGTGTGTGTGTGTGGTTTGTAGTGTGTGAAATGTGCACTGTGGGCTTTTTTTGTTGGTTGTGTGTTTTGCGTGTGGTTTTGTATGTGGTGCAACTGCTTTCCGTGTGTGATGGTGATTTGTGTTTGGCTGGGTTTGAGAGGATGTGTGTTTGTTTGGTTGAGTTACGTGTGTGATGTGAGACGTGCTGTCTGTGTGTGATTGTGGTTGTGTAGTGTGCCTCATTGTGTGTGTTGTGTGTACTCACGGAACTGTGGTTTGTGTGAGTTGTGTGCTTTTATGTCCTGTGATGTTTGTGGTGTATGTTGTTTTTTATGTTGTGCCTTGTGCATGTTGAGAGGTCCTGTATGCTCTCGATGTATGTGTTTGTGGGTGTTTACCTGCGTGTGTTGTGGTTGTTCCCTGAGTGTGTGCTGTGTGTGGCTTTTTGTGTGTTATGCAGTGGTTGCATTGTTGTGTGTGTGTGTTGCATTGTTAATGCAGGGTGCGGTGTGTGTTATGAGTTGTGATGTTAATTTCTGTGTGCGATGTTTGTGTGTGCTGTGTGACGAGTTTTTGTTGACTTGTGTTTTTGTGCTTGTGTTGAGTGTATTCTCTGTGTGTTGCATCTTGTGTGTGTGTGTGTTGTGTGGTCTGTGTGTTTTGCAAGTTGTGTGAGATTAATTGTGTGTTATGAATGCTGTGCTTTGTGTATATGTTCTGCGTTTGGCATTGCGCATTCTGTGAGGCTCTGTGTGCTGTATGTATTGTGTGTGTTTGTAGTGATGTGTGTAGTTTGTGAAATGTGTGTTGCATAAATTCGGAGTTCTTTTCGTTGTGGTTTGTGTGTTTTGCACGTGGGCTTGTATGCATTGTAGGTGTGGTGTGCGTTCAGCATGTGTGACTGTGATTTGTGTGTGGTTGCGTTTGACACGTTGTGTGAGTGGTTGGCTGTTTTGAGTAATGAGTGTAATATGTGAGGTGTGTACTCTGTGGGGTCATGGTCGGTCCGTGAGCCTCACTGTGAGTGTTGTGTTTACTCTGAGAACCGTGGTTCATGTGTATTGTGTGCAGTTATGTTCTCGGGGTGTGGGGGTTTTGATGTTTAGTGTGGTGTGCTGCTTGTGTGTTGAGAGACTTCTGCATTCAAGCGCACTGAAGGGAGCCTCTAAGTGATTGTCCATTTTCTCCACAGGTCTGTTATCCCCCGGGAGGGCCTTGTTCACTGAGGGCGCTCAAAGAGGACGAAAGGAGCCACCTCGTCCCTTTAATAGCAATGTCCTGGAGATGCCTTTGTAGTAAAGTGACATAAACTGCTGCAGAAGAGCCTTATGCCAAAGTCTGCAGGGGAAACAATCCACCGTGCACTGAGGAGACCCTCCCTGAGAGAACACTACGCTGATCTCCGCATGCATGCCACTTGCTCCTATGTGATATGGAAACCTCTGTAAACATTGCAATAGAAGGCTATACACTTGATCTCTTTAGTGCTTTCTGGGTTTGTTGTGTGTGTAGTGTGCTGTACGTGTGGTTGCTATATGGTAGTGAGTGATTTGTGGTGCTTTTCTGCGATTCTGTGTGTATTCTCTGTTGTGATACGCTGTGTGTGCTGTGTTCCTGTGTGTTTGGCGCTGTGCTGTCTTTTGCCTGTGGGTCTTGCTTGTTTTCTCTGTGTTGGGTGTTGTCCGTGTTGTGCGTATTTTGTACGTAATATGTGTGCTATAGGTTCCTTACAGCTTGATGAGTACACTGCTCTGTGTATTTTTCACTGGGTGGTGTGTTACGTGTGACGCTGGTCTTTGTGAGTTGTGTTGTGTGTGTTGAGTGGCTCTTTGAGCATTGTATGTTTTGCCATTATGATGAGTTATCTGTTGGCGGTTCTGTATGTTGTGTGTTTGGCGTGTGGCATCCAGTCTAATGTTTAGTGTGAAATGTGGTCTTTCCTTGGTCTGTTGCGTTATGTACTGTGTTCTGGGTTGGGTGAGCACCGTCTATATGCTTTCTGTGTGTTACATACTGGGTAGATGTTGTTTGGTCGGTGTAATTTGAGCATTTTGTGTGACGTAGTTTTAGCCTTGTGTCAGACGTGCTGTGTGCATGTGTTTTTTGTGTGTGTGTTTGTGGGCTTTGGTTCGTGCTGTCTCCGTGTGGGCCTCTGTGTGCTCTGTGTTGTAGGCTTGTGGTTGTGTGTGCTGTGTGTAGTGCATTATATGTGTGTTGCGTGAGTTTTCATCAGTTGTGGAAGGATTTGTATGTGTTGTGTCAGTTTTCTGTGTATGATTGTGAATTGTGTGTTGTGTTAGAGAGGTTGTGTGTGTGTGTGTGTGTGTGTGTGTGTGTGTGTGGCTGTTTGAGTTACGCACATGATGTGAGATGTGTTGACTGTGTGCGGTTGTGCTTGTTTAGTATGTCTCTTGGTGTGCCCAGTACGTAGTCTGCGAATGTTTTTCGTGTGTATTGTGAGCAGTTATGTGCCTTGAAGTGTGTGGTGTGTGTATTGTGACTATTGTGCTGCTTATTTCTGTGTTGTGTGTTTGTTCTGCGCAGTTCTCCTGTGTGAGGATGTATGTGTGTTGTGTCTTTGCGTGGTTGTGTGTGTAGTGTGTTAAATGTGTGCTCATCGTCTTCTTTGTTGCTTATGCGCGTTTTGCCTAGGGGTTTGTGAGTGTCGTTTGTGTGTTGTGGTGTTGCGTGTTTTGTATGTGTGACTGTGATTTGTGTGTGGTTGTGTTTCAGTGGTTGAGTGTGTGTGGTTTTTATGTATGCGATGTGAGGTGTGATGTCCATGTGTGCTTGTGCTTGTTTAGTGTGCCTCACTGCGTGTGCTGCACATACTCTCCCAAATGTGACTTTTGTGACTTATGAGAAACATGTGCTTTGTTGTGTGCGGTGTGTGCCCTGTGACTGTTGTTTTGTTACCTTTTGCGCTTTTTTGTGTGTGTGCATTGCGTAGTGGTGCCCGTGTGTATGTATGTGTGTGGGGTGCCTGTGTGCGGTGGTGCGTGGGGTGCTTAGTGTGTGAAATGTGTGCTATGTGCGTTTATTTTTGGTTGTGTGTTTAGGTTGTGGTTTTGTGTGTGTTGTGTGTGTTTTGCGAGTGTGATTGTGATGCGTGTTTGAAAGTTTGTGTGTGCAATTCGTTGTTTTGTGGTGTGTGAGGCGAGATGTGTTGTGTGTGTGTGGTTTTGCTTGTGTAGTGTGCCTCATTGTGTGTGTGGTGTGTACATGGTTAAATGTGGTTTGTGAGAATTGGTTGCCCTTATACGTCCTGTGATGTTAGTGGGGTACGTTGTTTCATACGTTGTGCTGTTTCCGTGTTGAGTCGGGTGTGTTCTCCATATCTTTTATGTTTGTGGGTGTTTACCTGTGTTTGTTGTAGTTATTCCTTTAGTGTGTGTTGTGTGTGGCTTTATGCGTGGTAGGTAGTGGTTACGTCGGTGTGCTCTGACGTTAATGCAGGTTGTTGTGTGTGCTATGAGTTGTGATGTGTAATCTGTGTGTGTTGCTTGCGTGTGTTGTACGATGTATTTTTCTGTGATTTGTGGATTATTTTGTGTGTTGTGGTAATGTACTGATGTGCTTGTTTTAATGTGTGTGTTGTGTGTGCCATGTTTGTTTTGCGCGTCTTTTTTGTGATGTGTATGGTGCTTTTTGAGTTTTGTGTTATGTGTGAAGTACGTTGTCTGCCTTTCGTGTATATGGTAGTGCGTGTTCTGTGGTGTTGGCTGTGTGATTGTGTGTTGTGTTACATGTTTGCGTGCTGTGTTATTGTGTGCTTTTAGCTGTGAAGTCTGTGATCTGCTGGTTTCATGAGCGTGGCTGTGTTTATGTGGTTGTCTGTTTCCTGTGTGTTTTCTACTCTTTCTGTGTTGTGACTCTTGTGTAAGTGATGTGTGCAGTTTGGGTGCGTCGTTGTTGTGTGTAGTGCGTGTTGTGTGTATGTTTGGGGAGTGCTGCGTGACTGGTGTGGTTGTGGGTGGTTCTGTGTTGTGTGTTGTGTGCTTGGAGTGTGCCTTTGTGTGTTGTATGTTGGACGTCTTTTGCGTAGCGTGTTGTGTCCGTGGTTGGGAATGTTCTGTGGTCTGTGAATAGTTTTCTGTGTCATGTTCAATGTGTGATGTGACCACACGTGTGTTGCGTGATGTAAAACATATTGTGTTCCCAGTTGCCCGTTTGTTGTTTGTATTGTTAACTGCTTTGTGTACTGTGTGTGTGTTGTTCGTTCTGTGTATTTTATGTGTCGTGCGGGATACCGTGTGTTGCGTCTGATATGCTTTGTATATCTGTTGTTTGCTTTGCTTTGCATTGCGTGTTCTGTGAGGCTCTGTGTGCTGAAAGTTTTATGTGTGTTTGGTGTGATGTGCCTAGTGTGTGAAGTGCGTGTTCCATAAATTCCGTGATCTTTCTGTTGTGGTTTGTGTGTGTGTTGCACGTCATTTTGCACCTCTTGTGTGTGCTGTGAGTTCTGCATGTGTGATTGTGATTTTCATGTGGTTGTGTTTGAGTGGTTGTGTGGGTGTTTGCTTGTTACGTGTGTGATGTGTAATGTGTTGTCTGCGTGTGGTTGTGCTTGTTCAGCATGCCTCATTGTGTGTGCTGTGTGTTCTCTGAGATGGGATTCGTGTGTGTTGTGAGCCATTATGAGCTCTGACGTGTCTGTCTGGTGTGTGTGCCTTGTGACTTGTGTTGTTACATTTTGGGTTTCGTGTGTGTGCGTTTTGCAGAGTGCAGCCCGTGCATGGATATGAGTGTGGGTTGTCTGTGCGTGAATGTGTGTGTGTGTGGTTTGTAGTGTGTGAAATGTGCACTGTGGGCTTTTTTTGTTGGTTGTGTGTTTTGCGTGTGGTTTTGTATGTGGTGCAACTGCTTTCCGTGTGTGATGGTGATTTGTGTTTGGCTGGGTTTGAGAGGATGTGTGTTTGTTTGGTTGAGTTACGTGTGTGATGTGAGACGTGCTGTCTGTGTGTGATTGTGGTTGTGTAGTGTGCCTCATTGTGTGTGTTGTGTGTACTCACGGAACTGTGGTTTGTGTGAGTTGTGTGCTTTTATGTCCTGTGATGTTTGTGGTGTATGTTGTTTTTTATGTTGTGCCTTGTGCATGTTGAGAGGTCCTGTATGCTCTCGATGTATGTGTTTGTGGGTGTTTACCTGCGTGTGTTGTGGTTGTTCCCTGAGTGTGTGCTGTGTGTGGCTTTTTGTGTGTTATGCAGTGGTTGCATTGTTGTGTGTGTGTGTTGCATTGTTAATGCAGGGTGCGGTGTGTGTTATGAGTTGTGATGTTAATTTCTGTGTGCGATGTTTGTGTGTGCTGTGTGACGAGTTTTTGTTGACTTGTGTTTTTGTGCTTGTGTTGAGTGTATTCTCTGTGTGTTGCATCTTGTGTGTGTGTGTGTTGTGTGGTCTGTGTGTTTTGCAAGTTGTGTGAGATTAATTGTGTGTTATGAATGCTGTGCTTTGTGTATATGTTCTGCGTTTGGCATTGCGCATTCTGTGAGGCTCTGTGTGCTGTATGTATTGTGTGTGTTTGTAGTGATGTGTGTAGTTTGTGAAATGTGTGTTGCATAAATTCGGAGTTCTTTTCGTTGTGGTTTGTGTGTTTTGCACGTGGGCTTGTATGCATTGTAGGTGTGGTGTGCGTTCAGCATGTGTGACTGTGATTTGTGTGTGGTTGCGTTTGACACGTTGTGTGAGTGGTTGGCTGTTTTGAGTAATGAGTGTAATATGTGAGGTGTGTACTCTGTGGGGTCATGGTCGGTCCGTGAGCCTCACTGTGAGTGTTGTGTTTACTCTGAGAACCGTGGTTCATGTGTATTGTGTGCAGTTATGTTCTCGGGGTGTGGGGGTTTTGATGTTTAGTGTGGTGTGCTGCTTGTGTGTTGAGAGACTTCTGCATTCAAGCGCACTGAAGGGAGCCTCTAAGTGATTGTCCATTTTCTCCACAGGTCTGTTATCCCCCGGGAGGGCCTTGTTCACTGAGGGCGCTCAAAGAGGACGAAAGGAGCCACCTCGTCCCTTTAATAGCAATGTCCTGGAGATGCCTTTGTAGTAAAGTGACATAAACTGCTGCAGAAGAGCCTTATGCCAAAGTCTGCAGGGGAAACAATCCACCGTGCACTGAGGAGACCCTCCCTGAGAGAACACTACGCTGATCTCCGCATGCATGCCACTTGCTCCTATGTGATATGGAAACCTCTGTAAACATTGCAATAGAAGGCTATACACTTGATCTCTTTAGTGCTTTCTGGGTTTGTTGTGTGTGTAGTGTGCTGTACGTGTGGTTGCTATATGGTAGTGAGTGATTTGTGGTGCTTTTCTGCGATTCTGTGTGTATTCTCTGTTGTGATACGCTGTGTGTGCTGTGTTCCTGTGTGTTTGGCGCTGTGCTGTCTTTTGCCTGTGGGTCTTGCTTGTTTTCTCTGTGTTGGGTGTTGTCCGTGTTGTGCGTATTTTGTACGTAATATGTGTGCTATAGGTTCCTTACAGCTTGATGAGTACACTGCTCTGTGTATTTTTCACTGGGTGGTGTGTTACGTGTGACGCTGGTCTTTGTGAGTTGTGTTGTGTGTGTTGAGTGGCTCTTTGAGCATTGTATGTTTTGCCATTATGATGAGTTATCTGTTGGCGGTTCTGTATGTTGTGTGTTTGGCGTGTGGCATCCAGTCTAATGTTTAGTGTGAAATGTGGTCTTTCCTTGGTCTGTTGCGTTATGTACTGTGTTCTGGGTTGGGTGAGCACCGTCTATATGCTTTCTGTGTGTTACATACTGGGTAGATGTTGTTTGGTCGGTGTAATTTGAGCATTTTGTGTGACGTAGTTTTAGCCTTGTGTCAGACGTGCTGTGTGCATGTGTTTTTTGTGTGTGTGTTTGTGGGCTTTGGTTCGTGCTGTCTCCGTGTGGGCCTCTGTGTGCTCTGTGTTGTAGGCTTGTGGTTGTGTGTGCTGTGTGTAGTGCATTATATGTGTGTTGCGTGAGTTTTCATCAGTTGTGGAAGGATTTGTATGTGTTGTGTCAGTTTTCTGTGTATGATTGTGAATTGTGTGTTGTGTTAGAGAGGTTGTGTGTGTGTGTGTGTGTGTGTGTGTGTGTGTGTGTGTGGCTGTTTGAGTTACGCACATGATGTGAGATGTGTTGACTGTGTGCGGTTGTGCTTGTTTAGTATGTCTCTTGGTGTGCCCAGTACGTAGTCTGCGAATGTTTTTCGTGTGTATTGTGAGCAGTTATGTGCCTTGAAGTGTGTGGTGTGTGTATTGTGACTATTGTGCTGCTTATTTCTGTGTTGTGTGTTTGTTCTGCGCAGTTCTCCTGTGTGAGGATGTATGTGTGTTGTGTCTTTGCGTGGTTGTGTGTGTAGTGTGTTAAATGTGTGCTCATCGTCTTCTTTGTTGCTTATGCGCGTTTTGCCTAGGGGTTTGTGAGTGTCGTTTGTGTGTTGTGGTGTTGCGTGTTTTGTATGTGTGACTGTGATTTGTGTGTGGTTGTGTTTCAGTGGTTGAGTGTGTGTGGTTTTTATGTATGCGATGTGAGGTGTGATGTCCATGTGTGCTTGTGCTTGTTTAGTGTGCCTCACTGCGTGTGCTGCACATACTCTCCCAAATGTGACTTTTGTGACTTATGAGAAACATGTGCTTTGTTGTGTGCGGTGTGTGCCCTGTGACTGTTGTTTTGTTACCTTTTGCGCTTTTTTGTGTGTGTGCATTGCGTAGTGGTGCCCGTGTGTATGTATGTGTGTGGGGTGCCTGTGTGCGGTGGTGCGTGGGGTGCTTAGTGTGTGAAATGTGTGCTATGTGCGTTTATTTTTGGTTGTGTGTTTAGGTTGTGGTTTTGTGTGTGTTGTGTGTGTTTTGCGAGTGTGATTGTGATGCGTGTTTGAAAGTTTGTGTGTGCAATTCGTTGTTTTGTGGTGTGTGAGGCGAGATGTGTTGTGTGTGTGTGGTTTTGCTTGTGTAGTGTGCCTCATTGTGTGTGTGGTGTGTACATGGTTAAATGTGGTTTGTGAGAATTGGTTGCCCTTATACGTCCTGTGATGTTAGTGGGGTACGTTGTTTCATACGTTGTGCTGTTTCCGTGTTGAGTCGGGTGTGTTCTCCATATCTTTTATGTTTGTGGGTGTTTACCTGTGTTTGTTGTAGTTATTCCTTTAGTGTGTGTTGTGTGTGGCTTTATGCGTGGTAGGTAGTGGTTACGTCGGTGTGCTCTGACGTTAATGCAGGTTGTTGTGTGTGCTATGAGTTGTGATGTGTAATCTGTGTGTGTTGCTTGCGTGTGTTGTACGATGTATTTTTCTGTGATTTGTGGATTATTTTGTGTGTTGTGGTAATGTACTGATGTGCTTGTTTTAATGTGTGTGTTGTGTGTGCCATGTTTGTTTTGCGCGTCTTTTTTGTGATGTGTATGGTGCTTTTTGAGTTTTGTGTTATGTGTGAAGTACGTTGTCTGCCTTTCGTGTATATGGTAGTGCGTGTTCTGTGGTGTTGGCTGTGTGATTGTGTGTTGTGTTACATGTTTGCGTGCTGTGTTATTGTGTGCTTTTAGCTGTGAAGTCTGTGATCTGCTGGTTTCATGAGCGTGGCTGTGTTTATGTGGTTGTCTGTTTCCTGTGTGTTTTCTACTCTTTCTGTGTTGTGACTCTTGTGTAAGTGATGTGTGCAGTTTGGGTGCGTCGTTGTTGTGTGTAGTGCGTGTTGTGTGTATGTTTGGGGAGTGCTGCGTGACTGGTGTGGTTGTGGGTGGTTCTGTGTTGTGTGTTGTGTGTTTGGAGTGTGCCTTTGTGTGTTGTATGTTGGACGTCTTTTGCGTAGCGTGTTGTGTCCGTGGTTGGGAATGTTCTGTGGTCTGTGAATAGTTTTCTGTGTCATGTTCAATGTGTGATGTGACCACACGTGTGTTGCGTGATGTAAAACATATTGTGTTCCCAGTTGCCCGTTTGTTGTTTGTATTGTTAACTGCTTTGTGTACTGTGTGTGTGTTGTTCGTTCTGTGTATTTTATGTGTCGTGCGGGATACCGTGTGTTGCGTCTGATATGCTTTGTATATCTGTTGTTTGCTTTGCTTTGCATTGCGTGTTCTGTGAGGCTCTGTGTGCTGAAAGTTTTATGTGTGTTTGGTGTGATGTGCCTAGTGTGTGAAGTGCGTGTTCCATAAATTCCGTGATCTTTCTGTTGTGGTTTGTGTGTGTGTTGCACGTCATTTTGCACCTCTTGTGTGTGCTGTGAGTTCTGCATGTGTGATTGTGATTTTCATGTGGTTGTGTTTGAGTGGTTGTGTGGGTGTTTGCTTGTTACGTGTGTGATGTGTAATGTGTTGTCTGCGTGTGGTTGTGCTTGTTCAGCATGCCTCATTGTGTGTGCTGTGTGTTCTCTGAGATGGGATTCGTGTGTGTTGTGAGCCATTATGAGCTCTGACGTGTCTGTCTGGTGTGTGTGCCTTGTGACTTGTGTTGTTACATTTTGGGTTTCGTGTGTGTGCGTTTTGCAGAGTGCAGCCCGTGCATGGATATGAGTGTGGGTTGTCTGTGCGTGAATGTGTGTGTGTGTGGTTTGTAGTGTGTGAAATGTGCACTGTGGGCTTTTTTTGTTGGTTGTGTGTTTTGCGTGTGGTTTTGTATGTGGTGCAACTGCTTTCCGTGTGTGATGGTGATTTGTGTTTGGCTGGGTTTGAGAGGATGTGTGTTTGTTTGGTTGAGTTACGTGTGTGATGTGAGACGTGCTGTCTGTGTGTGATTGTGGTTGTGTAGTGTGCCTCATTGTGTGTGTTGTGTGTACTCACGGAACTGTGGTTTGTGTGAGTTGTGTGCTTTTATGTCCTGTGATGTTTGTGGTGTATGTTGTTTTTTATGTTGTGCCTTGTGCATGTTGAGAGGTCCTGTATGCTCTCGATGTATGTGTTTGTGGGTGTTTACCTGCGTGTGTTGTGGTTGTTCCCTGAGTGTGTGCTGTGTGTGGCTTTTTGTGTGTTATGCAGTGGTTGCATTGTTGTGTGTGTGTGTTGCATTGTTAATGCAGGGTGCGGTGTGTGTTATGAGTTGTGATGTTAATTTCTGTGTGCGATGTTTGTGTGTGCTGTGTGACGAGTTTTTGTTGACTTGTGTTTTTGTGCTTGTGTTGAGTGTATTCTCTGTGTGTTGCATCTTGTGTGTGTGTGTGTTGTGTGGTCTGTGTGTTTTGCAAGTTGTGTGAGATTAATTGTGTGTTATGAATGCTGTGCTTTGTGTATATGTTCTGCGTTTGGCATTGCGCATTCTGTGAGGCTCTGTGTGCTGTATGTATTGTGTGTGTTTGTAGTGATGTGTGTAGTTTGTGAAATGTGTGTTGCATAAATTCGGAGTTCTTTTCGTTGTGGTTTGTGTGTTTTGCACGTGGGCTTGTATGCATTGTAGGTGTGGTGTGCGTTCAGCATGTGTGACTGTGATTTGTGTGTGGTTGCGTTTGACACGTTGTGTGAGTGGTTGGCTGTTTTGAGTAATGAGTGTAATATGTGAGGTGTGTACTCTGTGGGGTCATGGTCGGTCCGTGAGCCTCACTGTGAGTGTTGTGTTTACTCTGAGAACCGTGGTTCATGTGTATTGTGTGCAGTTATGTTCTCGGGGTGTGGGGGTTTTGATGTTTAGTGTGGTGTGCTGCTTGTGTGTTGAGAGACTTCTGCATTCAAGCGCACTGAAGGGAGCCTCTAAGTGATTGTCCATTTTCTCCACAGGTCTGTTATCCCCCGGGAGGGCCTTGTTCACTGAGGGCGCTCAAAGAGGACGAAAGGAGCCACCTCGTCCCTTTAGTAGCAATGTCCTGGAGATGCCTTTGTAGTAAAGTGACATAAACTGCTGCAGAAGAGCCTTATGCCAAAGTCTGCAGGGGAAACAATCCACCGTGCACTGAGGAGACCCTCCCTGAGAGAACACTACGCTGATCTCCGCATGCATGCCACTTGCTCCTATGTGATATGGAAACCTCTGTAAACATTGCAATAGAAGGCTATACACTTGATCTCTTTAGTGCTTTCTGGGTTTGTTGTGTGTGTAGTGTGCTGTACGTGTGGTTGCTATATGGTAGTGAGTGATTTGTGGTGCTTTTCTGCGATTCTGTGTGTATTCTCTGTTGTGATACGCTGTGTGTGCTGTGTTCCTGTGTGTTTGGCGCTGTGCTGTCTTTTGCCTGTGGGTCTTGCTTGTTTTCTCTGTGTTGGGTGTTGTCCGTGTTGTGCGTATTTTGTACGTAATATGTGTGCTATAGGTTCCTTACAGCTTGATGAGTACACTGCTCTGTGTATTTTTCACTGGGTGGTGTGTTACGTGTGACGCTGGTCTTTGTGAGTTGTGTTGTGTGTGTTGAGTGGCTCTTTGAGCATTGTATGTTTTGCCATTATGATGAGTTATCTGTTGGCGGTTCTGTATGTTGTGTGTTTGGCGTGTGGCATCCAGTCTAATGTTTAGTGTGAAATGTGGTCTTTCCTTGGTCTGTTGCGTTATGTACTGTGTTCTGGGTTGGGTGAGCACCGTCTATATGCTTTCTGTGTGTTACATACTGGGTAGATGTTGTTTGGTCGGTGTAATTTGAGCATTTTGTGTGACGTAGTTTTAGCCTTGTGTCAGACGTGCTGTGTGCATGTGTTTTTTGTGTGTGTGTTTGTGGGCTTTGGTTCGTGCTGTCTCCGTGTGGGCCTCTGTGTGCTCTGTGTTGTAGGCTTGTGGTTGTGTGTGCTGTGTGTAGTGCATTATATGTGTGTTGCGTGAGTTTTCATCAGTTGTGGAAGGATTTGTATGTGTTGTGTCAGTTTTCTGTGTATGATTGTGAATTGTGTGTTGTGTTAGAGAGGTTGTGTGTGTGTGTGTGTGTGTGTGTGTGTGTGTGTGTGGCTGTTTGAGTTACGCACATGATGTGAGATGTGTTGACTGTGTGCGGTTGTGCTTGTTTAGTATGTCTCTTGGTGTGCCCAGTACGTAGTCTGCGAATGTTTTTCGTGTGTATTGTGAGCAGTTATGTGCCTTGAAGTGTGTGGTGTGTGTATTGTGACTATTGTGCTGCTTATTTCTGTGTTGTGTGTTTGTTCTGCGCAGTTCTCCTGTGTGAGGATGTATGTGTGTTGTGTCTTTGCGTGGTTGTGTGTGTAGTGTGTTAAATGTGTGCTCATCGTCTTCTTTGTTGCTTATGCGCGTTTTGCCTAGGGGTTTGTGAGTGTCGTTTGTGTGTTGTGGTGTTGCGTGTTTTGTATGTGTGACTGTGATTTGTGTGTGGTTGTGTTTCAGTGGTTGAGTGTGTGTGGTTTTTATGTATGCGATGTGAGGTGTGATGTCCATGTGTGCTTGTGCTTGTTTAGTGTGCCTCACTGCGTGTGCTGCACATACTCTCCCAAATGTGACTTTTGTGACTTATGAGAAACATGTGCTTTGTTGTGTGCGGTGTGTGCCCTGTGACTGTTGTTTTGTTACCTTTTGCGCTTTTTTGTGTGTGTGCATTGCGTAGTGGTGCCCGTGTGTATGTATGTGTGTGGGGTGCCTGTGTGCGGTGGTGCGTGGGGTGCTTAGTGTGTGAAATGTGTGCTATGTGCGTTTATTTTTGGTTGTGTGTTTAGGTTGTGGTTTTGTGTGTGTTGTGTGTGTTTTGCGAGTGTGATTGTGATGCGTGTTTGAAAGTTTGTGTGTGCAATTCGTTGTTTTGTGGTGTGTGAGGCGAGATGTGTTGTGTGTGTGTGGTTTTGCTTGTGTAGTGTGCCTCATTGTGTGTGTGGTGTGTACATGGTTAAATGTGGTTTGTGAGAATTGGTTGCCCTTATACGTCCTGTGATGTTAGTGGGGTACGTTGTTTCATACGTTGTGCTGTTTCCGTGTTGAGTCGGGTGTGTTCTCCATATCTTTTATGTTTGTGGGTGTTTACCTGTGTTTGTTGTAGTTATTCCTTTAGTGTGTGTTGTGTGTGGCTTTATGCGTGGTAGGTAGTGGTTACGTCGGTGTGCTCTGACGTTAATGCAGGTTGTTGTGTGTGCTATGAGTTGTGATGTGTAATCTGTGTGTGTTGCTTGCGTGTGTTGTACGATGTATTTTTCTGTGATTTGTGGATTATTTTGTGTGTTGTGGTAATGTACTGATGTGCTTGTTTTAATGTGTGTGTTGTGTGTGCCATGTTTGTTTTGCGCGTCTTTTTTGTGATGTGTATGGTGCTTTTTGAGTTTTGTGTTATGTGTGAAGTACGTTGTCTGCCTTTCGTGTATATGGTAGTGCGTGTTCTGTGGTGTTGGCTGTGTGATTGTGTGTTGTGTTACATGTTTGCGTGCTGTGTTATTGTGTGCTTTTAGCTGTGAAGTCTGTGATCTGCTGGTTTCATGAGCGTGGCTGTGTTTATGTGGTTGTCTGTTTCCTGTGTGTTTTCTACTCTTTCTGTGTTGTGACTCTTGTGTAAGTGATGTGTGCAGTTTGGGTGCGTCGTTGTTGTGTGTAGTGCGTGTTGTGTGTATGTTTGGGGAGTGCTGCGTGACTGGTGTGGTTGTGGGTGGTTCTGTGTTGTGTGTTGTGTGTTTGGAGTGTGCCTTTGTGTGTTGTATGTTGGACGTCTTTTGCGTAGCGTGTTGTGTCCGTGGTTGGGAATGTTCTGTGGTCTGTGAATAGTTTTCTGTGTCATGTTCAATGTGTGATGTGACCACACGTGTGTTGCGTGATGTAAAACATATTGTGTTCCCAGTTGCCCGTTTGTTGTTTGTATTGTTAACTGCTTTGTGTACTGTGTGTGTGTTGTTCGTTCTGTGTATTTTATGTGTCGTGCGGGATACCGTGTGTTGCGTCTGATATGCTTTGTATATCTGTTGTTTGCTTTGCTTTGCATTGCGTGTTCTGTGAGGCTCTGTGTGCTGAAAGTTTTATGTGTGTTTGGTGTGATGTGCCTAGTGTGTGAAGTGCGTGTTCCATAAATTCCGTGATCTTTCTGTTGTGGTTTGTGTGTGTGTTGCACGTCATTTTGCACCTCTTGTGTGTGCTGTGAGTTCTGCATGTGTGATTGTGATTTTCATGTGGTTGTGTTTGAGTGGTTGTGTGGGTGTTTGCTTGTTACGTGTGTGATGTGTAATGTGTTGTCTGCGTGTGGTTGTGCTTGTTCAGCATGCCTCATTGTGTGTGCTGTGTGTTCTCTGAGATGGGATTCGTGTGTGTTGTGAGCCATTATGAGCTCTGACGTGTCTGTCTGGTGTGTGTGCCTTGTGACTTGTGTTGTTACATTTTGGGTTTCGTGTGTGTGCGTTTTGCAGAGTGCAGCCCGTGCATGGATATGAGTGTGGGTTGTCTGTGCGTGAATGTGTGTGTGTGTGGTTTGTAGTGTGTGAAATGTGCACTGTGGGCTTTTTTTGTTGGTTGTGTGTTTTGCGTGTGGTTTTGTATGTGGTGCAACTGCTTTCCGTGTGTGATGGTGATTTGTGTTTGGCTGGGTTTGAGAGGATGTGTGTTTGTTTGGTTGAGTTACGTGTGTGATGTGAGACGTGCTGTCTGTGTGTGATTGTGGTTGTGTAGTGTGCCTCATTGTGTGTGTTGTGTGTACTCACGGAACTGTGGTTTGTGTGAGTTGTGTGCTTTTATGTCCTGTGATGTTTGTGGTGTATGTTGTTTTTTATGTTGTGCCTTGTGCATGTTGAGAGGTCCTGTATGCTCTCGATGTATGTGTTTGTGGGTGTTTACCTGCGTGTGTTGTGGTTGTTCCCTGAGTGTGTGCTGTGTGTGGCTTTTTGTGTGTTATGCAGTGGTTGCATTGTTGTGTGTGTGTGTTGCATTGTTAATGCAGGGTGCGGTGTGTGTTATGAGTTGTGATGTTAATTTCTGTGTGCGATGTTTGTGTGTGCTGTGTGACGAGTTTTTGTTGACTTGTGTTTTTGTGCTTGTGTTGAGTGTATTCTCTGTGTGTTGCATCTTGTGTGTGTGTGTGTTGTGTGGTCTGTGTGTTTTGCAAGTTGTGTGAGATTAATTGTGTGTTATGAATGCTGTGCTTTGTGTATATGTTCTGCGTTTGGCATTGCGCATTCTGTGAGGCTCTGTGTGCTGTATGTATTGTGTGTGTTTGTAGTGATGTGTGTAGTTTGTGAAATGTGTGTTGCATAAATTCGGAGTTCTTTTCGTTGTGGTTTGTGTGTTTTGCACGTGGGCTTGTATGCATTGTAGGTGTGGTGTGCGTTCAGCATGTGTGACTGTGATTTGTGTGTGGTTGCGTTTGACACGTTGTGTGAGTGGTTGGCTGTTTTGAGTAATGAGTGTAATATGTGAGGTGTGTACTCTGTGGGGTCATGGTCGGTCCGTGAGCCTCACTGTGAGTGTTGTGTTTACTCTGAGAACCGTGGTTCATGTGTATTGTGTGCAGTTATGTTCTCGGGGTGTGGGGGTTTTGATGTTTAGTGTGGTGTGCTGCTTGTGTGTTGAGAGACTTCTGCATTCAAGCGCACTGAAGGGAGCCTCTAAGTGATTGTCCATTTTCTCCACAGGTCTGTTATCCCCCGGGAGGGCCTTGTTCACTGAGGGCGCTCAAAGAGGACGAAAGGAGCCACCTCGTCCCTTTAATAGCAATGTCCTGGAGATGCCTTTGTAGTAAAGTGACATAAACTGCTGCAGAAGAGCCTTATGCCAAAGTCTGCAGGGGAAACAATCCACCGTGCACTGAGGAGACCCTCCCTGAGAGAACACTACGCTGATCTCCGCATGCATGCCACTTGCTCCTATGTGATATGGAAACCTCTGTAAACATTGCAATAGAAGGCTATACACTTGATCTCTTTAGTGCTTTCTGGGTTTGTTGTGTGTGTAGTGTGCTGTACGTGTGGTTGCTATATGGTAGTGAGTGATTTGTGGTGCTTTTCTGCGATTCTGTGTGTATTCTCTGTTGTGATACGCTGTGTGTGCTGTGTTCCTGTGTGTTTGGCGCTGTGCTGTCTTTTGCCTGTGGGTCTTGCTTGTTTTCTCTGTGTTGGGTGTTGTCCGTGTTGTGCGTATTTTGTACGTAATATGTGTGCTATAGGTTCCTTACAGCTTGATGAGTACACTGCTCTGTGTATTTTTCACTGGGTGGTGTGTTACGTGTGACGCTGGTCTTTGTGAGTTGTGTTGTGTGTGTTGAGTGGCTCTTTGAGCATTGTATGTTTTGCCATTATGATGAGTTATCTGTTGGCGGTTCTGTATGTTGTGTGTTTGGCGTGTGGCATCCAGTCTAATGTTTAGTGTGAAATGTGGTCTTTCCTTGGTCTGTTGCGTTATGTACTGTGTTCTGGGTTGGGTGAGCACCGTCTATATGCTTTCTGTGTGTTACATACTGGGTAGATGTTGTTTGGTCGGTGTAATTTGAGCATTTTGTGTGACGTAGTTTTAGCCTTGTGTCAGACGTGCTGTGTGCATGTGTTTTTTGTGTGTGTGTTTGTGGGCTTTGGTTCGTGCTGTCTCCGTGTGGGCCTCTGTGTGCTCTGTGTTGTAGGCTTGTGGTTGTGTGTGCTGTGTGTAGTGCATTATATGTGTGTTGCGTGAGTTTTCATCAGTTGTGGAAGGATTTGTATGTGTTGTGTCAGTTTTCTGTGTATGATTGTGAATTGTGTGTTGTGTTAGAGAGGTTGTGTGTGTGTGTGTGTGTGTGTGTGTGTGTGTGTGTGGCTGTTTGAGTTACGCACATGATGTGAGATGTGTTGACTGTGTGCGGTTGTGCTTGTTTAGTATGTCTCTTGGTGTGCCCAGTACGTAGTCTGCGAATGTTTTTCGTGTGTATTGTGAGCAGTTATGTGCCTTGAAGTGTGTGGTGTGTGTATTGTGACTATTGTGCTGCTTATTTCTGTGTTGTGTGTTTGTTCTGCGCAGTTCTCCTGTGTGAGGATGTATGTGTGTTGTGTCTTTGCGTGGTTGTGTGTGTAGTGTGTTAAATGTGTGCTCATCGTCTTCTTTGTTGCTTATGCGCGTTTTGCCTAGGGGTTTGTGAGTGTCGTTTGTGTGTTGTGGTGTTGCGTGTTTTGTATGTGTGACTGTGATTTGTGTGTGGTTGTGTTTCAGTGGTTGAGTGTGTGTGGTTTTTATGTATGCGATGTGAGGTGTGATGTCCATGTGTGCTTGTGCTTGTTTAGTGTGCCTCACTGCGTGTGCTGCACATACTCTCCCAAATGTGACTTTTGTGACTTATGAGAAACATGTGCTTTGTTGTGTGCGGTGTGTGCCCTGTGACTGTTGTTTTGTTACCTTTTGCGCTTTTTTGTGTGTGTGCATTGCGTAGTGGTGCCCGTGTGTATGTATGTGTGTGGGGTGCCTGTGTGCGGTGGTGCGTGGGGTGCTTAGTGTGTGAAATGTGTGCTATGTGCGTTTATTTTTGGTTGTGTGTTTAGGTTGTGGTTTTGTGTGTGTTGTGTGTGTTTTGCGAGTGTGATTGTGATGCGTGTTTGAAAGTTTGTGTGTGCAATTCGTTGTTTTGTGGTGTGTGAGGCGAGATGTGTTGTGTGTGTGTGGTTTTGCTTGTGTAGTGTGCCTCATTGTGTGTGTGGTGTGTACATGGTTAAATGTGGTTTGTGAGAATTGGTTGCCCTTATACGTCCTGTGATGTTAGTGGGGTACGTTGTTTCATACGTTGTGCTGTTTCCGTGTTGAGTCGGGTGTGTTCTCCATATCTTTTATGTTTGTGGGTGTTTACCTGTGTTTGTTGTAGTTATTCCTTTAGTGTGTGTTGTGTGTGGCTTTATGCGTGGTAGGTAGTGGTTACGTCGGTGTGCTCTGACGTTAATGCAGGTTGTTGTGTGTGCTATGAGTTGTGATGTGTAATCTGTGTGTGTTGCTTGCGTGTGTTGTACGATGTATTTTTCTGTGATTTGTGGATTATTTTGTGTGTTGTGGTAATGTACTGATGTGCTTGTTTTAATGTGTGTGTTGTGTGTGCCATGTTTGTTTTGCGCGTCTTTTTTGTGATGTGTATGGTGCTTTTTGAGTTTTGTGTTATGTGTGAAGTACGTTGTCTGCCTTTCGTGTATATGGTAGTGCGTGTTCTGTGGTGTTGGCTGTGTGATTGTGTGTTGTGTTACATGTTTGCGTGCTGTGTTATTGTGTGCTTTTAGCTGTGAAGTCTGTGATCTGCTGGTTTCATGAGCGTGGCTGTGTTTATGTGGTTGTCTGTTTCCTGTGTGTTTTCTACTCTTTCTGTGTTGTGACTCTTGTGTAAGTGATGTGTGCAGTTTGGGTGCGTCGTTGTTGTGTGTAGTGCGTGTTGTGTGTATGTTTGGGGAGTGCTGCGTGACTGGTGTGGTTGTGGGTGGTTCTGTGTTGTGTGTTGTGTGTTTGGAGTGTGCCTTTGTGTGTTGTATGTTGGACGTCTTTTGCGTAGCGTGTTGTGTCCGTGGTTGGGAATGTTCTGTGGTCTGTGAATAGTTTTCTGTGTCATGTTCAATGTGTGATGTGACCACACGTGTGTTGCGTGATGTAAAACATATTGTGTTCCCAGTTGCCCGTTTGTTGTTTGTATTGTTAACTGCTTTGTGTACTGTGTGTGTGTTGTTCGTTCTGTGTATTTTATGTGTCGTGCGGGATACCGTGTGTTGCGTCTGATATGCTTTGTATATCTGTTGTTTGCTTTGCTTTGCATTGCGTGTTCTGTGAGGCTCTGTGTGCTGAAAGTTTTATGTGTGTTTGGTGTGATGTGCCTAGTGTGTGAAGTGCGTGTTCCATAAATTCCGTGATCTTTCTGTTGTGGTTTGTGTGTGTGTTGCACGTCATTTTGCACCTCTTGTGTGTGCTGTGAGTTCTGCATGTGTGATTGTGATTTTCATGTGGTTGTGTTTGAGTGGTTGTGTGGGTGTTTGCTTGTTACGTGTGTGATGTGTAATGTGTTGTCTGCGTGTGGTTGTGCTTGTTCAGCATGCCTCATTGTGTGTGCTGTGTGTTCTCTGAGATGGGATTCGTGTGTGTTGTGAGCCATTATGAGCTCTGACGTGTCTGTCTGGTGTGTGTGCCTTGTGACTTGTGTTGTTACATTTTGGGTTTCGTGTGTGTGCGTTTTGCAGAGTGCAGCCCGTGCATGGATATGAGTGTGGGTTGTCTGTGCGTGAATGTGTGTGTGTGTGGTTTGTAGTGTGTGAAATGTGCACTGTGGGCTTTTTTTGTTGGTTGTGTGTTTTGCGTGTGGTTTTGTATGTGGTGCAACTGCTTTCCGTGTGTGATGGTGATTTGTGTTTGGCTGGGTTTGAGAGGATGTGTGTTTGTTTGGTTGAGTTACGTGTGTGATGTGAGACGTGCTGTCTGTGTGTGATTGTGGTTGTGTAGTGTGCCTCATTGTGTGTGTTGTGTGTACTCACGGAACTGTGGTTTGTGTGAGTTGTGTGCTTTTATGTCCTGTGATGTTTGTGGTGTATGTTGTTTTTTATGTTGTGCCTTGTGCATGTTGAGAGGTCCTGTATGCTCTCGATGTATGTGTTTGTGGGTGTTTACCTGCGTGTGTTGTGGTTGTTCCCTGAGTGTGTGCTGTGTGTGGCTTTTTGTGTGTTATGCAGTGGTTGCATTGTTGTGTGTGTGTGTTGCATTGTTAATGCAGGGTGCGGTGTGTGTTATGAGTTGTGATGTTAATTTCTGTGTGCGATGTTTGTGTGTGCTGTGTGACGAGTTTTTGTTGACTTGTGTTTTTGTGCTTGTGTTGAGTGTATTCTCTGTGTGTTGCATCTTGTGTGTGTGTGTGTTGTGTGGTCTGTGTGTTTTGCAAGTTGTGTGAGATTAATTGTGTGTTATGAATGCTGTGCTTTGTGTATATGTTCTGCGTTTGGCATTGCGCATTCTGTGAGGCTCTGTGTGCTGTATGTATTGTGTGTGTTTGTAGTGATGTGTGTAGTTTGTGAAATGTGTGTTGCATAAATTCGGAGTTCTTTTCGTTGTGGTTTGTGTGTTTTGCACGTGGGCTTGTATGCATTGTAGGTGTGGTGTGCGTTCAGCATGTGTGACTGTGATTTGTGTGTGGTTGCGTTTGACACGTTGTGTGAGTGGTTGGCTGTTTTGAGTAATGAGTGTAATATGTGAGGTGTGTACTCTGTGGGGTCATGGTCGGTCCGTGAGCCTCACTGTGAGTGTTGTGTTTACTCTGAGAACCGTGGTTCATGTGTATTGTGTGCAGTTATGTTCTCGGGGTGTGGGGGTTTTGATGTTTAGTGTGGTGTGCTGCTTGTGTGTTGAGAGACTTCTGCATTCAAGCGCACTGAAGGGAGCCTCTAAGTGATTGTCCATTTTCTCCACAGGTCTGTTATCCCCCGGGAGGGCCTTGTTCACTGAGGGCGCTCAAAGAGGACGAAAGGAGCCACCTCGTCCCTTTAATAGCAATGTCCTGGAGATGCCTTTGTAGTAAAGTGACATAAACTGCTGCAGAAGAGCCTTATGCCAAAGTCTGCAGGGGAAACAATCCACCGTGCACTGAGGAGACCCTCCCTGAGAGAACACTACGCTGATCTCCGCATGCATGCCACTTGCTCCTATGTGATATGGAAACCTCTGTAAACATTGCAATAGAAGGCTATACACTTGATCTCTTTAGTGCTTTCTGGGTTTGTTGTGTGTGTAGTGTGCTGTACGTGTGGTTGCTATATGGTAGTGAGTGATTTGTGGTGCTTTTCTGCGATTCTGTGTGTATTCTCTGTTGTGATACGCTGTGTGTGCTGTGTTCCTGTGTGTTTGGCGCTGTGCTGTCTTTTGCCTGTGGGTCTTGCTTGTTTTCTCTGTGTTGGGTGTTGTCCGTGTTGTGCGTATTTTGTACGTAATATGTGTGCTATAGGTTCCTTACAGCTTGATGAGTACACTGCTCTGTGTATTTTTCACTGGGTGGTGTGTTACGTGTGACGCTGGTCTTTGTGAGTTGTGTTGTGTGTGTTGAGTGGCTCTTTGAGCATTGTATGTTTTGCCATTATGATGAGTTATCTGTTGGCGGTTCTGTATGTTGTGTGTTTGGCGTGTGGCATCCAGTCTAATGTTTAGTGTGAAATGTGGTCTTTCCTTGGTCTGTTGCGTTATGTACTGTGTTCTGGGTTGGGTGAGCACCGTCTATATGCTTTCTGTGTGTTACATACTGGGTAGATGTTGTTTGGTCGGTGTAATTTGAGCATTTTGTGTGACGTAGTTTTAGCCTTGTGTCAGACGTGCTGTGTGCATGTGTTTTTTGTGTGTGTGTTTGTGGGCTTTGGTTCGTGCTGTCTCCGTGTGGGCCTCTGTGTGCTCTGTGTTGTAGGCTTGTGGTTGTGTGTGCTGTGTGTAGTGCATTATATGTGTGTTGCGTGAGTTTTCATCAGTTGTGGAAGGATTTGTATGTGTTGTGTCAGTTTTCTGTGTATGATTGTGAATTGTGTGTTGTGTTAGAGAGGTTGTGTGTGTGTGTGTGTGTGTGTGTGTGTGTGTGTGTGGCTGTTTGAGTTACGCACATGATGTGAGATGTGTTGACTGTGTGCGGTTGTGCTTGTTTAGTATGTCTCTTGGTGTGCCCAGTACGTAGTCTGCGAATGTTTTTCGTGTGTATTGTGAGCAGTTATGTGACTTGAAGTGTGTGGTGTGTGTATTGTGACTATTGTGCTGCTTATTTCTGTGTTGTGTGTTTGTTCTGCGCAGTTCTCCTGTGTGAGGATGTATGTGTGTTGTGTCTTTGCGTGGTTGTGTGTGTAGTGTGTTAAATGTGTGCTCATCGTCTTCTTTGTTGCTTATGCGCGTTTTGCCTAGGGGTTTGTGAGTGTCGTTTGTGTGTTGTGGTGTTGCGTGTTTTGTATGTGTGACTGTGATTTGTGTGTGGTTGTGTTTCAGTGGTTGAGTGTGTGTGGTTTTTATGTATGCGATGTGAGGTGTGATGTCCATGTGTGCTTGTGCTTGTTTAGTGTGCCTCACTGCGTGTGCTGCACATACTCTCCCAAATGTGACTTTTGTGACTTATGAGAAACATGTGCTTTGTTGTGTGCGGTGTGTGCCCTGTGACTGTTGTTTTGTTACCTTTTGCGCTTTTTTGTGTGTGTGCATTGCGTAGTGGTGCCCGTGTGTATGTATGTGTGTGGGGTGCCTGTGTGCGGTGGTGCGTGGGGTGCTTAGTGTGTGAAATGTGTGCTATGTGCGTTTATTTTTGGTTGTGTGTTTAGGTTGTGGTTTTGTGTGTGTTGTGTGTGTTTTGCGAGTGTGATTGTGATGCGTGTTTGAAAGTTTGTGTGTGCAATTCGTTGTTTTGTGGTGTGTGAGGCGAGATGTGTTGTGTGTGTGTGGTTTTGCTTGTGTAGTGTGCCTCATTGTGTGTGTGGTGTGTACATGGTTAAATGTG
The DNA here is from genome assembly GCF_030020395.1 of Manis pentadactyla. NCBI lineage: Eukaryota > Metazoa > Chordata > Mammalia > Pholidota > Manidae > Manis > Manis pentadactyla. The sequence goes on along the minus strand of NC_080030.1, from coordinate 79,890,010 downwards.
GTTTGTGAGAATTGGTTGCCCTTATACGTCCTGTGATGTTAGTGGGGTACGTTGTTTCATACGTTGTGCTGTTTCCGTGTTGAGTCGGGTGTGTTCTCCATATCTTTTATGTTTGTGGGTGTTTACCTGTGTTTGTTGTAGTTATTCCTTTAGTGTGTGTTGTGTGTGGCTTTATGCGTGGTAGGTAGTGGTTACGTCGGTGTGCTCTGACGTTAATGCAGGTTGTTGTGTGTGCTATGAGTTGTGATGTGTAATCTGTGTGTGTTGCTTGCGTGTGTTGTACGATGTATTTTTCTGTGATTTGTGGATTATTTTGTGTGTTGTGGTAATGTACTGATGTGCTTGTTTTAATGTGTGTGTTGTGTGTGCCATGTTTGTTTTGCGCGTCTTTTTTGTGATGTGTATGGTGCTTTTTGAGTTTTGTGTTATGTGTGAAGTACGTTGTCTGCCTTTCGTGTATATGGTAGTGCGTGTTCTGTGGTGTTGGCTGTGTGATTGTGTGTTGTGTTACATGTTTGCGTGCTGTGTTATTGTGTGCTTTTAGCTGTGAAGTCTGTGATCTGCTGGTTTCATGAGCGTGGCTGTGTTTATGTGGTTGTCTGTTTCCTGTGTGTTTTCTACTCTTTCTGTGTTGTGACTCTTGTGTAAGTGATGTGTGCAGTTTGGGTGCGTCGTTGTTGTGTGTAGTGCGTGTTGTGTGTATGTTTGGGGAGTGCTGCGTGACTGGTGTGGTTGTGGGTGGTTCTGTGTTGTGTGTTGTGTGCTTGGAGTGTGCCTTTGTGTGTTGTATGTTGGACGTCTTTTGCGTAGCGTGTTGTGTCCGTGGTTGGGAATGTTCTGCGGTCTGTGAATAGTTTTCTGTGTCATGTTCAATGTGTGATGTGACCACACGTGTGTTGCGTGATGTAAAACATATTGTGTTCCCAGTTGCCCGTTTGTTGTTTGTATTGTTAACTGCTTTGTGTACTGTGTGTGTGTTGTTCGTTCTGTGTATTTTATGTGTCGTGCGGGATACCGTGTGTTGCGTCTGATATGCTTTGTATATCTGTTGTTTGCTTTGCTTTGCATTGCGTGTTCTGTGAGGCTCTGTGTGCTGAAAGTTTTATGTGTGTTTGGTGTGATGTGCCTAGTGTGTGAAGTGCGTGTTCCATAAATTCCGTGATCTTTCTGTTGTGGTTTGTGTGTGTGTTGCACGTCATTTTGTGTGTGCTGTGAGTTCTGCATGTGTGATTGTGATTTTCATGTGGTTGCGTTTGAGTGGTTGTGTGGGTGTTTGCTTGTTACGTGTGTGATGTGTAATGTGTTGTCTGCGTGTGGTTGTGCTTGTTCAGCATGCCTCATTGTGTGTGCTGTGTGTTCTCTGAGATGGGATTCGTGTGTGTTGTGAGCCATTATGAGCTCTGACGTGTCTGTCTGGTGTGTGTGCCTTGTGACTTGTGTTGTTACATTTTGGGTTTCGTGTGTGTGCGTTTTGCAGAGTGCAGCCCGTGCATGGATATGAGTGTGGGTTGTCTGTGCGTGAATGTGTGTGTGTGTGGTTTGTAGTGTGTGAAATGTGCACTGTGGGCTTTTTTTGTTGGTTGTGTGTTTTGCGTGTGGTTTTGTATGTGGTGCAACTGCTTTCCGTGTGTGATGGTGATTTGTGTTTGGCTGGGTTTGAGAGGATGTGTGTTTGTTTGGTTGAGTTACGTGTGTGATGTGAGACGTGCTGTCTGTGTGTGATTGTGGTTGTGTAGTGTGCCTCATTGTGTGTGTTGTGTGTACTCACGGAACTGTGGTTTGTGTGAGTTGTGTGCTTTTATGTCCTGTGATGTTTGTGGTGTATGTTGTTTTTTATGTTGTGCCTTGTGCATGTTGAGAGGTCCTGTATGCTCTCGATGTATGTGTTTGTGGGTGTTTACCTGCGTGTGTTGTGGTTGTTCCCTGAGTGTGTGCTGTGTGTGGCTTTTTGTGTGTTATGCAGTGGTTGCATTGTTGTGTGTGTGTGTTGCATTGTTAATGCAGGGTGCGGTGTGTGTTATGAGTTGTGATGTTAATTTCTGTGTGCGATGTTTGTGTGTGCTGTGTGACGAGTTTTTGTTGACTTGTGTTTTTGTGCTTGTGTTGAGTGTATTCTCTGTGTGTTGCATCTTGTGTGTGTGTGTGTTGTGTGGTCTGTGTGTTTTGCAAGTTGTGTGAGATTAATTGTGTGTTATGAATGCTGTGCTTTGTGTATATGTTCTGCGTTTGGCATTGCGCATTCTGTGAGGCTCTGTGTGCTGTATGTATTGTGTGTGTTTGTAGTGATGTGTGTAGTTTGTGAAATGTGTGTTGCATAAATTCGGAGTTCTTTTCGTTGTGGTTTGTGTGTTTTGCACGTGGGCTTGTATGCATTGTAGGTGTGGTGTGCGTTCAGCATGTGTGACTGTGATTTGTGTGTGGTTGCGTTTGACACGTTGTGTGAGTGGTTGGCTGTTTTGAGTAATGAGTGTAATATGTGAGGTGTGTACTCTGTGGGGTCATGGTCGGTCCGTGAGCCTCACTGTGAGTGTTGTGTTTACTCTGAGAACCGTGGTTCATGTGTATTGTGTGCAGTTATGTTCTCGGGGTGTGGGGGTTTTGATGTTTAGTGTGGTGTGCTGCTTGTGTGTTGAGAGACTTCTGCATTCAAGCGCACTGAAGGGAGCCTCTAAGTGATTGTCCATTTTCTCCACAGGTCTGTTATCCCCCGGGAGGGCCTTGTTCACTGAGGGCGCTCAAAGAGGACGAAAGGAGCCACCTCGTCCCTTTAGTAGCAATGTCCTGGAGATGCCTTTGTAGTAAAGTGACATAAACTGCTGCAGAAGAGCCTTATGCCAAAGTCTGCAGGGGAAACAATCCACCGTGCACTGAGGAGACCCTCCCTGAGAGAACACTACGCTGATCTCCGCATGCATGCCACTTGCTCCTATGTGATATGGAAACCTCTGTAAACATTGCAATAGAAGGCTATACACTTGATCTCTTTAGTGCTTTCTGGGTTTGTTGTGTGTGTAGTGTGCTGTACGTGTGGTTGCTATATGGTAGTGAGTGATTTGTGGTGCTTTTCTGCGATTCTGTGTGTATTCTCTGTTGTGATACGCTGTGTGTGCTGTGTTCCTGTGTGTTTGGCGCTGTGCTGTCTTTTGCCTGTGGGTCTTGCTTGTTTTCTCTGTGTTGGGTGTTGTCCGTGTTGTGCGTATTTTGTACGTAATATGTGTGCTATAGGTTCCTTACAGCTTGATGAGTACACTGCTCTGTGTATTTTTCACTGGGTGGTGTGTTACGTGTGACGCTGGTCTTTGTGAGTTGTGTTGTGTGTGTTGAGTGGCTCTTTGAGCATTGTATGTTTTGCCATTATGATGAGTTATCTGTTGGCGGTTCTGTATGTTGTGTGTTTGGCGTGTGGCATCCAGTCTAATGTTTAGTGTGAAATGTGGTCTTTCCTTGGTCTGTTGCGTTATGTACTGTGTTCTGGGTTGGGTGAGCACCGTCTATATGCTTTCTGTGTGTTACATACTGGGTAGATGTTGTTTGGTCGGTGTAATTTGAGCATTTTGTGTGACGTAGTTTTAGCCTTGTGTCAGACGTGCTGTGTGCATGTGTTTTTTGTGTGTGTGTTTGTGGGCTTTGGTTCGTGCTGTCTCCGTGTGGGCCTCTGTGTGCTCTGTGTTGTAGGCTTGTGGTTGTGTGTGCTGTGTGTAGTGCATTATATGTGTGTTGCGTGAGTTTTCATCAGTTGTGGAAGGATTTGTATGTGTTGTGTCAGTTTTCTGTGTATGATTGTGAATTGTGTGTTGTGTTAGAGAGGTTGTGTGTGTGTGTGTGTGTGTGTGTGTGTGTGTGTGGCTGTTTGAGTTACGCACATGATGTGAGATGTGTTGACTGTGTGCGGTTGTGCTTATTTAGTATGTCTCTTGGTGTGCCCAGTACGTAGTCTGCGAATGTTTTTCGTGTGTATTGTGAGCAGTTATGTGCCTTGAAGTGTGTGGTGTGTGTATTGTGACTATTGTGCTGCTTATTTCTGTGTTGTGTGTTTGTTATGCGCAGTTCTCCTGTGTGAGGATGTATGTGTGTTGTGTCTGTGCGTGGTTGTGTGTGTAGTGTGTTAAATGTGTGCTCATCGTCTTCTTTGTTGCTTATGCGCGTTTTGCCTAGGGGTTTGTGAGTGTCGTTTGTGTGTTGTGGTGTTGCGTGTTTTGTATGTGTGACTGTGATTTGTGTGTGGTTGTGTTTCAGTGGTTGAGTGTGTGTGGTTTTTATGTATGCGATGTGAGGTGTGATGTCCATGTGTGCTTGTGCTTGTTTAGTGTGCCTCACTGCGTGTGCTGCACATACTCTCCCAAATGTGACTTTTGTGACTTATGAGAAACATGTGCTTTGTTGTGTGCGGTGTGTGCCCTGTGACTGTTGTTTTGTTACCTTTTGCGCTTTTTTGTGTGTGTGCATTGCGTAGTGGTGCCCGTGTGTATGTATGTGTGTGGGGTGCCTGTGTGCGGTGGTGCGTGGGGTGCTTAGTGTGTGAAATGTGTGCTATGTGCGTTTATTTTTGGTTGTGTGTTTAGGTTGTGGTTTTGTGTGTGTTGTGTGTGTTTTGCGAGTGTGATTGTGATGCGTGTTTGAAAGTTTGTGTGTGCAATTCGTTGTTTTGTGGTGTGTGAGGCGAGATGTGTTGTGTGTGTGTGGTTTTGCTTGTGTAGTGTGCCTCATTGTGTGTGTGGTGTGTACATGGTTAAATGTGGTTTGTGAGAATTGGTTGCCCTTATACGTCCTGTGATGTTAGTGGGGTACGTTGTTTCATACGTTGTGCTGTTTCCGTGTTGAGTCGGGTGTGTTCTCCATATCTTTTATGTTTGTGGGTGTTTACCTGTGTTTGTTGTAGTTATTCCTTTAGTGTGTGTTGTGTGTGGCTTTATGCGTGGTAGGTAGTGGTTACGTCGGTGTGCTCTGACGTTAATGCAGGTTGTTGTGTGTGCTATGAGTTGTGATGTGTAATCTGTGTGTGTTGCTTGCGTGTGTTGTACGATGTATTTTTCTGTGATTTGTGGATTATTTTGTGTGTTGTGGTAATGTACTGATGTGCTTGTTTTAATGTGTGTGTTGTGTGTGCCATGTTTGTTTTGCGCGTCTTTTTTGTGATGTGTATGGTGCTTTTTGAGTTTTGTGTTATGTGTGAAGTACGTTGTCTGCCTTTCGTGTATATGGTAGTGCGTGTTCTGTGGTGTTGGCTGTGTGATTGTGTGTTGTGTTACATGTTTGCGTGCTGTGTTATTGTGTGCTTTTAGCTGTGAAGTCTGTGATCTGCTGGTTTCATGAGCGTGGCTGTGTTTATGTGGTTGTCTGTTTCCTGTGTGTTTTCTACTCTTTCTGTGTTGTGACTCTTGTGTAAGTGATGTGTGCAGTTTGGGTGCGTCGTTGTTGTGTGTAGTGCGTGTTGTGTGTATGTTTGGGGAGTGCTGCGTGACTGGTGTGGTTGTGGGTGGTTCTGTGTTGTGTGTTGTGTGCTTGGAGTGTGCCTTTGTGTGTTGTATGTTGGACGTCTTTTGCGTAGCGTGTTGTGTCCGTGGTTGGGAATGTTCTGCGGTCTGTGAATAGTTTTCTGTGTCATGTTCAATGTGTGATGTGACCACACGTGTGTTGCGTGATGTAAAACATATTGTGTTCCCAGTTGCCCGTTTGTTGTTTGTATTGTTAACTGCTTTGTGTACTGTGTGTGTGTTGTTCGTTCTGTGTATTTTATGTGTCGTGCGGGATACCGTGTGTTGCGTCTGATATGCTTTGTATATCTGTTGTTTGTTTTGCTTTGCATTGCGTGTTCTGTGAGGCTCTGTGTGCTGAAAGTTTTATGTGTGTTTGGTGTGATGTGCCTAGTGTGTGAAGTGCGTGTTCCATAAATTCCGTGATCTTTCTGTTGTGGTTTGTGTGTGTGTTGCACGTCATTTTGTGTGTGCTGTGAGTTCTGCATGTGTGATTGTGATTTTCATGTGGTTGTGTTTGAGTGGTTGTGTGGGTGTTTGCTTGTTACGTGTGTGATGTGTAATGTGTTGTCTGCGTGTGGTTGTGCTTGTTCAGCATGCCTCATTGTGTGTGCTGTGTGTTCTCTGAGATGGGATTCGTGTGTGTTGTGAGCCATTATGAGCTCTGACGTGTCTGTCTGGTGTGTGTGCCTTGTGACTTGTGTTGTTACATTTTGGGTTTCGTGTGTGTGCGTTTTGCAGAGTGCAGCCCGTGCATGGATATGAGTGTGGGTTGTCTGTGCGTGAATGTGTGTGTGTGTGGTTTGTAGTGTGTGAAATGTGCACTGTGGGCTTTTTTTGTTGGTTGTGTGTTTTGCGTGTGGTTTTGTATGTGGTGCAACTGCTTTCCGTGTGTGATGGTGATTTGTGTTTGGCTGGGTTTGAGAGGATGTGTGTTTGTTTGGTTGAGTTACGTGTGTGATGTGAGACGTGCTGTCTGTGTGTGATTGTGGTTGTGTAGTGTGCCTCATTGTGTGTGTTGTGTGTACTCACGGAACTGTGGTTTGTGTGAGTTGTGTGCTTTTATGTCCTGTGATGTTTGTGGTGTATGTTGTTTTTTATGTTGTGCCTTGTGCATGTTGAGAGGTCCTGTATGCTCTCGATGTATGTGTTTGTGGGTGTTTACCTGCGTGTGTTGTGGTTGTTCCCTGAGTGTGTGCTGTGTGTGGCTTTTTGTGTGTTATGCAGTGGTTGCATTGTTGTGTGTGTGTGTTGCATTGTTAATGCAGGGTGCGGTGTGTGTTATGAGTTGTGATGTTAATTTCTGTGTGCGATGTTTGTGTGTGCTGTGTGACGAGTTTTTGTTGACTTGTGTTTTTGTGCTTGTGTTGAGTGTATTCTCTGTGTGTTGCATCTTGTGTGTGTGTGTGTTGTGTGGTCTGTGTGTTTTGCAAGTTGTGTGAGATTAATTGTGTGTTATGAATGCTGTGCTTTGTGTATATGTTCTGCGTTTGGCATTGCGCATTCTGTGAGGCTCTGTGTGCTGTATGTATTGTGTGTGTTTGTAGTGATGTGTGTAGTTTGTGAAATGTGTGTTGCATAAATTCGGAGTTCTTTTCGTTGTGGTTTGTGTGTTTTGCACGTGGGCTTGTATGCATTGTAGGTGTGGTGTGCGTTCAGCATGTGTGACTGTGATTTGTGTGTGGTTGCGTTTGACACGTTGTGTGAGTGGTTGGCTGTTTTGAGTAATGAGTGTAATATGTGAGGTGTGTACTCTGTGGGGTCATGGTCGGTCCGTGAGCCTCACTGTGAGTGTTGTGTTTACTCTGAGAACCGTGGTTCATGTGTATTGTGTGCAGTTATGTTCTCGGGGTGTGGGGGTTTTGATGTTTAGTGTGGTGTGCTGCTTGTGTGTTGAGAGACTTCTGCATTCAAGCGCACTGAAGGGAGCCTCTAAGTGATTGTCCATTTTCTCCACAGGTCTGTTATCCCCCGGGAGGGCCTTGTTCACTGAGGGCGCTCAAAGAGGACGAAAGGAGCCACCTCGTCCCTTTAATAGCAATGTCCTGGAGATGCCTCTGTAGTAAAGTGACATAAACTGCTGCAGAAGAGCCTTATGCCAAAGTCTGCAGGGGAAACAATCCACCGTGCACTGAGGAGACCCTCCCTGAGAGAACACTACGCTGATCTCCGCATGCATGCCACTTGCTCCTATGTGATATGGAAACCTCTGTAAACATTGCAATAGAAGGCTATACACTTGATCTCTTTAGTGCTTTCTGGGTTTGTTGTGTGTGTAGTGTGCTGTACGTGTGGTTGCTATATGGTAGTGAGTGATTTGTGGTGCTTTTCTGCGATTCTGTGTGTATTCTCTGTTGTGATACGCTGTGTGTGCTGTGTTCCTGTGTGTTTGGCGCTGTGCTGTCTTTTGCCTGTGGGTCTTGCTTGTTTTCTCTGTGTTGGGTGTTGTCCGTGTTGTGCGTATTTTGTACGTAATATGTGTGCTATAGGTTCCTTACAGCTTGATGAGTACACTGCTCTGTGTATTTTTCACTGGGTGGTGTGTTACGTGTGACGCTGGTCTTTGTGAGTTGTGTTGTGTGTGTTGAGTGGCTCTTTGAGCATTGTATGTTTTGCCATTATGATGAGTTATCTGTTGGCGGTTCTGTATGTTGTGTGTTTGGCGTGTGGCATCCAGTCTAATGTTTAGTGTGAAATGTGGTCTTTCCTTGGTCTGTTGCGTTATGTACTGTGTTCTGGGTTGGGTGAGCACCGTCTATATGCTTTCTGTGTGTTACATACTGGGTAGATGTTGTTTGGTCGGTGTAATTTGAGCATTTTGTGTGACGTAGTTTTAGCCTTGTGTCAGACGTGCTGTGTGCATGTGTTTTTTGTGTGTGTGTTTGTGGGCTTTGGTTCGTGCTGTCTCCGTGTGGGCCTCTGTGTGCTCTGTGTTGTAGGCTTGTGGTTGTGTGTGCTGTGTGTAGTGCATTATATGTGTGTTGCGTGAGTTTTCATCAGTTGTGGAAGGATTTGTATGTGTTGTGTCAGTTTTCTGTGTATGATTGTGAATTGTGTGTTGTGTTAGAGAGGTTGTGTGTGTGTGTGTGTGTGTGTGTGTGTGTGTGTGTGGCTGTTTGAGTTACGCACATGATGTGAGATGTGTTGACTGTGTGCGGTTGTGCTTATTTAGTATGTCTCTTGGTGTGCCCAGTACGTAGTCTGCGAATGTTTTTCGTGTGTATTGTGAGCAGTTATGTGCCTTGAAGTGTGTGGTGTGTGTATTGTGACTATTGTGCTGCTTATTTCTGTGTTGTGTGTTTGTTCTGCGCAGTTCTCCTGTGTGAGGATGTATGTGTGTTGTGTCTGTGCGTGGTTGTGTGTGTAGTGTGTTAAATGTGTGCTCATCGTCTTCTTTGTTGCTTATGCGCGTTTTGCCTAGGGGTTTGTGAGTGTCGTTTGTGTGTTGTGGTGTTGCGTGTTTTGTATGTGTGACTGTGATTTGTGTGTGGTTGTGTTTCAGTGGTTGAGTGTGTGTGGTTTTTATGTATGCGATGTGAGGTGTGATGTCCATGTGTGCTTGTGCTTGTTTAGTGTGCCTCACTGCGTGTGCTGCACATACTCTCCCAAATGTGACTTTTGTGACTTATGAGAAACATGTGCTTTGTTGTGTGCGGTGTGTGCCCTGTGACTGTTGTTTTGTTACCTTTTGCGCTTTTTTGTGTGTGTGCATTGCGTAGTGGTGCCCGTGTGTATGTATGTGTGTGGGGTGCCTGTGTGCGGTGGTGCGTGGGGTGCTTAGTGTGTGAAATGTGTGCTATGTGCGTTTATTTTTGGTTGTGTGTTTAGGTTGTGGTTTTGTGTGTGTTGTGTGTGTTTTGCGAGTGTGATTGTGATGCGTGTTTGAAAGTTTGTGTGTGCAATTCGTTGTTTTGTGGTGTGTGAGGCGAGATGTGTTGTGTGTGTGTGGTTTTGCTTGTGTAGTGTGCCTCATTGTGTGTGTGGTGTGTACATGGTTAAATGTGGTTTGTGAGAATTGGTTGCCCTTATACGTCCTGTGATGTTAGTGGGGTACGTTGTTTCATACGTTGTGCTGTTTCCGTGTTGAGTCGGGTGTGTTCTCCATATCTTTTATGTTTGTGGGTGTTTACCTGTGTTTGTTGTAGTTATTCCTTTAGTGTGTGTTGTGTGTGGCTTTATGCGTGGTAGGTAGTGGTTACGTCGGTGTGCTCTGACGTTAATGCAGGTTGTTGTGTGTGCTATGAGTTGTGATGTGTAATCTGTGTGTGTTGCTTGCGTGTGTTGTACGATGTATTTTTCTGTGATTTGTGGATTATTTTGTGTGTTGTGGTAATGTACTGATGTGCTTGTTTTAATGTGTGTGTTGTGTGTGCCATGTTTGTTTTGCGCGTCTTTTTTGTGATGTGTATGGTGCTTTTTGAGTTTTGTGTTATGTGTGAAGTACGTTGTCTGCCTTTCGTGTATATGGTAGTGCGTGTTCTGTGGTGTTGGCTGTGTGATTGTGTGTTGTGTTACATGTTTGCGTGCTGTGTTATTGTGTGCTTTTAGCTGTGAAGTCTGTGATCTGCTGGTTTCATGAGCGTGGCTGTGTTTATGTGGTTGTCTGTTTCCTGTGTGTTTTCTACTCTTTCTGTGTTGTGACTCTTGTGTAAGTGATGTGTGCAGTTTGGGTGCGTCGTTGTTGTGTGTAGTGCGTGTTGTGTGTATGTTTGGGGAGTGCTGCGTGACTGGTGTGGTTGTGGGTGGTTCTGTGTTGTGTGTTGTGTGTTTGGAGTGTGCCTTTGTGTGTTGTATGTTGGACGTCTTTTGCGTAGCGTGTTGTGTCCGTGGTTGGGAATGTTCTGTGGTCTGTGAATAGTTTTCTGTGTCATGTTCAATGTGTGATGTGACCACACGTGTGTTGCGTGATGTAAAACATATTGTGTTCCCAGTTGCCCGTTTGTTGTTTGTATTGTTAACTGCTTTGTGTACTGTGTGTGTGTTGTTCGTTCTGTGTATTTTATGTGTCGTGCGGGATACCGTGTGTTGCGTCTGATATGCTTTGTATATCTGTTGTTTGCTTTGCTTTGCATTGCGTGTTCTGTGAGGCTCTGTGTGCTGAAAGTTTTATGTGTGTTTGGTGTGATGTGCCTAGTGTGTGAAGTGCGTGTTCCATAAATTCCGTGATCTTTCTGTTGTGGTTTGTGTGTGTGTTGCACGTCATTTTGCACCTCTTGTGTGTGCTGTGAGTTCTGCATGTGTGATTGTGATTTTCATGTGGTTGTGTTTGAGTGGTTGTGTGGGTGTTTGCTTGTTACGTGTGTGATGTGTAATGTGTTGTCTGCGTGTGGTTGTGCTTGTTCAGCATGCCTCATTGTGTGTGCTGTGTGTTCTCTGAGATGGGATTCGTGTGTGTTGTGAGCCATTATGAGCTCTGACGTGTCTGTCTGGTGTGTGTGCCTTGTGACTTGTGTTGTTACATTTTGGGTTTCGTGTGTGTGCGTTTTGCAGAGTGCAGCCCGTGCATGGATATGAGTGTGGGTTGTCTGTGCGTGAATGTGTGTGTGTGTGGTTTGTAGTGTGTGAAATGTGCACTGTGGGCTTTTTTTGTTGGTTGTGTGTTTTGCGTGTGGTTTTGTATGTGGTGCAACTGCTTTCCGTGTGTGATGGTGATTTGTGTTTGGCTGGGTTTGAGAGGATGTGTGTTTGTTTGGTTGAGTTACGTGTGTGATGTGAGACGTGCTGTCTGTGTGTGATTGTGGTTGTGTAGTGTGCCTCATTGTGTGTGTTGTGTGTACTCACGGAACTGTGGTTTGTGTGAGTTGTGTGCTTTTATGTCCTGTGATGTTTGTGGTGTATGTTGTTTTTTATGTTGTGCCTTGTGCATGTTGAGAGGTCCTGTATGCTCTCGATGTATGTGTTTGTGGGTGTTTACCTGCGTGTGTTGTGGTTGTTCCCTGAGTGTGTGCTGTGTGTGGCTTTTTGTGTGTTATGCAGTGGTTGCATTGTTGTGTGTGTGTGTTGCATTGTTAATGCAGGGTGCGGTGTGTGTTATGAGTTGTGATGTTAATTTCTGTGTGCGATGTTTGTGTGTGCTGTGTGACGAGTTTTTGTTGACTTGTGTTTTTGTGCTTGTGTTGAGTGTATTCTCTGTGTGTTGCATCTTGTGTGTGTGTGTGTTGTGTGGTCTGTGTGTTTTGCAAGTTGTGTGAGATTAATTGTGTGTTATGAATGCTGTGCTTTGTGTATATGTTCTGCGTTTGGCATTGCGCATTCTGTGAGGCTCTGTGTGCTGTATGTATTGTGTGTGTTTGTAGTGATGTGTGTAGTTTGTGAAATGTGTGTTGCATAAATTCGGAGTTCTTTTCGTTGTGGTTTGTGTGTTTTGCACGTGGGCTTGTATGCATTGTAGGTGTGGTGTGCGTTCAGCATGTGTGACTGTGATTTGTGTGTGGTTGCGTTTGACACGTTGTGTGAGTGGTTGGCTGTTTTGAGTAATGAGTGTAATATGTGAGGTGTGTACTCTGTGGGGTCATGGTCGGTCCGTGAGCCTCACTGTGAGTGTTGTGTTTACTCTGAGAACCGTGGTTCATGTGTATTGTGTGCAGTTATGTTCTCGGGGTGTGGGGGTTTTGATGTTTAGTGTGGTGTGCTGCTTGTGTGTTGAGAGACTTCTGCATTCAAGCGCACTGAAGGGAGCCTCTAAGTGATTGTCCATTTTCTCCACAGGTCTGTTATCCCCCGGGAGGGCCTTGTTCACTGAGGGCGCTCAAAGAGGACGAAAGGAGCCACCTCGTCCCTTTAATAGCAATGTCCTGGAGATGCCTTTGTAGTAAAGTGACATAAACTGCTGCAGAAGAGCCTTATGCCAAAGTCTGCAGGGGAAACAATCCACCGTGCACTGAGGAGACCCTCCCTGAGAGAACACTACGCTGATCTCCGCATGCATGCCACTTGCTCCTATGTGATATGGAAACCTCTGTAAACATTGCAATAGAAGGCTATACACTTGATCTCTTTAGTGCTTTCTGGGTTTGTTGTGTGTGTAGTGTGCTGTACGTGTGGTTGCTATATGGTAGTGAGTGATTTGTGGTGCTTTTCTGCGATTCTGTGTGTATTCTCTGTTGTGATACGCTGTGTGTGCTGTGTTCCTGTGTGTTTGGCGCTGTGCTGTCTTTTGCCTGTGGGTCTTGCTTGTTTTCTCTGTGTTGGGTGTTGTCCGTGTTGTGCGTATTTTGTACGTAATATGTGTGCTATAGGTTCCTTACAGCTTGATGAGTACACTGCTCTGTGTATTTTTCACTGGGTGGTGTGTTACGTGTGACGCTGGTCTTTGTGAGTTGTGTTGTGTGTGTTGAGTGGCTCTTTGAGCATTGTATGTTTTGCCATTATGATGAGTTATCTGTTGGCGGTTCTGTATGTTGTGTGTTTGGCGTGTGGCATCCAGTCTAATGTTTAGTGTGAAATGTGGTCTTTCCTTGGTCTGTTGCGTTATGTACTGTGTTCTGGGTTGGGTGAGCACCGTCTATATGCTTTCTGTGTGTTACATACTGGGTAGATGTTGTTTGGTCGGTGTAATTTGAGCATTTTGTGTGACGTAGTTTTAGCCTTGTGTCAGACGTGCTGTGTGCATGTGTTTTTTGTGTGTGTGTTTGTGGGCTTTGGTTCGTGCTGTCTCCGTGTGGGCCTCTGTGTGCTCTGTGTTGTAGGCTTGTGGTTGTGTGTGCTGTGTGTAGTGCATTATATGTGTGTTGCGTGAGTTTTCATCAGTTGTGGAAGGATTTGTATGTGTTGTGTCAGTTTTCTGTGTATGATTGTGAATTGTGTGTTGTGTTAGAGAGGTTGTGTGTGTGTGTGTGTGTGTGTGTGTGTGTGTGTGGCTGTTTGAGTTACGCACATGATGTGAGATGTGTTGACTGTGTGCGGTTGTGCTTGTTTAGTATGTCTCTTGGTGTGCCCAGTACGTAGTCTGCGAATGTTTTTCGTGTGTATTGTGAGCAGTTATGTGCCTTGAAGTGTGTGGTGTGTGTATTGTGACTATTGTGCTGCTTATTTCTGTGTTGTGTGTTTGTTCTGCGCAGTTCTCCTGTGTGAGGATGTATGTGTGTTGTGTCTTTGCGTGGTTGTGTGTGTAGTGTGTTAAATGTGTGCTCATCGTCTTCTTTGTTGCTTATGCGCGTTTTGCCTAGGGGTTTGTGAGTGTCGTTTGTGTGTTGTGGTGTTGCGTGTTTTGTATGTGTGACTGTGATTTGTGTGTGGTTGTGTTTCAGTGGTTGAGTGTGTGTGGTTTTTATGTATGCGATGTGAGGTGTGATGTCCATGTGTGCTTGTGCTTGTTTAGTGTGCCTCACTGCGTGTGCTGCACATACTCTCCCAAATGTGACTTTTGTGACTTATGAGAAACATGTGCTTTGTTGTGTGCGGTGTGTGCCCTGTGACTGTTGTTTTGTTACCTTTTGCGCTTTTTTGTGTGTGTGCATTGCGTAGTGGTGCCCGTGTGTATGTATGTGTGTGGGGTGCCTGTGTGCGGTGGTGCGTGGGGTGCTTAGTGTGTGAAATGTGTGCTATGTGCGTTTATTTTTGGTTGTGTGTTTAGGTTGTGGTTTTGTGTGTGTTGTGTGTGTTTTGCGAGTGTGATTGTGATGCGTGTTTGAAAGTTTGTGTGTGCAATTCGTTGTTTTGTGGTGTGTGAGGCGAGATGTGTTGTGTGTGTGTGGTTTTGCTTGTGTAGTGTGCCTCATTGTGTGTGTGGTGTGTACATGGTTAAATGTGGTTTGTGAGAATTGGTTGCCCTTATACGTCCTGTGATGTTAGTGGGGTACGTTGTTTCATACGTTGTGCTGTTTCCGTGTTGAGTCGGGTGTGTTCTCCATATCTTTTATGTTTGTGGGTGTTTACCTGTGTTTGTTGTAGTTATTCCTTTAGTGTGTGTTGTGTGTGGCTTTATGCGTGGTAGGTAGTGGTTACGTCGGTGTGCTCTGACGTTAATGCAGGTTGTTGTGTGTGCTATGAGTTGTGATGTGTAATCTGTGTGTGTTGCTTGCGTGTGTTGTACGATGTATTTTTCTGTGATTTGTGGATTATTTTGTGTGTTGTGGTAATGTACTGATGTGCTTGTTTTAATGTGTGTGTTGTGTGTGCCATGTTTGTTTTGCGCGTCTTTTTTGTGATGTGTATGGTGCTTTTTGAGTTTTGTGTTATGTGTGAAGTACGTTGTCTGCCTTTCGTGTATATGGTAGTGCGTGTTCTGTGGTGTTGGCTGTGTGATTGTGTGTTGTGTTACATGTTTGCGTGCTGTGTTATTGTGTGCTTTTAGCTGTGAAGTCTGTGATCTGCTGGTTTCATGAGCGTGGCTGTGTTTATGTGGTTGTCTGTTTCCTGTGTGTTTTCTACTCTTTCTGTGTTGTGACTCTTGTGTAAGTGATGTGTGCAGTTTGGGTGCGTCGTTGTTGTGTGTAGTGCGTGTTGTGTGTATGTTTGGGGAGTGCTGCGTGACTGGTGTGGTTGTGGGTGGTTCTGTGTTGTGTGTTGTGTGTTTGGAGTGTGCCTTTGTGTGTTGTATGTTGGACGTCTTTTGCGTAGCGTGTTGTGTCCGTGGTTGGGAATGTTCTGTGGTCTGTGAATAGTTTTCTGTGTCATGTTCAATGTGTGATGTGACCACACGTGTGTTGCGTGATGTAAAACATATTGTGTTCCCAGTTGCCCGTTTGTTGTTTGTATTGTTAACTGCTTTGTGTACTGTGTGTGTGTTGTTCGTTCTGTGTATTTTATGTGTCGTGCGGGATACCGTGTGTTGCGTCTGATATGCTTTGTATATCTGTTGTTTGCTTTGCTTTGCATTGCGTGTTCTGTGAGGCTCTGTGTGCTGAAAGTTTTATGTGTGTTTGGTGTGATGTGCCTAGTGTGTGAAGTGCGTGTTCCATAAATTCCGTGATCTTTCTGTTGTGGTTTGTGTGTGTGTTGCACGTCATTTTGCACCTCTTGTGTGTGCTGTGAGTTCTGCATGTGTGATTGTGATTTTCATGTGGTTGTGTTTGAGTGGTTGTGTGGGTGTTTGCTTGTTACGTGTGTGATGTGTAATGTGTTGTCTGCGTGTGGTTGTGCTTGTTCAGCATGCCTCATTGTGTGTGCTGTGTGTTCTCTGAGATGGGATTCGTGTGTGTTGTGAGCCATTATGAGCTCTGACGTGTCTGTCTGGTGTGTGTGCCTTGTGACTTGTGTTGTTACATTTTGGGTTTCGTGTGTGTGCATTTTGCAGAGTGCAGCCCGTGCATGGATATGAGTGTGGGTTGTCTGTGCGTGAATGTGTGTGTGTGTGGTTTGTAGTGTGTGAAATGTGCACTGTGGGCTTTTTTTGTTGGTTGTGTGTTTTGCGTGTGGTTTTGTATGTGGTGCAACTGCTTTCCGTGTGTGATGGTGATTTGTGTTTGGCTGGGTTTGAGAGGATGTGTGTTTGTTTGGTTGAGTTACGTGTGTGATGTGAGACGTGCTGTCTGTGTGTGATTGTGGTTGTGTAGTGTGCCTCATTGTGTGTGTTGTGTGTACTCACGGAACTGTGGTTTGTGTGAGTTGTGTGCTTTTATGTCCTGTGATGTTTGTGGTGTATGTTGTTTTTTATGTTGTGCCTTGTGCATGTTGAGAGGTCCTGTATGCTCTCGATGTATGTGTTTGTGGGTGTTTACCTGCGTGTGTTGTGGTTGTTCCCTGAGTGTGTGCTGTGTGTGGCTTTTTGTGTGTTATGCAGTGGTTGCATTGTTGTGTGTGTGTGTTGCATTGTTAATGCAGGGTGCGGTGTGTGTTATGAGTTGTGATGTTAATTTCTGTGTGCGATGTTTGTGTGTGCTGTGTGACGAGTTTTTGTTGACTTGTGTTTTTGTGCTTGTGTTGAGTGTATTCTCTGTGTGTTGCATCTTGTGTGTGTGTGTGTTGTGTGGTCTGTGTGTTTTGCAAGTTGTGTGAGATTAATTGTGTGTTATGAATGCTGTGCTTTGTGTATATGTTCTGCGTTTGGCATTGCGCATTCTGTGAGGCTCTGTGTGCTGTATGTATTGTGTGTGTTTGTAGTGATGTGTGTAGTTTGTGAAATGTGTGTTGCATAAATTCGGAGTTCTTTTCGTTGTGGTTTGTGTGTTTTGCACGTGGGCTTGTATGCATTGTAGGTGTGGTGTGCGTTCAGCATGTGTGACTGTGATTTGTGTGTGGTTGCGTTTGACACGTTGTGTGAGTGGTTGGCTGTTTTGAGTAATGAGTGTAATATGTGAGGTGTGTACTCTGTGGGGTCATGGTCGGTCCGTGAGCCTCACTGTGAGTGTTGTGTTTACTCTGAGAACCGTGGTTCATGTGTATTGTGTGCAGTTATGTTCTCGGGGTGTGGGGGTTTTGATGTTTAGTGTGGTGTGCTGCTTGTGTGTTGAGAGACTTCTGCATTCAAGCGCACTGAAGGGAGCCTCTAAGTGATTGTCCATTTTCTCCACAGGTCTGTTATCCCCCGGGAGGGCCTTGTTCACTGAGGGCGCTCAAAGAGGACGAAAGGAGCCACCTCGTCCCTTTAGTAGCAATGTCCTGGAGATGCCTTTGTAGTAAAGTGACATAAACTGCTGCAGAAGAGCCTTATGCCAAAGTCTGCAGGGGAAACAATCCACCGTGCACTGAGGAGACCCTCCCTGAGAGAACACTACGCTGATCTCCGCATGCATGCCACTTGCTCCTATGTGATATGGAAACCTCTGTAAACATTGCAATAGAAGGCTATACACTTGATCTCTTTAGTGCTTTCTGGGTTTGTTGTGTGTGTAGTGTGCTGTACGTGTGGTTGCTATATGGTAGTGAGTGATTTGTGGTGCTTTTCTGCGATTCTGTGTGTATTCTCTGTTGTGATACGCTGTGTGTGCTGTGTTCCTGTGTGTTTGGCGCTGTGCTGTCTTTTGCCTGTGGGTCTTGCTTGTTTTCTCTGTGTTGGGTGTTGTCCGTGTTGTGCGTATTTTGTACGTAATATGTGTGCTATAGGTTCCTTACAGCTTGATGAGTACACTGCTCTGTGTATTTTTCACTGGGTGGTGTGTTACGTGTGACGCTGGTCTTTGTGAGTTGTGTTGTGTGTGTTGAGTGGCTCTTTGAGCATTGTATGTTTTGCCATTATGATGAGTTATCTGTTGGCGGTTCTGTATGTTGTGTGTTTGGCGTGTGGCATCCAGTCTAATGTTTAGTGTGAAATGTGGTCTTTCCTTGGTCTGTTGCGTTATGTACTGTGTTCTGGGTTGGGTGAGCACCGTCTATATGCTTTCTGTGTGTTACATACTGGGTAGATGTTGTTTGGTCGGTGTAATTTGAGCATTTTGTGTGACGTAGTTTTAGCCTTGTGTCAGACGTGCTGTGTGCATGTGTTTTTTGTGTGTGTGTTTGTGGGCTTTGGTTCGTGCTGTCTCCGTGTGGGCCTCTGTGTGCTCTGTGTTGTAGGCTTGTGGTTGTGTGTGCTGTGTGTAGTGCATTATATGTGTGTTGCGTGAGTTTTCATCAGTTGTGGAAGGATTTGTATGTGTTGTGTCAGTTTTCTGTGTATGATTGTGAATTGTGTGTTGTGTTAGAGAGGTTGTGTGTGTGTGTGTGTGTGTGTGTGTGTGTGTGTGTGGCTGTTTGAGTTACGCACATGATGTGAGATGTGTTGACTGTGTGCGGTTGTGCTTGTTTAGTATGTCTCTTGGTGTGCCCAGTACGTAGTCTGCGAATGTTTTTCGTGTGTATTGTGAGCAGTTATGTGCCTTGAAGTGTGTGGTGTGTGTATTGTGACTATTGTGCTGCTTATTTCTGTGTTGTGTGTTTGTTCTGCGCAGTTCTCCTGTGTGAGGATGTATGTGTGTTGTGTCTTTGCGTGGTTGTGTGTGTAGTGTGTTAAATGTGTGCTCATCGTCTTCTTTGTTGCTTATGCGCGTTTTGCCTAGGGGTTTGTGAGTGTCGTTTGTGTGTTGTGGTGTTGCGTGTTTTGTATGTGTGACTGTGATTTGTGTGTGGTTGTGTTTCAGTGGTTGAGTGTGTGTGGTTTTTATGTATGCGATGTGAGGTGTGATGTCCATGTGTGCTTGTGCTTGTTTAGTGTGCCTCACTGCGTGTGCTGCACATACTCTCCCAAATGTGACTTTTGTGACTTATGAGAAACATGTGCTTTGTTGTGTGCGGTGTGTGCCCTGTGACTGTTGTTTTGTTACCTTTTGCGCTTTTTTGTGTGTGTGCATTGCGTAGTGGTGCCCGTGTGTATGTATGTGTGTGGGGTGCCTGTGTGCGGTGGTGCGTGGGGTGCTTAGTGTGTGAAATGTGTGCTATGTGCGTTTATTTTTGGTTGTGTGTTTAGGTTGTGGTTTTGTGTGTGTTGTGTGTGTTTTGCGAGTGTGATTGTGATGCGTGTTTGAAAGTTTGTGTGTGCAATTCGTTGTTTTGTGGTGTGTGAGGCGAGATGTGTTGTGTGTGTGTGGTTTTGCTTGTGTAGTGTGCCTCATTGTGTGTGTGGTGTGTACATGGTTAAATGTGGTTTGTGAGAATTGGTTGCCCTTATACGTCCTGTGATGTTAGTGGGGTACGTTGTTTCATACGTTGTGCTGTTTCCGTGTTGAGTCGGGTGTGTTCTCCATATCTTTTATGTTTGTGGGTGTTTACCTGTGTTTGTTGTAGTTATTCCTTTAGTGTGTGTTGTGTGTGGCTTTATGCGTGGTAGGTAGTGGTTACGTCGGTGTGCTCTGACGTTAATGCAGGTTGTTGTGTGTGCTATGAGTTGTGATGTGTAATCTGTGTGTGTTGCTTGCGTGTGTTGTACGATGTATTTTTCTGTGATTTGTGGATTATTTTGTGTGTTGTGGTAATGTACTGATGTGCTTGTTTTAATGTGTGTGTTGTGTGTGCCATGTTTGTTTTGCGCGTCTTTTTTGTGATGTGTATGGTGCTTTTTGAGTTTTGTGTTATGTGTGAAGTACGTTGTCTGCCTTTCGTGTATATGGTAGTGCGTGTTCTGTGGTGTTGGCTGTGTGATTGTGTGTTGTGTTACATGTTTGCGTGCTGTGTTATTGTGTGCTTTTAGCTGTGAAGTCTGTGATCTGCTGGTTTCATGAGCGTGGCTGTGTTTATGTGGTTGTCTGTTTCCTGTGTGTTTTCTACTCTTTCTGTGTTGTGACTCTTGTGTAAGTGATGTGTGCAGTTTGGGTGCGTCGTTGTTGTGTGTAGTGCGTGTTGTGTGTATGTTTGGGGAGTGCTGCGTGACTGGTGTGGTTGTGGGTGGTTCTGTGTTGTGTGTTGTGTGTTTGGAGTGTGCCTTTGTGTGTTGTATGTTGGACGTCTTTTGCGTAGCGTGTTGTGTCCGTGGTTGGGAATGTTCTGTGGTCTGTGAATAGTTTTCTGTGTCATGTTCAATGTGTGATGTGACCACACGTGTGTTGCGTGATGTAAAACATATTGTGTTCCCAGTTGCCCGTTTGTTGTTTGTATTGTTAACTGCTTTGTGTACTGTGTGTGTGTTGTTCGTTCTGTGTATTTTATGTGTCGTGCGGGATACCGTGTGTTGCGTCTGATATGCTTTGTATATCTGTTGTTTGCTTTGCTTTGCATTGCGTGTTCTGTGAGGCTCTGTGTGCTGAAAGTTTTATGTGTGTTTGGTGTGATGTGCCTAGTGTGTGAAGTGCGTGTTCCATAAATTCCGTGATCTTTCTGTTGTGGTTTGTGTGTGTGTTGCACGTCATTTTGCACCTCTTGTGTGTGCTGTGTGTTCTGCATGTGTGATTGTGATTTTCATGTGGTTGTGTTTGAGTGGTTGTGTGGGTGTTTGCTTGTTACGTGTGTGATGTGTAATGTGTTGTCTGCGTGTGGTTGTGCTTGTTCAGCATGCCTCATTGTGTGTGCTGTGTGTTCTCTGAGATGGGATTCGTGTGTGTTGTGAGCCATTATGAGCTCTGACGTGTCTGTCTGGTGTGTGTGCCTTGTGACTTGTGTTGTTACATTTTGGGTTTCGTGTGTGTGCATTTTGCAGAGTGCAGCCCGTGCATGGATATGAGTGTGGGTTGTCTGTGCGTGAATGTGTGTGTGTGTGGTTTGTAGTGTGTGAAATGTGCACTGTGGGCTTTTTTTGTTGGTTGTGTGTTTTGCGTGTGGTTTTGTATGTGGTGCAACTGCTTTCCGTGTGTGATGGTGATTTGTGTTTGGCTGGGTTTGAGAGGATGTGTGTTTGTTTGGTTGAGTTACGTGTGTGATGTGAGACGTGCTGTCTGTGTGTGATTGTGGTTGTGTAGTGTGCCTCATTGTGTGTGTTGTGTGTACTCACGGAACTGTGGTTTGTGTGAGTTGTGTGCTTTTATGTCCTGTGATGTTTGTGGTGTATGTTGTTTTTTATGTTGTGCCTTGTGCATGTTGAGAGGTCCTGTATGCTCTCGATGTATGTGTTTGTGGGTGTTTACCTGCGTGTGTTGTGGTTGTTCCCTGAGTGTGTGCTGTGTGTGGCTTTTTGTGTGTTATGCAGTGGTTGCATTGTTGTGTGTGTGTGTTGCATTGTTAATGCAGGGTGCGGTGTGTGTTATGAGTTGTGATGTTAATTTCTGTGTGCGATGTTTGTGTGTGCTGTGTGACGAGTTTTTGTTGACTTGTGTTTTTGTGCTTGTGTTGAGTGTATTCTCTGTGTGTTGCATCTTGTGTGTGTGTGTGTTGTGTGGTCTGTGTGTTTTGCAAGTTGTGTGAGATTAATTGTGTGTTATGAATGCTGTGCTTTGTGTATATGTTCTGCGTTTGGCATTGCGCATTCTGTGAGGCTCTGTGTGCTGTATGTATTGTGTGTGTTTGTAGTGATGTGTGTAGTTTGTGAAATGTGTGTTGCATAAATTCGGAGTTCTTTTCGTTGTGGTTTGTGTGTTTTGCACGTGGGCTTGTATGCATTGTAGGTGTGGTGTGCGTTCAGCATGTGTGACTGTGATTTGTGTGTGGTTGCGTTTGACACGTTGTGTGAGTGGTTGGCTGTTTTGAGTAATGAGTGTAATATGTGAGGTGTGTACTCTGTGGGGTCATGGTCGGTCCGTGAGCCTCACTGTGAGTGTTGTGTTTACTCTGAGAACCGTGGTTCATGTGTATTGTGTGCAGTTATGTTCTCGGGGTGTGGGGGTTTTGATGTTTAGTGTGGTGTGCTGCTTGTGTGTTGAGAGACTTCTGCATTCAAGCGCACTGAAGGGAGCCTCTAAGTGATTGTCCATTTTCTCCACAGGTCTGTTATCCCCCGGGAGGGCCTTGTTCACTGAGGGCGCTCAAAGAGGACGAAAGGAGCCACCTCGTCCCTTTAATAGCAATGTCCTGGAGATGCCTTTGTAGTAAAGTGACATAAACTGCTGCAGAAGAGCCTTATGCCAAAGTCTGCAGGGGAAACAATCCACCGTGCACTGAGGAGACCCTCCCTGAGAGAACACTACGCTGATCTCCGCATGCATGCCACTTGCTCCTATGTGATATGGAAACCTCTGTAAACATTGCAATAGAAGGCTATACACTTGATCTCTTTAGTGCTTTCTGGGTTTGTTGTGTGTGTAGTGTGCTGTACGTGTGGTTGCTATATGGTAGTGAGTGATTTGTGGTGCTTTTCTGCGATTCTGTGTGTATTCTCTGTTGTGATACGCTGTGTGTGCTGTGTTCCTGTGTGTTTGGCGCTGTGCTGTCTTTTGCCTGTGGGTCTTGCTTGTTTTCTCTGTGTTGGGTGTTGTCCGTGTTGTGCGTATTTTGTACGTAATATGTGTGCTATAGGTTCCTTACAGCTTGATGAGTACACTGCTCTGTGTATTTTTCACTGGGTGGTGTGTTACGTGTGACGCTGGTCTTTGTGAGTTGTGTTGTGTGTGTTGAGTGGCTCTTTGAGCATTGTATGTTTTGCCATTATGATGAGTTATCTGTTGGCGGTTCTGTATGTTGTGTGTTTGGCGTGTGGCATCCAGTCTAATGTTTAGTGTGAAATGTGGTCTTTCCTTGGTCTGTTGCGTTATGTACTGTGTTCTGGGTTGGGTGAGCACCGTCTATATGCTTTCTGTGTGTTACATACTGGGTAGATGTTGTTTGGTCGGTGTAATTTGAGCATTTTGTGTGACGTAGTTTTAGCCTTGTGTCAGACGTGCTGTGTGCATGTGTTTTTTGTGTGTGTGTTTGTGGGCTTTGGTTCGTGCTGTCTCCGTGTGGGCCTCTGTGTGCTCTGTGTTGTAGGCTTGTGGTTGTGTGTGCTGTGTGTAGTGCATTATATGTGTGTTGCGTGAGTTTTCATCAGTTGTGGAAGGATTTGTATGTGTTGTGTCAGTTTTCTGTGTATGATTGTGAATTGTGTGTTGTGTTAGAGAGGTTGTGTGTGTGTGTGTGTGTGTGTGTGTGTGTGTGTGGCTGTTTGAGTTACGCACATGATGTGAGATGTGTTGACTGTGTGCGGTTGTGCTTGTTTAGTATGTCTCTTGGTGTGCCCAGTACGTAGTCTGCGAATGTTTTTCGTGTGTATTGTGAGCAGTTATGTGCCTTGAAGTGTGTGGTGTGTGTATTGTGACTATTGTGCTGCTTATTTCTGTGTTGTGTGTTTGTTCTGCGCAGTTCTCCTGTGTGAGGATGTATGTGTGTTGTGTCTTTGCGTGGTTGTGTGTGTAGTGTGTTAAATGTGTGCTCATCGTCTTCTTTGTTGCTTATGCGCGTTTTGCCTAGGGGTTTGTGAGTGTCGTTTGTGTGTTGTGGTGTTGCGTGTTTTGTATGTGTGACTGTGATTTGTGTGTGGTTGTGTTTCAGTGGTTGAGTGTGTGTGGTTTTTATGTATGCGATGTGAGGTGTGATGTCCATGTGTGCTTGTGCTTGTTTAGTGTGCCTCACTGCGTGTGCTGCACATACTCTCCCAAATGTGACTTTTGTGACTTATGAGAAACATGTGCTTTGTTGTGTGCGGTGTGTGCCCTGTGACTGTTGTTTTGTTACCTTTTGCGCTTTTTTGTGTGTGTGCATTGCGTAGTGGTGCCCGTGTGTATGTATGTGTGTGGGGTGCCTGTGTGCGGTGGTGCGTGGGGTGCTTAGTGTGTGAAATGTGTGCTATGTGCGTTTATTTTTGGTTGTGTGTTTAGGTTGTGGTTTTGTGTGTGTTGTGTGTGTTTTGCGAGTGTGATTGTGATGCGTGTTTGAAAGTTTGTGTGTGCAATTCGTTGTTTTGTGGTGTGTGAGGCGAGATGTGTTGTGTGTGTGTGGTTTTGCTTGTGTAGTGTGCCTCATTGTGTGTGTGGTGTGTACATGGTTAAATGTGGTTTGTGAGAATTGGTTGCCCTTATACGTCCTGTGATGTTAGTGGGGTACGTTGTTTCATACGTTGTGCTGTTTCCGTGTTGAGTCGGGTGTGTTCTCCATATCTTTTATGTTTGTGGGTGTTTACCTGTGTTTGTTGTAGTTATTCCTTTAGTGTGTGTTGTGTGTGGCTTTATGCGTGGTAGGTAGTGGTTACGTCGGTGTGCTCTGACGTTAATGCAGGTTGTGTGTGCTATGAGTTGTGATGTGTAATCTGTGTGTGTTGCTTGCGTGTGTTGTACGATGTATTTTTCTGTGATTTGTGGATTATTTTGTGTGTTGTGGTAATGTACTGATGTGCTTGTTTTAATGTGTGTGTTGTGTGTGCCATGTTTGTTTTGCGCGTCTTTTTTGTGATGTGTATGGTGCTTTTTGAGTTTTGTGTTATGTGTGAAGTACGTTGTCTGCCTTTCGTGTATATGGTAGTGCGTGTTCTGTGGTGTTGGCTGTGTGATTGTGTGTTGTGTTACATGTTTGCGTGCTGTGTTATTGTGTGCTTTTAGCTGTGAAGTCTGTGATCTGCTGGTTTCATGAGCGTGGCTGTGTTTATGTGGTTGTCTGTTTCCTGTGTGTTTTCTACTCTTTCTGTGTTGTGACTCTTGTGTAAGTGATGTGTGCAGTTTGGGTGCGTCGTTGTTGTGTGTAGTGCGTGTTGTGTGTATGTTTGGGGAGTGCTGCGTGACTGGTGTGGTTGTGGGTGGTTCTGTGTTGTGTGTTGTGTGTTTGGAGTGTGCCTTTGTGTGTTGTATGTTGGACGTCTTTTGCGTAGCGTGTTGTGTCCGTGGTTGGGAATGTTCTGTGGTCTGTGAATAGTTTTCTGTGTCATGTTCAATGTGTGATGTGACCACACGTGTGTTGCGTGATGTAAAACATATTGTGTTCCCAGTTGCCCGTTTGTTGTTTGTATTGTTAACTGCTTTGTGTACTGTGTGTGTGTTGTTCGTTCTGTGTATTTTATGTGTCGTGCGGGATACCGTGTGTTGCGTCTGATATGCTTTGTATATCTGTTGTTTGCTTTGCTTTGCATTGCGTGTTCTGTGAGGCTCTGTGTGCTGAAAGTTTTATGTGTGTTTGGTGTGATGTGCCTAGTGTGTGAAGTGCGTGTTCCATAAATTCCGTGATCTTTCTGTTGTGGTTTGTGTGTGTGTTGCACGTCATTTTGCACCTCTTGTGTGTGCTGTGTGTTCTGCATGTGTGATTGTGATTTTCATGTGGTTGTGTTTGAGTGGTTGTGTGGGTGTTTGCTTGTTACGTGTGTGATGTGTAATGTGTTGTCTGCGTGTGGTTGTGCTTGTTCAGCATGCCTCATTGTGTGTGCTGTGTGTTCTCTGAGATGGGATTCGTGTGTGTTGTGAGCCATTATGAGCTCTGACGTGTCTGTCTGGTGTGTGTGCCTTGTGACTTGTGTTGTTACATTTTGGGTTTCGTGTGTGTGCATTTTGCAGAGTGCAGCCCGTGCATGGATATGAGTGTGGGTTGTCTGTGCGTGAATGTGTGTGTGTGTGGTTTGTAGTGTGTGAAATGTGCACTGTGGGCTTTTTTTGTTGGTTGTGTGTTTTGCGTGTGGTTTTGTATGTGGTGCAACTGCTTTCCGTGTGTGATGGTGATTTGTGTTTGGCTGGGTTTGAGAGGATGTGTGTTTGTTTGGTTGAGTTACGTGTGTGATGTGAGACGTGCTGTCTGTGTGTGATTGTGGTTGTGTAGTGTGCCTCATTGTGTGTGTTGTGTGTACTCACGGAACTGTGGTTTGTGTGAGTTGTGTGCTTTTATGTCCTGTGATGTTTGTGGTGTATGTTGTTTTTTATGTTGTGCCTTGTGCATGTTGAGAGGTCCTGTATGCTCTCGATGTATGTGTTTGTGGGTGTTTACCTGCGTGTGTTGTGGTTGTTCCCTGAGTGTGTGCTGTGTGTGGCTTTTTGTGTGTTATGCAGTGGTTGCATTGTTGTGTGTGTGTGTTGCATTGTTAATGCAGGGTGCGGTGTGTGTTATGAGTTGTGATGTTAATTTCTGTGTGCGATGTTTGTGTGTGCTGTGTGACGAGTTTTTGTTGACTTGTGTTTTTGTGCTTGTGTTGAGTGTATTCTCTGTGTGTTGCATCTTGTGTGTGTGTGTGTTGTGTGGTCTGTGTGTTTTGCAAGTTGTGTGAGATTAATTGTGTGTTATGAATGCTGTGCTTTGTGTATATGTTCTGCGTTTGGCATTGCGCATTCTGTGAGGCTCTGTGTGCTGTATGTATTGTGTGTGTTTGTAGTGATGTGTGTAGTTTGTGAAATGTGTGTTGCATAAATTCGGAGTTCTTTTCGTTGTGGTTTGTGTGTTTTGCACGTGGGCTTGTATGCATTGTAGGTGTGGTGTGCGTTCAGCATGTGTGACTGTGATTTGTGTGTGGTTGCGTTTGACACGTTGTGTGAGTGGTTGGCTGTTTTGAGTAATGAGTGTAATATGTGAGGTGTGTACTCTGTGGGGTCATGGTCGGTCCGTGAGCCTCACTGTGAGTGTTGTGTTTACTCTGAGAACCGTGGTTCATGTGTATTGTGTGCAGTTATGTTCTCGGGGTGTGGGGGTTTTGATGTTTAGTGTGGTGTGCTGCTTGTGTGTTGAGAGACTTCTGCATTCAAGCGCACTGAAGGGAGCCTCTAAGTGATTGTCCATTTTCTCCACAGGTCTGTTATCCCCCGGGAGGGCCTTGTTCACTGAGGGCGCTCAAAGAGGACGAAAGGAGCCACCTCGTCCCTTTAATAGCAATGTCCTGGAGATGCCTTTGTAGTAAAGTGACATAAACTGCTGCAGAAGAGCCTTATGCCAAAGTCTGCAGGGGAAACAATCCACCGTGCACTGAGGAGACCCTCCCTGAGAGAACACTACGCTGATCTCCGCATGCATGCCACTTGCTCCTATGTGATATGGAAACCTCTGTAAACATTGCAATAGAAGGCTATACACTTGATCTCTTTAGTGCTTTCTGGGTTTGTTGTGTGTGTAGTGTGCTGTACGTGTGGTTGCTATATGGTAGTGAGTGATTTGTGGTGCTTTTCTGCGATTCTGTGTGTATTCTCTGTTGTGATACGCTGTGTGTGCTGTGTTCCTGTGTGTTTGGCGCTGTGCTGTCTTTTGCCTGTGGGTCTTGCTTGTTTTCTCTGTGTTGGGTGTTGTCCGTGTTGTGCGTATTTTGTACGTAATATGTGTGCTATAGGTTCCTTACAGCTTGATGAGTACACTGCTCTGTGTATTTTTCACTGGGTGGTGTGTTACGTGTGACGCTGGTCTTTGTGAGTTGTGTTGTGTGTGTTGAGTGGCTCTTTGAGCATTGTATGTTTTGCCATTATGATGAGTTATCTGTTGGCGGTTCTGTATGTTGTGTGTTTGGCGTGTGGCATCCAGTCTAATGTTTAGTGTGAAATGTGGTCTTTCCTTGGTCTGTTGCGTTATGTACTGTGTTCTGGGTTGGGTGAGCACCGTCTATATGCTTTCTGTGTGTTACATACTGGGTAGATGTTGTTTGGTCGGTGTAATTTGAGCATTTTGTGTGACGTAGTTTTAGCCTTGTGTCAGACGTGCTGTGTGCATGTGTTTTTTGTGTGTGTGTTTGTGGGCTTTGGTTCGTGCTGTCTCCGTGTGGGCCTCTGTGTGCTCTGTGTTGTAGGCTTGTGGTTGTGTGTGCTGTGTGTAGTGCATTATATGTGTGTTGCGTGAGTTTTCATCAGTTGTGGAAGGATTTGTATGTGTTGTGTCAGTTTTCTGTGTATGATTGTGAATTGTGTGTTGTGTTAGAGAGGTTGTGTGTGTGTGTGTGTGTGTGTGTGTGTGTGTGTGTGGCTGTTTGAGTTACGCACATGATGTGAGATGTGTTGACTGTGTGCGGTTGTGCTTGTTTAGTATGTCTCTTGGTGTGCCCAGTACGTAGTCTGCGAATGTTTTTCGTGTGTATTGTGAGCAGTTATGTGCCTTGAAGTGTGTGGTGTGTGTATTGTGACTATTGTGCTGCTTATTTCTGTGTTGTGTGTTTGTTCTGCGCAGTTCTCCTGTGTGAGGATGTATGTGTGTTGTGTCTTTGCGTGGTTGTGTGTGTAGTGTGTTAAATGTGTGCTCATCGTCTTCTTTGTTGCTTATGCGCGTTTTGCCTAGGGGTTTGTGAGTGTCGTTTGTGTGTTGTGGTGTTGCGTGTTTTGTATGTGTGACTGTGATTTGTGTGTGGTTGTGTTTCAGTGGTTGAGTGTGTGTGGTTTTTATGTATGCGATGTGAGGTGTGATGTCCATGTGTGCTTGTGCTTGTTTAGTGTGCCTCACTGCGTGTGCTGCACATACTCTCCCAAATGTGACTTTTGTGACTTATGAGAAACATGTGCTTTGTTGTGTGCGGTGTGTGCCCTGTGACTGTTGTTTTGTTACCTTTTGCGCTTTTTTGTGTGTGTGCATTGCGTAGTGGTGCCCGTGTGTATGTATGTGTGTGGGGTGCCTGTGTGCGGTGGTGCGTGGGGTGCTTAGTGTGTGAAATGTGTGCTATGTGCGTTTATTTTTGGTTGTGTGTTTAGGTTGTGGTTTTGTGTGTGTTGTGTGTGTTTTGCGAGTGTGATTGTGATGCGTGTTTGAAAGTTTGTGTGTGCAATTCGTTGTTTTGTGGTGTGTGAGGCGAGATGTGTTGTGTGTGTGTGGTTTTGCTTGTGTAGTGTGCCTCATTGTGTGTGTGGTGTGTACATGGTTAAATGTGGTTTGTGAGAATTGGTTGCCCTTATACGTCCTGTGATGTTAGTGGGGTACGTTGTTTCATACGTTGTGCTGTTTCCGTGTTGAGTCGGGTGTGTTCTCCATATCTTTTATGTTTGTGGGTGTTTACCTGTGTTTGTTGTAGTTATTCCTTTAGTGTGTGTTGTGTGTGGCTTTATGCGTGGTAGGTAGTGGTTACGTCGGTGTGCTCTGACGTTAATGCAGGTTGTTGTGTGTGCTATGAGTTGTGATGTGTAATCTGTGTGTGTTGCTTGCGTGTGTTGTACGATGTATTTTTCTGTGATTTGTGGATTATTTTGTGTGTTGTGGTAATGTACTGATGTGCTTGTTTTAATGTGTGTGTTGTGTGTGCCATGTTTGTTTTGCGCGTCTTTTTTGTGATGTGTATGGTGCTTTTTGAGTTTTGTGTTATGTGTGAAGTACGTTGTCTGCCTTTCGTGTATATGGTAGTGCGTGTTCTGTGGTGTTGGCTGTGTGATTGTGTGTTGTGTTACATGTTTGCGTGCTGTGTTATTGTGTGCTTTTAGCTGTGAAGTCTGTGATCTGCTGGTTTCATGAGCGTGGCTGTGTTTATGTGGTTGTCTGTTTCCTGTGTGTTTTCTACTCTTTCTGTGTTGTGACTCTTGTGTAAGTGATGTGTGCAGTTTGGGTGCGTCGTTGTTGTGTGTAGTGCGTGTTGTGTGTATGTTTGGGGAG
This sequence comes from Manis pentadactyla, assembly GCF_030020395.1. Lineage (NCBI taxonomy): Eukaryota > Metazoa > Chordata > Mammalia > Pholidota > Manidae > Manis > Manis pentadactyla. The sequence continues at coordinate 79,860,830 of NC_080030.1, read as the reverse complement.
TGCTGCGTGACTGGTGTGGTTGTGGGTGGTTCTGTGTTGTGTGTTGTGTGCTTGGAGTGTGCCTTTGTGTGTTGTATGTTGGACGTCTTTTGCGTAGCGTGTTGTGTCCGTGGTTGGGAATGTTCTGCGGTCTGTGAATAGTTTTCTGTGTCATGTTCAATGTGTGATGTGACCACACGTGTGTTGCGTGATGTAAAACATATTGTGTTCCCAGTTGCCCGTTTGTTGTTTGTATTGTTAACTGCTTTGTGTACTGTGTGTGTGTTGTTCGTTCTGTGTATTTTATGTGTCGTGCGGGATACCGTGTGTTGCGTCTGATATGCTTTGTATATCTGTTGTTTGCTTTGCTTTGCATTGCGTGTTCTGTGAGGCTCTGTGTGCTGAAAGTTTTATGTGTGTTTGGTGTGATGTGCCTAGTGTGTGAAGTGCGTGTTCCATAAATTCCGTGATCTTTCTGTTGTGGTTTGTGTGTGTGTTGCACGTCATTTTGTGTGTGCTGTGAGTTCTGCATGTGTGATTGTGATTTTCATGTGGTTGTGTTTGAGTGGTTGTGTGGGTGTTTGCTTGTTACGTGTGTGATGTGTAATGTGTTGTCTGCGTGTGGTTGTGCTTGTTCAGCATGCCTCATTGTGTGTGCTGTGTGTTCTCTGAGATGGGATTCGTGTGTGTTGTGAGCCATTATGAGCTCTGACGTGTCTGTCTGGTGTGTGTGCCTTGTGACTTGTGTTGTTACATTTTGGGTTTCGTGTGTGTGCGTTTTGCAGAGTGCAGCCCGTGCATGGATATGAGTGTGGGTTGTCTGTGCGTGAATGTGTGTGTGTGTGGTTTGTAGTGTGTGAAATGTGCACTGTGGGCTTTTTTTGTTGGTTGTGTGTTTTGCGTGTGGTTTTGTATGTGGTGCAACTGCTTTCCGTGTGTGATGGTGATTTGTGTTTGGCTGGGTTTGAGAGGATGTGTGTTTGTTTGGTTGAGTTACGTGTGTGATGTGAGACGTGCTGTCTGTGTGTGATTGTGGTTGTGTAGTGTGCCTCATTGTGTGTGTTGTGTGTACTCACGGAACTGTGGTTTGTGTGAGTTGTGTGCTTTTATGTCCTGTGATGTTTGTGGTGTATGTTGTTTTTTATGTTGTGCCTTGTGCATGTTGAGAGGTCCTGTATGCTCTCGATGTATGTGTTTGTGGGTGTTTACCTGCGTGTGTTGTGGTTGTTCCCTGAGTGTGTGCTGTGTGTGGCTTTTTGTGTGTTATGCAGTGGTTGCATTGTTGTGTGTGTGTGTTGCATTGTTAATGCAGGGTGCGGTGTGTGTTATGAGTTGTGATGTTAATTTCTGTGTGCGATGTTTGTGTGTGCTGTGTGACGAGTTTTTGTTGACTTGTGTTTTTGTGCTTGTGTTGAGTGTATTCTCTGTGTGTTGCATCTTGTGTGTGTGTGTGTTGTGTGGTCTGTGTGTTTTGCAAGTTGTGTGAGATTAATTGTGTGTTATGAATGCTGTGCTTTGTGTATATGTTCTGCGTTTGGCATTGCGCATTCTGTGAGGCTCTGTGTGCTGTATGTATTGTGTGTGTTTGTAGTGATGTGTGTAGTTTGTGAAATGTGTGTTGCATAAATTCGGAGTTCTTTTCGTTGTGGTTTGTGTGTTTTGCACGTGGGCTTGTATGCATTGTAGGTGTGGTGTGCGTTCAGCATGTGTGACTGTGATTTGTGTGTGGTTGCGTTTGACACGTTGTGTGAGTGGTTGGCTGTTTTGAGTAATGAGTGTAATATGTGAGGTGTGTACTCTGTGGGGTCATGGTCGGTCCGTGAGCCTCACTGTGAGTGTTGTGTTTACTCTGAGAACCGTGGTTCATGTGTATTGTGTGCAGTTATGTTCTCGGGGTGTGGGGGTTTTGATGTTTAGTGTGGTGTGCTGCTTGTGTGTTGAGAGACTTCTGCATTCAAGCGCACTGAAGGGAGCCTCTAAGTGATTGTCCATTTTCTCCACAGGTCTGTTATCCCCCGGGAGGGCCTTGTTCACTGAGGGCGCTCAAAGAGGACGAAAGGAGCCACCTCGTCCCTTTAGTAGCAATGTCCTGGAGATGCCTTTGTAGTAAAGTGACATAAACTGCTGCAGAAGAGCCTTATGCCAAAGTCTGCAGGGGAAACAATCCACCGTGCACTGAGGAGACCCTCCCTGAGAGAACACTACGCTGATCTCCGCATGCATGCCACTTGCTCCTATGTGATATGGAAACCTCTGTAAACATTGCAATAGAAGGCTATACACTTGATCTCTTTAGTGCTTTCTGGGTTTGTTGTGTGTGTAGTGTGCTGTACGTGTGGTTGCTATATGGTAGTGAGTGATTTGTGGTGCTTTTCTGCGATTCTGTGTGTATTCTCTGTTGTGATACGCTGTGTGTGCTGTGTTCCTGTGTGTTTGGCGCTGTGCTGTCTTTTGCCTGTGGGTCTTGCTTGTTTTCTCTGTGTTGGGTGTTGTCCGTGTTGTGCGTATTTTGTACGTAATATGTGTGCTATAGGTTCCTTACAGCTTGATGAGTACACTGCTCTGTGTATTTTTCACTGGGTGGTGTGTTACGTGTGACGCTGGTCTTTGTGAGTTGTGTTGTGTGTGTTGAGTGGCTCTTTGAGCATTGTATGTTTTGCCATTATGATGAGTTATCTGTTGGCGGTTCTGTATGTTGTGTGTTTGGCGTGTGGCATCCAGTCTAATGTTTAGTGTGAAATGTGGTCTTTCCTTGGTCTGTTGCGTTATGTACTGTGTTCTGGGTTGGGTGAGCACCGTCTATATGCTTTCTGTGTGTTACATACTGGGTAGATGTTGTTTGGTCGGTGTAATTTGAGCATTTTGTGTGACGTAGTTTTAGCCTTGTGTCAGACGTGCTGTGTGCATGTGTTTTTTGTGTGTGTGTTTGTGGGCTTTGGTTCGTGCTGTCTCCGTGTGGGCCTCTGTGTGCTCTGTGTTGTAGGCTTGTGGTTGTGTGTGCTGTGTGTAGTGCATTATATGTGTGTTGCGTGAGTTTTCATCAGTTGTGGAAGGATTTGTATGTGTTGTGTCAGTTTTCTGTGTATGATTGTGAATTGTGTGTTGTGTTAGAGAGGTTGTGTGTGTGTGTGTGTGTGTGTGTGTGTGTGTGGCTGTTTGAGTTACGCACATGATGTGAGATGTGTTGACTGTGTGCGGTTGTGCTTATTTAGTATGTCTCTTGGTGTGCCCAGTACGTAGTCTGCGAATGTTTTTCGTGTGTATTGTGAGCAGTTATGTGCCTTGAAGTGTGTGGTGTGTGTATTGTGACTATTGTGCTGCTTATTTCTGTGTTGTGTGTTTGTTCTGCGCAGTTCTCCTGTGTGAGGATGTATGTGTGTTGTGTCTTTGCGTGGTTGTGTGTGTAGTGTGTTAAATGTGTGCTCATCGTCTTCTTTGTTGCTTATGCGCGTTTTGCCTAGGGGTTTGTGAGTGTCGTTTGTGTGTTGTGGTGTTGCGTGTTTTGTATGTGTGACTGTGATTTGTGTGTGGTTGTGTTTCAGTGGTTGAGTGTGTGTGGTTTTTATGTATGCGATGTGAGGTGTGATGTCCATGTGTGCTTGTGCTTGTTTAGTGTGCCTCACTGCGTGTGCTGCACATACTCTCCCAAATGTGACTTTTGTGACTTATGAGAAACATGTGCTTTGTTGTGTGCGGTGTGTGCCCTGTGACTGTTGTTTTGTTACCTTTTGCGCTTTTTTGTGTGTGTGCATTGCGTAGTGGTGCCCGTGTGTATGTATGTGTGTGGGGTGCCTGTGTGCGGTGGTGCGTGGGGTGCTTAGTGTGTGAAATGTGTGCTATGTGCGTTTATTTTTGGTTGTGTGTTTAGGTTGTGGTTTTGTGTGTGTTGTGTGTGTTTTGCGAGTGTGATTGTGATGCGTGTTTGAAAGTTTGTGTGTGCAATTCGTTGTTTTGTGGTGTGTGAGGCGAGATGTGTTGTGTGTGTGTGGTTTTGCTTGTGTAGTGTGCCTCATTGTGTGTGTGGTGTGTACATGGTTAAATGTGGTTTGTGAGAATTGGTTGCCCTTATACGTCCTGTGATGTTAGTGGGGTACGTTGTTTCATACGTTGTGCTGTTTCCGTGTTGAGTCGGGTGTGTTCTCCATATCTTTTATGTTTGTGGGTGTTTACCTGTGTTTGTTGTAGTTATTCCTTTAGTGTGTGTTGTGTGTGGCTTTATGCGTGGTAGGTAGTGGTTACGTCGGTGTGCTCTGACGTTAATGCAGGTTGTTGTGTGTGCTATGAGTTGTGATGTGTAATCTGTGTGTGTTGCTTGCGTGTGTTGTACGATGTATTTTTCTGTGATTTGTGGATTATTTTGTGTGTTGTGGTAATGTACTGATGTGCTTGTTTTAATGTGTGTGTTGTGTGTGCCATGTTTGTTTTGCGCGTCTTTTTTGTGATGTGTATGGTGCTTTTTGAGTTTTGTGTTATGTGTGAAGTACGTTGTCTGCCTTTCGTGTATATGGTAGTGCGTGTTCTGTGGTGTTGGCTGTGTGATTGTGTGTTGTGTTACATGTTTGCGTGCTGTGTTATTGTGTGCTTTTAGCTGTGAAGTCTGTGATCTGCTGGTTTCATGAGCGTGGCTGTGTTTATGTGGTTGTCTGTTTCCTGTGTGTTTTCTACTCTTTCTGTGTTGTGACTCTTGTGTAAGTGATGTGTGCAGTTTGGGTGCGTCGTTGTTGTGTGTAGTGCGTGTTGTGTGTATGTTTGGGGAGTGCTGCGTGACTGGTGTGGTTGTGGGTGGTTCTGTGTTGTGTGTTGTGTGCTTGGAGTGTGCCTTTGTGTGTTGTATGTTGGTCGTCTTTTGCGTAGCGTGTTGTGTCCGTGGTTGGGAATGTTCTGTGGTCTGTGAATAGTTTTCTGTGTCATGTTCAATGTGTGATGTGACCACACGTGTGTTGCGTGATGTAAAACATATTGTGTTCCCAGTTGCCCGTTTGTTGTTTGTATTGTTAACTGCTTTGTGTACTGTGTGTGTGTTGTTCGTTCTGTGTATTTTATGTGTCGTGCGGGATACCCTGTGTTGCGTCTGATATGCTTTGTATATCTGTTGTTTGCTTTGCTTTGCATTGCGTGTTCTGTGAGGCTCTGTGTGCTGAAAGTTTTATGTGTGTTTGGTGTGATGTGCCTAGTGTGTGAAGTGCGTGTTCCATAAATTCCGTGATCTTTCTGTTGTGGTTTGTGTGTGTGTTGCACGTCATTTTGCACCTCTTGTGTGTGCTGTGAGTTCTGCATGTGTGATTGTGATTTTCATGTGGTTGTGTTTGAGTGGTTGTGTGGGTGTTTGCTTGTTACGTGTGTGATGTGTAATGTGTTGTCTGCGTGTGGTTGTGCTTGTTCAGCATGCCTCATTGTGTGTGCTGTGTGTTCTCTGAGATGGGATTCGTGTGTGTTGTGAGCCATTATGAGCTCTGACGTGTCTGTCTGGTGTGTGTGCCTTGTGACTTGTGTTGTTACATTTTGGGTTTCGTGTGTGTGCGTTTTGCAGAGTGCAGCCCGTGCATGGATATGAGTGTGGGTTGTCTGTGCGTGAATGTGTGTGTGTGGTTTGTAGTGTGTGAAATGTGCACTGTGGGCTTTTTTTGTTGGTTGTGTGTTTTGCGTGTGGTTTTGTATGTGGTGCAACTGCTTTCCGTGTGTGATGGTGATTTGTGTTTGGCTGGGTTTGAGAGGATGTGTGTTTGTTTGGTTGAGTTACGTGTGTGATGTGAGACGTGCTGTCTGTGTGTGATTGTGGTTGTGTAGTGTGCCTCATTGTGTGTGTTGTGTGTACTCACGGAACTGTGGTTTGTGTGAGTTGTGTGCTTTTATGTCCTGTGATGTTTGTGGTGTATGTTGTTTTTTATGTTGTGCCTTGTGCATGTTGAGAGGTCCTGTATGCTCTCGATGTATGTGTTTGTGGGTGTTTACCTGCGTGTGTTGTGGTTGTTCCCTGAGTGTGTGCTGTGTGTGGCTTTTTGTGTGTTATGCAGTGGTTGCATTGTTGTGTGTGTGTGTTGCATTGTTAATGCAGGGTGCGGTGTGTGTTATGAGTTGTGATGTTAATTTCTGTGTGCGATGTTTGTGTGTGCTGTGTGACGAGTTTTTGTTGACTTGTGTTTTTGTGCTTGTGTTGAGTGTATTCTCTGTGTGTTGCATCTTGTGTGTGTGTGTGTTGTGTGGTCTGTGTGTTTTGCAAGTTGTGTGAGATTAATTGTGTGTTATGAATGCTGTGCTTTGTGTATATGTTCTGCGTTTGGCATTGCGCATTCTGTGAGGCTCTGTGTGCTGTATGTATTGTGTGTGTTTGTAGTGATGTGTGTAGTTTGTGAAATGTGTGTTGCATAAATTCGGAGTTCTTTTCGTTGTGGTTTGTGTGTTTTGCACGTGGGCTTGTATGCATTGTAGGTGTGGTGTGCGTTCAGCATGTGTGACTGTGATTTGTGTGTGGTTGCGTTTGACACGTTGTGTGAGTGGTTGGCTGTTTTGAGTAATGAGTGTAATATGTGAGGTGTGTACTCTGTGGGGTCATGGTCGGTCCGTGAGCCTCACTGTGAGTGTTGTGTTTACTCTGAGAACCGTGGTTCATGTGTATTGTGTGCAGTTATGTTCTCGGGGTGTGGGGGTTTTGATGTTTAGTGTGGTGTGCTGCTTGTGTGTTGAGAGACTTCTGCATTCAAGCGCACTGAAGGGAGCCTCTAAGTGATTGTCCATTTTCTCCACAGGTCTGTTATCCCCCGGGAGGGCCTTGTTCACTGAGGGCGCTCAAAGAGGACGAAAGGAGCCACCTCGTCCCTTTAATAGCAATGTCCTGGAGATGCCTCTGTAGTAAAGTGACATAAACTGCTGCAGAAGAGCCTTATGCCAAAGTCTGCAGGGGAAACAATCCACCGTGCACTGAGGAGACCCTCCCTGAGAGAACACTACGCTGATCTCCGCATGCATGCCACTTGCTCCTATGTGATATGGAAACCTCTGTAAACATTGCAATAGAAGGCTATACACTTGATCTCTTTAGTGCTTTCTGGGTTTGTTGTGTGTGTAGTGTGCTGTACGTGTGGTTGCTATATGGTAGTGAGTGATTTGTGGTGCTTTTCTGCGATTCTGTGTGTATTCTCTGTTGTGATACGCTGTGTGTGCTGTGTTCCTGTGTGTTTGGCGCTGTGCTGTCTTTTGCCTGTGGGTCTTGCTTGTTTTCTCTGTGTTGGGTGTTGTCCGTGTTGTGCGTATTTTGTACGTAATATGTGTGCTATAGGTTCCTTACAGCTTGATGAGTACACTGCTCTGTGTATTTTTCACTGGGTGGTGTGTTACGTGTGACGCTGGTCTTTGTGAGTTGTGTTGTGTGTGTTGAGTGGCTCTTTGAGCATTGTATGTTTTGCCATTATGATGAGTTATCTGTTGGCGGTTCTGTATGTTGTGTGTTTGGCGTGTGGCATCCAGTCTAATGTTTAGTGTGAAATGTGGTCTTTCCTTGGTCTGTTGCGTTATGTACTGTGTTCTGGGTTGGGTGAGCACCGTCTATATGCTTTCTGTGTGTTACATACTGGGTAGATGTTGTTTGGTCGGTGTAATTTGAGCATTTTGTGTGACGTAGTTTTAGCCTTGTGTCAGACGTGCTGTGTGCATGTGTTTTTTGTGTGTGTGTTTGTGGGCTTTGGTTCGTGCTGTCTCCGTGTGGGCCTCTGTGTGCTCTGTGTTGTAGGCTTGTGGTTGTGTGTGCTGTGTGTAGTGCATTATATGTGTGTTGCGTGAGTTTTCATCAGTTGTGGAAGGATTTGTATGTGTTGTGTCAGTTTTCTGTGTATGATTGTGAATTGTGTGTTGTGTTAGAGAGGTTGTGTGTGTGTGTGTGTGTGTGTGTGTGTGTGTGTGTGGCTGTTTGAGTTACGCACATGATGTGAGATGTGTTGACTGTGTGCGGTTGTGCTTATTTAGTATGTCTCTTGGTGTGCCCAGTACGTAGTCTGCGAATGTTTTTCGTGTGTATTGTGAGCAGTTATGTGCCTTGAAGTGTGTGGTGTGTGTATTGTGACTATTGTGCTGCTTATTTCTGTGTTGTGTGTTTGTTCTGCGCAGTTCTCCTGTGTGAGGATGTATGTGTGTTGTGTCTTTGCGTGGTTGTGTGTGTAGTGTGTTAAATGTGTGCTCATCGTCTTCTTTGTTGCTTATGCGCGTTTTGCCTAGGGGTTTGTGAGTGTCGTTTGTGTGTTGTGGTGTTGCGTGTTTTGTATGTGTGACTGTGATTTGTGTGTGGTTGTGTTTCAGTGGTTGAGTGTGTGTGGTTTTTATGTATGCGATGTGAGGTGTGATGTCCATGTGTGCTTGTGCTTGTTTAGTGTGCCTCACTGCGTGTGCTGCACATACTCTCCCAAATGTGACTTTTGTGACTTATGAGAAACATGTGCTTTGTTGTGTGCGGTGTGTGCCCTGTGACTGTTGTTTTGTTACCTTTTGCGCTTTTTTGTGTGTGTGCATTGCGTAGTGGTGCCCGTGTGTATGTATGTGTGTGGGGTGCCTGTGTGCGGTGGTGCGTGGGGTGCTTAGTGTGTGAAATGTGTGCTATGTGCGTTTATTTTTGGTTGTGTGTTTAGGTTGTGGTTTTGTGTGTGTTGTGTGTGTTTTGCGAGTGTGATTGTGATGCGTGTTTGAAAGTTTGTGTGTGCAATTCGTTGTTTTGTGGTGTGTGAGGCGAGATGTGTTGTGTGTGTGTGGTTTTGCTTGTGTAGTGTGCCTCATTGTGTGTGTGGTGTGTACATGGTTAAATGTGGTTTGTGAGAATTGGTTGCCCTTATACGTCCTGTGATGTTAGTGGGGTACGTTGTTTCATACGTTGTGCTGTTTCCGTGTTGAGTCGGGTGTGTTCTCCATATCTTTTATGTTTGTGGGTGTTTACCTGTGTTTGTTGTAGTTATTCCTTTAGTGTGTGTTGTGTGTGGCTTTATGCGTGGTAGGTAGTGGTTACGTCGGTGTGCTCTGACGTTAATGCAGGTTGTTGTGTGTGCTATGAGTTGTGATGTGTAATCTGTGTGTGTTGCTTGCGTGTGTTGTACGATGTATTTTTCTGTGATTTGTGGATTATTTTGTGTGTTGTGGTAATGTACTGATGTGCTTGTTTTAATGTGTGTGTTGTGTGTGCCATGTTTGTTTTGCGCGTCTTTTTTGTGATGTGTATGGTGCTTTTTGAGTTTTGTGTTATGTGTGAAGTACGTTGTCTGCCTTTCGTGTATATGGTAGTGCGTGTTCTGTGGTGTTGGCTGTGTGATTGTGTGTTGTGTTACATGTTTGCGTGCTGTGTTATTGTGTGCTTTTAGCTGTGAAGTCTGTGATCTGCTGGTTTCATGAGCGTGGCTGTGTTTATGTGGTTGTCTGTTTCCTGTGTGTTTTCTACTCTTTCTGTGTTGTGACTCTTGTGTAAGTGATGTGTGCAGTTTGGGTGCGTCGTTGTTGTGTGTAGTGCGTGTTGTGTGTATGTTTGGGGAGTGCTGCGTGACTGGTGTGGTTGTGGGTGGTTCTGTGTTGTGTGTTGTGTGCTTGGAGTGTGCCTTTGTGTGTTGTATGTTGGACGTCTTTTGCGTAGCGTGTTGTGTCCGTGGTTGGGAATGTTCTGTGGTCTGTGAATAGTTTTCTGTGTCATGTTCAATGTGTGATGTGACCACACGTGTGTTGCGTGATGTAAAACATATTGTGTTCCCAGTTGCCCGTTTGTTGTTTGTATTGTTAACTGCTTTGTGTACTGTGTGTGTGTTGTTCGTTCTGTGTATTTTATGTGTCGTGCGGGATACCGTGTGTTGCGTCTGATATGCTTTGTATATCTGTTGTTTGCTTTGCTTTGCATTGCGTGTTCTGTGAGGCTCTGTGTGCTGAAAGTTTTATGTGTGTTTGGTGTGATGTGCCTAGTGTGTGAAGTGCGTGTTCCATAAATTCCGTGATCTTTCTGTTGTGGTTTGTGTGTGTGTTGCACGTCATTTTGCACCTCTTGTGTGTGCTGTGAGTTCTGCATGTGTGATTGTGATTTTCATGTGGTTGTGTTTGAGTGGTTGTGTGGGTGTTTGCTTGTTACGTGTGTGATGTGTAATGTGTTGTCTGCGTGTGGTTGTGCTTGTTCAGCATGCCTCATTGTGTGTGCTGTGTGTTCTCTGAGATGGGATTCGTGTGTGTTGTGAGCCATTATGAGCTCTGACGTGTCTGTCTGGTGTGTGTGCCTTGTGACTTGTGTTGTTACATTTTGGGTTTCGTGTGTGTGCGTTTTGCAGAGTGCAGCCCGTGCATGGATATGAGTGTGGGTTGTCTGTGCGTGAATGTGTGTGTGTGTGGTTTGTAGTGTGTGAAATGTGCACTGTGGGCTTTTTTTGTTGGTTGTGTGTTTTGCGTGTGGTTTTGTATGTGGTGCAACTGCTTTCCGTGTGTGATGGTGATTTGTGTTTGGCTGGGTTTGAGAGGATGTGTGTTTGTTTGGTTGAGTTACGTGTGTGATGTGAGACGTGCTGTCTGTGTGTGATTGTGGTTGTGTAGTGTGCCTCATTGTGTGTGTTGTGTGTACTCACGGAACTGTGGTTTGTGTGAGTTGTGTGCTTTTATGTCCTGTGATGTTTGTGGTGTATGTTGTTTTTTATGTTGTGCCTTGTGCATGTTGAGAGGTCCTGTATGCTCTCGATGTATGTGTTTGTGGGTGTTTACCTGCGTGTGTTGTGGTTGTTCCCTGAGTGTGTGCTGTGTGTGGCTTTTTGTGTGTTATGCAGTGGTTGCATTGTTGTGTGTGTGTGTTGCATTGTTAATGCAGGGTGCGGTGTGTGTTATGAGTTGTGATGTTAATTTCTGTGTGCGATGTTTGTGTGTGCTGTGTGACGAGTTTTTGTTGACTTGTGTTTTTGTGCTTGTGTTGAGTGTATTCTCTGTGTGTTGCATCTTGTGTGTGTGTGTGTTGTGTGGTCTGTGTGTTTTGCAAGTTGTGTGAGATTAATTGTGTGTTATGAATGCTGTGCTTTGTGTATATGTTCTGCGTTTGGCATTGCGCATTCTGTGAGGCTCTGTGTGCTGTATGTATTGTGTGTGTTTGTAGTGATGTGTGTAGTTTGTGAAATGTGTGTTGCATAAATTCGGAGTTCTTTTCGTTGTGGTTTGTGTGTTTTGCACGTGGGCTTGTATGCATTGTAGGTGTGGTGTGCGTTCAGCATGTGTGACTGTGATTTGTGTGTGGTTGCGTTTGACACGTTGTGTGAGTGGTTGGCTGTTTTGAGTAATGAGTGTAATATGTGAGGTGTGTACTCTGTGGGGTCATGGTCGGTCCGTGAGCCTCACTGTGAGTGTTGTGTTTACTCTGAGAACCGTGGTTCATGTGTATTGTGTGCAGTTATGTTCTCGGGGTGTGGGGGTTTTGATGTTTAGTGTGGTGTGCTGCTTGTGTGTTGAGAGACTTCTGCATTCAAGCGCACTGAAGGGAGCCTCTAAGTGATTGTCCATTTTCTCCACAGGTCTGTTATCCCCCGGGAGGGCCTTGTTCACTGAGGGCGCTCAAAGAGGACGAAAGGAGCCACCTCGTCCCTTTAATAGCAATGTCCTGGAGATGCCTCTGTAGTAAAGTGACATAAACTGCTGCAGAAGAGCCTTATGCCAAAGTCTGCAGGGGAAACAATCCACCGTGCACTGAGGAGACCCTCCCTGAGAGAACACTACGCTGATCTCCGCATGCATGCCACTTGCTCCTATGTGATATGGAAACCTCTGTAAACATTGCAATAGAAGGCTATACACTTGATCTCTTTAGTGCTTTCTGGGTTTGTTGTGTGTGTAGTGTGCTGTACGTGTGGTTGCTATATGGTAGTGAGTGATTTGTGGTGCTTTTCTGCGATTCTGTGTGTATTCTCTGTTGTGATACGCTGTGTGTGCTGTGTTCCTGTGTGTTTGGCGCTGTGCTGTCTTTTGCCTGTGGGTCTTGCTTGTTTTCTCTGTGTTGGGTGTTGTCCGTGTTGTGCGTATTTTGTACGTAATATGTGTGCTATAGGTTCCTTACAGCTTGATGAGTACACTGCTCTGTGTATTTTTCACTGGGTGGTGTGTTACGTGTGACGCTGGTCTTTGTGAGTTGTGTTGTGTGTGTTGAGTGGCTCTTTGAGCATTGTATGTTTTGCCATTATGATGAGTTATCTGTTGGCGGTTCTGTATGTTGTGTGTTTGGCGTGTGGCATCCAGTCTAATGTTTAGTGTGAAATGTGGTCTTTCCTTGGTCTGTTGCGTTATGTACTGTGTTCTGGGTTGGGTGAGCACCGTCTATATGCTTTCTGTGTGTTACATACTGGGTAGATGTTGTTTGGTCGGTGTAATTTGAGCATTTTGTGTGACGTAGTTTTAGCCTTGTGTCAGACGTGCTGTGTGCATGTGTTTTTTGTGTGTGTGTTTGTGGGCTTTGGTTCGTGCTGTCTCCGTGTGGGCCTCTGTGTGCTCTGTGTTGTAGGCTTGTGGTTGTGTGTGCTGTGTGTAGTGCATTATATGTGTGTTGCGTGAGTTTTCATCAGTTGTGGAAGGATTTGTATGTGTTGTGTCAGTTTTCTGTGTATGATTGTGAATTGTGTGTTGTGTTAGAGAGGTTGTGTGTGTGTGTGTGTGTGTGTGTGTGTGTGTGTGTGTGTGTGGCTGTTTGAGTTACGCACATGATGTGAGATGTGTTGACTGTGTGCGGTTGTGCTTGTTTAGTATGTCTCTTGGTGTGCCCAGTACGTAGTCTGCGAATGTTTTTCGTGTGTATTGTGAGCAGTTATGTGCCTTGAAGTGTGTGGTGTGTGTATTGTGACTATTGTGCTGCTTATTTCTGTGTTGTGTGTTTGTTCTGCGCAGTTCTCCTGTGTGAGGATGTATGTGTGTTGTGTCTTTGCGTGGTTGTGTGTGTAGTGTGTTAAATGTGTGCTCATCGTCTTCTTTGTTGCTTATGCGCGTTTTGCCTAGGGGTTTGTGAGTGTCGTTTGTGTGTTGTGGTGTTGCGTGTTTTGTATGTGTGACTGTGATTTGTGTGTGGTTGTGTTTCAGTGGTTGAGTGTGTGTGGTTTTTATGTATGCGATGTGAGGTGTGATGTCCATGTGTGCTTGTGCTTGTTTAGTGTGCCTCACTGCGTGTGCTGCACATACTCTCCCAAATGTGACTTTTGTGACTTATGAGAAACATGTGCTTTGTTGTGTGCGGTGTGTGCCCTGTGACTGTTGTTTTGTTACCTTTTGCGCTTTTTTGTGTGTGTGCATTGCGTAGTGGTGCCCGTGTGTATGTATGTGTGTGGGGTGCCTGTGTGCGGTGGTGCGTGGGGTGCTTAGTGTGTGAAATGTGTGCTATGTGCGTTTATTTTTGGTTGTGTGTTTAGGTTGTGGTTTTGTGTGTGTTGTGTGTGTTTTGCGAGTGTGATTGTGATGCGTGTTTGAAAGTTTGTGTGTGCAATTCGTTGTTTTGTGGTGTGTGAGGCGAGATGTGTTGTGTGTGTGTGGTTTTGCTTGTGTAGTGTGCCTCATTGTGTGTGTGGTGTGTACATGGTTAAATGTGGTTTGTGAGAATTGGTTGCCCTTATACGTCCTGTGATGTTAGTGGGGTACGTTGTTTCATACGTTGTGCTGTTTCCGTGTTGAGTCGGGTGTGTTCTCCATATCTTTTATGTTTGTGGGTGTTTACCTGTGTTTGTTGTAGTTATTCCTTTAGTGTGTGTTGTGTGTGGCTTTATGCGTGGTAGGTAGTGGTTACGTCGGTGTGCTCTGACGTTAATGCAGGTTGTTGTGTGTGCTATGAGTTGTGATGTGTAATCTGTGTGTGTTGCTTGCGTGTGTTGTACGATGTATTTTTCTGTGATTTGTGGATTATTTTGTGTGTTGTGGTAATGTACTGATGTGCTTGTTTTAATGTGTGTGTTGTGTGTGCCATGTTTGTTTTGCGCGTCTTTTTTGTGATGTGTATGGTGCTTTTTGAGTTTTGTGTTATGTGTGAAGTACGTTGTCTGCCTTTCGTGTATATGGTAGTGCGTGTTCTGTGGTGTTGGCTGTGTGATTGTGTGTTGTGTTACATGTTTGCGTGCTGTGTTATTGTGTGCTTTTAGCTGTGAAGTCTGTGATCTGCTGGTTTCATGAGCGTGGCTGTGTTTATGTGGTTGTCTGTTTCCTGTGTGTTTTCTACTCTTTCTGTGTTGTGACTCTTGTGTAAGTGATGTGTGCAGTTTGGGTGCGTCGTTGTTGTGTGTAGTGCGTGTTGTGTGTATGTTTGGGGAGTGCTGCGTGACTGGTGTGGTTGTGGGTGGTTCTGTGTTGTGTGTTGTGTGCTTGGAGTGTGCCTTTGTGTGTTGTATGTTGGACGTCTTTTGCGTAGCGTGTTGTGTCCGTGGTTGGGAATGTTCTGTGGTCTGTGAATAGTTTTCTGTGTCATGTTCAATGTGTGATGTGACCACACGTGTGTTGCGTGATGTAAAACATATTGTGTTCCCAGTTGCCCGTTTGTTGTTTGTATTGTTAACTGCTTTGTGTACTGTGTGTGTGTTGTTCGTTCTGTGTATTTTATGTGTCGTGCGGGATACCGTGTGTTGCGTCTGATATGCTTTGTATATCTGTTGTTTGCTTTGCTTTGCATTGCGTGTTCTGTGAGGCTCTGTGTGCTGAAAGTTTTATGTGTGTTTGGTGTGATGTGCCTAGTGTGTGAAGTGCGTGTTCCATAAATTCCGTGATCTTTCTGTTGTGGTTTGTGTGTGTGTTGCACGTCATTTTGCACCTCTTGTGTGTGCTGTGAGTTCTGCATGTGTGATTGTGATTTTCATGTGGTTGTGTTTGAGTGGTTGTGTGGGTGTTTGCTTGTTACGTGTGTGATGTGTAATGTGTTGTCTGCGTGTGGTTGTGCTTGTTCAGCATGCCTCATTGTGTGTGCTGTGTGTTCTCTGAGATGGGATTCGTGTGTGTTGTGAGCCATTATGAGCTCTGACGTGTCTGTCTGGTGTGTGTGCCTTGTGACTTGTGTTGTTACATTTTGGGTTTCGTGTGTGTGCGTTTTGCAGAGTGCAGCCCGTGCATGGATATGAGTGTGGGTTGTCTGTGCGTGAATGTGTGTGTGTGTGGTTTGTAGTGTGTGAAATGTGCACTGTGGGCTTTTTTTGTTGGTTGTGTGTTTTGCGTGTGGTTTTGTATGTGGTGCAACTGCTTTCCGTGTGTGATGGTGATTTGTGTTTGGCTGGGTTTGAGAGGATGTGTGTTTGTTTGGTTGAGTTACGTGTGTGATGTGAGACGTGCTGTCTGTGTGTGATTGTGGTTGTGTAGCGTGCCTCATTGTGTGTGTTGTGTGTACTCACGGAACTGTGGTTTGTGTGAGTTGTGTGCTTTTATGTCCTGTGATGTTTGTGGTGTATGTTGTTTTTTATGTTGTGCCTTGTGCATGTTGAGAGGTCCTGTATGCTCTCGATGTATGTGTTTGTGGGTGTTTACCTGCGTGTGTTGTGGTTGTTCCCTGAGTGTGTGCTGTGTGTGGCTTTTTGTGTGTTATGCAGTGGTTGCATTGTTGTGTGTGTGTGTTGCATTGTTAATGCAGGGTGCGGTGTGTGTTATGAGTTGTGATGTTAATTTCTGTGTGCGATGTTTGTGTGTGCTGTGTGACGAGTTTTTGTTGACTTGTGTTTTTGTGCTTGTGTTGAGTGTATTCTCTGTGTGTTGCATCTTGTGTGTGTGTGTGTTGTGTGGTCTGTGTGTTTTGCAAGTTGTGTGAGATTAATTGTGTGTTATGAATGCTGTGCTTTGTGTATATGTTCTGCGTTTGGCATTGCGCATTCTGTGAGGCTCTGTGTGCTGTATGTATTGTGTGTGTTTGTAGTGATGTGTGTAGTTTGTGAAATGTGTGTTGCATAAATTCGGAGTTCTTTTCGTTGTGGTTTGTGTGTTTTGCACGTGGGCTTGTATGCATTGTAGGTGTGGTGTGCGTTCAGCATGTGTGACTGTGATTTGTGTGTGGTTGCGTTTGACACGTTGTGTGAGTGGTTGGCTGTTTTGAGTAATGAGTGTAATATGTGAGGTGTGTACTCTGTGGGGTCATGGTCGGTCCGTGAGCCTCACTGTGAGTGTTGTGTTTACTCTGAGAACCGTGGTTCATGTGTATTGTGTGCAGTTATGTTCTCGGGGTGTGGGGGTTTTGATGTTTAGTGTGGTGTGCTGCTTGTGTGTTGAGAGACTTCTGCATTCAAGCGCACTGAAGGGAGCCTCTAAGTGATTGTCCATTTTCTCCACAGGTCTGTTATCCCCCGGGAGGGCCTTGTTCACTGAGGGCGCTCAAAGAGGACGAAAGGAGCCACCTCGTCCCTTTAATAGCAATGTCCTGGAGATGCCTCTGTAGTAAAGTGACATAAACTGCTGCAGAAGAGCCTTATGCCAAAGTCTGCAGGGGAAACAATCCACCGTGCACTGAGGAGACCCTCCCTGAGAGAACACTACGCTGATCTCCGCATGCATGCCACTTGCTCCTATGTGATATGGAAACCTCTGTAAACATTGCAATAGAAGGCTATACACTTGATCTCTTTAGTGCTTTCTGGGTTTGTTGTGTGTGTAGTGTGCTGTACGTGTGGTTGCTATATGGTAGTGAGTGATTTGTGGTGCTTTTCTGCGATTCTGTGTGTATTCTCTGTTGTGATACGCTGTGTGTGCTGTGTTCCTGTGTGTTTGGCGCTGTGCTGTCTTTTGCCTGTGGGTCTTGCTTGTTTTCTCTGTGTTGGGTGTTGTCCGTGTTGTGCGTATTTTGTACGTAATATGTGTGCTATAGGTTCCTTACAGCTTGATGAGTACACTGCTCTGTGTATTTTTCACTGGGTGGTGTGTTACGTGTGACGCTGGTCTTTGTGAGTTGTGTTGTGTGTGTTGAGTGGCTCTTTGAGCATTGTATGTTTTGCCATTATGATGAGTTATCTGTTGGCGGTTCTGTATGTTGTGTGTTTGGCGTGTGGCATCCAGTCTAATGTTTAGTGTGAAATGTGGTCTTTCCTTGGTCTGTTGCGTTATGTACTGTGTTCTGGGTTGGGTGAGCACCGTCTATATGCTTTCTGTGTGTTACATACTGGGTAGATGTTGTTTGGTCGGTGTAATTTGAGCATTTTGTGTGACGTAGTTTTAGCCTTGTGTCAGACGTGCTGTGTGCATGTGTTTTTTGTGTGTGTGTTTGTGGGCTTTGGTTCGTGCTGTCTCCGTGTGGGCCTCTGTGTGCTCTGTGTTGTAGGCTTGTGGTTGTGTGTGCTGTGTGTAGTGCATTATATGTGTGTTGCGTGAGTTTTCATCAGTTGTGGAAGGATTTGTATGTGTTGTGTCAGTTTTCTGTGTATGATTGTGAATTGTGTGTTGTGTTAGAGAGGTTGTGTGTGTGTGTGTGTGTGTGTGTGTGTGTGTGTGTGTGGCTGTTTGAGTTACGCACATGATGTGAGATGTGTTGACTGTGTGCGGTTGTGCTTGTTTAGTATGTCTCTTGGTGTGCCCAGTACGTAGTCTGCGAATGTTTTTCGTGTGTATTGTGAGCAGTTATGTGCCTTGAAGTGTGTGGTGTGTGTATTGTGACTATTGTGCTGCTTATTTCTGTGTTGTGTGTTTGTTCTGCGCAGTTCTCCTGTGTGAGGATGTATGTGTGTTGTGTCTTTGCGTGGTTGTGTGTGTAGTGTGTTAAATGTGTGCTCATCGTCTTCTTTGTTGCTTATGCGCGTTTTGCCTAGGGGTTTGTGAGTGTCGTTTGTGTGTTGTGGTGTTGCGTGTTTTGTATGTGTGACTGTGATTTGTGTGTGGTTGTGTTTCAGTGGTTGAGTGTGTGTGGTTTTTATGTATGCGATGTGAGGTGTGATGTCCATGTGTGCTTGTGCTTGTTTAGTGTGCCTCACTGCGTGTGCTGCACATACTCTCCCAAATGTGACTTTTGTGACTTATGAGAAACATGTGCTTTGTTGTGTGCGGTGTGTGCCCTGTGACTGTTGTTTTGTTACCTTTTGCGCTTTTTTGTGTGTGTGCATTGCGTAGTGGTGCCCGTGTGTATGTATGTGTGTGGGGTGCCTGTGTGCGGTGGTGCGTGGGGTGCTTAGTGTGTGAAATGTGTGCTATGTGCGTTTATTTTTGGTTGTGTGTTTAGGTTGTGGTTTTGTGTGTGTTGTGTGTGTTTTGCGAGTGTGATTGTGATGCGTGTTTGAAAGTTTGTGTGTGCAATTCGTTGTTTTGTGGTGTGTGAGGCGAGATGTGTTGTGTGTGTGTGGTTTTGCTTGTGTAGTGTGCCTCATTGTGTGTGTGGTGTGTACATGGTTAAATGTGGTTTGTGAGAATTGGTTGCCCTTATACGTCCTGTGATGTTAGTGGGGTACGTTGTTTCATACGTTGTGCTGTTTCCGTGTTGAGTCGGGTGTGTTCTCCATATCTTTTATGTTTGTGGGTGTTTACCTGTGTTTGTTGTAGTTATTCCTTTAGTGTGTGTTGTGTGTGGCTTTATGCGTGGTAGGTAGTGGTTACGTCGGTGTGCTCTGACGTTAATGCAGGTTGTTGTGTGTGCTATGAGTTGTGATGTGTAATCTGTGTGTGTTGCTTGCGTGTGTTGTACGATGTATTTTTCTGTGATTTGTGGATTATTTTGTGTGTTGTGGTAATGTACTGATGTGCTTGTTTTAATGTGTGTGTTGTGTGTGCCATGTTTGTTTTGCGCGTCTTTTTTGTGATGTGTATGGTGCTTTTTGAGTTTTGTGTTATGTGTGAAGTACGTTGTCTGCCTTTCGTGTATATGGTAGTGCGTGTTCTGTGGTGTTGGCTGTGTGATTGTGTGTTGTGTTACATGTTTGCGTGCTGTGTTATTGTGTGCTTTTAGCTGTGAAGTCTGTGATCTGCTGGTTTCATGAGCGTGGCTGTGTTTATGTGGTTGTCTGTTTCCTGTGTGTTTTCTACTCTTTCTGTGTTGTGACTCTTGTGTAAGTGATGTGTGCAGTTTGGGTGCGTCGTTGTTGTGTGTAGTGCGTGTTGTGTGTATGTTTGGGGAGTGCTGCGTGACTGGTGTGGTTGTGGGTGGTTCTGTGTTGTGTGTTGTGTGCTTGGAGTGTGCCTTTGTGTGTTGTATGTTGGACGTCTTTTGCGTAGCGTGTTGTGTCCGTGGTTGGGAATGTTCTGTGGTCTGTGAATAGTTTTCTGTGTCATGTTCAATGTGTGATGTGACCACACGTGTGTTGCGTGATGTAAAACATATTGTGTTCCCAGTTGCCCGTTTGTTGTTTGTATTGTTAACTGCTTTGTGTACTGTGTGTGTGTTGTTCGTTCTGTGTATTTTATGTGTCGTGCGGGATACCGTGTGTTGCGTCTGATATGCTTTGTATATCTGTTGTTTGCTTTGCTTTGCATTGCGTGTTCTGTGAGGCTCTGTGTGCTGAAAGTTTTATGTGTGTTTGGTGTGATGTGCCTAGTGTGTGAAGTGCGTGTTCCATAAATTCCGTGATCTTTCTGTTGTGGTTTGTGTGTGTGTTGCACGTCATTTTGCACCTCTTGTGTGTGCTGTGAGTTCTGCATGTGTGATTGTGATTTTCATGTGGTTGTGTTTGAGTGGTTGTGTGGGTGTTTGCTTGTTACGTGTGTGATGTGTAATGTGTTGTCTGCGTGTGGTTGTGCTTGTTCAGCATGCCTCATTGTGTGTGCTGTGTGTTCTCTGAGATGGGATTCGTGTGTGTTGTGAGCCATTATGAGCTCTGACGTGTCTGTCTGGTGTGTGTGCCTTGTGACTTGTGTTGTTACATTTTGGGTTTCGTGTGTGTGCGTTTTGCAGAGTGCAGCCCGTGCATGGATATGAGTGTGGGTTGTCTGTGCGTGAATGTGTGTGTGTGTGGTTTGTAGTGTGTGAAATGTGCACTGTGGGCTTTTTTTGTTGGTTGTGTGTTTTGCGTGTGGTTTTGTATGTGGTGCAACTGCTTTCCGTGTGTGATGGTGATTTGTGTTTGGCTGGGTTTGAGAGGATGTGTGTTTGTTTGGTTGAGTTACGTGTGTGATGTGAGACGTGCTGTCTGTGTGTGATTGTGGTTGTGTAGCGTGCCTCATTGTGTGTGTTGTGTGTACTCACGGAACTGTGGTTTGTGTGAGTTGTGTGCTTTTATGTCCTGTGATGTTTGTGGTGTATGTTGTTTTTTATGTTGTGCCTTGTGCATGTTGAGAGGTCCTGTATGCTCTCGATGTATGTGTTTGTGGGTGTTTACCTGCGTGTGTTGTGGTTGTTCCCTGAGTGTGTGCTGTGTGTGGCTTTTTGTGTGTTATGCAGTGGTTGCATTGTTGTGTGTGTGTGTTGCATTGTTAATGCAGGGTGCGGTGTGTGTTATGAGTTGTGATGTTAATTTCTGTGTGCGATGTTTGTGTGTGCTGTGTGACGAGTTTTTGTTGACTTGTGTTTTTGTGCTTGTGTTGAGTGTATTCTCTGTGTGTTGCATCTTGTGTGTGTGTGTGTTGTGTGGTCTGTGTGTTTTGCAAGTTGTGTGAGATTAATTGTGTGTTATGAATGCTGTGCTTTGTGTATATGTTCTGCGTTTGGCATTGCGCATTCTGTGAGGCTCTGTGTGCTGTATGTATTGTGTGTGTTTGTAGTGATGTGTGTAGTTTGTGAAATGTGTGTTGCATAAATTCGGAGTTCTTTTCGTTGTGGTTTGTGTGTTTTGCACGTGGGCTTGTATGCATTGTAGGTGTGGTGTGCGTTCAGCATGTGTGACTGTGATTTGTGTGTGGTTGCGTTTGACACGTTGTGTGAGTGGTTGGCTGTTTTGAGTAATGAGTGTAATATGTGAGGTGTGTACTCTGTGGGGTCATGGTCGGTCCGTGAGCCTCACTGTGAGTGTTGTGTTTACTCTGAGAACCGTGGTTCATGTGTATTGTGTGCAGTTATGTTCTCGGGGTGTGGGGGTTTTGATGTTTAGTGTGGTGTGCTGCTTGTGTGTTGAGAGACTTCTGCATTCAAGCGCACTGAAGGGAGCCTCTAAGTGATTGTCCATTTTCTCCACAGGTCTGTTATCCCCCGGGAGGGCCTTGTTCACTGAGGGCGCTCAAAGAGGACGAAAGGAGCCACCTCGTCCCTTTAATAGCAATGTCCTGGAGATGCCTCTGTAGTAAAGTGACATAAACTGCTGCAGAAGAGCCTTATGCCAAAGTCTGCAGGGGAAACAATCCACCGTGCACTGAGGAGACCCTCCCTGAGAGAACACTACGCTGATCTCCGCATGCATGCCACTTGCTCCTATGTGATATGGAAACCTCTGTAAACATTGCAATAGAAGGCTATACACTTGATCTCTTTAGTGCTTTCTGGGTTTGTTGTGTGTGTAGTGTGCTGTACGTGTGGTTGCTATATGGTAGTGAGTGATTTGTGGTGCTTTTCTGCGATTCTGTGTGTATTCTCTGTTGTGATACGCTGTGTGTGCTGTGTTCCTGTGTGTTTGGCGCTGTGCTGTCTTTTGCCTGTGGGTCTTGCTTGTTTTCTCTGTGTTGGGTGTTGTCCGTGTTGTGCGTATTTTGTACGTAATATGTGTGCTATAGGTTCCTTACAGCTTGATGAGTACACTGCTCTGTGTATTTTTCACTGGGTGGTGTGTTACGTGTGACGCTGGTCTTTGTGAGTTGTGTTGTGTGTGTTGAGTGGCTCTTTGAGCATTGTATGTTTTGCCATTATGATGAGTTATCTGTTGGCGGTTCTGTATGTTGTGTGTTTGGCGTGTGGCATCCAGTCTAATGTTTAGTGTGAAATGTGGTCTTTCCTTGGTCTGTTGCGTTATGTACTGTGTTCTGGGTTGGGTGAGCACCGTCTATATGCTTTCTGTGTGTTACATACTGGGTAGATGTTGTTTGGTCGGTGTAATTTGAGCATTTTGTGTGACGTAGTTTTAGCCTTGTGTCAGACGTGCTGTGTGCATGTGTTTTTTGTGTGTGTGTTTGTGGGCTTTGGTTCGTGCTGTCTCCGTGTGGGCCTCTGTGTGCTCTGTGTTGTAGGCTTGTGGTTGTGTGTGCTGTGTGTAGTGCATTATATGTGTGTTGCGTGAGTTTTCATCAGTTGTGGAAGGATTTGTATGTGTTGTGTCAGTTTTCT
Source organism: Manis pentadactyla (assembly GCF_030020395.1). Taxonomy (NCBI): domain Eukaryota; kingdom Metazoa; phylum Chordata; class Mammalia; order Pholidota; family Manidae; genus Manis; species Manis pentadactyla. The sequence continues at coordinate 79,838,773 of NC_080030.1, read as the reverse complement.
GTGTATGATTGTGAATTGTGTGTTGTGTTAGAGAGGTTGTGTGTGTGTGTGTGTGTGTGTGTGTGTGTGTGTGTGTGGCTGTTTGAGTTACGCACATGATGTGAGATGTGTTGACTGTGTGCGGTTGTGCTTGTTTAGTATGTCTCTTGGTGTGCCCAGTACGTAGTCTGCGAATGTTTTTCGTGTGTATTGTGAGCAGTTATGTGCCTTGAAGTGTGTGGTGTGTGTATTGTGACTATTGTGCTGCTTATTTCTGTGTTGTGTGTTTGTTCTGCGCAGTTCTCCTGTGTGAGGATGTATGTGTGTTGTGTCTTTGCGTGGTTGTGTGTGTAGTGTGTTAAATGTGTGCTCATCGTCTTCTTTGTTGCTTATGCGCGTTTTGCCTAGGGGTTTGTGAGTGTCGTTTGTGTGTTGTGGTGTTGCGTGTTTTGTATGTGTGACTGTGATTTGTGTGTGGTTGTGTTTCAGTGGTTGAGTGTGTGTGGTTTTTATGTATGCGATGTGAGGTGTGATGTCCATGTGTGCTTGTGCTTGTTTAGTGTGCCTCACTGCGTGTGCTGCACATACTCTCCCAAATGTGACTTTTGTGACTTATGAGAAACATGTGCTTTGTTGTGTGCGGTGTGTGCCCTGTGACTGTTGTTTTGTTACCTTTTGCGCTTTTTTGTGTGTGTGCATTGCGTAGTGGTGCCCGTGTGTATGTATGTGTGTGGGGTGCCTGTGTGCGGTGGTGCGTGGGGTGCTTAGTGTGTGAAATGTGTGCTATGTGCGTTTATTTTTGGTTGTGTGTTTAGGTTGTGGTTTTGTGTGTGTTGTGTGTGTTTTGCGAGTGTGATTGTGATGCGTGTTTGAAAGTTTGTGTGTGCAATTCGTTGTTTTGTGGTGTGTGAGGCGAGATGTGTTGTGTGTGTGTGGTTTTGCTTGTGTAGTGTGCCTCATTGTGTGTGTGGTGTGTACATGGTTAAATGTGGTTTGTGAGAATTGGTTGCCCTTATACGTCCTGTGATGTTAGTGGGGTACGTTGTTTCATACGTTGTGCTGTTTCCGTGTTGAGTCGGGTGTGTTCTCCATATCTTTTATGTTTGTGGGTGTTTACCTGTGTTTGTTGTAGTTATTCCTTTAGTGTGTGTTGTGTGTGGCTTTATGCGTGGTAGGTAGTGGTTACGTCGGTGTGCTCTGACGTTAATGCAGGTTGTTGTGTGTGCTATGAGTTGTGATGTGTAATCTGTGTGTGTTGCTTGCGTGTGTTGTACGATGTATTTTTCTGTGATTTGTGGATTATTTTGTGTGTTGTGGTAATGTACTGATGTGCTTGTTTTAATGTGTGTGTTGTGTGTGCCATGTTTGTTTTGCGCGTCTTTTTTGTGATGTGTATGGTGCTTTTTGAGTTTTGTGTTATGTGTGAAGTACGTTGTCTGCCTTTCGTGTATATGGTAGTGCGTGTTCTGTGGTGTTGGCTGTGTGATTGTGTGTTGTGTTACATGTTTGCGTGCTGTGTTATTGTGTGCTTTTAGCTGTGAAGTCTGTGATCTGCTGGTTTCATGAGCGTGGCTGTGTTTATGTGGTTGTCTGTTTCCTGTGTGTTTTCTACTCTTTCTGTGTTGTGACTCTTGTGTAAGTGATGTGTGCAGTTTGGGTGCGTCGTTGTTGTGTGTAGTGCGTGTTGTGTGTATGTTTGGGGAGTGCTGCGTGACTGGTGTGGTTGTGGGTGGTTCTGTGTTGTGTGTTGTGTGCTTGGAGTGTGCCTTTGTGTGTTGTATGTTGGACGTCTTTTGCGTAGCGTGTTGTGTCCGTGGTTGGGAATGTTCTGTGGTCTGTGAATAGTTTTCTGTGTCATGTTCAATGTGTGATGTGACCACACGTGTGTTGCGTGATGTAAAACATATTGTGTTCCCAGTTGCCCGTTTGTTGTTTGTATTGTTAACTGCTTTGTGTACTGTGTGTGTGTTGTTCGTTCTGTGTATTTTATGTGTCGTGCGGGATACCGTGTGTTGCGTCTGATATGCTTTGTATATCTGTTGTTTGCTTTGCTTTGCATTGCGTGTTCTGTGAGGCTCTGTGTGCTGAAAGTTTTATGTGTGTTTGGTGTGATGTGCCTAGTGTGTGAAGTGCGTGTTCCATAAATTCCGTGATCTTTCTGTTGTGGTTTGTGTGTGTGTTGCACGTCATTTTGCACCTCTTGTGTGTGCTGTGAGTTCTGCATGTGTGATTGTGATTTTCATGTGGTTGTGTTTGAGTGGTTGTGTGGGTGTTTGCTTGTTACGTGTGTGATGTGTAATGTGTTGTCTGCGTGTGGTTGTGCTTGTTCAGCATGCCTCATTGTGTGTGCTGTGTGTTCTCTGAGATGGGATTCGTGTGTGTTGTGAGCCATTATGAGCTCTGACGTGTCTGTCTGGTGTGTGTGCCTTGTGACTTGTGTTGTTACATTTTGGGTTTCGTGTGTGTGCGTTTTGCAGAGTGCAGCCCGTGCATGGATATGAGTGTGGGTTGTCTGTGCGTGAATGTGTGTGTGTGTGGTTTGTAGTGTGTGAAATGTGCACTGTGGGCTTTTTTTGTTGGTTGTGTGTTTTGCGTGTGGTTTTGTATGTGGTGCAACTGCTTTCCGTGTGTGATGGTGATTTGTGTTTGGCTGGGTTTGAGAGGATGTGTGTTTGTTTGGTTGAGTTACGTGTGTGATGTGAGACGTGCTGTCTGTGTGTGATTGTGGTTGTGTAGCGTGCCTCATTGTGTGTGTTGTGTGTACTCACGGAACTGTGGTTTGTGTGAGTTGTGTGCTTTTATGTCCTGTGATGTTTGTGGTGTATGTTGTTTTTTATGTTGTGCCTTGTGCATGTTGAGAGGTCCTGTATGCTCTCGATGTATGTGTTTGTGGGTGTTTACCTGCGTGTGTTGTGGTTGTTCCTTGAGTGTGTGCTGTGTGTGGCTTTTTGTGTGTTATGCAGTGGTTGCATTGTTGTGTGTGTGTTTTGCATTGTTAATGCAGGGTGCGGTGTGTGTTATGAGTTGTGATGTTAATTTCTGTGTGCGATGTTTGTGTGTGCTGTGTGACGAGTTTTTGTTGACTTGTGTTTTTGTGCTTGTGTTGAGTGTATTCTCTGTGTGTTGCATCTTGTGTGTGTGTGTGTTGTGTGGTCTGTGTGTTTTGCAAGTTGTGTGAGATTAATTGTGTGTTATGAATGCTGTGCTTTGTGTATATGTTCTGCGTTTGGCATTGCGCATTCTGTGAGGCTCTGTGTGCTGTATGTATTGTGTGTGTTTGTAGTGATGTGTGTAGTTTGTGAAATGTGTGTTGCATAAATTCGGAGTTCTTTTCGTTGTGGTTTGTGTGTTTTGCACGTGGGCTTGTATGCATTGTAGGTGTGGTGTGCGTTCAGCATGTGTGACTGTGATTTGTGTGTGGTTGCGTTTGACACGTTGTGTGAGTGGTTGGCTGTTTTGAGTAATGAGTGTAATATGTGAGGTGTGTACTCTGTGGGGTCATGGTCGGTCCGTGAGCCTCACTGTGAGTGTTGTGTTTACTCTGAGAACCGTGGTTCATGTGTATTGTGTGCAGTTATGTTCTCGGGGTGTGGGGGTTTTGATGTTTAGTGTGGTGTGCTGCTTGTGTGTTGAGAGACTTCTGCATTCAAGCGCACTGAAGGGAGCCTCTAAGTGATTGTCCATTTTCTCCACAGGTCTGTTATCCCCCGGGAGGGCCTTGTTCACTGAGGGCGCTCAAAGAGGACGAAAGGAGCCACCTCGTCCCTTTAATAGCAATGTCCTGGAGATGCCTCTGTAGTAAAGTGACATAAACTGCTGCAGAAGAGCCTTATGCCAAAGTCTGCAGGGGAAACAATCCACCGTGCACTGAGGAGACCCTCCCTGAGAGAACACTACGCTGATCTCCGCATGCATGCCACTTGCTCCTATGTGATATGGAAACCTCTGTAAACATTGCAATAGAAGGCTATACACTTGATCTCTTTAGTGCTTTCTGGGTTTGTTGTGTGTGTAGTGTGCTGTACGTGTGGTTGCTATATGGTAGTGAGTGATTTGTGGTGCTTTTCTGCGATTCTGTGTGTATTCTCTGTTGTGATACGCTGTGTGTGCTGTGTTCCTGTGTGTTTGGCGCTGTGCTGTCTTTTGCCTGTGGGTCTTGCTTGTTTTCTCTGTGTTGGGTGTTGTCCGTGTTGTGCGTATTTTGTACGTAATATGTGTGCTATAGGTTCCTTACAGCTTGATGAGTACACTGCTCTGTGTATTTTTCACTGGGTGGTGTGTTACGTGTGACGCTGGTCTTTGTGAGTTGTGTTGTGTGTGTTGAGTGGCTCTTTGAGCATTGTATGTTTTGCCATTATGATGAGTTATCTGTTGGCGGTTCTGTATGTTGTGTGTTTGGCGTGTGGCATCCAGTCTAATGTTTAGTGTGAAATGTGGTCTTTCCTTGGTCTGTTGCGTTATGTACTGTGTTCTGGGTTGGGTGAGCACCGTCTATATGCTTTCTGTGTGTTACATACTGGGTAGATGTTGTTTGGTCGGTGTAATTTGAGCATTTTGTGTGACGTAGTTTTAGCCTTGTGTCAGACGTGCTGTGTGCATGTGTTTTTTGTGTGTGTGTTTGTGGGCTTTGGTTCGTGCTGTCTCCGTGTGGGCCTCTGTGTGCTCTGTGTTGTAGGCTTGTGGTTGTGTGTGCTGTGTGTAGTGCATTATATGTGTGTTGCGTGAGTTTTCATCAGTTGTGGAAGGATTTGTATGTGTTGTGTCAGTTTTCTGTGTATGATTGTGAATTGTGTGTTGTGTTAGAGAGGTTGTGTGTGTGTGTGTGTGTGTGTGTGTGTGTGTGTGTGTGGCTGTTTGAGTTACGCACATGATGTGAGATGTGTTGACTGTGTGCGGTTGTGCTTGTTTAGTATGTCTCTTGGTGTGCCCAGTACGTAGTCTGCGAATGTTTTTCGTGTGTATTGTGAGCAGTTATGTGCCTTGAAGTGTGTGGTGTGTGTATTGTGACTATTGTGCTGCTTATTTCTGTGTTGTGTGTTTGTTCTGCGCAGTTCTCCTGTGTGAGGATGTATGTGTGTTGTGTCTTTGCGTGGTTGTGTGTGTAGTGTGTTAAATGTGTGCTCATCGTCTTCTTTGTTGCTTATGCGCGTTTTGCCTAGGGGTTTGTGAGTGTCGTTTGTGTGTTGTGGTGTTGCGTGTTTTGTATGTGTGACTGTGATTTGTGTGTGGTTGTGTTTCAGTGGTTGAGTGTGTGTGGTTTTTATGTATGCGATGTGAGGTGTGATGTCCATGTGTGCTTGTGCTTGTTTAGTGTGCCTCACTGCGTGTGCTGCACATACTCTCCCAAATGTGACTTTTGTGACTTATGAGAAACATGTGCTTTGTTGTGTGCGGTGTGTGCCCTGTGACTGTTGTTTTGTTACCTTTTGCGCTTTTTTGTGTGTGTGCATTGCGTAGTGGTGCCCGTGTGTATGTATGTGTGTGGGGTGCCTGTGTGCGGTGGTGCGTGGGGTGCTTAGTGTGTGAAATGTGTGCTATGTGCGTTTATTTTTGGTTGTGTGTTTAGGTTGTGGTTTTGTGTGTGTTGTGTGTGTTTTGCGAGTGTGATTGTGATGCGTGTTTGAAAGTTTGTGTGTGCAATTCGTTGTTTTGTGGTGTGTGAGGCGAGATGTGTTGTGTGTGTGTGGTTTTGCTTGTGTAGTGTGCCTCATTGTGTGTGTGGTGTGTACATGGTTAAATGTGGTTTGTGAGAATTGGTTGCCCTTATACGTCCTGTGATGTTAGTGGGGTACGTTGTTTCATACGTTGTGCTGTTTCCGTGTTGAGTCGGGTGTGTTCTCCATATCTTTTATGTTTGTGGGTGTTTACCTGTGTTTGTTGTAGTTATTCCTTTAGTGTGTGTTGTGTGTGGCTTTATGCGTGGTAGGTAGTGGTTACGTCGGTGTGCTCTGACGTTAATGCAGGTTGTTGTGTGTGCTATGAGTTGTGATGTGTAATCTGTGTGTGTTGCTTGCGTGTGTTGTACGATGTATTTTTCTGTGATTTGTGGATTATTTTGTGTGTTGTGGTAATGTACTGATGTGCTTGTTTTAATGTGTGTGTTGTGTGTGCCATGTTTGTTTTGCGCGTCTTTTTTGTGATGTGTATGGTGCTTTTTGAGTTTTGTGTTATGTGTGAAGTACGTTGTCTGCCTTTCGTGTATATGGTAGTGCGTGTTCTGTGGTGTTGGCTGTGTGATTGTGTGTTGTGTTACATGTTTGCGTGCTGTGTTATTGTGTGCTTTTAGCTGTGAAGTCTGTGATCTGCTGGTTTCATGAGCGTGGCTGTGTTTATGTGGTTGTCTGTTTCCTGTGTGTTTTCTACTCTTTCTGTGTTGTGACTCTTGTGTAAGTGATGTGTGCAGTTTGGGTGCGTCGTTGTTGTGTGTAGTGCGTGTTGTGTGTATGTTTGGGGAGTGCTGCGTGACTGGTGTGGTTGTGGGTGGTTCTGTGTTGTGTGTTGTGTGCTTGGAGTGTGCCTTTGTGTGTTGTATGTTGGACGTCTTTTGCGTAGCGTGTTGTGTCCGTGGTTGGGAATGTTCTGTGGTCTGTGAATAGTTTTCTGTGTCATGTTCAATGTGTGATGTGACCACACGTGTGTTGCGTGATGTAAAACATATTGTGTTCCCAGTTGCCCGTTTGTTGTTTGTATTGTTAACTGCTTTGTGTACTGTGTGTGTGTTGTTCGTTCTGTGTATTTTATGTGTCGTGCGGGATACCGTGTGTTGCGTCTGATATGCTTTGTATATCTGTTGTTTGCTTTGCTTTGCATTGCGTGTTCTGTGAGGCTCTGTGTGCTGAAAGTTTTATGTGTGTTTGGTGTGATGTGCCTAGTGTGTGAAGTGCGTGTTCCATAAATTCCGTGATCTTTCTGTTGTGGTTTGTGTGTGTGTTGCACGTCATTTTGCACCTCTTGTGTGTGCTGTGAGTTCTGCATGTGTGATTGTGATTTTCATGTGGTTGTGTTTGAGTGGTTGTGTGGGTGTTTGCTTGTTACGTGTGTGATGTGTAATGTGTTGTCTGCGTGTGGTTGTGCTTGTTCAGCATGCCTCATTGTGTGTGCTGTGTGTTCTCTGAGATGGGATTCGTGTGTGTTGTGAGCCATTATGAGCTCTGACGTGTCTGTCTGGTGTGTGTGCCTTGTGACTTGTGTTGTTACATTTTGGGTTTCGTGTGTGTGCGTTTTGCAGAGTGCAGCCCGTGCATGGATATGAGTGTGGGTTGTCTGTGCGTGAATGTGTGTGTGTGTGGTTTGTAGTGTGTGAAATGTGCACTGTGGGCTTTTTTTGTTGGTTGTGTGTTTTGCGTGTGGTTTTGTATGTGGTGCAACTGCTTTCCGTGTGTGATGGTGATTTGTGTTTGGCTGGGTTTGAGAGGATGTGTGTTTGTTTGGTTGAGTTACGTGTGTGATGTGAGACGTGCTGTCTGTGTGTGATTGTGGTTGTGTAGTGTGCCTCATTGTGTGTGTTGTGTGTACTCACGGAACTGTGGTTTGTGTGAGTTGTGTGCTTTTATGTCCTGTGATGTTTGTGGTGTATGTTGTTTTTTATGTTGTGCCTTGTGCATGTTGAGAGGTCCTGTATGCTCTCGATGTATGTGTTTGTGGGTGTTTACCTGCGTGTGTTGTGGTTGTTCCCTGAGTGTGTGCTGTGTGTGGCTTTTTGTGTGTTATGCAGTGGTTGCATTGTTGTGTGTGTGTGTTGCATTGTTAATGCAGGGTGCGGTGTGTGTTATGAGTTGTGATGTTAATTTCTGTGTGCGATGTTTGTGTGTGCTGTGTGACGAGTTTTTGTTGACTTGTGTTTTTGTGCTTGTGTTGAGTGTATTCTCTGTGTGTTGCATCTTGTGTGTGTGTGTGTTGTGTGGTCTGTGTGTTTTGCAAGTTGTGTGAGATTAATTGTGTGTTATGAATGCTGTGCTTTGTGTATATGTTCTGCGTTTGGCATTGCGCATTCTGTGAGGCTCTGTGTGCTGTATGTATTGTGTGTGTTTGTAGTGATGTGTGTAGTTTGTGAAATGTGTGTTGCATAAATTCGGAGTTCTTTTCGTTGTGGTTTGTGTGTTTTGCACGTGGGCTTGTATGCATTGTAGGTGTGGTGTGCGTTCAGCATGTGTGACTGTGATTTGTGTGTGGTTGCGTTTGACACGTTGTGTGAGTGGTTGGCTGTTTTGAGTAATGAGTGTAATATGTGAGGTGTGTACTCTGTGGGGTCATGGTCGGTCCGTGAGCCTCACTGTGAGTGTTGTGTTTACTCTGAGAACCGTGGTTCATGTGTATTGTGTGCAGTTATGTTCTCGGGGTGTGGGGGTTTTGATGTTTAGTGTGGTGTGCTGCTTGTGTGTTGAGAGACTTCTGCATTCAAGCGCACTGAAGGGAGCCTCTAAGTGATTGTCCATTTTCTCCACAGGTCTGTTATCCCCCGGGAGGGCCTTGTTCACTGAGGGCGCTCAAAGAGGACGAAAGGAGCCACCTCGTCCCTTTAATAGCAATGTCCTGGAGATGCCTCTGTAGTAAAGTGACATAAACTGCTGCAGAAGAGCCTTATGCCAAAGTCTGCAGGGGAAACAATCCACCGTGCACTGAGGAGACCCTCCCTGAGAGAACACTACGCTGATCTCCGCATGCATGCCACTTGCTCCTATGTGATATGGAAACCTCTGTAAACATTGCAATAGAAGGCTATACACTTGATCTCTTTAGTGCTTTCTGGGTTTGTTGTGTGTGTAGTGTGCTGTACGTGTGGTTGCTATATGGTAGTGAGTGATTTGTGGTGCTTTTCTGCGATTCTGTGTGTATTCTCTGTTGTGATACGCTGTGTGTGCTGTGTTCCTGTGTGTTTGGCGCTGTGCTGTCTTTTGCCTGTGGGTCTTGCTTGTTTTCTCTGTGTTGGGTGTTGTCCGTGTTGTGCGTATTTTGTACGTAATATGTGTGCTATAGGTTCCTTACAGCTTGATGAGTACACTGCTCTGTGTATTTTTCACTGGGTGGTGTGTTACGTGTGACGCTGGTCTTTGTGAGTTGTGTTGTGTGTGTTGAGTGGCTCTTTGAGCATTGTATGTTTTGCCATTATGATGAGTTATCTGTTGGCGGTTCTGTATGTTGTGTGTTTGGCGTGTGGCATCCAGTCTAATGTTTAGTGTGAAATGTGGTCTTTCCTTGGTCTGTTGCGTTATGTACTGTGTTCTGGGTTGGGTGAGCACCGTCTATATGCTTTCTGTGTGTTACATACTGGGTAGATGTTGTTTGGTCGGTGTAATTTGAGCATTTTGTGTGACGTAGTTTTAGCCTTGTGTCAGACGTGCTGTGTGCATGTGTTTTTTGTGTGTGTGTTTGTGGGCTTTGGTTCGTGCTGTCTCCGTGTGGGCCTCTGTGTGCTCTGTGTTGTAGGCTTGTGGTTGTGTGTGCTGTGTGTAGTGCATTATATGTGTGTTGCGTGAGTTTTCATCAGTTGTGGAAGGATTTGTATGTGTTGTGTCAGTTTTCTGTGTATGATTGTGAATTGTGTGTTGTGTTAGAGAGGTTGTGTGTGTGTGTGTGTGTGTGTGTGTGTGTGTGTGTGTGGCTGTTTGAGTTACGCACATGATGTGAGATGTGTTGACTGTGTGCGGTTGTGCTTGTTTAGTATGTCTCTTGGTGTGCCCAGTACGTAGTCTGCGAATGTTTTTCGTGTGTATTGTGAGCAGTTATGTGCCTTGAAGTGTGTGGTGTGTGTATTGTGACTATTGTGCTGCTTATTTCTGTGTTGTGTGTTTGTTCTGCGCAGTTCTCCTGTGTGAGGATGTATGTGTGTTGTGTCTTTGCGTGGTTGTGTGTGTAGTGTGTTAAATGTGTGCTCATCGTCTTCTTTGTTGCTTATGCGCGTTTTGCCTAGGGGTTTGTGAGTGTCGTTTGTGTGTTGTGGTGTTGCGTGTTTTGTATGTGTGACTGTGATTTGTGTGTGGTTGTGTTTCAGTGGTTGAGTGTGTGTGGTTTTTATGTATGCGATGTGAGGTGTGATGTCCATGTGTGCTTGTGCTTGTTTAGTGTGCCTCACTGCGTGTGCTGCACATACTCTCCCAAATGTGACTTTTGTGACTTATGAGAAACATGTGCTTTGTTGTGTGCGGTGTGTGCCCTGTGACTGTTGTTTTGTTACCTTTTGCGCTTTTTTGTGTGTGTGCATTGCGTAGTGGTGCCCGTGTGTATGTATGTGTGTGGGGTGCCTGTGTGCGGTGGTGCGTGGGGTGCTTAGTGTGTGAAATGTGTGCTATGTGCGTTTATTTTTGGTTGTGTGTTTAGGTTGTGGTTTTGTGTGTGTTGTGTGTGTTTTGCGAGTGTGATTGTGATGCGTGTTTGAAAGTTTGTGTGTGCAATTCGTTGTTTTGTGGTGTGTGAGGCGAGATGTGTTGTGTGTGTGTGGTTTTGCTTGTGTAGTGTGCCTCATTGTGTGTGTGGTGTGTACATGGTTAAATGTGGTTTGTGAGAATTGGTTGCCCTTATACGTCCTGTGATGTTAGTGGGGTACGTTGTTTCATACGTTGTGCTGTTTCCGTGTTGAGTCGGGTGTGTTCTCCATATCTTTTATGTTTGTGGGTGTTTACCTGTGTTTGTTGTAGTTATTCCTTTAGTGTGTGTTGTGTGTGGCTTTATGCGTGGTAGGTAGTGGTTACGTCGGTGTGCTCTGACGTTAATGCAGGTTGTTGTGTGTGCTATGAGTTGTGATGTGTAATCTGTGTGTGTTGCTTGCGTGTGTTGTACGATGTATTTTTCTGTGATTTGTGGATTATTTTGTGTGTTGTGGTAATGTACTGATGTGCTTGTTTTAATGTGTGTGTTGTGTGTGCCATGTTTGTTTTGCGCGTCTTTTTTGTGATGTGTATGGTGCTTTTTGAGTTTTGTGTTATGTGTGAAGTACGTTGTCTGCCTTTCGTGTATATGGTAGTGCGTGTTCTGTGGTGTTGGCTGTGTGATTGTGTGTTGTGTTACATGTTTGCGTGCTGTGTTATTGTGTGCTTTTAGCTGTGAAGTCTGTGATCTGCTGGTTTCATGAGCGTGGCTGTGTTTATGTGGTTGTCTGTTTCCTGTGTGTTTTCTACTCTTTCTGTGTTGTGACTCTTGTGTAAGTGATGTGTGCAGTTTGGGTGCGTCGTTGTTGTGTGTAGTGCGTGTTGTGTGTATGTTTGGGGAGTGCTGCGTGACTGGTGTGGTTGTGGGTGGTTCTGTGTTGTGTGTTGTGTGCTTGGAGTGTGCCTTTGTGTGTTGTATGTTGGACGTCTTTTGCGTAGCGTGTTGTGTCCGTGGTTGGGAATGTTCTGTGGTCTGTGAATAGTTTTCTGTGTCATGTTCAATGTGTGATGTGACCACACGTGTGTTGCGTGATGTAAAACATATTGTGTTCCCAGTTGCCCGTTTGTTGTTTGTATTGTTAACTGCTTTGTGTACTGTGTGTGTGTTGTTCGTTCTGTGTATTTTATGTGTCGTGCGGGATACCGTGTGTTGCGTCTGATATGCTTTGTATATCTGTTGTTTGCTTTGCTTTGCATTGCGTGTTCTGTGAGGCTCTGTGTGCTGAAAGTTTTATGTGTGTTTGGTGTGATGTGCCTAGTGTGTGAAGTGCGTGTTCCATAAATTCCGTGATCTTTCTGTTGTGGTTTGTGTGTGTGTTGCACGTCATTTTGCACCTCTTGTGTGTGCTGTGAGTTCTGCATGTGTGATTGTGATTTTCATGTGGTTGTGTTTGAGTGGTTGTGTGGGTGTTTGCTTGTTACGTGTGTGATGTGTAATGTGTTGTCTGCGTGTGGTTGTGCTTGTTCAGCATGCCTCATTGTGTGTGCTGTGTGTTCTCTGAGATGGGATTCGTGTGTGTTGTGAGCCATTATGAGCTCTGACGTGTCTGTCTGGTGTGTGTGCCTTGTGACTTGTGTTGTTACATTTTGGGTTTCGTGTGTGTGCGTTTTGCAGAGTGCAGCCCGTGCATGGATATGAGTGTGGGTTGTCTGTGCGTGAATGTGTGTGTGTGTGGTTTGTAGTGTGTGAAATGTGCACTGTGGGCTTTTTTTGTTGGTTGTGTGTTTTGCGTGTGGTTTTGTATGTGGTGCAACTGCTTTCCGTGTGTGATGGTGATTTGTGTTTGGCTGGGTTTGAGAGGATGTGTGTTTGTTTGGTTGAGTTACGTGTGTGATGTGAGACGTGCTGTCTGTGTGTGATTGTGGTTGTGTAGTGTGCCTCATTGTGTGTGTTGTGTGTACTCACGGAACTGTGGTTTGTGTGAGTTGTGTGCTTTTATGTCCTGTGATGTTTGTGGTGTATGTTGTTTTTTATGTTGTGCCTTGTGCATGTTGAGAGGTCCTGTATGCTCTCGATGTATGTGTTTGTGGGTGTTTACCTGCGTGTGTTGTGGTTGTTCCCTGAGTGTGTGCTGTGTGTGGCTTTTTGTGTGTTATGCAGTGGTTGCATTGTTGTGTGTGTGTGTTGCATTGTTAATGCAGGGTGCGGTGTGTGTTATGAGTTGTGATGTTAATTTCTGTGTGTGATGTTTGTGTGTGCTGTGTGACGAGTTTTTGTTGACTTGTGTTTTTGTGCTTGTGTTGAGTGTATTCTCTGTGTGTTGCATCTTGTGTGTGTGTGTGTTGTGTGGTCTGTGTGTTTTGCAAGTTGTGTGAGATTAATTGTGTGTTATGAATGCTGTGCTTTGTGTATATGTTCTGCGTTTGGCATTGCGCATTCTGTGAGGCTCTGTGTGCTGTATGTATTGTGTGTGTTTGTAGTGATGTGTGTAGTTTGTGAAATGTGTGTTGCATAAATTCGGAGTTCTTTTCGTTGTGGTTTGTGTGTTTTGCACGTGGGCTTGTATGCATTGTAGGTGTGGTGTGCGTTCAGCATGTGTGACTGTGATTTGTGTGTGGTTGCGTTTGACACGTTGTGTGAGTGGTTGGCTGTTTTGAGTAATGAGTGTAATATGTGAGGTGTGTACTCTGTGGGGTCATGGTCGGTCCGTGAGCCTCACTGTGAGTGTTGTGTTTACTCTGAGAACCGTGGTTCATGTGTATTGTGTGCAGTTATGTTCTCGGGGTGTGGGGGTTTTGATGTTTAGTGTGGTGTGCTGCTTGTGTGTTGAGAGACTTCTGCATTCAAGCGCACTGAAGGGAGCCTCTAAGTGATTGTCCATTTTCTCCACAGGTCTGTTATCCCCCGGGAGGGCCTTGTTCACTGAGGGCGCTCAAAGAGGACGAAAGGAGCCACCTCGTCCCTTTAATAGCAATGTCCTGGAGATGCCTCTGTAGTAAAGTGACATAAACTGCTGCAGAAGAGCCTTATGCCAAAGTCTGCAGGGGAAACAATCCACCGTGCACTGAGGAGACCCTCCCTGAGAGAACACTACGCTGATCTCCGCATGCATGCCACTTGCTCCTATGTGATATGGAAACCTCTGTAAACATTGCAATAGAAGGCTATACACTTGATCTCTTTAGTGCTTTCTGGGTTTGTTGTGTGTGTAGTGTGCTGTACGTGTGGTTGCTATATGGTAGTGAGTGATTTGTGGTGCTTTTCTGCGATTCTGTGTGTATTCTCTGTTGTGATACGCTGTGTGTGCTGTGTTCCTGTGTGTTTGGCGCTGTGCTGTCTTTTGCCTGTGGGTCTTGCTTGTTTTCTCTGTGTTGGGTGTTGTCCGTGTTGTGCGTATTTTGTACGTAATATGTGTGCTATAGGTTCCTTACAGCTTGATGAGTACACTGCTCTGTGTATTTTTCACTGGGTGGTGTGTTACGTGTGACGCTGGTCTTTGTGAGTTGTGTTGTGTGTGTTGAGTGGCTCTTTGAGCATTGTATGTTTTGCCATTATGATGAGTTATCTGTTGGCGGTTCTGTATGTTGTGTGTTTGGCGTGTGGCATCCAGTCTAATGTTTAGTGTGAAATGTGGTCTTTCCTTGGTCTGTTGCGTTATGTACTGTGTTCTGGGTTGGGTGAGCACCGTCTATATGCTTTCTGTGTGTTACATACTGGGTAGATGTTGTTTGGTCGGTGTAATTTGAGCATTTTGTGTGACGTAGTTTTAGCCTTGTGTCAGACGTGCTGTGTGCATGTGTTTTTTGTGTGTGTGTTTGTGGGCTTTGGTTCGTGCTGTCTCCGTGTGGGCCTCTGTGTGCTCTGTGTTGTAGGCTTGTGGTTGTGTGTGCTGTGTGTAGTGCATTATATGTGTGTTGCGTGAGTTTTCATCAGTTGTGGAAGGATTTGTATGTGTTGTGTCAGTTTTCTGTGTATGATTGTGAATTGTGTGTTGTGTTAGAGAGGTTGTGTGTGTGTGTGTGTGTGTGTGTGTGTGTGTGTGTGTGGCTGTTTGAGTTACGCACATGATGTGAGATGTGTTGACTGTGTGCGGTTGTGCTTGTTTAGTATGTCTCTTGGTGTGCCCAGTACGTAGTCTGCGAATGTTTTTCGTGTGTATTGTGAGCAGTTATGTGCCTTGAAGTGTGTGGTGTGTGTATTGTGACTATTGTGCTGCTTATTTCTGTGTTGTGTGTTTGTTCTGCGCAGTTCTCCTGTGTGAGGATGTATGTGTGTTGTGTCTTTGCGTGGTTGTGTGTGTAGTGTGTTAAATGTGTGCTCATCGTCTTCTTTGTTGCTTATGCGCGTTTTGCCTAGGGGTTTGTGAGTGTCGTTTGTGTGTTGTGGTGTTGCGTGTTTTGTATGTGTGACTGTGATTTGTGTGTGGTTGTGTTTCAGTGGTTGAGTGTGTGTGGTTTTTATGTATGCGATGTGAGGTGTGATGTCCATGTGTGCTTGTGCTTGTTTAGTGTGCCTCACTGCGTGTGCTGCACATACTCTCCCAAATGTGACTTTTGTGACTTATGAGAAACATGTGCTTTGTTGTGTGCGGTGTGTGCCCTGTGACTGTTGTTTTGTTACCTTTTGCGCTTTTTTGTGTGTGTGCATTGCGTAGTGGTGCCCGTGTGTATGTATGTGTGTGGGGTGCCTGTGTGCGGTGGTGCGTGGGGTGCTTAGTGTGTGAAATGTGTGCTATGTGCGTTTATTTTTGGTTGTGTGTTTAGGTTGTGGTTTTGTGTGTGTTGTGTGTGTTTTGCGAGTGTGATTGTGATGCGTGTTTGAAAGTTTGTGTGTGCAATTCGTTGTTTTGTGGTGTGTGAGGCGAGATGTGTTGTGTGTGTGTGGTTTTGCTTGTGTAGTGTGCCTCATTGTGTGTGTGGTGTGTACATGGTTAAATGTGGTTTGTGAGAATTGGTTGCCCTTATACGTCCTGTGATGTTAGTGGGGTACGTTGTTTCATACGTTGTGCTGTTTCCGTGTTGAGTCGGGTGTGTTCTCCATATCTTTTATGTTTGTGGGTGTTTACCTGTGTTTGTTGTAGTTATTCCTTTAGTGTGTGTTGTGTGTGGCTTTATGCGTGGTAGGTAGTGGTTACGTCGGTGTGCTCTGACGTTAATGCAGGTTGTTGTGTGTGCTATGAGTTGTGATGTGTAATCTGTGTGTGTTGCTTGCGTGTGTTGTACGATGTATTTTTCTGTGATTTGTGGATTATTTTGTGTGTTGTGGTAATGTACTGATGTGCTTGTTTTAATGTGTGTGTTGTGTGTGCCATGTTTGTTTTGCGCGTCTTTTTTGTGATGTGTATGGTGCTTTTTGAGTTTTGTGTTATGTGTGAAGTACGTTGTCTGCCTTTCGTGTATATGGTAGTGCGTGTTCTGTGGTGTTGGCTGTGTGATTGTGTGTTGTGTTACATGTTTGCGTGCTGTGTTATTGTGTGCTTTTAGCTGTGAAGTCTGTGATCTGCTGGTTTCATGAGCGTGGCTGTGTTTATGTGGTTGTCTGTTTCCTGTGTGTTTTCTACTCTTTCTGTGTTGTGACTCTTGTGTAAGTGATGTGTGCAGTTTGGGTGCGTCGTTGTTGTGTGTAGTGCGTGTTGTGTGTATGTTTGGGGAGTGCTGCGTGACTGGTGTGGTTGTGGGTGGTTCTGTGTTGTGTGTTGTGTGCTTGGAGTGTGCCTTTGTGTGTTGTATGTTGGACGTCTTTTGCGTAGCGTGTTGTGTCCGTGGTTGGGAATGTTCTGTGGTCTGTGAATAGTTTTCTGTGTCATGTTCAATGTGTGATGTGACCACACGTGTGTTGCGTGATGTAAAACATATTGTGTTCCCAGTTGCCCGTTTGTTGTTTGTATTGTTAACTGCTTTGTGTACTGTGTGTGTGTTGTTCGTTCTGTGTATTTTATGTGTCGTGCGGGATACCGTGTGTTGCGTCTGATATGCTTTGTATATCTGTTGTTTGCTTTGCTTTGCATTGCGTGTTCTGTGAGGCTCTGTGTGCTGAAAGTTTTATGTGTGTTTGGTGTGATGTGCCTAGTGTGTGAAGTGCGTGTTCCATAAATTCCGTGATCTTTCTGTTGTGGTTTGTGTGTGTGTTGCACGTCATTTTGCACCTCTTGTGTGTGCTGTGAGTTCTGCATGTGTGATTGTGATTTTCATGTGGTTGTGTTTGAGTGGTTGTGTGGGTGTTTGCTTGTTACGTGTGTGATGTGTAATGTGTTGTCTGCGTGTGGTTGTGCTTGTTCAGCATGCCTCATTGTGTGTGCTGTGTGTTCTCTGAGATGGGATTCGTGTGTGTTGTGAGCCATTATGAGCTCTGACGTGTCTGTCTGGTGTGTGTGCCTTGTGACTTGTGTTGTTACATTTTGGGTTTCGTGTGTGTGCGTTTTGCAGAGTGCAGCCCGTGCATGGATATGAGTGTGGGTTGTCTGTGCGTGAATGTGTGTGTGTGTGGTTTGTAGTGTGTGAAATGTGCACTGTGGGCTTTTTTTGTTGGTTGTGTGTTTTGCGTGTGGTTTTGTATGTGGTGCAACTGCTTTCCGTGTGTGATGGTGATTTGTGTTTGGCTGGGTTTGAGAGGATGTGTGTTTGTTTGGTTGAGTTACGTGTGTGATGTGAGACGTGCTGTCTGTGTGTGATTGTGGTTGTGTAGCGTGCCTCATTGTGTGTGTTGTGTGTACTCACGGAACTGTGGTTTGTGTGAGTTGTGTGCTTTTATGTCCTGTGATGTTTGTGGTGTATGTTGTTTTTTATGTTGTGCCTTGTGCATGTTGAGAGGTCCTGTATGCTCTCGATGTATGTGTTTGTGGGTGTTTACCTGCGTGTGTTGTGGTTGTTCCCTGAGTGTGTGCTGTGTGTGGCTTTTTGTGTGTTATGCAGTGGTTGCATTGTTGTGTGTGTGTGTTGCATTGTTAATGCAGGGTGCGGTGTGTGTTATGAGTTGTGATGTTAATTTCTGTGTGCGATGTTTGTGTGTGCTGTGTGACGAGTTTTTGTTGACTTGTGTTTTTGTGCTTGTGTTGAGTGTATTCTCTGTGTGTTGCATCTTGTGTGTGTGTGTGTTGTGTGGTCTGTGTGTTTTGCAAGTTGTGTGAGATTAATTGTGTGTTATGAATGCTGTGCTTTGTGTATATGTTCTGCGTTTGGCATTGCGCATTCTGTGAGGCTCTGTGTGCTGTATGTATTGTGTGTGTTTGTAGTGATGTGTGTAGTTTGTGAAATGTGTGTTGCATAAATTCGGAGTTCTTTTCGTTGTGGTTTGTGTGTTTTGCACGTGGGCTTGTATGCATTGTAGGTGTGGTGTGCGTTCAGCATGTGTGACTGTGATTTGTGTGTGGTTGCGTTTGACACGTTGTGTGAGTGGTTGGCTGTTTTGAGTAATGAGTGTAATATGTGAGGTGTGTACTCTGTGGGGTCATGGTCGGTCCGTGAGCCTCACTGTGAGTGTTGTGTTTACTCTGAGAACCGTGGTTCATGTGTATTGTGTGCAGTTATGTTCTCGGGGTGTGGGGGTTTTGATGTTTAGTGTGGTGTGCTGCTTGTGTGTTGAGAGACTTCTGCATTCAAGCGCACTGAAGGGAGCCTCTAAGTGATTGTCCATTTTCTCCACAGGTCTGTTATCCCCCGGGAGGGCCTTGTTCACTGAGGGCGCTCAAAGAGGACGAAAGGAGCCACCTCGTCCCTTTAATAGCAATGTCCTGGAGATGCCTCTGTAGTAAAGTGACATAAACTGCTGCAGAAGAGCCTTATGCCAAAGTCTGCAGGGGAAACAATCCACCGTGCACTGAGGAGACCCTCCCTGAGAGAACACTACGCTGATCTCCGCATGCATGCCACTTGCTCCTATGTGATATGGAAACCTCTGTAAACATTGCAATAGAAGGCTATACACTTGATCTCTTTAGTGCTTTCTGGGTTTGTTGTGTGTGTAGTGTGCTGTACGTGTGGTTGCTATATGGTAGTGAGTGATTTGTGGTGCTTTTCTGCGATTCTGTGTGTATTCTCTGTTGTGATACGCTGTGTGTGCTGTGTTCCTGTGTGTTTGGCGCTGTGCTGTCTTTTGCCTGTGGGTCTTGCTTGTTTTCTCTGTGTTGGGTGTTGTCCGTGTTGTGCGTATTTTGTACGTAATATGTGTGCTATAGGTTCCTTACAGCTCGATGAGTACACTGCTCTGTGTATTTTTCACTGGGTGGTGTGTTACGTGTGACGCTGGTCTTTGTGAGTTGTGTTGTGTGTGTTGAGTGGCTCTTTGAGCATTGTATGTTTTGCCATTATGATGAGTTATCTGTTGGCGGTTCTGTATGTTGTGTGTTTGGCGTGTGGCATCCAGTCTAATGTTTAGTGTGAAATGTGGTCTTTCCTTGGTCTGTTGCGTTATGTACTGTGTTCTGGGTTGGGTGAGCACCGTCTATATGCTTTCTGTGTGTTACATACTGGGTAGATGTTGTTTGGTCGGTGTAATTTGAGCATTTTGTGTGACGTAGTTTTAGCCTTGTGTCAGACGTGCTGTGTGCATGTGTTTTTTGTGTGTGTGTTTGTGGGCTTTGGTTCGTGCTGTCTCCGTGTGGGCCTCTGTGTGCTCTGTGTTGTAGGCTTGTGGTTGTGTGTGCTGTGTGTAGTGCATTATATGTGTGTTGCGTGAGTTTTCATCAGTTGTGGAAGGATTTGTATGTGTTGTGTCAGTTTTCTGTGTATGATTGTGAATTGTGTGTTGTGTTAGAGAGGTTGTGTGTGTGTGTGTGTGTGTGTGTGTGTGTGTGTGGCTGTTTGAGTTACGCACATGATGTGAGATGTGTTGACTGTGTGCGGTTGTGCTTGTTTAGTATGTCTCTTGGTGTGCCCAGTACGTAGTCTGCGAATGTTTTTCGTGTGTATTGTGAGCAGTTATGTGCCTTGAAGTGTGTGGTGTGTGTATTGTGACTATTGTGCTGCTTATTTCTGTGTTGTGTGTTTGTTCTGCGCAGTTCTCCTGTGTGAGGATGTATGTGTGTTGTGTCTTTGCGTGGTTGTGTGTGTAGTGTGTTAAATGTGTGCTCATCGTCTTCTTTGTTGCTTATGCGCGTTTTGCCTAGGGGTTTGTGAGTGTCGTTTGTGTGTTGTGGTGTTGCGTGTTTTGTATGTGTGACTGTGATTTGTGTGTGGTTGTGTTTCAGTGGTTGAGTGTGTGTGGTTTTTATGTATGCGATGTGAGGTGTGATGTCCATGTGTGCTTGTGCTTGTTTAGTGTGCCTCACTGCGTGTGCTGCACATACTCTCCCAAATGTGACTTTTGTGACTTATGAGAAACATGTGCTTTGTTGTGTGCGGTGTGTGCCCTGTGACTGTTGTTTTGTTACCTTTTGCGCTTTTTTGTGTGTGTGCATTGCGTAGTGGTGCCCGTGTGTATGTATGTGTGTGGGGTGCCTGTGTGCGGTGGTGCGTGGGGTGCTTAGTGTGTGAAATGTGTGCTATGTGCGTTTATTTTTGGTTGTGTGTTTAGGTTGTGGTTTTGTGTGTGTTGTGTGTGTTTTGCGAGTGTGATTGTGATGCGTGTTTGAAAGTTTGTGTGTGCAATTCGTTGTTTTGTGGTGTGTGAGGCGAGATGTGTTGTGTGTGTGTGGTTTTGCTTGTGTAGTGTGCCTCATTGTGTGTGTGGTGTGTACATGGTTAAATGTGGTTTGTGAGAATTGGTTGCCCTTATACGTCCTGTGATGTTAGTGGGGTACGTTGTTTCATACGTTGTGCTGTTTCCGTGTTGAGTCGGGTGTGTTCTCCATATCTTTTATGTTTGTGGGTGTTTACCTGTGTTTGTTGTAGTTATTCCTTTAGTGTGTGTTGTGTGTGGCTTTATGCGTGGTAGGTAGTGGTTACGTCGGTGTGCTCTGACGTTAATGCAGGTTGTTGTGTGTGCTATGAGTTGTGATGTGTAATCTGTGTGTGTTGCTTGCGTGTGTTGTACGATGTATTTTTCTGTGATTTGTGGATTATTTTGTGTGTTGTGGTAATGTACTGATGTGCTTGTTTTAATGTGTGTGTTGTGTGTGCCATGTTTGTTTTGCGCGTCTTTTTTGTGATGTGTATGGTGCTTTTTGAGTTTTGTGTTATGTGTGAAGTACGTTGTCTGCCTTTCGTGTATATGGTAGTGCGTGTTCTGTGGTGTTGGCTGTGTGATTGTGTGTTGTGTTACATGTTTGCGTGCTGTGTTATTGTGTGCTTTTAGCTGTGAAGTCTGTGATCTGCTGGTTTCATGAGCGTGGCTGTGTTTATGTGGTTGTCTGTTTCCTGTGTGTTTTCTACTCTTTCTGTGTTGTGACTCTTGTGTAAGTGATGTGTGCAGTTTGGGTGCGTCGTTGTTGTGTGTAGTGCGTGTTGTGTGTATGTTTGGGGAGTGCTGCGTGACTGGTGTGGTTGTGGGTGGTTCTGTGTTGTGTGTTGTGTGCTTGGAGTGTGCCTTTGTGTGTTGTATGTTGGACGTCTTTTGCGTAGCGTGTTGTGTCCGTGGTTGGGAATGTTCTGTGGTCTGTGAATAGTTTTCTGTGTCATGTTCAATGTGTGATGTGACCACACGTGTGTTGCGTGATGTAAAACATATTGTGTTCCCAGTTGCCCGTTTGTTGTTTGTATTGTTAACTGCTTTGTGTACTGTGTGTGTGTTGTTCGTTCTGTGTATTTTATGTGTCGTGCGGGATACCGTGTGTTGCGTCTGATATGCTTTGTATATCTGTTGTTTGCTTTGCTTTGCATTGCGTGTTCTGTGAGGCTCTGTGTGCTGAAAGTTTTATGTGTGTTTGGTGTGATGTGCCTAGTGTGTGAAGTGCGTGTTCCATAAATTCCGTGATCTTTCTGTTGTGGTTTGTGTGTGTGTTGCACGTCATTTTGCACCTCTTGTGTGTGCTGTGAGTTCTGCATGTGTGATTGTGATTTTCATGTGGTTGTGTTTGAGTGGTTGTGTGGGTGTTTGCTTGTTACGTGTGTGATGTGTAATGTGTTGTCTGCGTGTGGTTGTGCTTGTTCAGCATGCCTCATTGTGTGTGCTGTGTGTTCTCTGAGATGGGATTCGTGTGTGTTGTGAGCCATTATGAGCTCTGACGTGTCTGTCTGGTGTGTGTGCCTTGTGACTTGTGTTGTTACATTTTGGGTTTCGTGTGTGTGCGTTTTGCAGAGTGCAGCCCGTGCATGGATATGAGTGTGGGTTGTCTGTGCGTGAATGTGTGTGTGTGTGGTTTGTAGTGTGTGAAATGTGCACTGTGGGCTTTTTTTGTTGGTTGTGTGTTTTGCGTGTGGTTTTGTATGTGGTGCAACTGCTTTCCGTGTGTGATGGTGATTTGTGTTTGGCTGGGTTTGAGAGGATGTGTGTTTGTTTGGTTGAGTTACGTGTGTGATGTGAGACGTGCTGTCTGTGTGTGATTGTGGTTGTGTAGTGTGCCTCATTGTGTGTGTTGTGTGTACTCACGGAACTGTGGTTTGTGTGAGTTGTGTGCTTTTATGTCCTGTGATGTTTGTGGTGTATGTTGTTTTTTATGTTGTGCCTTGTGCATGTTGAGAGGTCCTGTATGCTCTCGATGTATGTGTTTGTGGGTGTTTACCTGCGTGTGTTGTGGTTGTTCCCTGAGTGTGTGCTGTGTGTGGCTTTTTGTGTGTTATGCAGTGGTTGCATTGTTGTGTGTGTGTGTTGCATTGTTAATGCAGGGTGCGGTGTGTGTTATGAGTTGTGATGTTAATTTCTGTGTGCGATGTTTGTGTGTGCTGTGTGACGAGTTTTTGTTGACTTGTGTTTTTGTGCTTGTGTTGAGTGTATTCTCTGTGTGTTGCATCTTGTGTGTGTGTGTGTTGTGTGGTCTGTGTGTTTTGCAAGTTGTGTGAGATTAATTGTGTGTTATGAATGCTGTGCTTTGTGTATATGTTCTGCGTTTGGCATTGCGCATTCTGTGAGGCTCTGTGTGCTGTATGTATTGTGTGTGTTTGTAGTGATGTGTGTAGTTTGTGAAATGTGTGTTGCATAAATTCGGAGTTCTTTTCGTTGTGGTTTGTGTGTTTTGCACGTGGGCTTGTATGCATTGTAGGTGTGGTGTGCGTTCAGCATGTGTGACTGTGATTTGTGTGTGGTTGCGTTTGACACGTTGTGTGAGTGGTTGGCTGTTTTGAGTAATGAGTGTAATATGTGAGGTGTGTACTCTGTGGGGTCATGGTCGGTCCGTGAGCCTCACTGTGAGTGTTGTGTTTACTCTGAGAACCGTGGTTCATGTGTATTGTGTGCAGTTATGTTCTCGGGGTGTGGGGGTTTTGATGTTTAGTGTGGTGTGCTGCTTGTGTGTTGAGAGACTTCTGCATTCAAGCGCACTGAAGGGAGCCTCTAAGTGATTGTCCATTTTCTCCACAGGTCTGTTATCCCCCGGGAGGGCCTTGTTCACTGAGGGCGCTCAAAGAGGACGAAAGGAGCCACCTCGTCCCTTTAATAGCAATGTCCTGGAGATGCCTTTGTAGTAAAGTGACATAAACTGCTGCAGAAGAGCCTTATGCCAAAGTCTGCAGGGGAAACAATCCACCGTGCACTGAGGAGACCCTCCCTGAGAGAACACTACGCTGATCTCCGCATGCATGCCACTTGCTCCTATGTGATATGGAAACCTCTGTAAACATTGCAATAGAAGGCTATACACTTGATCTCTTTAGTGCTTTCTGGGTTTGTTGTGTGTGTAGTGTGCTGTACGTGTGGTTGCTATATGGTAGTGAGTGATTTGTGGTGCTTTTCTGCGATTCTGTGTGTATTCTCTGTTGTGATACGCTGTGTGTGCTGTGTTCCTGTGTGTTTGGCGCTGTGCTGTCTTTTGCCTGTGGGTCTTGCTTGTTTTCTCTGTGTTGGGTGTTGTCCGTGTTGTGCGTATTTTGTACGTAATATGTGTGCTATAGGTTCCTTACAGCTCGATGAGTACACTGCTCTGTGTATTTTTCACTGGGTGGTGTGTTACGTGTGACGCTGGTCTTTGTGAGTTGTGTTGTGTGTGTTGAGTGGCTCTTTGAGCATTGTATGTTTTGCCATTATGATGAGTTATCTGTTGGCGGTTCTGTATGTTGTGTGTTTGGCGTGTGGCATCCAGTCTAATGTTTAGTGTGAAATGTGGTCTTTCCTTGGTCTGTTGCGTTATGTACTGTGTTCTGGGTTGGGTGAGCACCGTCTATATGCTTTCTGTGTGTTACATACTGGGTAGATGTTGTTTGGTCGGTGTAATTTGAGCATTTTGTGTGACGTAGTTTTAGCCTTGTGTCAGACGTGCTGTGTGCATGTGTTTTTTGTGTGTGTGTTTGTGGGCTTTGGTTCGTGCTGTCTCCGTGTGGGCCTCTGTGTGCTCTGTGTTGTAGGCTTGTGGTTGTGTGTGCTGTGTGTAGTGCATTATATGTGTGTTGCGTGAGTTTTCATCAGTTGTGGAAGGATTTGTATGTGTTGTGTCAGTTTTCTGTGTATGATTGTGAATTGTGTGTTGTGTTAGAGAGGTTGTGTGTGTGTGTGTGTGTGTGTGTGTGTGTGTGGCTGTTTGAGTTACGCACATGATGTGAGATGTGTTGACTGTGTGCGGTTGTGCTTGTTTAGTATGTCTCTTGGTGTGCCCAGTACGTAGTCTGCGAATGTTTTTCGTGTGTATTGTGAGCAGTTATGTGCCTTGAAGTGTGTGGTGTGTGTATTGTGACTATTGTGCTGCTTATTTCTGTGTTGTGTGTTTGTTCTGCGCAGTTCTCCTGTGTGAGGATGTATGTGTGTTGTGTCTTTGCGTGGTTGTGTGTGTAGTGTGTTAAATGTGTGCTCATCGTCTTCTTTGTTGCTTATGCGCGTTTTGCCTAGGGGTTTGTGAGTGTCGTTTGTGTGTTGTGGTGTTGCGTGTTTTGTATGTGTGACTGTGATTTGTGTGTGGTTGTGTTTCAGTGGTTGAGTGTGTGTGGTTTTTATGTATGCGATGTGAGGTGTGATGTCCATGTGTGCTTGTGCTTGTTTAGTGTGCCTCACTGCGTGTGCTGCACATACTCTCCCAAATGTGACTTTTGTGACTTATGAGAAACATGTGCTTTGTTGTGTGCGGTGTGTGCCCTGTGACTGTTGTTTTGTTACCTTTTGCGCTTTTTTGTGTGTGTGCATTGCGTAGTGGTGCCCGTGTGTATGTATGTGTGTGGGGTGCCTGTGTGCGGTGGTGCGTGGGGTGCTTAGTGTGTGAAATGTGTGCTATGTGCGTTTATTTTTGGTTGTGTGTTTAGGTTGTGGTTTTGTGTGTGTTGTGTGTGTTTTGCGAGTGTGATTGTGATGCGTGTTTGAAAGTTTGTGTGTGCAATTCGTTGTTTTGTGGTGTGTGAGGCGAGATGTGTTGTGTGTGTGTGGTTTTGCTTGTGTAGTGTGCCTCATTGTGTGTGTGGTGTGTACATGGTTAAATGTGGTTTGTGAGAATTGGTTGCCCTTATACGTCCTGTGATGTTAGTGGGGTACGTTGTTTCATACGTTGTGCTGTTTCCGTGTTGAGTCGGGTGTGTTCTCCATATCTTTTATGTTTGTGGGTGTTTACCTGTGTTTGTTGTAGTTATTCCTTTAGTGTGTGTTGTGTGTGGCTTTATGCGTGGTAGGTAGTGGTTACGTCGGTGTGCTCTGACGTTAATGCAGGTTGTTGTGTGTGCTATGAGTTGTGATGTGTAATCTGTGTGTGTTGCTTGCGTGTGTTGTACGATGTATTTTTCTGTGATTTGTGGATTATTTTGTGTGTTGTGGTAATGTACTGATGTGCTTGTTTTAATGTGTGTGTTGTGTGTGCCATGTTTGTTTTGCGCGTCTTTTTTGTGATGTGTATGGTGCTTTTTGAGTTTTGTGTTATGTGTGAAGTACGTTGTCTGCCTTTCGTGTATATGGTAGTGCGTGTTCTGTGGTGTTGGCTGTGTGATTGTGTGTTGTGTTACATGTTTGCGTGCTGTGTTATTGTGTGCTTTTAGCTGTGAAGTCTGTGATCTGCTGGTTTCATGAGCGTGGCTGTGTTTATGTGGTTGTCTGTTTCCTGTGTGTTTTCTACTCTTTCTGTGTTGTGACTCTTGTGTAAGTGATGTGTGCAGTTTGGGTGCGTCGTTGTTGTGTGTAGTGCGTGTTGTGTGTATGTTTGGGGAGTGCTGCGTGACTGGTGTGGTTGTGGGTGGTTCTGTGTTGTGTGTTGTGTGCTTGGAGTGTGCCTTTGTGTGTTGTATGTTGGACGTCTTTTGCGTAGCGTGTTGTGTCCGTGGTTGGGAATGTTCTGTGGTCTGTGAATAGTTTTCTGTGTCATGTTCAATGTGTGATGTGACCACACGTGTGTTGCGTGATGTAAAACATATTGTGTTCCCAGTTGCCCGTTTGTTGTTTGTATTGTTAACTGCTTTGTGTACTGTGTGTGTGTTGTTCGTTCTGTGTATTTTATGTGTCGTGCGGGATACCGTGTGTTGCGTCTGATATGCTTTGTATATCTGTTGTTTGCTTTGCTTTGCATTGCGTGTTCTGTGAGGCTCTGTGTGCTGAAAGTTTTATGTGTGTTTGGTGTGATGTGCCTAGTGTGTGAAGTGCGTGTTCCATAAATTCCGTGATCTTTCTGTTGTGGTTTGTGTGTGTGTTGCACGTCATTTTGCACCTCTTGTGTGTGCTGTGAGTTCTGCATGTGTGATTGTGATTTTCATGTGGTTGTGTTTGAGTGGTTGTGTGGGTGTTTGCTTGTTACGTGTGTGATGTGTAATGTGTTGTCTGCGTGTGGTTGTGCTTGTTCAGCATGCCTCATTGTGTGTGCTGTGTGTTCTCTGAGATGGGATTCGTGTGTGTTGTGAGCCATTATGAGCTCTGACGTGTCTGTCTGGTGTGTGTGCCTTGTGACTTGTGTTGTTACATTTTGGGTTTCGTGTGTGTGCGTTTTGCAGAGTGCAGCCCGTGCATGGATATGAGTGTGGGTTGTCTGTGCGTGAATGTGTGTGTGTGTGGTTTGTAGTGTGTGAAATGTGCACTGTGGGCTTTTTTTGTTGGTTGTGTGTTTTGCGTGTGGTTTTGTATGTGGTGCAACTGCTTTCCGTGTGTGATGGTGATTTGTGTTTGGCTGGGTTTGAGAGGATGTGTGTTTGTTTGGTTGAGTTACGTGTGTGATGTGAGACGTGCTGTCTGTGTGTGATTGTGGTTGTGTAGTGTGCCTCATTGTGTGTGTTGTGTGTACTCACGGAACTGTGGTTTGTGTGAGTTGTGTGCTTTTATGTCCTGTGATGTTTGTGGTGTATGTTGTTTTTTATGTTGTGCCTTGTGCATGTTGAGAGGTCCTGTATGCTCTCGATGTATGTGTTTGTGGGTGTTTACCTGCGTGTGTTGTGGTTGTTCCCTGAGTGTGTGCTGTGTGTGGCTTTTTGTGTGTTATGCAGTGGTTGCATTGTTGTGTGTGTGTGTTGCATTGTTAATGCAGGGTGCGGTGTGTGTTATGAGTTGTGATGTTAATTTCTGTGTGCGATGTTTGTGTGTGCTGTGTGACGAGTTTTTGTTGACTTGTGTTTTTGTGCTTGTGTTGAGTGTATTCTCTGTGTGTTGCATCTTGTGTGTGTGTGTGTTGTGTGGTCTGTGTGTTTTGCAAGTTGTGTGAGATTAATTGTGTGTTATGAATGCTGTGCTTTGTGTATATGTTCTGCGTTTGGCATTGCGCATTCTGTGAGGCTCTGTGTGCTGTATGTATTGTGTGTGTTTGTAGTGATGTGTGTAGTTTGTGAAATGTGTGTTGCATAAATTCGGAGTTCTTTTCGTTGTGGTTTGTGTGTTTTGCACGTGGGCTTGTATGCATTGTAGGTGTGGTGTGCGTTCAGCATGTGTGACTGTGATTTGTGTGTGGTTGCGTTTGACACGTTGTGTGAGTGGTTGGCTGTTTTGAGTAATGAGTGTAATATGTGAGGTGTGTACTCTGTGGGGTCATGGTCGGTCCGTGAGCCTCACTGTGAGTGTTGTGTTTACTCTGAGAACCGTGGTTCATGTGTATTGTGTGCAGTTATGTTCTCGGGGTGTGGGGGTTTTGATGTTTAGTGTGGTGTGCTGCTTGTGTGTTGAGAGACTTCTGCATTCAAGCGCACTGAAGGGAGCCTCTAAGTGATTGTCCATTTTCTCCACAGGTCTGTTATCCCCCGGGAGGGCCTTGTTCACTGAGGGCGCTCAAAGAGGACGAAAGGAGCCACCTCGTCCCTTTAATAGCAATGTCCTGGAGATGCCTTTGTAGTAAAGTGACATAAACTGCTGCAGAAGAGCCTTATGCCAAAGTCTGCAGGGGAAACAATCCACCGTGCACTGAGGAGACCCTCCCTGAGAGAACACTACGCTGATCTCCGCATGCATGCCACTTGCTCCTATGTGATATGGAAACCTCTGTAAACATTGCAATAGAAGGCTATACACTTGATCTCTTTAGTGCTTTCTGGGTTTGTTGTGTGTGTAGTGTGCTGTACGTGTGGTTGCTATATGGTAGTGAGTGATTTGTGGTGCTTTTCTGCGATTCTGTGTGTATTCTCTGTTGTGATACGCTGTGTGTGCTGTGTTCCTGTGTGTTTGGCGCTGTGCTGTCTTTTGCCTGTGGGTCTTGCTTGTTTTCTCTGTGTTGGGTGTTGTCCGTGTTGTGCGTATTTTGTACGTAATATGTGTGCTATAGGTACCTTACAGCTCGATGAGTACACTGCTCTGTGTATTTTTCACTGGGTGGTGTGTTACGTGTGACGCTGGTCTTTGTGAGTTGTGTTGTGTGTGTTGAGTGGCTCTTTGAGCATTGTATGTTTTGCCATTATGATGAGTTATCTGTTGGCGGTTCTGTATGTTGTGTGTTTGGCGTGTGGCATCCAGTCTAATGTTTAGTGTGAAATGTGGTCTTTCCTTGGTCTGTTGCGTTATGTACTGTGTTCTGGGTTGGGTGAGCACCGTCTATATGCTTTCTGTGTGTTACATACTGGGTAGATGTTGTTTGGTCGGTGTAATTTGAGCATTTTGTGTGACGTAGTTTTAGCCTTGTGTCAGACGTGCTGTGTGCATGTGTTTTTTGTGTGTGTGTTTGTGGGCTTTGGTTCGTGCTGTCTCCGTGTGGGCCTCTGTGTGCTCTGTGTTGTAGGCTTGTGGTTGTGTGTGCTGTGTGTAGTGCATTATATGTGTGTTGCGTGAGTTTTCATCAGTTGTGGAAGGATTTGTATGTGTTGTGTCAGTTTTCTGTGTATGATTGTGAATTGTGTGTTGTGTTAGAGAGGTTGTGTGTGTGTGTGTGTGTGTGTGTGTGTGTGTGGCTGTTTGAGTTACGCACATGATGTGAGATGTGTTGACTGTGTGCGGTTGTGCTTGTTTAGTATGTCTCTTGGTGTGCCCAGTACGTAGTCTGCGAATGTTTTTCGTGTGTATTGTGAGCAGTTATGTGCCTTGAAGTGTGTGGTGTGTGTATTGTGACTATTGTGCTGCTTATTTCTGTGTTGTGTGTTTGTTCTGCGCAGTTCTCCTGTGTGAGGATGTATGTGTGTTGTGTCTTTGCGTGGTTGTGTGTGTAGTGTGTTAAATGTGTGCTCATCGTCTTCTTTGTTGCTTATGCGCGTTTTGCCTAGGGGTTTGTGAGTGTCGTTTGTGTGTTGTGGTGTTGCGTGTTTTGTATGTGTGACTGTGATTTGTGTGTGGTTGTGTTTCAGTGGTTGAGTGTGTGTGGTTTTTATGTATGCGATGTGAGGTGTGATGTCCATGTGTGCTTGTGCTTGTTTAGTGTGCCTCACTGCGTGTGCTGCACATACTCTCCCAAATGTGACTTTTGTGACTTATGAGAAACATGTGCTTTGTTGTGTGCGGTGTGTGCCCTGTGACTGTTGTTTTGTTACCTTTTGCGCTTTTTTGTGTGTGTGCATTGCGTAGTGGTGCCCGTGTGTATGTATGTGTGTGGGGTGCCTGTGTGCGGTGGTGCGTGGGGTGCTTAGTGTGTGAAATGTGTGCTATGTGCGTTTATTTTTGGTTGTGTGTTTAGGTTGTGGTTTTGTGTGTGTTGTGTGTGTTTTGCGAGTGTGATTGTGATGCGTGTTTGAAAGTTTGTGTGTGCAATTCGTTGTTTTGTGGTGTGTGAGGCGAGATGTGTTGTGTGTGTGTGGTTTTGCTTGTGTAGTGTGCCTCATTGTGTGTGTGGTGTGTACATGGTTAAATGTGGTTTGTGAGAATTGGTTGCCCTTATACGTCCTGTGATGTTAGTGGGGTACGTTGTTTCATACGTTGTGCTGTTTCCGTGTTGAGTCGGGTGTGTTCTCCATATCTTTTATGTTTGTGGGTGTTTACCTGTGTTTGTTGTAGTTATTCCTTTAGTGTGTGTTGTGTGTGGCTTTATGCGTGGTAGGTAGTGGTTACGTCGGTGTGCTCTGACGTTAATGCAGGTTGTTGTGTGTGCTATGAGTTGTGATGTGTAATCTGTGTGTGTTGCTTGCGTGTGTTGTACGATGTATTTTTCTGTGATTTGTGGATTATTTTGTGTGTTGTGGTAATGTACTGATGTGCTTGTTTTAATGTGTGTGTTGTGTGTGCCATGTTTGTTTTGCGCGTCTTTTTTGTGATGTGTATGGTGCTTTTTGAGTTTTGTGTTATGTGTGAAGTACGTTGTCTGCCTTTCGTGTATATGGTAGTGCGTGTTCTGTGGTGTTGGCTGTGTGATTGTGTGTTGTGTTACATGTTTGCGTGCTGTGTTATTGTGTGCTTTTAGCTGTGAAGTCTGTGATCTGCTGGTTTCATGAGCGTGGCTGTGTTTATGTGGTTGTCTGTTTCCTGTGTGTTTTCTACTCTTTCTGTGTTGTGACTCTTGTGTAAGTGATGTGTGCAGTTTGGGTGCGTCGTTGTTGTGTGTAGTGCGTGTTGTGTGTATGTTTGGGGAGTGCTGCGTGACTGGTGTGGTTGTGGGTGGTTCTGTGTTGTGTGTTGTGTGCTTGGAGTGTGCCTTTGTGTGTTGTATGTTGGACGTCTTTTGCGTAGCGTGTTGTGTCCGTGGTTGGGAATGTTCTGTGGTCTGTGAATAGTTTTCTGTGTCATGTTCAATGTGTGATGTGACCACACGTGTGTTGCGTGATGTAAAACATATTGTGTTCCCAGTTGCCCGTTTGTTGTTTGTATTGTTAACTGCTTTGTGTACTGTGTGTGTGTTGTTCGTTCTGTGTATTTTATGTGTCGTGCGGGATACCGTGTGTTGCGTCTGATATGCTTTGTATATCTGTTGTTTGCTTTGCTTTGCATTGCGTGTTCTGTGAGGCTCTGTGTGCTGAAAGTTTTATGTGTGTTTGGTGTGATGTGCCTAGTGTGTGAAGTGCGTGTTCCATAAATTCCGTGATCTTTCTGTTGTGGTTTGTGTGTGTGTTGCACGTCATTTTGCACCTCTTGTGTGTGCTGTGAGTTCTGCATGTGTGATTGTGATTTTCATGTGGTTGCGTTTGAGTGGTTGTGTGGGTGTTTGCTTGTTACGTGTGTGATGTGTAATGTGTTGTCTGCGTGTGGTTGTGCTTGTTCAGCATGCCTCATTGTGTGTGCTGTGTGTTCTCTGAGATGGGATTCGTGTGTGTTGTGAGCCATTATGAGCTCTGACGTGTCTGTCTGGTGTGTGTGCCTTGTGACTTGTGTTGTTACATTTTGGGTTTCGTGTGTGTGCGTTTTGCAGAGTGCAGCCCGTGCATGGATATGAGTGTGGGTTGTCTGTGCGTGAATGTGTGTGTGTGTGGTTTGTAGTGTGTGAAATGTGCACTGTGGGCTTTTTTTGTTGGTTGTGTGTTTTGCGTGTGGTTTTGTATGTGGTGCAACTGCTTTCCGTGTGTGATGGTGATTTGTGTTTGGCTGGGTTTGAGAGGATGTGTGTTTGTTTGGTTGAGTTACGTGTGTGATGTGAGACGTGCTGTCTGTGTGTGATTGTGGTTGTGTAGTGTGCCTCATTGTGTGTGTTGTGTGTACTCACGGAACTGTGGTTTGTGTGAGTTGTGTGCTTTTATGTCCTGTGATGTTTGTGGTGTATGTTGTTTTTTATGTTGTGCCTTGTGCATGTTGAGAGGTCCTGTATGCTCTCGATGTATGTGTTTGTGGGTGTTTACCTGCGTGTGTTGTGGTTGTTCCCTGAGTGTGTGCTGTGTGTGGCTTTTTGTGTGTTATGCAGTGGTTGCATTGTTGTGTGTGTGTGTTGCATTGTTAATGCAGGGTGCGGTGTGTGTTATGAGTTGTGATGTTAATTTCTGTGTGCGATGTTTGTGTGTGCTGTGTGACGAGTTTTTGTTGACTTGTGTTTTTGTGCTTGTGTTGAGTGTATTCTCTGTGTGTTGCATCTTGTGTGTGTGTGTGTTGTGTGGTCTGTGTGTTTTGCAAGTTGTGTGAGATTAATTGTGTGTTATGAATGCTGTGCTTTGTGTATATGTTCTGCGTTTGGCATTGCACATTCTGTGAGGCTCTGTGTGCTGTATGTATTGTGTGTGTTTGTAGTGATGTGTGTAGTTTGTGAAATGTGTGTTGCATAAATTCGGAGTTCTTTTCGTTGTGGTTTGTGTGTTTTGCACGTGGGCTTGTATGCATTGTAGGTGTGGTGTGCGTTCAGCATGTGTGACTGTGATTTGTGTGTGGTTGCGTTTGACACGTTGTGTGAGTGGTTGGCTGTTTTGAGTAATGAGTGTAATATGTGAGGTGTGTACTCTGTGGGGTCATGGTCGGTCCGTGAGCCTCACTGTGAGTGTTGTGTTTACTCTGAGAACCGTGGTTCATGTGTATTGTGTGCAGTTATGTTCTCGGGGTGTGGGGGTTTTGATGTTTAGTGTGGTGTGCTGCTTGTGTGTTGAGAGACTTCTGCATTCAAGCGCACTGAAGGGAGCCTCTAAGTGATTGTCCATTTTCTCCACAGGTCTGTTATCCCCCGGGAGGGCCTTGTTCACTGAGGGCGCTCAAAGAGGACGAAAGGAGCCACCTCGTCCCTTTAATAGCAATGTCCTGGAGATGCCTTTGTAGTAAAGTGACATAAACTGCTGCAGAAGAGCCTTATGCCAAAGTCTGCAGGGGAAACAATCCACCGTGCACTGAGGAGACCCTCCCTGAGAGAACACTACGCTGATCTCCGCATGCATGCCACTTGCTCCTATGTGATATGGAAACCTCTGTAAACATTGCAATAGAAGGCTATACACTTGATCTCTTTAGTGCTTTCTGGGTTTGTTGTGTGTGTAGTGTGCTGTACGTGTGGTTGCTATATGGTAGTGAGTGATTTGTGGTGCTTTTCTGCGATTCTGTGTGTATTCTCTGTTGTGATACGCTGTGTGTGCTGTGTTCCTGTGTGTTTGGCGCTGTGCTGTCTTTTGCCTGTGGGTCTTGCTTGTTTTCTCTGTGTTGGGTGTTGTCCGTGTTGTGCGTATTTTGTACGTAATATGTGTGCTATAGGTTCCTTACAGCTCGATGAGTACACTGCTCTGTGTATTTTTCACTGGGTGGTGTGTTACGTGTGACGCTGGTCTTTGTGAGTTGTGTTGTGTGTGTTGAGTGGCTCTTTGAGCATTGTATGTTTTGCCATTATGATGAGTTATCTGTTGGCGGTTCTGTATGTTGTGTGTTTGGCGTGTGGCATCCAGTCTAATGTTTAGTGTGAAATGTG
The DNA here is from genome assembly GCF_030020395.1 of Manis pentadactyla. Lineage (NCBI taxonomy): Eukaryota > Metazoa > Chordata > Mammalia > Pholidota > Manidae > Manis > Manis pentadactyla. Next base: position 79,805,868 of record NC_080030.1, on the reverse strand, counting down.
GTCTTTCCTTGGTCTGTTGCGTTATGTACTGTGTTCTGGGTTGGGTGAGCACCGTCTATATGCTTTCTGTGTGTTACATACTGGGTAGATGTTGTTTGGTCGGTGTAATTTGAGCATTTTGTGTGACGTAGTTTTAGCCTTGTGTCAGACGTGCTGTGTGCATGTGTTTTTTGTGTGTGTGTTTGTGGGCTTTGGTTCGTGCTGTCTCTGTGTGGGCCTCTGTGTGCTCTGTGTTGTAGGCTTGTGGTTGTGTGTGCTGTGTGTAGTGCATTATATGTGTGTTGCGTGAGTTTTCATCAGTTGTGGAAGGATTTGTATGTGTTGTGTCAGTTTTCTGTGTATGATTGTGAATTGTGTGTTGTGTTAGAGAGGTTGTGTGTGTGTGTGTGTGTGTGTGTGTGTGTGTGGCTGTTTGAGTTACGCACATGATGTGAGATGTGTTGACTGTGTGCGGTTGTGCTTGTTTAGTATGTCTCTTGGTGTGCCCAGTACGTAGTCTGCGAATGTTTTTCGTGTGTATTGTGAGCAGTTATGTGCCTTGAAGTGTGTGGTGTGTGTATTGTGACTATTGTGCTGCTTATTTCTGTGTTGTGTGTTTGTTCTGCGCAGTTCTCCTGTGTGAGGATGTATGTGTGTTGTGTCTTTGCGTGGTTGTGTGTGTAGTGTGTTAAATGTGTGCTCATCGTCTTCTTTGTTGCTTATGCGCGTTTTGCCTAGGGGTTTGTGAGTGTCGTTTGTGTGTTGTGGTGTTGCGTGTTTTGTATGTGTGACTGTGATTTGTGTGTGGTTGTGTTTCAGTGGTTGAGTGTGTGTGGTTTTTATGTATGCGATGTGAGGTGTGATGTCCATGTGTGCTTGTGCTTGTTTAGTGTGCCTCACTGCGTGTGCTGCACATACTCTCCCAAATGTGACTTTTGTGACTTATGAGAAACATGTGCTTTGTTGTGTGCGGTGTGTGCCCTGTGACTGTTGTTTTGTTACCTTTTGCGCTTTTTTGTGTGTGTGCATTGCGTAGTGGTGCCCGTGTGTATGTATGTGTGTGGGGTGCCTGTGTGCGGTGGTGCGTGGGGTGCTTAGTGTGTGAAATGTGTGCTATGTGCGTTTATTTTTGGTTGTGTGTTTAGGTTGTGGTTTTGTGTGTGTTGTGTGTGTTTTGCGAGTGTGATTGTGATGCGTGTTTGAAAGTTTGTGTGTGCAATTCGTTGTTTTGTGGTGTGTGAGGCGAGATGTGTTGTGTGTGTGTGGTTTTGCTTGTGTAGTGTGCCTCATTGTGTGTGTGGTGTGTACATGGTTAAATGTGGTTTGTGAGAATTGGTTGCCCTTATACGTCCTGTGATGTTAGTGGGGTACGTTGTTTCATACGTTGTGCTGTTTCCGTGTTGAGTCGGGTGTGTTCTCCATATCTTTTATGTTTGTGGGTGTTTACCTGTGTTTGTTGTAGTTATTCCTTTAGTGTGTGTTGTGTGTGGCTTTATGCGTGGTAGGTAGTGGTTACGTCGGTGTGCTCTGACGTTAATGCAGGTTGTTGTGTGTGCTATGAGTTGTGATGTGTAATCTGTGTGTGTTGCTTGCGTGTGTTGTACGATGTATTTTTCTGTGATTTGTGGATTATTTTGTGTGTTGTGGTAATGTACTGATGTGCTTGTTTTAATGTGTGTGTTGTGTGTGCCATGTTTGTTTTGCGCGTCTTTTTTGTGATGTGTATGGTGCTTTTTGAGTTTTGTGTTATGTGTGAAGTACGTTGTCTGCCTTTCGTGTATATGGTAGTGCGTGTTCTGTGGTGTTGGCTGTGTGATTGTGTGTTGTGTTACATGTTTGCGTGCTGTGTTATTGTGTGCTTTTAGCTGTGAAGTCTGTGATCTGCTGGTTTCATGAGCGTGGCTGTGTTTATGTGGTTGTCTGTTTCCTGTGTGTTTTCTACTCTTTCTGTGTTGTGACTCTTGTGTAAGTGATGTGTGCAGTTTGGGTGCGTCGTTGTTGTGTGTAGTGCGTGTTGTGTGTATGTTTGGGGAGTGCTGCGTGACTGGTGTGGTTGTGGGTGGTTCTGTGTTGTGTGTTGTGTGCTTGGAGTGTGCCTTTGTGTGTTGTATGTTGGACGTCTTTTGCGTAGCGTGTTGTGTCCGTGGTTGGGAATGTTCTGTGGTCTGTGAATAGTTTTCTGTGTCATGTTCAATGTGTGATGTGACCACACGTGTGTTGCGTGATGTAAAACATATTGTGTTCCCAGTTGCCCGTTTGTTGTTTGTATTGTTAACTGCTTTGTGTACTGTGTGTGTGTTGTTCGTTCTGTGTATTTTATGTGTCGTGCGGGATACCGTGTGTTGCGTCTGATATGCTTTGTATATCTGTTGTTTGCTTTGCTTTGCATTGCGTGTTCTGTGAGGCTCTGTGTGCTGAAAGTTTTATGTGTGTTTGGTGTGATGTGCCTAGTGTGTGAAGTGCGTGTTCCATAAATTCCGTGATCTTTCTGTTGTGGTTTGTGTGTGTGTTGCACGTCATTTTGCACCTCTTGTGTGTGCTGTGAGTTCTGCATGTGTGATTGTGATTTTCATGTGGTTGCGTTTGAGTGGTTGTGTGGGTGTTTGCTTGTTACGTGTGTGATGTGTAATGTGTTGTCTGCGTGTGGTTGTGCTTGTTCAGCATGCCTCATTGTGTGTGCTGTGTGTTCTCTGAGATGGGATTCGTGTGTGTTGTGAGCCATTATGAGCTCTGACGTGTCTGTCTGGTGTGTGTGCCTTGTGACTTGTGTTGTTACATTTTGGGTTTCGTGTGTGTGCGTTTTGCAGAGTGCAGCCCGTGCATGGATATGAGTGTGGGTTGTCTGTGCGTGAATGTGTGTGTGTGTGGTTTGTAGTGTGTGAAATGTGCACTGTGGGCTTTTTTTGTTGGTTGTGTGTTTTGCGTGTGGTTTTGTATGTGGTGCAACTGCTTTCCGTGTGTGATGGTGATTTGTGTTTGGCTGGGTTTGAGAGGATGTGTGTTTGTTTGGTTGAGTTACGTGTGTGATGTGAGACGTGCTGTCTGTGTGTGATTGTGGTTGTGTAGTGTGCCTCATTGTGTGTGTTGTGTGTACTCACGGAACTGTGGTTTGTGTGAGTTGTGTGCTTTTATGTCCTGTGATGTTTGTGGTGTATGTTGTTTTTTATGTTGTGCCTTGTGCATGTTGAGAGGTCCTGTATGCTCTCGATGTATGTGTTTGTGGGTGTTTACCTGCGTGTGTTGTGGTTGTTCCCTGAGTGTGTGCTGTGTGTGGCTTTTTGTGTGTTATGCAGTGGTTGCATTGTTGTGTGTGTGTGTTGCATTGTTAATGCAGGGTGCGGTGTGTGTTATGAGTTGTGATGTTAATTTCTGTGTGCGATGTTTGTGTGTGCTGTGTGACGAGTTTTTGTTGACTTGTGTTTTTGTGCTTGTGTTGAGTGTATTCTCTGTGTGTTGCATCTTGTGTGTGTGTGTGTTGTGTGGTCTGTGTGTTTTGCAAGTTGTGTGAGATTAATTGTGTGTTATGAATGCTGTGCTTTGTGTATATGTTCTGCGTTTGGCATTGCGCATTCTGTGAGGCTCTGTGTGCTGTATGTATTGTGTGTGTTTGTAGTGATGTGTGTAGTTTGTGAAATGTGTGTTGCATAAATTCGGAGTTCTTTTCGTTGTGGTTTGTGTGTTTTGCACGTGGGCTTGTATGCATTGTAGGTGTGGTGTGCGTTCAGCATGTGTGACTGTGATTTGTGTGTGGTTGCGTTTGACACGTTGTGTGAGTGGTTGGCTGTTTTGAGTAATGAGTGTAATATGTGAGGTGTGTACTCTGTGGGGTCATGGTCGGTCCGTGAGCCTCACTGTGAGTGTTGTGTTTACTCTGAGAACCGTGGTTCATGTGTATTGTGTGCAGTTATGTTCTCGGGGTGTGGGGGTTTTGATGTTTAGTGTGGTGTGCTGCTTGTGTGTTGAGAGACTTCTGCATTCAAGCGCACTGAAGGGAGCCTCTAAGTGATTGTCCATTTTCTCCACAGGTCTGTTATCCCCCGGGAGGGCCTTGTTCACTGAGGGCGCTCAAAGAGGACGAAAGGAGCCACCTCGTCCCTTTAATAGCAATGTCCTGGAGATGCCTTTGTAGTAAAGTGACATAAACTGCTGCAGAAGAGCCTTATGCCAAAGTCTGCAGGGGAAACAATCCACCGTGCACTGAGGAGACCCTCCCTGAGAGAACACTACGCTGATCTCCGCATGCATGCCACTTGCTCCTATGTGATATGGAAACCTCTGTAAACATTGCAATAGAAGGCTATACACTTGATCTCTTTAGTGCTTTCTGGGTTTGTTGTGTGTGTAGTGTGCTGTACGTGTGGTTGCTATATGGTAGTGAGTGATTTGTGGTGCTTTTCTGCGATTCTGTGTGTATTCTCTGTTGTGATACGCTGTGTGTGCTGTGTTCCTGTGTGTTTGGCGCTGTGCTGTCTTTTGCCTGTGGGTCTTGCTTGTTTTCTCTGTGTTGGGTGTTGTCCGTGTTGTGCGTATTTTGTACGTAATATGTGTGCTATAGGTTCCTTACAGCTTGATGAGTACACTGCTCTGTGTATTTTTCACTGGGTGGTGTGTTACGTGTGACGCTGGTCTTTGTGAGTTGTGTTGTGTGTGTTGAGTGGCTCTTTGAGCATTGTATGTTTTGCCATTATGATGAGTTATCTGTTGGCGGTTCTGTATGTTGTGTGTTTGGCGTGTGGCATCCAGTCTAATGTTTAGTGTGAAATGTGGTCTTTCCTTGGTCTGTTGCGTTATGTACTGTGTTCTGGGTTGGGTGAGCACCGTCTATATGCTTTCTGTGTGTTACATACTGGGTAGATGTTGTTTGGTCGGTGTAATTTGAGCATTTTGTGTGACGTAGTTTTAGCCTTGTGTCAGACGTGCTGTGTGCATGTGTTTTTTGTGTGTGTGTTTGTGGGCTTTGGTTCGTGCTGTCTCCGTGTGGGCCTCTGTGTGCTCTGTGTTGTAGGCTTGTGGTTGTGTGTGCTGTGTGTAGTGCATTATATGTGTGTTGCGTGAGTTTTCATCAGTTGTGGAAGGATTTGTATGTGTTGTGTCAGTTTTCTGTGTATGATTGTGAATTGTGTGTTGTGTTAGAGAGGTTGTGTGTGTGTGTGTGTGTGTGTGTGTGTGGCTGTTTGAGTTACGCACATGATGTGAGATGTGTTGACTGTGTGCGGTTGTGCTTGTTTAGTATGTCTCTTGGTGTGCCCAGTACGTAGTCTGCGAATGTTTTTCGTGTGTATTGTGAGCAGTTATGTGCCTTGAAGTGTGTGGTGTGTGTATTGTGACTATTGTGCTGCTTATTTCTGTGTTGTGTGTTTGTTCTGCGCAGTTCTCCTGTGTGAGGATGTATGTGTGTTGTGTCTTTGCGTGGTTGTGTGTGTAGTGTGTTAAATGTGTGCTCATCGTCTTCTTTGTTGCTTATGCGCGTTTTGCCTAGGGGTTTGTGAGTGTCGTTTGTGTGTTGTGGTGTTGCGTGTTTTGTATGTGTGACTGTGATTTGTGTGTGGTTGTGTTTCAGTGGTTGAGTGTGTGTGGTTTTTATGTATGCGATGTGAGGTGTGATGTCCATGTGTGCTTGTGCTTGTTTAGTGTGCCTCACTGCGTGTGCTGCACATACTCTCCCAAATGTGACTTTTGTGACTTATGAGAAACATGTGCTTTGTTGTGTGCGGTGTGTGCCCTGTGACTGTTGTTTTGTTACCTTTTGCGCTTTTTTGTGTGTGTGCATTGCGTAGTGGTGCCCGTGTGTATGTATGTGTGTGGGGTGCCTGTGTGCGGTGGTGCGTGGGGTGCTTAGTGTGTGAAATGTGTGCTATGTGCGTTTATTTTTGGTTGTGTGTTTAGGTTGTGGTTTTGTGTGTGTTGTGTGTGTTTTGCGAGTGTGATTGTGATGCGTGTTTGAAAGTTTGTGTGTGCAATTCGTTGTTTTGTGGTGTGTGAGGCGAGATGTGTTGTGTGTGTGTGGTTTTGCTTGTGTAGTGTGCCTCATTGTGTGTGTGGTGTGTACATGGTTAAATGTGGTTTGTGAGAATTGGTTGCCCTTATACGTCCTGTGATGTTAGTGGGGTACGTTGTTTCATACGTTGTGCTGTTTCCGTGTTGAGTCGGGTGTGTTCTCCATATCTTTTATGTTTGTGGGTGTTTACCTGTGTTTGTTGTAGTTATTCCTTTAGTGTGTGTTGTGTGTGGCTTTATGCGTGGTAGGTAGTGGTTACGTCGGTGTGCTCTGACGTTAATGCAGGTTGTTGTGTGTGCTATGAGTTGTGATGTGTAATCTGTGTGTGTTGCTTGCGTGTGTTGTACGATGTATTTTTCTGTGATTTGTGGATTATTTTGTGTGTTGTGGTAATGTACTGATGTGCTTGTTTTAATGTGTGTGTTGTGTGTGCCATGTTTGTTTTGCGCGTCTTTTTTGTGATGTGTATGGTGCTTTTTGAGTTTTGTGTTATGTGTGAAGTACGTTGTCTGCCTTTCGTGTATATGGTAGTGCGTGTTCTGTGGTGTTGGCTGTGTGATTGTGTGTTGTGTTACATGTTTGCGTGCTGTGTTATTGTGTGCTTTTAGCTGTGAAGTCTGTGATCTGCTGGTTTCATGAGCGTGGCTGTGTTTATGTGGTTGTCTGTTTCCTGTGTGTTTTCTACTCTTTCTGTGTTGTGACTCTTGTGTAAGTGATGTGTGCAGTTTGGGTGCGTCGTTGTTGTGTGTAGTGCGTGTTGTGTGTATGTTTGGGGAGTGCTGCGTGACTGGTGTGGTTGTGGGTGGTTCTGTGTTGTGTGTTGTGTGCTTGGAGTGTGCCTTTGTGTGTTGTATGTTGGACGTCTTTTGCGTAGCGTGTTGTGTCCGTGGTTGGGAATGTTCTGTGGTCTGTGAATAGTTTTCTGTGTCATGTTCAATGTGTGATGTGACCACACGTGTGTTGCGTGATGTAAAACATATTGTGTTCCCAGTTGCCCGTTTGTTGTTTGTATTGTTAACTGCTTTGTGTACTGTGTGTGTGTTGTTCGTTCTGTGTATTTTATGTGTCGTGCGGGATACCGTGTGTTGCGTCTGATATGCTTTGTATATCTGTTGTTTGCTTTGCTTTGCATTGCGTGTTCTGTGAGGCTCTGTGTGCTGAAAGTTTTATGTGTGTTTGGTGTGATGTGCCTAGTGTGTGAAGTGCGTGTTCCATAAATTCCGTGATCTTTCTGTTGTGGTTTGTGTGTGTGTTGCACGTCATTTTGCACCTCTTGTGTGTGCTGTGAGTTCTGCATGTGTGATTGTGATTTTCATGTGGTTGCGTTTGAGTGGTTGTGTGGGTGTTTGCTTGTTACGTGTGTGATGTGTAATGTGTTGTCTGCGTGTGGTTGTGCTTGTTCAGCATGCCTCATTGTGTGTGCTGTGTGTTCTCTGAGATGGGATTCGTGTGTGTTGTGAGCCATTATGAGCTCTGACGTGTCTGTCTGGTGTGTGTGCCTTGTGACTTGTGTTGTTACATTTTGGGTTTCGTGTGTGTGCGTTTTGCAGAGTGCAGCCCGTGCATGGATATGAGTGTGGGTTGTCTGTGCGTGAATGTGTGTGTGTGTGGTTTGTAGTGTGTGAAATGTGCACTGTGGGCTTTTTTTGTTGGTTGTGTGTTTTGCGTGTGGTTTTGTATGTGGTGCAACTGCTTTCCGTGTGTGATGGTGATTTGTGTTTGGCTGGGTTTGAGAGGATGTGTGTTTGTTTGGTTGAGTTACGTGTGTGATGTGAGACGTGCTGTCTGTGTGTGATTGTGGTTGTGTAGTGTGCCTCATTGTGTGTGTTGTGTGTACTCACGGAACTGTGGTTTGTGTGAGTTGTGTGCTTTTATGTCCTGTGATGTTTGTGGTGTATGTTGTTTTTTATGTTGTGCCTTGTGCATGTTGAGAGGTCCTGTATGCTCTCGATGTATGTGTTTGTGGGTGTTTACCTGCGTGTGTTGTGGTTGTTCCCTGAGTGTGTGCTGTGTGTGGCTTTTTGTGTGTTATGCAGTGGTTGCATTGTTGTGTGTGTGTGTTGCATTGTTAATGCAGGGTGCGGTGTGTGTTATGAGTTGTGATGTTAATTTCTGTGTGCGATGTTTGTGTGTGCTGTGTGACGAGTTTTTGTTGACTTGTGTTTTTGTGCTTGTGTTGAGTGTATTCTCTGTGTGTTGCATCTTGTGTGTGTGTGTGTTGTGTGGTCTGTGTGTTTTGCAAGTTGTGTGAGATTAATTGTGTGTTATGAATGCTGTGCTTTGTGTATATGTTCTGCGTTTGGCATTGCGCATTCTGTGAGGCTCTGTGTGCTGTATGTATTGTGTGTGTTTGTAGTGATGTGTGTAGTTTGTGAAATGTGTGTTGCATAAATTCGGAGTTCTTTTCGTTGTGGTTTGTGTGTTTTGCACGTGGGCTTGTATGCATTGTAGGTGTGGTGTGCGTTCAGCATGTGTGACTGTGATTTGTGTGTGGTTGCGTTTGACACGTTGTGTGAGTGGTTGGCTGTTTTGAGTAATGAGTGTAATATGTGAGGTGTGTACTCTGTGGGGTCATGGTCGGTCCGTGAGCCTCACTGTGAGTGTTGTGTTTACTCTGAGAACCGTGGTTCATGTGTATTGTGTGCAGTTATGTTCTCGGGGTGTGGGGGTTTTGATGTTTAGTGTGGTGTGCTGCTTGTGTGTTGAGAGACTTCTGCATTCAAGCGCACTGAAGGGAGCCTCTAAGTGATTGTCCATTTTCTCCACAGGTCTGTTATCCCCCGGGAGGGCCTTGTTCACTGAGGGCGCTCAAAGAGGACGAAAGGAGCCACCTCGTCCCTTTAATAGCAATGTCCTGGAGATGCCTTTGTAGTAAAGTGACATAAACTGCTGCAGAAGAGCCTTATGCCAAAGTCTGCAGGGGAAACAATCCACCGTGCACTGAGGAGACCCTCCCTGAGAGAACACTACGCTGATCTCCGCATGCATGCCACTTGCTCCTATGTGATATGGAAACCTCTGTAAACATTGCAATAGAAGGCTATACACTTGATCTCTTTAGTGCTTTCTGGGTTTGTTGTGTGTGTAGTGTGCTGTACGTGTGGTTGCTATATGGTAGTGAGTGATTTGTGGTGCTTTTCTGCGATTCTGTGTGTATTCTCTGTTGTGATACGCTGTGTGTGCTGTGTTCCTGTGTGTTTGGCGCTGTGCTGTCTTTTGCCTGTGGGTCTTGCTTGTTTTCTCTGTGTTGGGTGTTGTCCGTGTTGTGCGTATTTTGTACGTAATATGTGTGCTATAGGTTCCTTACAGCTTGATGAGTACACTGCTCTGTGTATTTTTCACTGGGTGGTGTGTTACGTGTGACGCTGGTCTTTGTGAGTTGTGTTGTGTGTGTTGAGTGGCTCTTTGAGCATTGTATGTTTTGCCATTATGATGAGTTATCTGTTGGCGGTTCTGTATGTTGTGTGTTTGGCGTGTGGCATCCAGTCTAATGTTTAGTGTGAAATGTGGTCTTTCCTTGGTCTGTTGCGTTATGTACTGTGTTCTGGGTTGGGTGAGCACCGTCTATATGCTTTCTGTGTGTTACATACTGGGTAGATGTTGTTTGGTCGGTGTAATTTGAGCATTTTGTGTGACGTAGTTTTAGCCTTGTGTCAGACGTGCTGTGTGCATGTGTTTTTTGTGTATGTGTTTGTGGGCTTTGGTTCGTGCTGTCTCCGTGTGGGCCTCTGTGTGCTCTGTGTTGTAGGCTTGTGGTTGTGTGTGCTGTGTGTAGTGCATTATATGTGTGTTGCGTGAGTTTTCATCAGTTGTGGAAGGATTTGTATGTGTTGTGTCAGTTTTCTGTGTATGATTGTGAATTGTGTGTTGTGTTAGAGAGGTTGTGTGTGTGTGTGTGTGTGTGTGTGTGTGTGTGTGGCTGTTTGAGTTACGCACATGATGTGAGATGTGTTGACTGTGTGCGGTTGTGCTTATTTAGTATGTCTCTTGGTGTGCCCAGTACGTAGTCTGCGAATGTTTTTCGTGTGTATTGTGAGCAGTTATGTGCCTTGAAGTGTGTGGTGTGTGTATTGTGACTATTGTGCTGCTTATTTCTGTGTTGTGTGTTTGTTCTGCGCAGTTCTCCTGTGTGAGGATGTATGTGTGTTGTGTCTTTGCGTGGTTGTGTGTGTAGTGTGTTAAATGTGTGCTCATCGTCTTCTTTGTTGCTTATGCGCGTTTTGCCTAGGGGTTTGTGAGTGTCGTTTGTGTGTTGTGGTGTTGCGTGTTTTGTATGTGTGACTGTGATTTGTGTGTGGTTGTGTTTCAGTGGTTGTGTGTGGTTTTTATGTATGCGATGTGAGGTGTGATGTCCATGTGTGCTTGTGCTTGTTTAGTGTGCCTCACTGCGTGTGCTGCACATACTCTCCCAAATGTGACTTTTGTGACTTATGAGAAACATGTGCTTTGTTGTGTGCGGTGTGTGCCCTGTGACTGTTGTTTTGTTACCTTTTGCGCTTTTTTGTGTGTGTGCATTGCGTAGTGGTGCCCGTGTGTATGTATGTGTGTGGGGTGCCTGTGTGCGGTGGTGCGTGGGGTGCTTAGTGTGTGAAATGTGTGCTATGTGCGTTTATTTTTGGTTGTGTGTTTAGGTTGTGGTTTTGTGTGTGTTGTGTGTGTTTTGCGAGTGTGATTGTGATGCGTGTTTGAAAGTTTGTGTGTGCAATTCGTTGTTTTGTGGTGTGTGAGGCGAGATGTGTTGTGTGTGTGTGGTTTTGCTTGTGTAGTGTGCCTCATTGTGTGTGTGGTGTGTACATGGTTAAATGTGGTTTGTGAGAATTGGTTGCCCTTATACGTCCTGTGATGTTAGTGGGGTACGTTGTTTCATACGTTGTGCTGTTTCCGTGTTGAGTCGGGTGTGTTCTCCATATCTTTTATGTTTGTGGGTGTTTACCTGTGTTTGTTGTAGTTATTCCTTTAGTGTGTGTTGTGTGTGGCTTTATGCGTGGTAGGTAGTGGTTACGTCGGTGTGCTCTGACGTTAATGCAGGTTGTTGTGTGTGCTATGAGTTGTGATGTGTAATCTGTGTGTGTTGCTTGCGTGTGTTGTACGATGTATTTTTCTGTGATTTGTGGATTATTTTGTGTGTTGTGGTAATGTACTGATGTGCTTGTTTTAATGTGTGTGTTGTGTGTGCCATGTTTGTTTTGCGCGTCTTTTTTGTGATGTGTATGGTGCTTTTTGAGTTTTGTGTTATGTGTGAAGTACGTTGTCTGCCTTTCGTGTATATGGTAGTGCGTGTTCTGTGGTGTTGGCTGTGTGATTGTGTGTTGTGTTACATGTTTGCGTGCTGTGTTATTGTGTGCTTTTAGCTGTGAAGTCTGTGATCTGCTGGTTTCATGAGCGTGGCTGTGTTTATGTGGTTGTCTGTTTCCTGTGTGTTTTCTACTCTTTCTGTGTTGTGACTCTTGTGTAAGTGATGTGTGCAGTTTGGGTGCGTCGTTGTTGTGTGTAGTGCGTGTTGTGTGTATGTTTGGGGAGTGCTGCGTGACTGGTGTGGTTGTGGGTGGTTCTGTGTTGTGTGTTGTGTGCTTGGAGTGTGCCTTTGTGTGTTGTATGTTGGACGTCTTTTGCGTAGCGTGTTGTGTCCGTGGTTGGGAATGTTCTGTGGTCTGTGAATAGTTTTCTGTGTCATGTTCAATGTGTGATGTGACCACACGTGTGTTGCGTGATGTAAAACATATTGTGTTCCCAGTTGCCCGTTTGTTGTTTGTATTGTTAACTGCTTTGTGTACTGTGTGTGTGTTGTTCGTTCTGTGTATTTTATGTGTCGTGCGGGATACCGTGTGTTGCGTCTGATATGCTTTGTATATCTGTTGTTTGCTTTGCTTTGCATTGCGTGTTCTGTGAGGCTCTGTGTGCTGAAAGTTTTATGTGTGTTTGGTGTGATGTGCCTAGTGTGTGAAGTGCGTGTTCCATAAATTCCGTGATCTTTCTGTTGTGGTTTGTGTGTGTGTTGCACGTCATTTTGCACCTCTTGTGTGTGCTGTGAGTTCTGCATGTGTGATTGTGATTTTCATGTGGTTGCGTTTGAGTGGTTGTGTGGGTGTTTGCTTGTTACGTGTGTGATGTGTAATGTGTTGTCTGCGTGTGGTTGTGCTTGTTCAGCATGCCTCATTGTGTGTGCTGTGTGTTCTCTGAGATGGGATTCGTGTGTGTTGTGAGCCATTATGAGCTCTGACGTGTCTGTCTGGTGTGTGTGCCTTGTGACTTGTGTTGTTACATTTTGGGTTTCGTGTGTGTGCGTTTTGCAGAGTGCAGCCCGTGCATGGATATGAGTGTGGGTTGTCTGTGCGTGAATGTGTGTGTGTGTGGTTTGTAGTGTGTGAAATGTGCACTGTGGGCTTTTTTTGTTGGTTGTGTGTTTTGCGTGTGGTTTTGTATGTGGTGCAACTGCTTTCCGTGTGTGATGGTGATTTGTGTTTGGCTGGGTTTGAGAGGATGTGTGTTTGTTTGGTTGAGTTACGTGTGTGATGTGAGACGTGCTGTCTGTGTGTGATTGTGGTTGTGTAGTGTGCCTCATTGTGTGTGTTGTGTGTACTCACGGAACTGTGGTTTGTGTGAGTTGTGTGCTTTTATGTCCTGTGATGTTTGTGGTGTATGTTGTTTTTTATGTTGTGCCTTGTGCATGTTGAGAGGTCCTGTATGCTCTCGATGTATGTGTTTGTGGGTGTTTACCTGCGTGTGTTGTGGTTGTTCCCTGAGTGTGTGCTGTGTGTGGCTTTTTGTGTGTTATGCAGTGGTTGCATTGTTGTGTGTGTGTGTTGCATTGTTAATGCAGGGTGCGGTGTGTGTTATGAGTTGTGATGTTAATTTCTGTGTGCGATGTTTGTGTGTGCTGTGTGACGAGTTTTTGTTGACTTGTGTTTTTGTGCTTGTGTTGAGTGTATTCTCTGTGTGTTGCATCTTGTGTGTGTGTGTGTTGTGTGGTCTGTGTGTTTTGCAAGTTGTGTGAGATTAATTGTGTGTTATGAATGCTGTGCTTTGTGTATATGTTCTGCGTTTGGCATTGCGCATTCTGTGAGGCTCTGTGTGCTGTATGTATTGTGTGTGTTTGTAGTGATGTGTGTAGTTTGTGAAATGTGTGTTGCATAAATTCGGAGTTCTTTTCGTTGTGGTTTGTGTGTTTTGCACGTGGGCTTGTATGCATTGTAGGTGTGGTGTGCGTTCAGCATGTGTGACTGTGATTTGTGTGTGGTTGCGTTTGACACGTTGTGTGAGTGGTTGGCTGTTTTGAGTAATGAGTGTAATATGTGAGGTGTGTACTCTGTGGGGTCATGGTCGGTCCGTGAGCCTCACTGTGAGTGTTGTGTTTACTCTGAGAACCGTGGTTCATGTGTATTGTGTGCAGTTATGTTCTCGGGGTGTGGGGGTTTTGATGTTTAGTGTGGTGTGCTGCTTGTGTGTTGAGAGACTTCTGCATTCAAGCGCACTGAAGGGAGCCTCTAAGTGATTGTCCATTTTCTCCACAGGTCTGTTATCCCCCGGGAGGGCCTTGTTCACTGAGGGCGCTCAAAGAGGACGAAAGGAGCCACCTCGTCCCTTTAATAGCAATGTCCTGGAGATGCCTCTGTAGTAAAGTGACATAAACTGCTGCAGAAGAGCCTTATGCCAAAGTCTGCAGGGGAAACAATCCACCGTGCACTGAGGAGACCCTCCCTGAGAGAACACTACGCTGATCTCCGCATGCATGCCACTTGCTCCTATGTGATATGGAAACCTCTGTAAACATTGCAATAGAAGGCTATACACTTGATCTCTTTAGTGCTTTCTGGGTTTGTTGTGTGTGTAGTGTGCTGTACGTGTGGTTGCTATATGGTAGTGAGTGATTTGTGGTGCTTTTCTGCGATTCTGTGTGTATTCTCTGTTGTGATACGCTGTGTGTGCTGTGTTCCTGTGTGTTTGGCGCTGTGCTGTCTTTTGCCTGTGGGTCTTGCTTGTTTTCTCTGTGTTGGGTGTTGTCCGTGTTGTGCGTATTTTGTACGTAATATGTGTGCTATAGGTTCCTTACAGCTCGATGAGTACACTGCTCTGTGTATTTTTCACTGGGTGGTGTGTTACGTGTGACGCTGGTCTTTGTGAGTTGTGTTGTGTGTGTTGAGTGGCTCTTTGAGCATTGTATGTTTTGCCATTATGATGAGTTATCTGTTGGCGGTTCTGTATGTTGTGTGTTTGGCGTGTGGCATCCAGTCTAATGTTTAGTGTGAAATGTGGTCTTTCCTTGGTCTGTTGCGTTATGTACTGTGTTCTGGGTTGGGTGAGCACCATCTATATGCTTTCTGTGTGTTACATACTGGGTAGATGTTGTTTGGTCGGTGTAATTTGAGCATTTTGTGTGACGTAGTTTTAGCCTTGTGTCAGACGTGCTGTGTGCATGTGTTTTTTGTGTGTGTGTTTGTGGGCTTTGGTTCGTGCTGTCTCCGTGTGGGCCTCTGTGTGCTCTGTGTTGTAGGCTTGTGGTTGTGTGTGCTGTGTGTAGTGCATTATATGTGTGTTGCGTGAGTTTTCATCAGTTGTGGAAGGATTTGTATGTGTTGTGTCAGTTTTCTGTGTATGATTGTGAATTGTGTGTTGTGTTAGAGAGGTTGTGTGTGTGTGTGTGTGTGTGTGTGTGTGTGTGTGTGTGGCTGTTTGAGTTACGCACATGATGTGAGATGTGTTGACTGTGTGCGGTTGTGCTTGTTTAGTATGTCTCTTGGTGTGCCCAGTACGTAGTCTGCGAATGTTTTTCGTGTGTATTGTGAGCAGTTATGTGCCTTGAAGTGTGTGGTGTGTGTATTGTGACTATTGTGCTGCTTATTTCTGTGTTGTGTGTTTGTTCTGCGCAATTCTCCTGTGTGAGGATGTATGTGTGTTGTGTCTTTGCGTGGTTGTGTGTGTAGTGTGTTAAATGTGTGCTCATCGTCTTCTTTGTTGCTTATGCGCGTTTTGCCTAGGGGTTTGTGAGTGTCGTTTGTGTGTTGTGGTGTTGCGTGTTTTGTATGTGTGACTGTGATTTGTGTGTGGTTGTGTTTCAGTGGTTGAGTGTGTGTGGTTTTTATGTATGCGATGTGAGGTGTGATGTCCATGTGTGCTTGTGCTTGTTTAGTGTGCCTCACTGCGTGTGCTGCACATACTCTCCCAAATGTGACTTTTGTGACTTATGAGAAACATGTGCTTTGTTGTGTGCGGTGTGTGCCCTGTGACTGTTGTTTTGTTACCTTTTGCGCTTTTTTGTGTGTGTGCATTGCGTAGTGGTGCCCGTGTGTATGTATGTGTGTGGGGTGCCTGTGTGCGGTGGTGCGTGGGGTGCTTAGTGTGTGAAATGTGTGCTATGTGCGTTTATTTTTGGTTGTGTGTTTAGGTTGTGGTTTTGTGTGTGTTGTGTGTGTTTTGCGAGTGTGATTGTGATGCGTGTTTGAAAGTTTGTGTGTGCAATTCGTTGTTTTGTGGTGTGTGAGGCGAGATGTGTTGTGTGTGTGTGGTTTTGCTTGTGTAGTGTGCCTCATTGTGTGTGTGGTGTGTACATGGTTAAATGTGGTTTGTGAGAATTGGTTGCCCTTATACGTCCTGTGATGTTAGTGGGGTACGTTGTTTCATACGTTGTGCTGTTTCCGTGTTGAGTCGGGTGTGTTCTCCATATCTTTTATGTTTGTGGGTGTTTACCTGTGTTTGTTGTAGTTATTCCTTTAGTGTGTGTTGTGTGTGGCTTTATGCGTGGTAGGTAGTGGTTACGTCGGTGTGCTCTGACGTTAATGCAGGTTGTTGTGTGTGCTATGAGTTGTGATGTGTAATCTGTGTGTGTTGCTTGCGTGTGTTGTACGATGTATTTTTCTGTGATTTGTGGATTATTTTGTGTGTTGTGGTAATGTACTGATGTGCTTGTTTTAATGTGTGTGTTGTGTGTGCCATGTTTGTTTTGCGCGTCTTTTTTGTGATGTGTATGGTGCTTTTTGAGTTTTGTGTTATGTGTGAAGTACGTTGTCTGCCTTTCGTGTATATGGTAGTGCGTGTTCTGTGGTGTTGGCTGTGTGATTGTGTGTTGTGTTACATGTTTGCGTGCTGTGTTATTGTGTGCTTTTAGCTGTGAAGTCTGTGATCTGCTGGTTTCATGAGCGTGGCTGTGTTTATGTGGTTGTCTGTTTCCTGTGTGTTTTCTACTCTTTCTGTGTTGTGACTCTTGTGTAAGTGATGTGTGCAGTTTGGGTGCGTCGTTGTTGTGTGTAGTGCGTGTTGTGTGTATGTTTGGGGAGTGCTGCGTGACTGGTGTGGTTGTGGGTGGTTCTGTGTTGTGTGTTGTGTGCTTGGAGTGTGCCTTTGTGTGTTGTATGTTGGACGTCTTTTGCGTAGCGTGTTGTGTCCGTGGTTGGGAATGTTCTGTGGTCTGTGAATAGTTTTCTGTGTCATGTTCAATGTGTGATGTGACCACACGTGTGTTGCGTGATGTAAAACATATTGTGTTCCCAGTTGCCCGTTTGTTGTTTGTATTGTTAACTGCTTTGTGTACTGTGTGTGTGTTGTTCGTTCTGTGTATTTTATGTGTCGTGCGGGATACCGTGTGTTGCGTCTGATATGCTTTGTATATCTGTTGTTTGCTTTGCTTTGCATTGCGTGTTCTGTGAGGCTCTGTGTGCTGAAAGTTTTATGTGTGTTTGGTGTGATGTGCCTAGTGTGTGAAGTGCGTGTTCCATAAATTCCGTGATCTTTCTGTTGTGGTTTGTGTGTGTGTTGCACGTCATTTTGCACCTCTTGTGTGTGCTGTGAGTTCTGCATGTGTGATTGTGATTTTCATGTGGTTGCGTTTGAGTGGTTGTGTGGGTGTTTGCTTGTTACGTGTGTGATGTGTAATGTGTTGTCTGCGTGTGGTTGTGCTTGTTCAGCATGCCTCATTGTGTGTGCTGTGTGTTCTCTGAGATGGGATTCGTGTGTGTTGTGAGCCATTATGAGCTCTGACGTGTCTGTCTGGTGTGTGTGCCTTGTGACTTGTGTTGTTACATTTTGGGTTTCGTGTGTGTGCGTTTTGCAGAGTGCAGCCCGTGCATGGATATGAGTGTGGGTTGTCTGTGCGTGAATGTGTGTGTGTGTGGTTTGTAGTGTGTGAAATGTGCACTGTGGGCTTTTTTTGTTGGTTGTGTGTTTTGCGTGTGGTTTTGTATGTGGTGCAACTGCTTTCCGTGTGTGATGGTGATTTGTGTTTGGCTGGGTTTGAGAGGATGTGTGTTTGTTTGGTTGAGTTACGTGTGTGATGTGAGACGTGCTGTCTGTGTGTGATTGTGGTTGTGTAGTGTGCCTCATTGTGTGTGTTGTGTGTACTCACGGAACTGTGGTTTGTGTGAGTTGTGTGCTTTTATGTCCTGTGATGTTTGTGGTGTATGTTGTTTTTTATGTTGTGCCTTGTGCATGTTGAGAGGTCCTGTATGCTCTCGATGTATGTGTTTGTGGGTGTTTACCTGCGTGTGTTGTGGTTGTTCCCTGAGTGTGTGCTGTGTGTGGCTTTTTGTGTGTTATGCAGTGGTTGCATTGTTGTGTGTGTGTGTTGCATTGTTAATGCAGGGTGCGGTGTGTGTTATGAGTTGTGATGTTAATTTCTGTGTGCGATGTTTGTGTGTGCTGTGTGACGAGTTTTTGTTGACTTGTGTTTTTGTGCTTGTGTTGAGTGTATTCTCTGTGTGTTGCATCTTGTGTGTGTGTGTGTTGTGTGGTCTGTGTGTTTTGCAAGTTGTGTGAGATTAATTGTGTGTTATGAATGCTGTGCTTTGTGTATATGTTCTGCGTTTGGCATTGCGCATTCTGTGAGGCTCTGTGTGCTGTATGTATTGTGTGTGTTTGTAGTGATGTGTGTAGTTTGTGAAATGTGTGTTGCATAAATTCGGAGTTCTTTTCGTTGTGGTTTGTGTGTTTTGCACGTGGGCTTGTATGCATTGTAGGTGTGGTGTGCGTTCAGCATGTGTGACTGTGATTTGTGTGTGGTTGCGTTTGACACGTTGTGTGAGTGGTTGGCTGTTTTGAGTAATGAGTGTAATATGTGAGGTGTGTACTCTGTGGGGTCATGGTCGGTCCGTGAGCCTCACTGTGAGTGTTGTGTTTACTCTGAGAACCGTGGTTCATGTGTATTGTGTGCAGTTATGTTCTCGGGGTGTGGGGGTTTTGATGTTTAGTGTGGTGTGCTGCTTGTGTGTTGAGAGACTTCTGCATTCAAGCGCACTGAAGGGAGCCTCTAAGTGATTGTCCATTTTCTCCACAGGTCTGTTATCCCCCGGGAGGGCCTTGTTCACTGAGGGCGCTCAAAGAGGACGAAAGGAGCCACCTCGTCCCTTTAATAGCAATGTCCTGGAGATGCCTCTGTAGTAAAGTGACATAAACTGCTGCAGAAGAGCCTTATGCCAAAGTCTGCAGGGGAAACAATCCACCGTGCACTGAGGAGACCCTCCCTGAGAGAACACTACGCTGATCTCCGCATGCATGCCACTTGCTCCTATGTGATATGGAAACCTCTGTAAACATTGCAATAGAAGGCTATACACTTGATCTCTTTAGTGCTTTCTGGGTTTGTTGTGTGTGTAGTGTGCTGTACGTGTGGTTGCTATATGGTAGTGAGTGATTTGTGGTGCTTTTCTGCGATTCTGTGTGTATTCTCTGTTGTGATACGCTGTGTGTGCTGTGTTCCTGTGTGTTTGGCGCTGTGCTGTCTTTTGCCTGTGGGTCTTGCTTGTTTTCTCTGTGTTGGGTGTTGTCCGTGTTGTGCGTATTTTGTACGTAATATGTGTGCTATAGGTTCCTTACAGCTTGATGAGTACACTGCTCTGTGTATTTTTCACTGGGTGGTGTGTTACGTGTGACGCTGGTCTTTGTGAGTTGTGTTGTGTGTGTTGAGTGGCTCTTTGAGCATTGTATGTTTTGCCATTATGATGAGTTATCTGTTGGCGGTTCTGTATGTTGTGTGTTTGGCGTGTGGCATCCAGTCTAATGTTTAGTGTGAAATGTGGTCTTTCCTTGGTCTGTTGCGTTATGTACTGTGTTCTGGGTTGGGTGAGCACCGTCTATATGCTTTCTGTGTGTTACATACTGGGTAGATGTTGTTTGGTCGGTGTAATTTGAGCATTTTGTGTGACGTAGTTTTAGCCTTGTGTCAGACGTGCTGTGTGCATGTGTTTTTTGTGTGTGTGTTTGTGGGCTTTGGTTCGTGCTGTCTCCGTGTGGGCCTCTGTGTGCTCTGTGTTGTAGGCTTGTGGTTGTGTGTGCTGTGTGTAGTGCATTATATGTGTGTTGCGTGAGTTTTCATCAGTTGTGGAAGGATTTGTATGTGTTGTGTCAGTTTTCTGTGTATGATTGTGAATTGTGTGTTGTGTTAGAGAGGTTGTGTGTGTGTGTGTGTGTGTGTGTGTGTGTGTGTGTGTGGCTGTTTGAGTTACGCACATGATGTGAGATGTGTTGACTGTGTGCGGTTGTGCTTGTTTAGTATGTCTCTTGGTGTGCCCAGTACGTAGTCTGCGAATGTTTTTCGTGTGTATTGTGAGCAGTTATGTGCCTTGAAGTGTGTGGTGTGTGTATTGTGACTATTGTGCTGCTTATTTCTGTGTTGTGTGTTTGTTCTGCGCAGTTCTCCTGTGTGAGGATGTATGTGTGTTGTGTCTTTGCGTGGTTGTGTGTGTAGTGTGTTAAATGTGTGCTCATCGTCTTCTTTGTTGCTTATGCGCGTTTTGCCTAGGGGTTTGTGAGTGTCGTTTGTGTGTTGTGGTGTTGCGTGTTTTGTATGTGTGACTGTGATTTGTGTGTGGTTGTGTTTCAGTGGTTGAGTGTGTGTGGTTTTTATGTATGCGATGTGAGGTGTGATGTCCATGTGTGCTTGTGCTTGTTTAGTGTGCCTCACTGCGTGTGCTGCACATACTCTCCCAAATGTGACTTTTGTGACTTATGAGAAACATGTGCTTTGTTGTGTGCGGTGTGTGCCCTGTGACTGTTGTTTTGTTACCTTTTGCGCTTTTTTGTGTGTGTGCATTGCGTAGTGGTGCCCGTGTGTATGTATGTGTGTGGGGTGCCTGTGTGCGGTGGTGCGTGGGGTGCTTAGTGTGTGAAATGTGTGCTATGTGCGTTTATTTTTGGTTGTGTGTTTAGGTTGTGGTTTTGTGTGTGTTGTGTGTGTTTTGCGAGTGTGATTGTGATGCGTGTTTGAAAGTTTGTGTGTGCAATTCGTTGTTTTGTGGTGTGTGAGGCGAGATGTGTTGTGTGTGTGTGGTTTTGCTTGTGTAGTGTGCCTCATTGTGTGTGTGGTGTGTACATGGTTAAATGTGGTTTGTGAGAATTGGTTGCCCTTATACGTCCTGTGATGTTAGTGGGGTACGTTGTTTCATACGTTGTGCTGTTTCCGTGTTGAGTCGGGTGTGTTCTCCATATCTTTTATGTTTGTGGGTGTTTACCTGTGTTTGTTGTAGTTATTCCTTTAGTGTGTGTTGTGTGTGGCTTTATGCGTGGTAGGTAGTGGTTACGTCGGTGTGCTCTGACGTTAATGCAGGTTGTTGTGTGTGCTATGAGTTGTGATGTGTAATCTGTGTGTGTTGCTTGCGTGTGTTGTACGATGTATTTTTCTGTGATTTGTGGATTATTTTGTGTGTTGTGGTAATGTACTGATGTGCTTGTTTTAATGTGTGTGTTGTGTGTGCCATGTTTGTTTTGCGCGTCTTTTTTGTGATGTGTATGGTGCTTTTTGAGTTTTGTGTTATGTGTGAAGTACGTTGTCTGCCTTTCGTGTATATGGTAGTGCGTGTTCTGTGGTGTTGGCTGTGTGATTGTGTGTTGTGTTACATGTTTGCGTGCTGTGTTATTGTGTGCTTTTAGCTGTGAAGTCTGTGATCTGCTGGTTTCATGAGCGTGGCTGTGTTTATGTGGTTGTCTGTTTCCTGTGTGTTTTCTACTCTTTCTGTGTTGTGACTCTTGTGTAAGTGATGTGTGCAGTTTGGGTGCGTCGTTGTTGTGTGTAGTGCGTGTTGTGTGTATGTTTGGGGAGTGCTGCGTGACTGGTGTGGTTGTGGGTGGTTCTGTGTTGTGTGTTGTGTGCTTGGAGTGTGCCTTTGTGTGTTGTATGTTGGACGTCTTTTGCGTAGCGTGTTGTGTCCGTGGTTGGGAATGTTCTGTGGTCTGTGAATAGTTTTCTGTGTCATGTTCAATGTGTGATGTGACCACACGTGTGTTGCGTGATGTAAAACATATTGTGTTCCCAGTTGCCCGTTTGTTGTTTGTATTGTTAACTGCTTTGTGTACTGTGTGTGTGTTGTTCGTTCTGTGTATTTTATGTGTCGTGCGGGATACCGTGTGTTGCGTCTGATATGCTTTGTATATCTGTTGTTTGCTTTGCTTTGCATTGCGTGTTCTGTGAGGCTCTGTGTGCTGAAAGTTTTATGTGTGTTTGGTGTGATGTGCCTAGTGTGTGAAGTGCGTGTTCCATAAATTCCGTGATCTTTCTGTTGTGGTTTGTGTGTGTGTTGCACGTCATTTTGCACCTCTTGTGTGTGCTGTGAGTTCTGCATGTGTGATTGTGATTTTCATGTGGTTGTGTTTGAGTGGTTGTGTGGGTGTTTGCTTGTTACGTGTGTGATGTGTAATGTGTTGTCTGCGTGTGGTTGTGCTTGTTCAGCATGCCTCATTGTGTGTGCTGTGTGTTCTCTGAGATGGGATTCGTGTGTGTTGTGAGCCATTATGAGCTCTGACGTGTCTGTCTGGTGTGTGTGCCTTGTGACTTGTGTTGTTACATTTTGGGTTTCGTGTGTGTGCGTTTTGCAGAGTGCAGCCCGTGCATGGATATGAGTGTGGGTTGTCTGTGCGTGAATGTGTGTGTGTGTGGTTTGTAGTGTGTGAAATGTGCACTGTGGGCTTTTTTTGTTGGTTGTGTGTTTTGCGTGTGGTTTTGTATGTGGTGCAACTGCTTTCCGTATGTGATGGTGATTTGTGTTTGGCTGGGTTTGAGAGGATGTGTGTTTGTTTGGTTGAGTTACGTGTGTGATGTGAGACGTGCTGTCTGTGTGTGATTGTGGTTGTGTAGTGTGCCTCATTGTGTGTGTTGTGTGTACTCACGGAACTGTGGTTTGTGTGAGTTGTGTGCTTTTATGTCCTGTGATGTTTGTGGTGTATGTTGTTTTTTATGTTGTGCCTTGTGCATGTTGAGAGGTCCTGTATGCTCTCGATGTATGTGTTTGTGGGTGTTTACCTGCGTGTGTTGTGGTTGTTCCCTGAGTGTGTGCTGTGTGTGGCTTTTTGTGTGTTATGCAGTGGTTGCATTGTTGTGTGTGTGTGTTGCATTGTTAATGCAGGGTGCGGTGTGTGTTATGAGTTGTGATGTTAATTTCTGTGTGCGATGTTTGTGTGTGCTGTGTGACGAGTTTTTGTTGACTTGTGTTTTTGTGCTTGTGTTGAGTGTATTCTCTGTGTGTTGCATCTTGTGTGTGTGTGTGTTGTGTGGTCTGTGTGTTTTGCAAGTTGTGTGAGATTAATTGTGTGTTATGAATGCTGTGCTTTGTGTATATGTTCTGCGTTTGGCATTGCGCATTCTGTGAGGCTCTGTGTGCTGTATGTATTGTGTGTGTTTGTAGTGATGTGTGTAGTTTGTGAAATGTGTGTTGCATAAATTCGGAGTTCTTTTCGTTGTGGTTTGTGTGTTTTGCACGTGGGCTTGTATGCATTGTAGGTGTGGTGTGCGTTCAGCATGTGTGACTGTGATTTGTGTGTGGTTGCGTTTGACACGTTGTGTGAGTGGTTGGCTGTTTTGAGTAATGAGTGTAATATGTGAGGTGTGTACTCTGTGGGGTCATGGTCGGTCCGTGAGCCTCACTGTGAGTGTTGTGTTTACTCTGAGAACCGTGGTTCATGTGTATTGTGTGCAGTTATGTTCTCGGGGTGTGGGGGTTTTGATGTTTAGTGTGGTGTGCTGCTTGTGTGTTGAGAGACTTCTGCATTCAAGCGCACTGAAGGGAGCCTCTAAGTGATTGTCCATTTTCTCCACAGGTCTGTTATCCCCCGGGAGGGCCTTGTTCACTGAGGGCGCTCAAAGAGGACGAAAGGAGCCACCTCGTCCCTTTAATAGCAATGTCCTGGAGATGCCTTTGTAGTAAAGTGACATAAACTGCTGCAGAAGAGCCTTATGCCAAAGTCTGCAGGGGAAACAATCCACCGTGCACTGAGGAGACCCTCCCTGAGAGAACACTACGCTGATCTCCGCATGCATGCCACTTGCTCCTATGTGATATGGAAACCTCTGTAAACATTGCAATAGAAGGCTATACACTTGATCTCTTTAGTGCTTTCTGGGTTTGTTGTGTGTGTAGTGTGCTGTACGTGTGGTTGCTATATGGTAGTGAGTGATTTGTGGTGCTTTTCTGCGATTCTGTGTGTATTCTCTGTTGTGATACGCTGTGTGTGCTGTGTTCCTGTGTGTTTGGCGCTGTGCTGTCTTTTGCCTGTGGGTCTTGCTTGTTTTCTCTGTGTTGGGTGTTGTCCGTGTTGTGCGTATTTTGTACGTAATATGTGTGCTATAGGTTCCTTACAGCTTGATGAGTACACTGCTCTGTGTATTTTTCACTGGGTGGTGTGTTACGTGTGACGCTGGTCTTTGTGAGTTGTGTTGTGTGTGGTGAGTGGCTCTTTGAGCATTGTATGTTTTGCCATTATGATGAGTTATCTGTTGGCGGTTCTGTATGTTGTGTGTTTGGCGTGTGGCATCCAGTCTAATGTTTAGTGTGAAATGTGGTCTTTCCTTGGTCTGTTGCGTTATGTACTGTGTTCTGGGTTGGGTGAGCACCGTCTATATGCTTTCTGTGTGTTACATACTGGGTAGATGTTGTTTGGTCGGTGTAATTTGAGCATTTTGTGTGACGTAGTTTTAGCCTTGTGTCAGACGTGCTGTGTGCATGTGTTTTTTGTGTGTGTGTTTGTGGGCTTTGGTTCGTGCTGTCTCCGTGTGGGCCTCTGTGTGCTCTGTGTTGTAGGCTTGTGGTTGTGTGTGCTGTGTGTAGTGCATTATATGTGTGTTGCGTGAGTTTTCATCAGTTGTGGAAGGATTTGTATGTGTTGTGTCAGTTTTCTGTGTATGATTGTGAATTGTGTGTTGTGTTAGAGAGGTTGTGTGTGTGTGTGTGTGTGTGTGTGTGTGTGTGTGGCTGTTTGAGTTACGCACATGATGTGAGATGTGTTGACTGTGTGCGGTTGTGCTTGTTTAGTATGTCTCTTGGTGTGCCCAGTACGTAGTCTGCGAATGTTTTTCGTGTGTATTGTGAGCAGTTATGTGCCTTGAAGTGTGTGGTGTGTGTATTGTGACTATTGTGCTGCTTATTTCTGTGTTGTGTGTTTGTTCTGCGCAGTTCTCCTGTGTGAGGATGTATGTGTGTTGTGTCTTTGCGTGGTTGTGTGTGTAGTGTGTTAAATGTGTGCTCATCGTCTTCTTTGTTGCTTATGCGCGTTTTGCCTAGGGGTTTGTGAGTGTCGTTTGTGTGTTGTGGTGTTGCGTGTTTTGTATGTGTGACTGTGATTTGTGTGTGGTTGTGTTTCAGTGGTTGAGTGTGTGTGGTTTTTATGTATGCGATGTGAGGTGTGATGTCCATGTGTGCTTGTGCTTGTTTAGTGTGCCTCACTGCGTGTGCTGCACATACTCTCCCAAATGTGACTTTTGTGACTTATGAGAAACATGTGCTTTGTTGTGTGCGGTGTGTGCCCTGTGACTGTTGTTTTGTTACCTTTTGCGCTTTTTTGTGTGTGTGCATTGCGTAGTGGTGCCCGTGTGTATGTATGTGTGTGGGGTGCCTGTGTGCGGTGGTGCGTGGGGTGCTTAGTGTGTGAAATGTGTGCTATGTGCGTTTATTTTTGGTTGTGTGTTTAGGTTGTGGTTTTGTGTGTGTTGTGTGTGTTTTGCGAGTGTGATTGTGATGCGTGTTTGAAAGTTTGTGTGTGCAATTCGTTGTTTTGTGGTGTGTGAGGCGAGATGTGTTGTGTGTGTGTGGTTTTGCTTGTGTAGTGTGCCTCATTGTGTGTGTGGTGTGTACATGGTTAAATGTGGTTTGTGAGAATTGGTTGCCCTTATACGTCCTGTGATGTTAGTGGGGTACGTTGTTTCATACGTTGTGCTGTTTCCGTGTTGAGTCGGGTGTGTTCTCCATATCTTTTATGTTTGTGGGTGTTTACCTGTGTTTGTTGTAGTTATTCCTTTAGTGTGTGTTGTGTGTGGCTTTATGCGTGGTAGGTAGTGGTTACGTCGGTGTGCTCTGACGTTAATGCAGGTTGTTGTGTGTGCTATGAGTTGTGATGTGTAATCTGTGTGTGTTGCTTGCGTGTGTTGTACGATGTATTTTTCTGTGATTTGTGGATTATTTTGTGTGTTGTGGTAATGTACTGATGTGCTTGTTTTAATGTGTGTGTTGTGTGTGCCATGTTTGTTTTGCGCGTCTTTTTTGTGATGTGTATGGTGCTTTTTGAGTTTTGTGTTATGTGTGAAGTACGTTGTCTGCCTTTCGTGTATATGGTAGTGCGTGTTCTGTGGTGTTGGCTGTGTGATTGTGTGTTGTGTTACATGTTTGCGTGCTGTGTTATTGTGTGCTTTTAGCTGTGAAGTCTGTGATCTGCTGGTTTCATGAGCGTGGCTGTGTTTATGTGGTTGTCTGTTTCCTGTGTGTTTTCTACTCTTTCTGTGTTGTGACTCTTGTGTAAGTGATGTGTGCAGTTTGGGTGCGTCGTTGTTGTGTGTAGTGCGTGTTGTGTGTATGTTTGGGGAGTGCTGCGTGACTGGTGTGGTTGTGGGTGGTTCTGTGTTGTGTGTTGTGTGCTTGGAGTGTGCCTTTGTGTGTTGTATGTTGGACGTCTTTTGCGTAGCGTGTTGTGTCCGTGGTTGGGAATGTTCTGTGGTCTGTGAATAGTTTTCTGTGTCATGTTCAATGTGTGATGTGACCACACGTGTGTTGCGTGATGTAAAACATATTGTGTTCCCAGTTGCCCGTTTGTTGTTTGTATTGTTAACTGCTTTGTGTACTGTGTGTGTGTTGTTCGTTCTGTGTATTTTATGTGTCGTGCGGGATACCGTGTGTTGCGTCTGATATGCTTTGTATATCTGTTGTTTGCTTTGCTTTGCATTGCGTGTTCTGTGAGGCTCTGTGTGCTGAAAGTTTTATGTGTGTTTGGTGTGATGTGCCTAGTGTGTGAAGTGCGTGTTCCATAAATTCCGTGATCTTTCTGTTGTGGTTTGTGTGTGTGTTGCACGTCATTTTGCACCTCTTGTGTGTGCTGTGAGTTCTGCATGTGTGATTGTGATTTTCATGTGGTTGTGTTTGAGTGGTTGTGTGGGTGTTTGCTTGTTACGTGTGTGATGTGTAATGTGTTGTCTGCGTGTGGTTGTGCTTGTTCAGCATGCCTCATTGTGTGTGCTGTGTGTTCTCTGAGATGGGATTCGTGTGTGTTGTGAGCCATTATGAGCTCTGACGTGTCTGTCTGGTGTGTGTGCCTTGTGACTTGTGTTGTTACATTTTGGGTTTCGTGTGTGTGCGTTTTGCAGAGTGCAGCCCGTGCATGGATATGAGTGTGGGTTGTCTGTGCGTGAATGTGTGTGTGTGTGGTTTGTAGTGTGTGAAATGTGCACTGTGGGCTTTTTTTGTTGGTTGTGTGTTTTGCGTGTGGTTTTGTATGTGGTGCAACTGCTTTCCGTATGTGATGGTGATTTGTGTTTGGCTGGGTTTGAGAGGATGTGTGTTTGTTTGGTTGAGTTACGTGTGTGATGTGAGACGTGCTGTCTGTGTGTGATTGTGGTTGTGTAGTGTGCCTCATTGTGTGTGTTGTGTGTACTCACGGAACTGTGGTTTGTGTGAGTTGTGTGCTTTTATGTCCTGTGATGTTTGTGGTGTATGTTGTTTTTTATGTTGTGCCTTGTGCATGTTGAGAGGTCCTGTATGCTCTCGATGTATGTGTTTGTGGGTGTTTACCTGCGTGTGTTGTGGTTGTTCCCTGAGTGTGTGCTGTGTGTGGCTTTTTGTGTGTTATGCAGTGGTTGCATTGTTGTGTGTGTGTGTTGCATTGTTAATGCAGGGTGCGGTGTGTGTTATGAGTTGTGATGTTAATTTCTGTGTGCGATGTTTGTGTGTGCTGTGTGACGAGTTTTTGTTGACTTGTGTTTTTGTGCTTGTGTTGAGTGTATTCTCTGTGTGTTGCATCTTGTGTGTGTGTGTGTTGTGTGGTCTGTGTGTTTTGCAAGTTGTGTGAGATTAATTGTGTGTTATGAATGCTGTGCTTTGTGTATATGTTCTGCGTTTGGCATTGCGCATTCTGTGAGGCTCTGTGTGCTGTATGTATTGTGTGTGTTTGTAGTGATGTGTGTAGTTTGTGAAATGTGTGTTGCATAAATTCGGAGTTCTTTTCGTTGTGGTTTGTGTGTTTTGCACGTGGGCTTGTATGCATTGTAGGTGTGGTGTGCGTTCAGCATGTGTGACTGTGATTTGTGTGTGGTTGCGTTTGACACGTTGTGTGAGTGGTTGGCTGTTTTGAGTAATGAGTGTAATATGTGAGGTGTGTACTCTGTGGGGTCATGGTCAGTCCGTGAGCCTCACTGTGAGTGTTGTGTTTACTCTGAGAACCGTGGTTCATGTGTATTGTGTGCAGTTATGTTCTCGGGGTGTGGGGGTTTTGATGTTTAGTGTGGTGTGCTGCTTGTGTGTTGAGAGACTTCTGCATTCAAGCGCACTGAAGGGAGCCTCTAAGTGATTGTCCATTTTCTCCACAGGTCTGTTATCCCCCGGGAGGGCCTTGTTCACTGAGGGCGCTCAAAGAGGACGAAAGGAGCCACCTCGTCCCTTTAATAGCAATGTCCTGGAGATGCCTTTGTAGTAAAGTGACATAAACTGCTGCAGAAGAGCCTTATGCCAAAGTCTGCAGGGGAAACAATCCACCGTGCACTGAGGAGACCCTCCCTGAGAGAACACTACGCTGATCTCCGCATGCATGCCACTTGCTCCTATGTGATATGGAAACCTCTGTAAACATTGCAATAGAAGGCTATACACTTGATCTCTTTAGTGCTTTCTGGGTTTGTTGTGTGTGTAGTGTGCTGTACGTGTGGTTGCTATATGGTAGTGAGTGATTTGTGGTGCTTTTCTGCGATTCTGTGTGTATTCTCTGTTGTGATACGCTGTGTGTGCTGTGTTCCTGTGTGTTTGGCGCTGTGCTGTCTTTTGCCTGTGGGTCTTGCTTGTTTTCTCTGTGTTGGGTGTTGTCCGTGTTGTGCGTATTTTGTACGTAATATGTGTGCTATAGGTTCCTTACAGCTTGATGAGTACACTGCTCTGTGTATTTTTCACTGGGTGGTGTGTTACGTGTGACGCTGGTCTTTGTGAGTTGTGTTGTGTGTGTTGAGTGGCTCTTTGAGCATTGTATGTTTTGCCATTATGATGAGTTATCTGTTGGCGGTTCTGTATGTTGTGTGTTTGGCGTGTGGCATCCAGTCTAATGTTTAGTGTGAAATGTGGTCTTTCCTTGGTCTGTTGCGTTATGTACTGTGTTCTGGGTTGGGTGAGCACCGTCTATATGCTTTCTGTGTGTTACATACTGGGTAGATGTTGTTTGGTCGGTGTAATTTGAGCATTTTGTGTGACGTAGTTTTAGCCTTGTGTCAGACGTGCTGTGTGCATGTGTTTTTTGTGTGTGTGTTTGTGGGCTTTGGTTCGTGCTGTCTCCGTGTGGGCCTCTGTGTGCTCTGTGTTGTAGGCTTGTGGTTGTGTGTGCTGTGTGTAGTGCATTATATGTGTGTTGCGTGAGTTTTCATCAGTTGTGGAAGGATTTGTATGTGTTGTGTCAGTTTTCTGTGTATGATTGTGAATTGTGTGTTGTGTTAGAGAGGTTGTGTGTGTGTGTGTGTGTGTGTGTGTGTGTGGCTGTTTGAGTTACGCACATGATGTGAGATGTGTTGACTGTGTGCGGTTGTGCTTGTTTAGTATGTCTCTTGGTGTGCCCAGTACGTAGTCTGCGAATGTTTTTCGTGTGTATTGTGAGCAGTTATGTGCCTTGAAGTGTGTGGTGTGTGTATTGTGACTATTGTGCTGCTTATTTCTGTGTTGTGTGTTTGTTCTGCGCAGTTCTCCTGTGTGAGGATGTATGTGTGTTGTGTCTTTGCGTGGTTGTGTGTGTAGTGTGTTAAATGTGTGCTCATCGTCTTCTTTGTTGCTTATGCGCGTTTTGCCTAGGGGTTTGTGAGTGTCGTTTGTGTGTTGTGGTGTTGCGTGTTTTGTATGTGTGACTGTGATTTGTGTGTGGTTGTGTTTCAGTGGTTGAGTGTGTGTGGTTTTTATGTATGCGATGTGAGGTGTGATGTCCATGTGTGCTTGTGCTTGTTTAGTGTGCCTCACTGCGTGTGCTGCACATACTCTCCCAAATGTGACTTTTGTGACTTATGAGAAACATGTGCTTTGTTGTGTGCGGTGTGTGCCCTGTGACTGTTGTTTTGTTACCTTTTGCGCTTTTTTGTGTGTGTGCATTGCGTAGTGGTGCCCGTGTGTATGTATGTGTGTGGGGTGCCTGTGTGCGGTGGTGCGTGGGGTGCTTAGTGTGTGAAATGTGTGCTATGTGCGTTTATTTTTGGTTGTGTGTTTAGGTTGTGGTTTTGTGTGTGTTGTGTGTGTTTTGCGAGTGTGATTGTGATGCGTGTTTGAAAGTTTGTGTGTGCAATTCGTTGTTTTGTGGTGTGTGAGGCGAGATGTGTTGTGTGTGTGTGGTTTTGCTTGTGTAGTGTGCCTCATTGTGTGTGTGGTGTGTACATGGTTAAATGTGGTTTGTGAGAATTGGTTGCCCTTATACGTCCTGTGATGTTAGTGGGGTACGTTGTTTCATACGTTGTGCTGTTTCCGTGTTGAGTCGGGTGTGTTCTCCATATCTTTTATGTTTGTGGGTGTTTACCTGTGTTTGTTGTAGTTATTCCTTTAGTGTGTGTTGTGTGTGGCTTTATGCGTGGTAGGTAGTGGTTACGTCGGTGTGCTCTGACGTTAATGCAGGTTGTTGTGTGTGCTATGAGTTGTGATGTGTAATCTGTGTGTGTTGCTTGCGTGTGTTGTACGATGTATTTTTCTGTGATTTGTGGATTATTTTGTGTGTTGTGGTAATGTACTGATGTGCTTGTTTTAATGTGTGTGTTGTGTGTGCCATGTTTGTTTTGCGCGTCTTTTTTGTGATGTGTATGGTGCTTTTTGAGTTTTGTGTTATGTGTGAAGTACGTTGTCTGCCTTTCGTGTATATGGTAGTGCGTGTTCTGTGGTGTTGGCTGTGTGATTGTGTGTTGTGTTACATGTTTGCGTGCTGTGTTATTGTGTGCTTTTAGCTGTGAAGTCTGTGATCTGCTGGTTTCATGAGCGTGGCTGTGTTTATGTGGTTGTCTGTTTCCTGTGTGTTTTCTACTCTTTCTGTGTTGTGACTCTTGTGTAAGTGATGTGTGCAGTTTGGGTGCGTCGTTGTTGTGTGTAGTGCGTGTTGTGTGTATGTTTGGGGAGTGCTGCGTGACTGGTGTGGTTGTGGGTGGTTCTGTGTTGTGTGTTGTGTGCTTGGAGTGTGCCTTTGTGTGTTGTATGTTGGACGTCTTTTGCGTAGCGTGTTGTGTCCGTGGTTGGGAATGTTCTGTGGTCTGTGAATAGTTTTCTGTGTCATGTTCAATGTGTGATGTGACCACACGTGTGTTGCGTGATGTAAAACATATTGTGTTCCCAGTTGCCCGTTTGTTGTTTGTATTGTTAACTGCTTTGTGTACTGTGTGTGTGTTGTTCGTTCTGTGTATTTTATGTGTCGTGCGGGATACCGTGTGTTGCGTCTGATATGCTTTGTATATCTGTTGTTTGCTTTGCTTTGCATTGCGTGTTCTGTGAGGCTCTGTGTGCTGAAAGTTTTATGTGTGTTTGGTGTGATGTGCCTAGTGTGTGAAGTGCGTGTTCCATAAATTCCGTGATCTTTCTGTTGTGGTTTGTGTGTGTGTTGCACGTCATTTTGCACCTCTTGTGTGTGCTGTGAGTTCTGCATGTGTGATTGTGATTTTCATGTGGTTGTGTTTGAGTGGTTGTGTGGGTGTTTGCTTGTTACGTGTGTGATGTGTAATGTGTTGTCTGCGTGTGGTTGTGCTTGTTCAGCATGCCTCATTGTGTGTGCTGTGTGTTCTCTGAGATGGGATTCGTGTGTGTTGTGAGCCATTATGAGCTCTGACGTGTCTGTCTGGTGTGTGTGCCTTGTGACTTGTGTTGTTACATTTTGGGTTTCGTGTGTGTGCGTTTTGCAGAGTGCAGCCCGTGCATGGATATGAGTGTGGGTTGTCTGTGCGTGAATGTGTGTGTGTGTGGTTTGTAGTGTGTGAAATGTGCACTGTGGGCTTTTTTTGTTGGTTGTGTGTTTTGCGTGTGGTTTTGTATGTGGTGCAACTGCTTTCCGTATGTGATGGTGATTTGTGTTTGGCTGGGTTTGAGAGGATGTGTGTTTGTTTGGTTGAGTTACGTGTGTGATGTGAGACGTGCTGTCTGTGTGTGATTGTGGTTGTGTAGTGTGCCTCATTGTGTGTGTTGTGTGTACTCACGGAACTGTGGTTTGTGTGAGTTGTGTGCTTTTATGTCCTGTGATGTTTGTGGTGTATGTTGTTTTTTATGTTGTGCCTTGTGCATGTTGAGAGGTCCTGTATGCTCTCGATGTATGTGTTTGTGGGTGTTTACCTGCGTGTGTTGTGGTTGTTCCCTGAGTGTGTGCTGTGTGTGGCTTTTTGTGTGTTATGCAGTGGTTGCATTGTTGTGTGTGTGTGTTGCATTGTTAATGCAGGGTGCGGTGTGTGTTATGAGTTGTGATGTTAATTTCTGTGTGCGATGTTTGTGTGTGCTGTGTGACGAGTTTTTGTTGACTTGTGTTTTTGTGCTTGTGTTGAGTGTATTCTCTGTGTGTTGCATCTTGTGTGTGTGTGTGTTGTGTGGTCTGTGTGTTTTGCAAGTTGTGTGAGATTAATTGTGTGTTATGAATGCTGTGCTTTGTGTATATGTTCTGCGTTTGGCATTGCGCATTCTGTGAGGCTCTGTGTGCTGTATGTATTGTGTGTGTTTGTAGTGATGTGTGTAGTTTGTGAAATGTGTGTTGCATAAATTCGGAGTTCTTTTCGTTGTGGTTTGTGTGTTTTGCACGTGGGCTTGTATGCATTGTAGGTGTGGTGTGCGTTCAGCATGTGTGACTGTGATTTGTGTGTGGTTGCGTTTGACACGTTGTGTGAGTGGTTGGCTGTTTTGAGTAATGAGTGTAATATGTGAGGTGTGTACTCTGTGGGGTCATGGTCAGTCCGTGAGCCTCACTGTGAGTGTTGTGTTTACTCTGAGAACCGTGGTTCATGTGTATTGTGTGCAGTTATGTTCTCGGGGTGTGGGGGTTTTGATGTTTAGTGTGGTGTGCTGCTTGTGTGTTGAGAGACTTCTGCATTCAAGCGCACTGAAGGGAGCCTCTAAGTGATTGTCCATTTTCTCCACAGGTCTGTTATCCCCCGGGAGGGCCTTGTTCACTGAGGGCGCTCAAAGAGGACGAAAGGAGCCACCTCGTCCCTTTAATAGCAATGTCCTGGAGATGCCTTTGTAGTAAAGTGACATAAACTGCTGCAGAAGAGCCTTATGCCAAAGTCTGCAGGGGAAACAATCCACCGTGCACTGAGGAGACCCTCCCTGAGAGAACACTACGCTGATCTCCGCATGCATGTCACTTGCTCCTATGTGATATGGAAACCTCTGTAAACATTGCAATAGAAGGCTATACACTTGATCTCTTTAGTGCTTTCTGGGTTTGTTGTGTGTGTAGTGTGCTGTACGTGTGGTTGCTATATGGTAGTGAGTGATTTGTGGTGCTTTTCTGCGATTCTGTGTGTATTCTCTGTTGTGATACGCTGTGTGTGCTGTGTTCCTGTGTGTTTGGCGCTGTGCTGTCTTTTGCCTGTGGGTCTTGCTTGTTTTCTCTGTGTTGGGTGTTGTCCGTGTTGTGCGTATTTTGTACGTAATATGTGTGCTATAGGTTCCTTACAGCTTGATGAGTACACTGCTCTGTGTATTTTTCACTGGGTGGTGTGTTACGTGTGACGCTGGTCTTTGTGAGTTGTGTTGTGTGTGTTGAGTGGCTCTTTGAGCATTGTATGTTTTGCCATTATGATGAGTTATCTGTTGGCGGTTCTGTATGTTGTGTGTTTGGCGTGTGGCATCCAGTCTAATGTTTAGTGTGAAATGTGGTCTTTCCTTGGTCTGTTGCGTTATGTACTGTGTTCTGGGTTGGGTGAGCACCGTCTATATGCTTTCTGTGTGTTACATACTGGGTAGATGTTGTTTGGTCGGTGTAATTTGAGCATTTTGTGTGACGTAGTTTTAGCCTTGTGTCAGACGTGCTGTGTGCATGTGTTTTTTGTGTGTGTGTTTGTGGGCTTTGGTTCGTGCTGTCTCCGTGTGGGCCTCTGTGTGCTCTGTGTTGTAGGCTTGTGGTTGTGTGTGCTGTGTGTAGTGCATTATATGTGTGTTGCGTGAGTTTTCATCAGTTGTGGAAGGATTTGTATGTGTTGTGTCAGTTTTCTGTGTATGATTGTGAATTGTGTGTTGTGTTAGAGAGGTTGTGTGTGTGTGTGTGTGTGTGTGTGTGTGTGGCTGTTTGAGTTACGCACATGATGTGAGATGTGTTGACTGTGTGCGGTTGTGCTTGTTTAGTATGTCTCTTGGTGTGCCCAGTACGTAGTCTGCGAATGTTTTTCGTGTGTATTGTGAGCAGTTATGTGCCTTGAAGTGTGTGGTGTGTGTATTGTGACTATTGTGCTGCTTATTTCTGTGTTGTGTGTTTGTTCTGCGCAGTTCTCCTGTGTGAGGATGTATGTGTGTTGTGTCTTTGCGTGGTTGTGTGTGTAGTGTGTTAAATGTGTGCTCATCGTCTTCTTTGTTGCTTATGCGCGTTTTGCCTAGGGGTTTGTGAGTGTCGTTTGTGTGTTGTGGTGTTGCGTGTTTTGTATGTGTGACTGTGATTTGTGTGTGGTTGTGTTTCAGTGGTTGAGTGTGTGTGGTTTTTATGTATGCGATGTGAGGTGTGATGTCCATGTGTGCTTGTGCTTGTTTAGTGTGCCTCACTGCGTGTGCTGCACATACTCTCCCAAATGTGACTTTTGTGACTTATGAGAAACATGTGCTTTGTTGTGTGCGGTGTGTGCCCTGTGACTGTTGTTTTGTTACCTTTTGCGCTTTTTTGTGTGTGTGCATTGCGTAGTGGTGCCCGTGTGTATGTATGTGTGTGGGGTGCCTGTGTGCGGTGGTGCGTGGGGTGCTTAGTGTGTGAAATGTGTGCTATGTGCGTTTATTTTTGGTTGTGTGTTTAGGTTGTGGTTTTGTGTGTGTTGTGTGTGTTTTGCGAGTGTGATTGTGATGCGTGTTTGAAAGTTTGTGTGTGCAATTCGTTGTTTTGTGGTGTGTGAGGCGAGATGTGTTGTGTGTGTGTGGTTTTGCTTGTGTAGTGTGCCTCATTGTGTGTGTGGTGTGTACATGGTTAAATGTGGTTTGTGAGAATTGGTTGCCCTTATACGTCCTGTGATGTTAGTGGGGTACGTTGTTTCATACGTTGTGCTGTTTCCGTGTTGAGTCGGGTGTGTTCTCCATATCTTTTATGTTTGTGGGTGTTTACCTGTGTTTGTTGTAGTTATTCCTTTAGTGTGTGTTGTGTGTGGCTTTATGCGTGGTAGGTAGTGGTTACGTCGGTGTGCTCTGACGTTAATGCAGGTTGTTGTGTGTGCTATGAGTTGTGATGTGTAATCTGTGTGTGTTGCTTGCGTGTGTTGTACGATGTATTTTTCTGTGATTTGTGGATTATTTTGTGTGTTGTGGTAATGTACTGATGTGCTTGTTTTAATGTGTGTGTTGTGTGTGCCATGTTTGTTTTGCGCGTCTTTTTTGTGATGTGTATGGTGCTTTTTGAGTTTTGTGTTATGTGTGAAGTACGTTGTCTGCCTTTCGTGTATATGGTAGTGCGTGTTCTGTGGTGTTGGCTGTGTGATTGTGTGTTGTGTTACATGTTTGCGTGCTGTGTTATTGTGTGCTTTTAGCTGTGAAGTCTGTGATCTGCTGGTTTCATGAGCGTGGCTGTGTTTATGTGGTTGTCTGTTTCCTGTGTGTTTTCTACTCTTTCTGTGTTGTGACTCTTGTGTAAGTGATGTGTGCAGTTTGGGTGCGTCGTTGTTGTGTGTAGTGCGTGTTGTGTGTATGTTTGGGGAGTGCTGCGTGACTGGTGTGGTTGTGGGTGGTTCTGTGTTGTGTGTTGTGTGCTTGGAGTGTGCCTTTGTGTGTTGTATGTTGGACGTCTTTTGCGTAGCGTGTTGTGTCCGTGGTTGGGAATGTTCTGTGGTCTGTGAATAGTTTTCTGTGTCATGTTCAATGTGTGATGTGACCACACGTGTGTTGCGTGATGTAAAACATATTGTGTTCCCAGTTGCCCGTTTGTTGTTTGTATTGTTAACTGCTTTGTGTACTGTGTGTGTGTTGTTCGTTCTGTGTATTTTATGTGTCGTGCGGGATACCGTGTGTTGCGTCTGATATGCTTTGTATATCTGTTGTTTGCTTTGCTTTGCATTGCGTGTTCTGTGAGGCTCTGTGTGCTGAAAGTTTTATGTGTGTTTGGTGTGATGTGCCTAGTGTGTGAAGTGCGTGTTCCATAAATTCCGTGATCTTTCTGTTGTGGTTTGTGTGTGTGTTGCACGTCATTTTGCACCTCTTGTGTGTGCTGTGAGTTCTGCATGTGTGATTGTGATTTTCATGTGGTTGTGTTTGAGTGGTTGTGTGGGTGTTTGCTTGTTACGTGTGTGATGTGTAATGTGTTGTCTGCGTGTGGTTGTGCTTGTTCAGCATGCCTCATTGTGTGTGCTGTGTGTTCTCTGAGATGGGATTCGTGTGTGTTGTGAGCCATTATGAGCTCTGACGTGTCTGTCTGGTGTGTGTGCCTTGTGACTTGTGTTGTTACATTTTGGGTTTCGTGTGTGTGCGTTTTGCAGAGTGCAGCCCGTGCATGGATATGAGTGTGGGTTGTCTGTGCGTGAATGTGTGTGTGTGTGGTTTGTAGTGTGTGAAATGTGCACTGTGGGCTTTTTTTGTTGGTTGTGTGTTTTGCGTGTGGTTTTGTATGTGGTGCAACTGCTTTCCGTGTGTGATGGTGATTTGTGTTTGGCTGGGTTTGAGAGGATGTGTGTTTGTTTGGTTGAGTTACGTGTGTGATGTGAGACGTGCTGTCTGTGTGTGATTGTGGTTGTGTAGTGTGCCTCATTGTGTGTGTTGTGTGTACTCACGGAACTGTGGTTTGTGTGAGTTGTGTGCTTTTATGTCCTGTGATGTTTGTGGTGTATGTTGTTTTTTATGTTGTGCCTTGTGCATGTTGAGAGGTCCTGTATGCTCTCGATGTATGTGTTT
Organism: Manis pentadactyla; assembly: GCF_030020395.1. Taxonomy (NCBI): domain Eukaryota; kingdom Metazoa; phylum Chordata; class Mammalia; order Pholidota; family Manidae; genus Manis; species Manis pentadactyla. The sequence continues at coordinate 79,769,451 of NC_080030.1, read as the reverse complement.
GTGGGTGTTTACCTGCGTGTGTTGTGGTTGTTCCCTGAGTGTGTGCTGTGTGTGGCTTTTTGTGTGTTATGCAGTGGTTGCATTGTTGTGTGTGTGTGTTGCATTGTTAATGCAGGGTGCGGTGTGTGTTATGAGTTGTGATGTTAATTTCTGTGTGCGATGTTTGTGTGTGCTGTGTGACGAGTTTTTGTTGACTTGTGTTTTTGTGCTTGTGTTGAGTGTATTCTCTGTGTGTTGCATCTTGTGTGTGTGTGTGTTGTGTGGTCTGTGTGTTTTGCAAGTTGTGTGAGATTAATTGTGTGTTATGAATGCTGTGCTTTGTGTATATGTTCTGCGTTTGGCATTGCGCATTCTGTGAGGCTCTGTGTGCTGTATGTATTGTGTGTGTTTGTAGTGATGTGTGTAGTTTGTGAAATGTGTGTTGCATAAATTCGGAGTTCTTTTCGTTGTGGTTTGTGTGTTTTGCACGTGGGCTTGTATGCATTGTAGGTGTGGTGTGCGTTCAGCATGTGTGACTGTGATTTGTGTGTGGTTGCGTTTGACACGTTGTGTGAGTGGTTGGCTGTTTTGAGTAATGAGTGTAATATGTGAGGTGTGTACTCTGTGGGGTCATGGTCGGTCCGTGAGCCTCACTGTGAGTGTTGTGTTTACTCTGAGAACCGTGGTTCATGTGTATTGTGTGCAGTTATGTTCTCGGGGTGTGGGGGTTTTGATGTTTAGTGTGGTGTGCTGCTTGTGTGTTGAGAGACTTCTGCATTCAAGCGCACTGAAGGGAGCCTCTAAGTGATTGTCCATTTTCTCCACAGGTCTGTTATCCCCCGGGAGGGCCTTGTTCACTGAGGGCGCTCAAAGAGGACGAAAGGAGCCACCTCGTCCCTTTAATAGCAATGTCCTGGAGATGCCTTTGTAGTAAAGTGACATAAACTGCTGCAGAAGAGCCTTATGCCAAAGTCTGCAGGGGAAACAATCCACCGTGCACTGAGGAGACCCTCCCTGAGAGAACACTACGCTGATCTCCGCATGCATGCCACTTGCTCCTATGTGATATGGAAACCTCTGTAAACATTGCAATAGAAGGCTATACACTTGATCTCTTTAGTGCTTTCTGGGTTTGTTGTGTGTGTAGTGTGCTGTACGTGTGGTTGCTATATGGTAGTGAGTGATTTGTGGTGCTTTTCTGCGATTCTGTGTGTATTCTCTGTTGTGATACGCTGTGTGTGCTGTGTTCCTGTGTGTTTGGCGCTGTGCTGTCTTTTGCCTGTGGGTCTTGCTTGTTTTCTCTGTGTTGGGTGTTGTCCGTGTTGTGCGTATTTTGTACGTAATATGTGTGCTATAGGTTCCTTACAGCTTGATGAGTACACTGCTCTGTGTATTTTTCACTGGGTGGTGTGTTACGTGTGACGCTGGTCTTTGTGAGTTGTGTTGTGTGTGTTGAGTGGCTCTTTGAGCATTGTATGTTTTGCCATTATGATGAGTTATCTGTTGGCGGTTCTGTATGTTGTGTGTTTGGCGTGTGGCATCCAGTCTAATGTTTAGTGTGAAATGTGGTCTTTCCTTGGTCTGTTGCGTTATGTACTGTGTTCTGGGTTGGGTGAGCACCGTCTATATGCTTTCTGTGTGTTACATACTGGGTAGATGTTGTTTGGTCGGTGTAATTTGAGCATTTTGTGTGACGTAGTTTTAGCCTTGTGTCAGACGTGCTGTGTGCATGTGTTTTTTGTGTGTGTGTTTGTGGGCTTTGGTTCGTGCTGTCTCCGTGTGGGCCTCTGTGTGCTCTGTGTTGTAGGCTTGTGGTTGTGTGTGCTGTGTGTAGTGCATTATATGTGTGTTGCGTGAGTTTTCATCAGTTGTGGAAGGATTTGTATGTGTTGTGTCAGTTTTCTGTGTATGATTGTGAATTGTGTGTTGTGTTAGAGAGGTTGTGTGTGTGTGTGTGTGTGTGTGTGTGTGTGTGTGTGTGGCTGTTTGAGTTACGCACATGATGTGAGATGTGTTGACTGTGTGCGGTTGTGCTTGTTTAGTATGTCTCTTGGTGTGCCCAGTACGTAGTCTGCGAATGTTTTTCGTGTGTATTGTGAGCAGTTATGTGCCTTGAAGTGTGTGGTGTGTGTATTGTGACTATTGTGCTGCTTATTTCTGTGTTGTGTGTTTGTTCTGCGCAGTTCTCCTGTGTGAGGATGTATGTGTGTTGTGTCTTTGCGTGGTTGTGTGTGTAGTGTGTTAAATGTGTGCTCATCGTCTTCTTTGTTGCTTATGCGCGTTTTGCCTAGGGGTTTGTGAGTGTCGTTTGTGTGTTGTGGTGTTGCGTGTTTTGTATGTTTGACTGTGATTTGTGTGTGGTTGTGTTTCAGTGGTTGAGTGTGTGTGGTTTTTATGTATGCGATGTGAGGTGTGATGTCCATGTGTGCTTGTGCTTGTTTAGTGTGCCTCACTGCGTGTGCTGCACATACTCTCCCAAATGTGACTTTTGTGACTTATGAGAAACATGTGCTTTGTTGTGTGCGGTGTGTGCCCTGTGACTGTTGTTTTGTTACCTTTTGCGCTTTTTTGTGTGTGTGCATTGCGTAGTGGTGCCCGTGTGTATGTATGTGTGTGGGGTGCCTGTGTGCGGTGGTGCGTGGGGTGCTTAGTGTGTGAAATGTGTGCTATGTGCGTTTATTTTTGGTTGTGTGTTTAGGTTGTGGTTTTGTGTGTGTTGTGTGTGTTTTGCGAGTGTGATTGTGATGCGTGTTTGAAAGTTTGTGTGTGCAATTCGTTGTTTTGTGGTGTGTGAGGCGAGATGTGTTGTGTGTGTGTGGTTTTGCTTGTGTAGTGTGCCTCATTGTGTGTGTGGTGTGTACATGGTTAAATGTGGTTTGTGAGAATTGGTTGCCCTTATACGTCCTGTGATGTTAGTGGGGTACGTTGTTTCATACGTTGTGCTGTTTCCGTGTTGAGTCGGGTGTGTTCTCCATATCTTTTATGTTTGTGGGTGTTTACCTGTGTTTGTTGTAGTTATTCCTTTAGTGTGTGTTGTGTGTGGCTTTATGCGTGGTAGGTAGTGGTTACGTCGGTGTGCTCTGACGTTAATGCAGGTTGTTGTGTGTGCTATGAGTTGTGATGTGTAATCTGTGTGTGTTGCTTGCGTGTGTTGTACGATGTATTTTTCTGTGATTTGTGGATTATTTTGTGTGTTGTGGTAATGTACTGATGTGCTTGTTTTAATGTGTGTGTTGTGTGTGCCATGTTTGTTTTGCGCGTCTTTTTTGTGATGTGTATGGTGCTTTTTGAGTTTTGTGTTATGTGTGAAGTACGTTGTCTGCCTTTCGTGTATATGGTAGTGCGTGTTCTGTGGTGTTGGCTGTGTGATTGTGTGTTGTGTTACATGTTTGCGTGCTGTGTTATTGTGTGCTTTTAGCTGTGAAGTCTGTGATCTGCTGGTTTCATGAGCGTGGCTGTGTTTATGTGGTTGTCTGTTTCCTGTGTGTTTTCTACTCTTTCTGTGTTGTGACTCTTGTGTAAGTGATGTGTGCAGTTTGGGTGCGTCGTTGTTGTGTGTAGTGCGTGTTGTGTGTATGTTTGGGGAGTGCTGCGTGACTGGTGTGGTTGTGGGTGGTTCTGTGTTGTGTGTTGTGTGCTTGGAGTGTGCCTTTGTGTGTTGTATGTTGGACGTCTTTTGCGTAGCGTGTTGTGTCCGTGGTTGGGAATGTTCTGTGGTCTGTGAATAGTTTTCTGTGTCATGTTCAATGTGTGATGTGACCACACGTGTGTTGCGTGATGTAAAACATATTGTGTTCCCAGTTGCCCGTTTGTTGTTTGTATTGTTAACTGCTTTGTGTACTGTGTGTGTGTTGTTCGTTCTGTGTATTTTATGTGTCGTGCGGGATACCGTGTGTTGCGTCTGATATGCTTTGTATATCTGTTGTTTGCTTTGCTTTGCATTGCGTGTTCTGTGAGGCTCTGTGTGCTGAAAGTTTTATGTGTGTTTGGTGTGATGTGCCTAGTGTGTGAAGTGCGTGTTCCATAAATTCCGTGATCTTTCTGTTGTGGTTTGTGTGTGTGTTGCACGTCATTTTGCACCTCTTGTGTGTGCTGTGAGTTCTGCATGTGTGATTGTGATTTTCATGTGGTTGTGTTTGAGTGGTTGTGTGGGTGTTTGCTTGTTACGTGTGTGATGTGTAATGTGTTGTCTGCGTGTGGTTGTGCTTGTTCAGCATGCCTCATTGTGTGTGCTGTGTGTTCTCTGAGATGGGATTCGTGTGTGTTGTGAGCCATTATGAGCTCTGACGTGTCTGTCTGGTGTGTGTGCCTTGTGACTTGTGTTGTTACATTTTGGGTTTCGTGTGTGTGCGTTTTGCAGAGTGCAGCCCGTGCATGGATATGAGTGTGGGTTGTCTGTGCGTGAATGTGTGTGTGTGTGGTTTGTAGTGTGTGAAATGTGCACTGTGGGCTTTTTTTGTTGGTTGTGTGTTTTGCGTGTGGTTTTGTATGTGGTGCAACTGCTTTCCGTATGTGATGGTGATTTGTGTTTGGCTGGGTTTGAGAGGATGTGTGTTTGTTTGGTTGAGTTACGTGTGTGATGTGAGACGTGCTGTCTGTGTGTGATTGTGGTTGTGTAGTGTGCCTCATTGTGTGTGTTGTGTGTACTCACGGAACTGTGGTTTGTGTGAGTTGTGTGCTTTTATGTCCTGTGATGTTTGTGGTGTATGTTGTTTTTTATGTTGTGCCTTGTGCATGTTGAGAGGTCCTGTATGCTCTCGATGTATGTGTTTGTGGGTGTTTACCTGCGTGTGTTGTGGTTGTTCCCTGAGTGTGTGCTGTGTGTGGCTTTTTGTGTGTTATGCAGTGGTTGCATTGTTGTGTGTGTGTGTTGCATTGTTAATGCAGGGTGCGGTGTGTGTTATGAGTTGTGATGTTAATTTCTGTGTGCGATGTTTGTGTGTGCTGTGTGACGAGTTTTTGTTGACTTGTGTTTTTGTGCTTGTGTTGAGTGTATTCTCTGTGTGTTGCATCTTGTGTGTGTGTGTGTTGTGTGGTCTGTGTGTTTTGCAAGTTGTGTGAGATTAATTGTGTGTTATGAATGCTGTGCTTTGTGTATATGTTCTGCGTTTGGCATTGCGCATTCTGTGAGGCTCTGTGTGCTGTATGTATTGTGTGTGTTTGTAGTGATGTGTGTAGTTTGTGAAATGTGTGTTGCATAAATTCGGAGTTCTTTTCGTTGTGGTTTGTGTGTTTTGCACGTGGGCTTGTATGCATTGTAGGTGTGGTGTGCGTTCAGCATGTGTGACTGTGATTTGTGTGTGGTTGCGTTTGACACGTTGTGTGAGTGGTTGGCTGTTTTGAGTAATGAGTGTAATATGTGAGGTGTGTACTCTGTGGGGTCATGGTCGGTCCGTGAGCCTCACTGTGAGTGTTGTGTTTACTCTGAGAACCGTGGTTCATGTGTATTGTGTGCAGTTATGTTCTCGGGGTGTGGGGGTTTTGATGTTTAGTGTGGTGTGCTGCTTGTGTGTTGAGAGACTTCTGCATTCAAGCGCACTGAAGGGAGCCTCTAAGTGATTGTCCATTTTCTCCACAGGTCTGTTATCCCCCGGGAGGGCCTTGTTCACTGAGGGCGCTCAAAGAGGACGAAAGGAGCCACCTCGTCCCTTTAATAGCAATGTCCTGGAGATGCCTTTGTAGTAAAGTGACATAAACTGCTGCAGAAGAGCCTTATGCCAAAGTCTGCAGGGGAAACAATCCACCGTGCACTGAGGAGACCCTCCCTGAGAGAACACTACGCTGATCTCCGCATGCATGCCACTTGCTCCTATGTGATATGGAAACCTCTGTAAACATTGCAATAGAAGGCTATACACTTGATCTCTTTAGTGCTTTCTGGGTTTGTTGTGTGTGTAGTGTGCTGTACGTGTGGTTGCTATATGGTAGTGAGTGATTTGTGGTGCTTTTCTGCGATTCTGTGTGTATTCTCTGTTGTGATACGCTGTGTGTGCTGTGTTCCTGTGTGTTTGGCGCTGTGCTGTCTTTTGCCTGTGGGTCTTGCTTGTTTTCTCTGTGTTGGGTGTTGTCCGTGTTGTGCGTATTTTGTACGTAATATGTGTGCTATAGGTTCCTTACAGCTCGATGAGTACACTGCTCTGTGTATTTTTCACTGGGTGGTGTGTTACGTGTGACGCTGGTCTTTGTGAGTTGTGTTGTGTGTGTTGAGTGGCTCTTTGAGCATTGTATGTTTTGCCATTATGATGAGTTATCTGTTGGCGGTTCTGTATGTTGTGTGTTTGGCGTGTGGCATCCAGTCTAATGTTTAGTGTGAAATGTGGTCTTTCCTTGGTCTGTTGCGTTATGTACTGTGTTCTGGGTTGGGTGAGCACCGTCTATATGCTTTCTGTGTGTTACATACTGGGTAGATGTTGTTTGGTCGGTGTAATTTGAGCATTTTGTGTGACGTAGTTTTAGCCTTGTGTCAGACGTGCTGTGTGCATGTGTTTTTTGTGTGTGTGTTTGTGGGCTTTGGTTCGTGCTGTCTCCGTGTGGGCCTCTGTGTGCTCTGTGTTGTAGGCTTGTGGTTGTGTGTGCTGTGTGTAGTGCATTATATGTGTGTTGCGTGAGTTTTCATCAGTTGTGGAAGGATTTGTATGTGTTGTGTCAGTTTTCTGTGTATGATTGTGAATTGTGTGTTGTGTTAGAGAGGTTGTGTGTGTGTGTGTGTGTGTGTGTGTGTGTGGCTGTTTGAGTTACGCACATGATGTGAGATGTGTTGACTGTGTGCGGTTGTGCTTGTTTAGTATGTCTCTTGGTGTGCCCAGTACGTAGTCTGCGAATGTTTTTCGTGTGTATTGTGAGCAGTTATGTGCCTTGAAGTGTGTGGTGTGTGTATTGTGACTATTGTGCTGCTTATTTCTGTGTTGTGTGTTTGTTCTGCGCAGTTCTCCTGTGTGAGGATGTATGTGTGTTGTGTCTTTGCGTGGTTGTGTGTGTAGTGTGTTAAATGTGTGCTCATCGTCTTCTTTGTTGCTTATGCGCGTTTTGCCTAGGGGTTTGTGAGTGTCGTTTGTGTGTTGTGGTGTTGCGTGTTTTGTATGTGTGACTGTGATTTGTGTGTGGTTGTGTTTCAGTGGTTGAGTGTGTGTGGTTTTTATTTATGCGATGTGAGGTGTGATGTCCATGTGTGCTTGTGCTTGTTTAGTGTGCCTCACTGCGTGTGCTGCACATACTCTCCCAAATGTGACTTTTGTGACTTATGAGAAACATGTGCTTTGTTGTGTGCGGTGTGTGCCCTGTGACTGTTGTTTTGTTACCTTTTGCGCTTTTGTGTGTGTGTGCATTGCGTAGTGGTGCCCGTGTGTATGTATGTGTGTGGGGTGCCTGTGTGCGGTGGTGCGTGGGGTGCTTAGTGTGTGAAATGTGTGCTATGTGCGTTTATTTTTGGTTGTGTGTTTAGGTTGTGGTTTTGTGTGTGTTGTGTGTGTTTTGCGAGTGTGATTGTGATGCGTGTTTGAAAGTTTGTGTGTGCAATTCGTTGTTTTGTGGTGTGTGAGGCGAGATGTGTTGTGTGTGTGTGGTTTTGCTTGTGTAGTGTGCCTCATTGTGTGTGTGGTGTGTACATGGTTAAATGTGGTTTGTGAGAATTGGTTGCCCTTATACGTCCTGTGATGTTAGTGGGGTACGTTGTTTCATACGTTGTGCTGTTTCCGTGTTGAGTCGGGTGTGTTCTCCATATCTTTTATGTTTGTGGGTGTTTACCTGTGTTTGTTGTAGTTATTCCTTTAGTGTGTGTTGTGTGTGGCTTTATGCGTGGTAGGTAGTGGTTACATCGGTGTGCTCTGACGTTAATGCAGGTTGTTGTGTGTGCTATGAGTTGTGATGTGTAATCTGTGTGTGTTGCTTGCGTGTGTTGTACGATGTATTTTTCTGTGATTTGTGGATTATTTTGTGTGTTGTGGTAATGTACTGATGTGCTTGTTTTAATGTGTGTGTTGTGTGTGCCATGTTTGTTTTGCGCGTCTTTTTTGTGATGTGTATGGTGCTTTTTGAGTTTTGTGTTATGTGTGAAGTACGTTGTCTGCCTTTCGTGTATATGGTAGTGCGTGTTCTGTGGTGTTGGCTGTGTGATTGTGTGTTGTGTTACATGTTTGCGTGCTGTGTTATTGTGTGCTTTTAGCTGTGAAGTCTGTGATCTGCTGGTTTCATGAGCGTGGCTGTGTTTATGTGGTTGTCTGTTTCCTGTGTGTTTTCTACTCTTTCTGTGTTGTGACTCTTGTGTAAGTGATGTGTGCAGTTTGGGTGCGTCGTTGTTGTGTGTAGTGCGTGTTGTGTGTATGTTTGGGGAGTGCTGCGTGACTGGTGTGGTTGTGGGTGGTTCTGTGTTGTGTGTTGTGTGCTTGGAGTGTGCCTTTGTGTGTTGTATGTTGGACGTCTTTTGCGTAGCGTGTTGTGTCCGTGGTTGGGAATGTTCTGTGGTCTGTGAATAGTTTTCTGTGTCATGTTCAATGTGTGATGTGACCACACGTGTGTTGCGTGATGTAAAACATATTGTGTTCCCAGTTGCCCGTTTGTTGTTTGTATTGTTAACTGCTTTGTGTACTGTGTGTGTGTTGTTCGTTCTGTGTATTTTATGTGTCGTGCGGGATACCGTGTGTTGCGTCTGATATGCTTTGTATATCTGTTGTTTGCTTTGCTTTGCATTGCGTGTTCTGTGAGGCTCTGTGTGCTGAAAGTTTTATGTGTGTTTGGTGTGATGTGCCTAGTGTGTGAAGTGCGTGTTCCATAAATTCCGTGATCTTTCTGTTGTGGTTTGTGTGTGTGTTGCACGTCATTTTGCACCTCTTGTGTGTGCTGTGAGTTCTGCATGTGTGATTGTGATTTTCATGTGGTTGTGTTTGAGTGGTTGTGTGGGTGTTTGCTTGTTACGTGTGTGATGTGTAATGTGTTGTCTGCGTGTGGTTGTGCTTGTTCAGCATGCCTCATTGTGTGTGCTGTGTGTTCTCTGAGATGGGATTCGTGTGTGTTGTGAGCCATTATGAGCTCTGACGTGTCTGTCTGGTGTGTGTGCCTTGTGACTTGTGTTGTTACATTTTGGGTTTCGTGTGTGTGCGTTTTGCAGAGTGCAGCCCGTGCATGGATATGAGTGTGGGTTGTCTGTGCGTGAATGTGTGTGTGTGTGGTTTGTAGTGTGTGAAATGTGCACTGTGGGCTTTTTTTGTTGGTTGTGTGTTTTGCGTGTGGTTTTGTATGTGGTGCAACTGCTTTCCGTGTGTGATGGTGATTTGTGTTTGGCTGGGTTTGAGAGGATGTGTGTTTGTTTGGTTGAGTTACGTGTGTGATGTGAGACGTGCTGTCTGTGTGTGATTGTGGTTGTGTAGTGTGCCTCATTGTGTGTGTTGTGTGTACTCACGGAACTGTGGTTTGTGTGAGTTGTGTGCTTTTATGTCCTGTGATGTTTGTGGTGTATGTTGTTTTTTATGTTGTGCCTTGTGCATGTTGAGAGGTCCTGTATGCTCTCGATGTATGTGTTTGTGGGTGTTTACCTGCGTGTGTTGTGGTTGTTCCCTGAGTGTGTGCTGTGTGTGGCTTTTTGTGTGTTATGCAGTGGTTGCATTGTTGTGTGTGTGTGTTGCATTGTTAATGCAGGGTGCGGTGTGTGTTATGAGTTGTGATGTTAATTTCTGTGTGCGATGTTTGTGTGTGCTGTGTGACGAGTTTTTGTTGACTTGTGTTTTTGTGCTTGTGTTGAGTGTATTCTCTGTGTGTTGCATCTTGTGTGTGTGTGTGTTGTGTGGTCTGTGTGTTTTGCAAGTTGTGTGAGATTAATTGTGTGTTATGAATGCTGTGCTTTGTGTATATGTTCTGCGTTTGGCATTGCGCATTCTGTGAGGCTCTGTGTGCTGTATGTATTGTGTGTGTTTGTAGTGATGTGTGTAGTTTGTGAAATGTGTGTTGCATAAATTCGGAGTTCTTTTCGTTGTGGTTTGTGTGTTTTGCACGTGGGCTTGTATGCATTGTAGGTGTGGTGTGCGTTCAGCATGTGTGACTGTGATTTGTGTGTGGTTGCGTTTGACACGTTGTGTGAGTGGTTGGCTGTTTTGAGTAATGAGTGTAATATGTGAGGTGTGTACTCTGTGGGGTCATGGTCGGTCCGTGAGCCTCACTGTGAGTGTTGTGTTTACTCTGAGAACCGTGGTTCATGTGTATTGTGTGCAGTTATGTTCTCGGGGTGTGGGGGTTTTGATGTTTAGTGTGGTGTGCTGCTTGTGTGTTGAGAGACTTCTGCATTCAAGCGCACTGAAGGGAGCCTCTAAGTGATTGTCCATTTTCTCCACAGGTCTGTTATCCCCCGGGAGGGCCTTGTTCACTGAGGGCGCTCAAAGAGGACGAAAGGAGCCACCTCGTCCCTTTAATAGCAATGTCCTGGAGATGCCTTTGTAGTAAAGTGACATAAACTGCTGCAGAAGAGCCTTATGCCAAAGTCTGCAGGGGAAACAATCCACCGTGCACTGAGGAGACCCTCCCTGAGAGAACACTACGCTGATCTCCGCATGCATGCCACTTGCTCCTATGTGATATGGAAACCTCTGTAAACATTGCAATAGAAGGCTATACACTTGATCTCTTTAGTGCTTTCTGGGTTTGTTGTGTGTGTAGTGTGCTGTACGTGTGGTTGCTATATGGTAGTGAGTGATTTGTGGTGCTTTTCTGCGATTCTGTGTGTATTCTCTGTTGTGATACGCTGTGTGTGCTGTGTTCCTGTGTGTTTGGCGCTGTGCTGTCTTTTGCCTGTGGGTCTTGCTTGTTTTCTCTGTGTTGGGTGTTGTCCATGTTGTGCGTATTTTGTACGTAATATGTGTGCTATAGGTTCCTTACAGCTTGATGAGTACACTGCTCTGTGTATTTTTCACTGGGTGGTGTGTTACGTGTGACGCTGGTCTTTGTGAGTTGTGTTGTGTGTGTTGAGTGGCTCTTTGAGCATTGTATGTTTTGCTATTATGATGAGTTATCTGTTGGCGGTTCTGTATGTTGTGTGTTTGGCGTGTGGCATCCAGTCTAATGTTTAGTGTGAAATGTGGTCTTTCCTTGGTCTGTTGCGTTATGTACTGTGTTCTGGGTTGGGTGAGCACCGTCTATATGCTTTCTGTGTGTTACATACTGGGTAGATGTTGTTTGGTCGGTGTAATTTGAGCATTTTGTGTGACGTAGTTTTAGCCTTGTGTCAGACGTGCTGTGTGCATGTGTTTTTTGTGTGTGTGTTTGTGGGCTTTGGTTCGTGCTGTCTCCGTGTGGGCCTCTGTGTGCTCTGTGTTGTAGGCTTGTGGTTGTGTGTGCTGTGTGTAGTGCATTATATGTGTGTTGCGTGAGTTTTCATCAGTTGTGGAAGGATTTGTATGTGTTGTGTCAGTTTTCTGTGTATGATTGTGAATTGTGTGTTGTGTTAGAGAGGTTGTGTGTGTGTGTGTGTGTGTGTGTGTGTGTGTGGCTGTTTGAGTTACGCACATGATGTGAGATGTGTTGACTGTGTGCGGTTGTGCTTATTTAGTATGTCTCTTGGTGTGCCCAGTACGTAGTCTGCGAATGTTTTTCGTGTGTATTGTGAGCAGTTATGTGCCTTGAAGTGTGTGGTGTGTGTATTGTGACTATTGTGCTGCTTATTTCTGTGTTGTGTGTTTGTTCTGCGCAGTTCTCCTGTGTGAGGATGTATGTGTGTTGTGTCTTTGCGTGGTTGTGTGTGTAGTGTGTTAAATGTGTGCTCATCGTCTTCTTTGTTGCTTATGCGCGTTTTGCCTAGGGGTTTGTGAGTGTCGTTTGTGTGTTGTGGTGTTGCGTGTTTTGTATGTGTGACTGTGATTTGTGTGTGGTTGTGTTTCAGTGGTTGAGTGTGTGTGGTTTTTATGTATGCGATGTGAGGTGTGATGTCCATGTGTGCTTGTGCTTGTTTAGTGTGCCTCACTGCGTGTGCTGCACATACTCTCCCAAATGTGACTTTTGTGACTTATGAGAAACATGTGCTTTGTTGTGTGCGGTGTGTGCCCTGTGACTGTTGTTTTGTTACCTTTTGCGCTTTTTTGTGTGTGTGCATTGCGTAGTGGTGCCCGTGTGTATGTATGTGTGTGGGGTGCCTGTGTGCGGTGGTGCGTGGGGTGCTTAGTGTGTGAAATGTGTGCTATGTGCGTTTATTTTTGGTTGTGTGTTTAGGTTGTGGTTTTGTGTGTGTTGTGTGTGTTTTGCGAGTGTGATTGTGATGCGTGTTTGAAAGTTTGTGTGTGCAATTCGTTGTTTTGTGGTGTGTGAGGCGAGATGTGTTGTGTGTGTGTGGTTTTGCTTGTGTAGTGTGCCTCATTGTGTGTGTGGTGTGTACATGGTTAAATGTGGTTTGTGAGAATTGGTTGCCCTTATACGTCCTGTGATGTTAGTGGGGTACGTTGTTTCATACGTTGTGCTGTTTCCGTGTTGAGTCGGGTGTGTTCTCCATATCTTTTATGTTTGTGGGTGTTTACCTGTGTTTGTTGTAGTTATTCCTTTAGTGTGTGTTGTGTGTGGCTTTATGCGTGGTAGGTAGTGGTTACGTCGGTGTGCTCTGACGTTAATGCAGGTTGTTGTGTGTGCTATGAGTTGTGATGTGTAATCTGTGTGTGTTGCTTGCGTGTGTTGTACGATGTATTTTTCTGTGATTTGTGGATTATTTTGTGTGTTGTGGTAATGTACTGATGTGCTTGTTTTAATGTGTGTGTTGTGTGTGCCATGTTTGTTTTGCGCGTCTTTTTTGTGATGTGTATGGTGCTTTTTGAGTTTTGTGTTATGTGTGAAGTACGTTGTCTGCCTTTCGTGTATATGGTAGTGCGTGTTCTGTGGTGTTGGCTGTGTGATTGTGTGTTGTGTTACATGTTTGCGTGCTGTGTTATTGTGTGCTTTTAGCTGTGAAGTCTGTGATCTGCTGGTTTCATGAGCGTGGCTGTGTTTATGTGGTTGTCTGTTTCCTGTGTGTTTTCTACTCTTTCTGTGTTGTGACTCTTGTGTAAGTGATGTGTGCAGTTTGGGTGCGTCGTTGTTGTGTGTAGTGCGTGTTGTGTGTATGTTTGGGGAGTGCTGCGTGACTGGTGTGGTTGTGGGTGGTTCTGTGTTGTGTGTTGTGTGCTTGGAGTGTGCCTTTGTGTGTTGTATGTTGGACGTCTTTTGCGTAGCGTGTTGTGTCCGTGGTTGGGAATGTTCTGTGGTCTGTGAATAGTTTTCTGTGTCATGTTCAATGTGTGATGTGACCACACGTGTGTTGCGTGATGTAAAACATATTGTGTTCCCAGTTGCCCGTTTGTTGTTTGTATTGTTAACTGCTTTGTGTACTGTGTGTGTGTTGTTCGTTCTGTGTATTTTATGTGTCGTGCGGGATACCGTGTGTTGCGTCTGATATGCTTTGTATATCTGTTGTTTGCTTTGCTTTGCATTGCGTGTTCTGTGAGGCTCTGTGTGCTGAAAGTTTTATGTGTGTTTGGTGTGATGTGCCTAGTGTGTGAAGTGCGTGTTCCATAAATTCCGTGATCTTTCTGTTGTGGTTTGTGTGTGTGTTGCACGTCATTTTGCACCTCTTGTGTGTGCTGTGAGTTCTGCATGTGTGATTGTGATTTTCATGTGGTTGTGTTTGAGTGGTTGTGTGGGTGTTTGCTTGTTACGTGTGTGATGTGTAATGTGTTGTCTGCGTGTGGTTGTGCTTGTTCAGCATGCCTCATTGTGTGTGCTGTGTGTTCTCTGAGATGGGATTCGTGTGTGTTGTGAGCCATTATGAGCTCTGACGTGTCTGTCTGGTGTGTGTGCCTTGTGACTTGTGTTGTTACATTTTGGGTTTCGTGTGTGTGCGTTTTGCAGAGTGCAGCCCGTGCATGGATATGAGTGTGGGTTGTCTGTGCGTGAATGTGTGTGTGTGTGGTTTGTAGTGTGTGAAATGTGCACTGTGGGCTTTTTTTGTTGGTTGTGTGTTTTGCGTGTGGTTTTGTATGTGGTGCAACTGCTTTCCGTATGTGATGGTGATTTGTGTTTGGCTGGGTTTGAGAGGATGTGTGTTTGTTTGGTTGAGTTACGTGTGTGATGTGAGACGTGCTGTCTGTGTGTGATTGTGGTTGTGTAGTGTGCCTCATTGTGTGTGTTGTGTGTACTCACGGAACTGTGGTTTGTGTGAGTTGTGTGCTTTTATGTCCTGTGATGTTTGTGGTGTATGTTGTTTTTTATGTTGTGCCTTGTGCATGTTGAGAGGTCCTGTATGCTCTCGATGTATGTGTTTGTGGGTGTTTACCTGCGTGTGTTGTGGTTGTTCCCTGAGTGTGTGCTGTGTGTGGCTTTTTGTGTGTTATGCAGTGGTTGCATTGTTGTGTGTGTGTGTTGCATTGTTAATGCAGGGTGCGGTGTGTGTTATGAGTTGTGATGTTAATTTCTGTGTGCGATGTTTGTGTGTGCTGTGTGACGAGTTTTTGTTGACTTGTGTTTTTGTGCTTGTGTTGAGTGTATTCTCTGTGTGTTGCATCTTGTGTGTGTGTGTGTTGTGTGGTCTGTGTGTTTTGCAAGTTGTGTGAGATTAATTGTGTGTTATGAATGCTGTGCTTTGTGTATATGTTCTGCGTTTGGCATTGCGCATTCTGTGAGGCTCTGTGTGCTGTATGTATTGTGTGTGTTTGTAGTGATGTGTGTAGTTTGTGAAATGTGTGTTGCATAAATTCGGAGTTCTTTTCGTTGTGGTTTGTGTGTTTTGCACGTGGGCTTGTATGCATTGTAGGTGTGGTGTGCGTTCAGCATGTGTGACTGTGATTTGTGTGTGGTTGCGTTTGACACGTTGTGTGAGTGGTTGGCTGTTTTGAGTAATGAGTGTAATATGTGAGGTGTGTACTCTGTGGGGTCATGGTCGGTCCGTGAGCCTCACTGTGAGTGTTGTGTTTACTCTGAGAACCGTGGTTCATGTGTATTGTGTGCAGTTATGTTCTCGGGGTGTGGGGGTTTTGATGTTTAGTGTGGTGTGCTGCTTGTGTGTTGAGAGACTTCTGCATTCAAGCGCACTGAAGGGAGCCTCTAAGTGATTGTCCATTTTCTCCACAGGTCTGTTATCCCCCGGGAGGGCCTTGTTCACTGAGGGCGCTCAAAGAGGACGAAAGGAGCCACCTCGTCCCTTTAATAGCAATGTCCTGGAGATGCCTTTGTAGTAAAGTGACATAAACTGCTGCAGAAGAGCCTTATGCCAAAGTCTGCAGGGGAAACAATCCACCGTGCACTGAGGAGACCCTCCCTGAGAGAACACTACGCTGATCTCCGCATGCATGCCACTTGCTCCTATGTGATATGGAAACCTCTGTAAACATTGCAATAGAAGGCTATACACTTGATCTCTTTAGTGCTTTCTGGGTTTGTTGTGTGTGTAGTGTGCTGTACGTGTGGTTGCTATATGGTAGTGAGTGATTTGTGGTGCTTTTCTGCGATTCTGTGTGTATTCTCTGTTGTGATACGCTGTGTGTGCTGTGTTCCTGTGTGTTTGGCGCTGTGCTGTCTTTTGCCTGTGGGTCTTGCTTGTTTTCTCTGTGTTGGGTGTTGTCCGTGTTGTGCGTATTTTGTACGTAATATGTGTGCTATAGGTTCCTTACAGCTCGATGAGTACACTGCTCTGTGTATTTTTCACTGGGTGGTGTGTTACGTGTGACGCTGGTCTTTGTGAGTTGTGTTGTGTGTGTTGAGTGGCTCTTTGAGCATTGTATGTTTTGCCATTATGATGAGTTATCTGTTGGCGGTTCTGTATGTTGTGTGTTTGGCGTGTGGCATCCAGTCTAATGTTTAGTGTGAAATGTGGTCTTTCCTTGGTCTGTTGCGTTATGTACTGTGTTCTGGGTTGGGTGAGCACCGTCTATATGCTTTCTGTGTGTTACATACTGGGTAGATGTTGTTTGGTCGGTGTAATTTGAGCATTTTGTGTGACGTAGTTTTAGCCTTGTGTCAGACGTGCTGTGTGCATGTGTTTTTTGTGTGTGTGTTTGTGGGCTTTGGTTCGTGCTGTCTCCGTGTGGGCCTCTGTGTGCTCTGTGTTGTAGGCTTGTGGTTGTGTGTGCTGTGTGTAGTGCATTATATGTGTGTTGCGTGAGTTTTCATCAGTTGTGGAAGGATTTGTATGTGTTGTGTCAGTTTTCTGTGTATGATTGTGAATTGTGTGTTGTGTTAGAGAGGTTGTGTGTGTGTGTGTGTGTGTGTGTGTGTGTGTGGCTGTTTGAGTTACGCACATGATGTGAGATGTGTTGACTGTGTGCGGTTGTGCTTGTTTAGTATGTCTCTTGGTGTGCCCAGTACGTAGTCTGCGAATGTTTTTCGTGTGTATTGTGAGCAGTTATGTGCCTTGAAGTGTGTGGTGTGTGTATTGTGACTATTGTGCTGCTTATTTCTGTGTTGTGTGTTTGTTCTGCGCAGTTCTCCTGTGTGAGGATGTATGTGTGTTGTGTCTTTGCGTGGTTGTGTGTGTAGTGTGTTAAATGTGTGCTCATCGTCTTCTTTGTTGCTTATGCGCGTTTTGCCTAGGGGTTTGTGAGTGTCGTTTGTGTGTTGTGGTGTTGCGTGTTTTGTATGTGTGACTGTGATTTGTGTGTGGTTGTGTTTCAGTGGTTGAGTGTGTGTGGTTTTTATGTATGCGATGTGAGGTGTGATGTCCATGTGTGCTTGTGCTTGTTTAGTGTGCCTCACTGCGTGTGCTGCACATACTCTCCCAAATGTGACTTTTGTGACTTATGAGAAACATGTGCTTTGTTGTGTGCGGTGTGTGCCCTGTGACTGTTGTTTTGTTACCTTTTGCGCTTTTTTGTGTGTGTGCATTGCGTAGTGGTGCCCGTGTGTATGTATGTGTGTGGGGTGCCTGTGTGCGGTGGTGCGTGGGGTGCTTAGTGTGTGAAATGTGTGCTATGTGCGTTTATTTTTGGTTGTGTGTTTAGGTTGTGGTTTTGTGTGTGTTGTGTGTGTTTTGCGAGTGTGATTGTGATGCGTGTTTGAAAGTTTGTGTGTGCAATTCGTTGTTTTGTGGTGTGTGAGGCGAGATGTGTTGTGTGTGTGTGGTTTTGCTTGTGTAGTGTGCCTCATTGTGTGTGTGGTGTGTACATGGTTAAATGTGGTTTGTGAGAATTGGTTGCCCTTATACGTCCTGTGATGTTAGTGGGGTACGTTGTTTCATACGTTGTGCTGTTTCCGTGTTGAGTCGGGTGTGTTCTCCATATCTTTTATGTTTGTGGGTGTTTACCTGTGTTTGTTGTAGTTATTCCTTTAGTGTGTGTTGTGTGTGGCTTTATGCGTGGTAGGTAGTGGTTACGTCGGTGTGCTCTGACGTTAATGCAGGTTGTTGTGTGTGCTATGAGTTGTGATGTGTAATCTGTGTGTGTTGCTTGCGTGTGTTGTACGATGTATTTTTCTGTGATTTGTGGATTATTTTGTGTGTTGTGGTAATGTACTGATGTGCTTGTTTTAATGTGTGTGTTGTGTGTGCCATGTTTGTTTTGCGCGTCTTTTTTGTGATGTGTATGGTGCTTTTTGAGTTTTGTGTTATGTGTGAAGTACGTTGTCTGCCTTTCGTGTATATGGTAGTGCGTGTTCTGTGGTGTTGGCTGTGTGATTGTGTGTTGTGTTACATGTTTGCGTGCTGTGTTATTGTGTGCTTTTAGCTGTGAAGTCTGTGATCTGCTGGTTTCATGAGCGTGGCTGTGTTTATGTGGTTGTCTGTTTCCTGTGTGTTTTCTACTCTTTCTGTGTTGTGACTCTTGTGTAAGTGATGTGTGCAGTTTGGGTGCGTCGTTGTTGTGTGTAGTGCGTGTTGTGTGTATGTTTGGGGAGTGCTGCGTGACTGGTGTGGTTGTGGGTGGTTCTGTGTTGTGTGTTGTGTGCTTGGAGTGTGCCTTTGTGTGTTGTATGTTGGACGTCTTTTGCGTAGCGTGTTGTGTCCGTGGTTGGGAATGTTCTGTGGTCTGTGAATAGTTTTCTGTGTCATGTTCAATGTGTGATGTGACCACACGTGTGTTGCGTGATGTAAAACATATTGTGTTCCCAGTTGCCCGTTTGTTGTTTGTATTGTTAACTGCTTTGTGTACTGTGTGTGTGTTGTTCGTTCTGTGTATTTTATGTGTCGTGCGGGATACCGTGTGTTGCGTCTGATATGCTTTGTATATCTGTTGTTTGCTTTGCTTTGCATTGCGTGTTCTGTGAGGCTCTGTGTGCTGAAAGTTTTATGTGTGTTTGGTGTGATGTGCCTAGTGTGTGAAGTGCGTGTTCCATAAATTCCGTGATCTTTCTGTTGTGGTTTGTGTGTGTGTTGCACGTCATTTTGCACCTCTTGTGTGTGCTGTGAGTTCTGCATGTGTGATTGTGATTTTCATGTGGTTGTGTTTGAGTGGTTGTGTGGGTGTTTGCTTGTTACGTGTGTGATGTGTAATGTGTTGTCTGCGTGTGGTTGTGCTTGTTCAGCATGCCTCATTGTGTGTGCTGTGTGTTCTCTGAGATGGGATTCGTGTGTGTTGTGAGCCATTATGAGCTCTGACGTGTCTGTCTGGTGTGTGTGCCTTGTGACTTGTGTTGTTACATTTTGGGTTTCGTGTGTGTGCGTTTTGCAGAGTGCAGCCCGTGCATGGATATGAGTGTGGGTTGTCTGTGCGTGAATGTGTGTGTGTGTGGTTTGTAGTGTGTGAAATGTGCACTGTGGGCTTTTTTTGTTGGTTGTGTGTTTTGCGTGTGGTTTTGTATGTGGTGCAACTGCTTTCCGTATGTGATGGTGATTTGTGTTTGGCTGGGTTTGAGAGGATGTGTGTTTGTTTGGTTGAGTTACGTGTGTGATGTGAGACGTGCTGTCTGTGTGTGATTGTGGTTGTGTAGTGTGCCTCATTGTGTGTGTTGTGTGTACTCACGGAACTGTGGTTTGTGTGAGTTGTGTGCTTTTATGTCCTGTGATGTTTGTGGTGTATGTTGTTTTTTATGTTGTGCCTTGTGCATGTTGAGAGGTCCTGTATGCTCTCGATGTATGTGTTTGTGGGTGTTTACCTGCGTGTGTTGTGGTTGTTCCCTGAGTGTGTGCTGTGTGTGGCTTTTTGTGTGTTATGCAGTGGTTGCATTGTTGTGTGTGTGTGTTGCATTGTTAATGCAGGGTGCGGTGTGTGTTATGAGTTGTGATGTTAATTTCTGTGTGCGATGTTTGTGTGTGCTGTGTGACGAGTTTTTGTTGACTTGTGTTTTTGTGCTTGTGTTGAGTGTATTCTCTGTGTGTTGCATCTTGTGTGTGTGTGTGTTGTGTGGTCTGTGTGTTTTGCAAGTTGTGTGAGATTAATTGTGTGTTATGAATGCTGTGCTTTGTGTATATGTTCTGCGTTTGGCATTGCGCATTCTGTGAGGCTCTGTGTGCTGTATGTATTGTGTGTGTTTGTAGTGATGTGTGTAGTTTGTGAAATGTGTGTTGCATAAATTCGGAGTTCTTTTCGTTGTGGTTTGTGTGTTTTGCACGTGGGCTTGTATGCATTGTAGGTGTGGTGTGCGTTCAGCATGTGTGACTGTGATTTGTGTGTGGTTGCGTTTGACACGTTGTGTGAGTGGTTGGCTGTTTTGAGTAATGAGTGTAATATGTGAGGTGTGTACTCTGTGGGGTCATGGTCGGTCCGTGAGCCTCACTGTGAGTGTTGTGTTTACTCTGAGAACCGTGGTTCATGTGTATTGTGTGCAGTTATGTTCTCGGGGTGTGGGGGTTTTGATGTTTAGTGTGGTGTGCTGCTTGTGTGTTGAGAGACTTCTGCATTCAAGCGCACTGAAGGGAGCCTCTAAGTGATTGTCCATTTTCTCCACAGGTCTGTTATCCCCCGGGAGGGCCTTGTTCACTGAGGGCGCTCAAAGAGGACGAAAGGAGCCACCTCGTCCCTTTAATAGCAATGTCCTGGAGATGCCTTTGTAGTAAAGTGACATAAACTGCTGCAGAAGAGCCTTATGCCAAAGTCTGCAGGGGAAACAATCCACCGTGCACTGAGGAGACCCTCCCTGAGAGAACACTACGCTGATCTCCGCATGCATGCCACTTGCTCCTATGTGATATGGAAACCTCTGTAAACATTGCAATAGAAGGCTATACACTTGATCTCTTTAGTGCTTTCTGGGTTTGTTGTGTGTGTAGTGTGCTGTACGTGTGGTTGCTATATGGTAGTGAGTGATTTGTGGTGCTTTTCTGCGATTCTGTGTGTATTCTCTGTTGTGATACGCTGTGTGTGCTGTGTTCCTGTGTGTTTGGCGCTGTGCTGTCTTTTGCCTGTGGGTCTTGCTTGTTTTCTCTGTGTTGGGTGTTGTCCGTGTTGTGCGTATTTTGTACGTAATATGTGTGCTATAGGTTCCTTACAGCTTGATGAGTACACTGCTCTGTGTATTTTTCACTGGGTGGTGTGTTACGTGTGACGCTGGTCTTTGTGAGTTGTGTTGTGTGTGTTGAGTGGCTCTTTGAGCATTGTATGTTTTGCCATTATGATGAGTTATCTGTTGGCGGTTCTGTATGTTGTGTGTTTGGCGTGTGGCATCCAGTCTAATGTTTAGTGTGAAATGTGGTCTTTCCTTGGTCTGTTGCGTTATGTACTGTGTTCTGGGTTGGGTGAGCACCGTCTATATGCTTTCTGTGTGTTACATACTGGGTAGATGTTGTTTGGTCGGTGTAATTTGAGCATTTTGTGTGACGTAGTTTTAGCCTTGTGTCAGACGTGCTGTGTGCATGTGTTTTTTGTGTGTGTGTTTGTGGGCTTTGGTTCGTGCTGTCTCCGTGTGGGCCTCTGTGTGCTCTGTGTTGTAGGCTTGTGGTTGTGTGTGCTGTGTGTAGTGCATTATATGTGTGTTGCGTGAGTTTTCATCAGTTGTGGAAGGATTTGTATGTGTTGTGTCAGTTTTCTGTGTATGATTGTGAATTGTGTGTTGTGTTAGAGAGGTTGTGTGTGTGTGTGTGTGTGTGTGTGTGTGTGTGTGGCTGTTTGAGTTACGCACATGATGTGAGATGTGTTGACTGTGTGCGGTTGTGCTTGTTTAGTATGTCTCTTGGTGTGCCCAGTACGTAGTCTGCGAATGTTTTTCGTGTGTATTGTGAGCAGTTATGTGCCTTGAAGTGTGTGGTGTGTGTATTGTGACTATTGTGCTGCTTATTTCTGTGTTGTGTGTTTGTTCTGCGCAGTTCTCCTGTGTGAGGATGTATGTGTGTTGTGTCTTTGCGTGGTTGTGTGTGTAGTGTGTTAAATGTGTGCTCATCGTCTTCTTTGTTGCTTATGCGCGTTTTGCCTAGGGGTTTGTGAGTGTCGTTTGTGTGTTGTGGTGTTGCGTGTTTTGTATGTGTGACTGTGATTTGTGTGTGGTTGTGTTTCAGTGGTTGAGTGTGTGTGGTTTTTATGTATGCGATGTGAGGTGTGATGTCCATGTGTGCTTGTGCTTGTTTAGTGTGCCTCACTGCGTGTGCTGCACATACTCTCCCAAATGTGACTTTTGTGACTTATGAGAAACATGTGCTTTGTTGTGTGCGGTGTGTGCCCTGTGACTGTTGTTTTGTTACCTTTTGCGCTTTTTTGTGTGTGTGCATTGCGTAGTGGTGCCCGTGTGTATGTATGTGTGTGGGGTGCCTGTGTGCGGTGGTGCGTGGGGTGCTTAGTGTGTGAAATGTGTGCTATGTGCGTTTATTTTTGGTTGTGTGTTTAGGTTGTGGTTTTGTGTGTGTTGTGTGTGTTTTGCGAGTGTGATTGTGATGCGTGTTTGAAAGTTTGTGTGTGCAATTCGTTGTTTTGTGGTGTGTGAGGCGAGATGTGTTGTGTGTGTGTGGTTTTGCTTGTGTAGTGTGCCTCATTGTGTGTGTGGTGTGTACATGGTTAAATGTGGTTTGTGAGAATTGGTTGCCCTTATACGTCCTGTGATGTTAGTGGGGTACGTTGTTTCATACGTTGTGCTGTTTCCGTGTTGAGTCGGGTGTGTTCTCCATATCTTTTATGTTTGTGGGTGTTTACCTGTGTTTGTTGTAGTTATTCCTTTAGTGTGTGTTGTGTGTGGCTTTATGCGTGGTAGGTAGTGGTTACGTCGGTGTGCTCTGACGTTAATGCAGGTTGTTGTGTGTGCTATGAGTTGTGATGTGTAATCTGTGTGTGTTGCTTGCGTGTGTTGTACGATGTATTTTTCTGTGATTTGTGGATTATTTTGTGTGTTGTGGTAATGTACTGATGTGCTTGTTTTAATGTGTGTGTTGTGTGTGCCATGTTTGTTTTGCGCGTCTTTTTTGTGATGTGTATGGTGCTTTTTGAGTTTTGTGTTATGTGTGAAGTACGTTGTCTGCCTTTCGTGTATATGGTAGTGCGTGTTCTGTGGTGTTGGCTGTGTGATTGTGTGTTGTGTTACATGTTTGCGTGCTGTGTTATTGTGTGCTTTTAGCTGTGAAGTCTGTGATCTGCTGGTTTCATGAGCGTGGCTGTGTTTATGTGGTTGTCTGTTTCCTGTGTGTTTTCTACTCTTTCTGTGTTGTGACTCTTGTGTAAGTGATGTGTGCAGTTTGGGTGCGTCGTTGTTGTGTGTAGTGCGTGTTGTGTGTATGTTTGGGGAGTGCTGCGTGACTGGTGTGGTTGTGGGTGGTTCTGTGTTGTGTGTTGTGTGCTTGGAGTGTGCCTTTGTGTGTTGTATGTTGGACGTCTTTTGCGTAGCGTGTTGTGTCCGTGGTTGGGAATGTTCTGTGGTCTGTGAATAGTTTTCTGTGTCATGTTCAATGTGTGATGTGACCACACGTGTGTTGCGTGATGTAAAACATATTGTGTTCCCAGTTGCCCGTTTGTTGTTTGTATTGTTAACTGCTTTGTGTACTGTGTGTGTGTTGTTCGTTCTGTGTATTTTATGTGTCGTGCGGGATACCGTGTGTTGCGTCTGATATGCTTTGTATATCTGTTGTTTGCTTTGCTTTGCATTGCGTGTTCTGTGAGGCTCTGTGTGCTGAAAGTTTTATGTGTGTTTGGTGTGATGTGCCTAGTGTGTGAAGTGCGTGTTCCATAAATTCCGTGATCTTTCTGTTGTGGTTTGTGTGTGTGTTGCACGTCATTTTGCACCTCTTGTGTGTGCTGTGAGTTCTGCATGTGTGATTGTGATTTTCATGTGGTTGTGTTTGAGTGGTTGTGTGGGTGTTTGCTTGTTACGTGTGTGATGTGTAATGTGTTGTCTGCGTGTGGTTGTGCTTGTTCAGCATGCCTCATTGTGTGTGCTGTGTGTTCTCTGAGATGGGATTCGTGTGTGTTGTGAGCCATTATGAGCTCTGACGTGTCTGTCTGGTGTGTGTGCCTTGTGACTTGTGTTGTTACATTTTGGGTTTCGTGTGTGTGCGTTTTGCAGAGTGCAGCCCGTGCATGGATATGAGTGTGGGTTGTCTGTGCGTGAATGTGTGTGTGTGTGGTTTGTAGTGTGTGAAATGTGCACTGTGGGCTTTTTTTGTTGGTTGTGTGTTTTGCGTGTGGTTTTGTATGTGGTGCAACTGCTTTCCGTATGTGATGGTGATTTGTGTTTGGCTGGGTTTGAGAGGATGTGTGTTTGTTTGGTTGAGTTACGTGTGTGATGTGAGACGTGCTGTCTGTGTGTGATTGTGGTTGTGTAGTGTGCCTCATTGTGTGTGTTGTGTGTACTCACGGAACTGTGGTTTGTGTGAGTTGTGTGCTTTTATGTCCTGTGATGTTTGTGGTGTATGTTGTTTTTTATGTTGTGCCTTGTGCATGTTGAGAGGTCCTGTATGCTCTCGATGTATGTGTTTGTGGGTGTTTACCTGCGTGTGTTGTGGTTGTTCCCTGAGTGTGTGCTGTGTGTGGCTTTTTGTGTGTTATGCAGTGGTTGCATTGTTGTGTGTGTGTGTTGCATTGTTAATGCAGGGTGCGGTGTGTGTTATGAGTTGTGATGTTAATTTCTGTGTGCGATGTTTGTGTGTGCTGTGTGACGAGTTTTTGTTGACTTGTGTTTTTGTGCTTGTGTTGAGTGTATTCTCTGTGTGTTGCATCTTGTGTGTGTGTGTGTTGTGTGGTCTGTGTGTTTTGCAAGTTGTGTGAGATTAATTGTGTGTTATGAATGCTGTGCTTTGTGTATATGTTCTGCGTTTGGCATTGCGCATTCTGTGAGGCTCTGTGTGCTGTATGTATTGTGTGTGTTTGTAGTGATGTGTGTAGTTTGTGAAATGTGTGTTGCATAAATTCGGAGTTCTTTTCGTTGTGGTTTGTGTGTTTTGCACGTGGGCTTGTATGCATTGTAGGTGTGGTGTGCGTTCAGCATGTGTGACTGTGATTTGTGTGTGGTTGCGTTTGACACGTTGTGTGAGTGGTTGGCTGTTTTGAGTAATGAGTGTAATATGTGAGGTGTGTACTCTGTGGGGTCATGGTCGGTCCGTGAGCCTCACTGTGAGTGTTGTGTTTACTCTGAGAACCGTGGTTCATGTGTATTGTGTGCAGTTATGTTCTCGGGGTGTGGGGGTTTTGATGTTTAGTGTGGTGTGCTGCTTGTGTGTTGAGAGACTTCTGCATTCAAGCGCACTGAAGGGAGCCTCTAAGTGATTGTCCATTTTCTCCACAGGTCTGTTATCCCCCGGGAGGGCCTTGTTCACTGAGGGCGCTCAAAGAGGACGAAAGGAGCCACCTCGTCCCTTTAATAGCAATGTCCTGGAGATGCCTTTGTAGTAAAGTGACATAAACTGCTGCAGAAGAGCCTTATGCCAAAGTCTGCAGGGGAAACAATCCACCGTGCACTGAGGAGACCCTCCCTGAGAGAACACTACGCTGATCTCCGCATGCATGCCACTTGCTCCTATGTGATATGGAAACCTCTGTAAACATTGCAATAGAAGGCTATACACTTGATCTCTTTAGTGCTTTCTGGGTTTGTTGTGTGTGTAGTGTGCTGTACGTGTGGTTGCTATATGGTAGTGAGTGATTTGTGGTGCTTTTCTGCGATTCTGTGTGTATTCTCTGTTGTGATACGCTGTGTGTGCTGTGTTCCTGTGTGTTTGGCGCTGTGCTGTCTTTTGCCTGTGGGTCTTGCTTGTTTTCTCTGTGTTGGGTGTTGTCTGTGTTGTGCGTATTTTGTACGTAATATGTGTGCTATAGGTTCCTTACAGCTTGATGAGTACACTGCTCTGTGTATTTTTCACTGGGTGGTGTGTTACGTGTGACGCTGGTCTTTGTGAGTTGTGTTGTGTGTGTTGAGTGGCTCTTTGAGCATTGTATGTTTTGCCATTATGATGAGTTATCTGTTGGCGGTTCTGTATGTTGTGTGTTTGGCGTGTGGCATCCAGTCTAATGTTTAGTGTGAAATGTGGTCTTTCCTTGGTCTGTTGCGTTATGTACTGTGTTCTGGGTTGGGTGAGCACCGTCTATATGCTTTCTGTGTGTTACATACTGGGTAGATGTTGTTTGGTCGGTGTAATTTGAGCATTTTGTGTGACGTAGTTTTAGCCTTGTGTCAGACGTGCTGTGTGCATGTGTTTTTTTTGTGTGTGTTTGTGGGCTTTGGTTCGTGCTGTCTCCGTGTGGGCCTCTGTGTGCTCTGTGTTGTAGGCTTGTGGTTGTGTGTGCTGTGTGTAGTGCATTATATGTGTGTTGCGTGAGTTTTCATCAGTTGTGGAAGGATTTGTATGTGTTGTGTCAGTTTTCTGTGTATGATTGTGAATTGTGTGTTGTGTTAGAGAGGTTGTGTGTGTGTGTGTGTGTGTGTGTGTGTGTGGCTGTTTGAGTTACGCACATGATGTGAGATGTGTTGACTGTGTGCGGTTGTGCTTGTTTAGTATGTCTCTTGGTGTGCCCAGTACGTAGTCTGCGAATGTTTTTCGTGTGTATTGTGAGCAGTTATGTGCCTTGAAGTGTGTGGTGTGTGTATTGTGACTATTGTGCTGCTTATTTCTGTGTTGTGTGTTTGTTCTGCGCAGTTCTCCTGTGTGAGGATGTATGTGTGTTGTGTCTTTGCGTGGTTGTGTGTGTAGTGTGTTAAATGTGTGCTCATCGTCTTCTTTGTTGCTTATGCGCGTTTTGCCTAGGGGTTTGTGAGTGTCGTTTGTGTGTTGTGGTGTTGCGTGTTTTGTATGTGTGACTGTGATTTGTGTGTGGTTGTGTTTCAGTGGTTGAGTGTGTGTGGTTTTTATGTATGCGATGTGAGGTGTGATGTCCATGTGTGCTTGTGCTTGTTTAGTGTGCCTCACTGCGTGTGCTGCACATACTCTCCCAAATGTGACTTTTGTGACTTATGAGAAACATGTGCTTTGTTGTGTGCGGTGTGTGCCCTGTGACTGTTGTTTTGTTACCTTTTGCGCTTTTTTGTGTGTGTGCATTGCGTAGTGGTGCCCGTGTGTATGTATGTGTGTGGGGTGCCTGTGTGCGGTGGTGCGTGGGGTGCTTAGTGTGTGAAATGTGTGCTATGTGCGTTTATTTTTGGTTGTGTGTTTAGGTTGTGGTTTTGTGTGTGTTGTGTGTGTTTTGCGAGTGTGATTGTGATGCGTGTTTGAAAGTTTGTGTGTGCAATTCGTTGTTTTGTGGTGTGTGAGGCGAGATGTGTTGTGTGTGTGTGGTTTTGCTTGTGTAGTGTGCCTCATTGTGTGTGTGGTGTGTACATGGTTAAATGTGGTTTGTGAGAATTGGTTGCCCTTATACGTCCTGTGATGTTAGTGGGGTACGTTGTTTCATACGTTGTGCTGTTTCCGTGTTGAGTCGGGTGTGTTCTCCATATCTTTTATGTTTGTGGGTGTTTACCTGTGTTTGTTGTAGTTATTCCTTTAGTGTGTGTTGTGTGTGGCTTTATGCGTGGTAGGTAGTGGTTACGTCGGTGTGCTCTGACGTTAATGCAGGTTGTTGTGTGTGCTATGAGTTGTGATGTGTAATCTGTGTGTGTTGCTTGCGTGTGTTGTACGATGTATTTTTCTGTGATTTGTGGATTATTTTGTGTGTTGTGGTAATGTACTGATGTGCTTGTTTTAATGTGTGTGTTGTGTGTGCCATGTTTGTTTTGCGCGTCTTTTTTGTGATGTGTATGGTGCTTTTTGAGTTTTGTGTTATGTGTGAAGTACGTTGTCTGCCTTTCGTGTATATGGTAGTGCGTGTTCTGTGGTGTTGGCTGTGTGATTGTGTGTTGTGTTACATGTTTGCGTGCTGTGTTATTGTGTGCTTTTAGCTGTGAAGTCTGTGATCTGCTGGTTTCATGAGCGTGGCTGTGTTTATGTGGTTGTCTGTTTCCTGTGTGTTTTCTACTCTTTCTGTGTTGTGACTCTTGTGTAAGTGATGTGTGCAGTTTGGGTGCGTCGTTGTTGTGTGTAGTGCGTGTTGTGTGTATGTTTGGGGAGTGCTGCGTGACTGGTGTGGTTGTGGGTGGTTCTGTGTTGTGTGTTGTGTGCTTGGAGTGTGCCTTTGTGTGTTGTATGTTGGACGTCTTTTGCGTAGCGTGTTGTGTCCGTGGTTGGGAATGTTCTGTGGTCTGTGAATAGTTTTCTGTGTCATGTTCAATGTGTGATGTGACCACACGTGTGTTGCGTGATGTAAAACATATTGTGTTCCCAGTTGCCCGTTTGTTGTTTGTATTGTTAACTGCTTTGTGTACTGTGTGTGTGTTGTTCGTTCTGTGTATTTTATGTGTCGTGCGGGATACCGTGTGTTGCGTCTGATATGCTTTGTATATCTGTTGTTTGCTTTGCTTTGCATTGCGTGTTCTGTGAGGCTCTGTGTGCTGAAAGTTTTATGTGTGTTTGGTGTGATGTGCCTAGTGTGTGAAGTGCGTGTTCCATAAATTCCGTGATCTTTCTGTTGTGGTTTGTGTGTGTGTTGCACGTCATTTTGCACCTCTTGTGTGTGCTGTGAGTTCTGCATGTGTGATTGTGATTTTCATGTGGTTGTGTTTGAGTGGTTGTGTGGGTGTTTGCTTGTTACGTGTGTGATGTGTAATGTGTTGTCTGCGTGTGGTTGTGCTTGTTCAGCATGCCTCATTGTGTGTGCTGTGTGTTCTCTGAGATGGGATTCGTGTGTGTTGTGAGCCATTATGAGCTCTGACGTGTCTGTCTGGTGTGTGTGCCTTGTGACTTGTGTTGTTACATTTTGGGTTTCGTGTGTGTGCGTTTTGCAGAGTGCAGCCCGTGCATGGATATGAGTGTGGGTTGTCTGTGCGTGAATGTGTGTGTGTGTGGTTTGTAGTGTGTGAAATGTGCACTGTGGGCTTTTTTTGTTGGTTGTGTGTTTTGCGTGTGGTTTTGTATGTGGTGCAACTGCTTTCCGTATGTGATGGTGATTTGTGTTTGGCTGGGTTTGAGAGGATGTGTGTTTGTTTGGTTGAGTTACGTGTGTGATGTGAGACGTGCTGTCTGTGTGTGATTGTGGTTGTGTAGTGTGCCTCATTGTGTGTGTTGTGTGTACTCACGGAACTGTGGTTTGTGTGAGTTGTGTGCTTTTATGTCCTGTGATGTTTGTGGTGTATGTTGTTTTTTATGTTGTGCCTTGTGCATGTTGAGAGGTCCTGTATGCTCTCGATGTATGTGTTTGTGGGTGTTTACCTGCGTGTGTTGTGGTTGTTCCCTGAGTGTGTGCTGTGTGTGGCTTTTTGTGTGTTATGCAGTGGTTGCATTGTTGTGTGTGTGTGTTGCATTGTTAATGCAGGGTGCGGTGTGTGTTATGAGTTGTGATGTTAATTTCTGTGTGCGATGTTTGTGTGTGCTGTGTGACGAGTTTTTGTTGACTTGTGTTTTTGTGCTTGTGTTGAGTGTATTCTCTGTGTGTTGCATCTTGTGTGTGTGTGTGTTGTGTGGTCTGTGTGTTTTGCAAGTTGTGTGAGATTAATTGTGTGTTATGAATGCTGTGCTTTGTGTATATGTTCTGCGTTTGGCATTGCGCATTCTGTGAGGCTCTGTGTGCTGTATGTATTGTGTGTGTTTGTAGTGATGTGTGTAGTTTGTGAAATGTGTGTTGCATAAATTCGGAGTTCTTTTCGTTGTGGTTTGTGTGTTTTGCACGTGGGCTTGTATGCATTGTAGGTGTGGTGTGCGTTCAGCATGTGTGACTGTGATTTGTGTGTGGTTGCGTTTGACACGTTGTGTGAGTGGTTGGCTGTTTTGAGTAATGAGTGTAATATGTGAGGTGTGTACTCTGTGGGGTCATGGTCGGTCCGTGAGCCTCACTGTGAGTGTTGTGTTTACTCTGAGAACCGTGGTTCATGTGTATTGTGTGCAGTTATGTTCTCGGGGTGTGGGGGTTTTGATGTTTAGTGTGGTGTGCTGCTTGTGTGTTGAGAGACTTCTGCATTCAAGCGCACTGAAGGGAGCCTCTAAGTGATTGTCCATTTTCTCCACAGGTCTGTTATCCCCCGGGAGGGCCTTGTTCACTGAGGGCGCTCAAAGAGGACGAAAGGAGCCACCTCGTCCCTTTAATAGCAATGTCCTGGAGATGCCTTTGTAGTAAAGTGACATAAACTGCTGCAGAAGAGCCTTATGCCAAAGTCTGCAGGGGAAACAATCCACCGTGCACTGAGGAGACCCTCCCTGAGAGAACACTACGCTGATCTCCGCATGCATGCCACTTGCTCCTATGTGATATGGAAACCTCTGTAAACATTGCAATAGAAGGCTATACACTTGATCTCTTTAGTGCTTTCTGGGTTTGTTGTGTGTGTAGTGTGCTGTACGTGTGGTTGCTATATGGTAGTGAGTGATTTGTGGTGCTTTTCTGCGATTCTGTGTGTATTCTCTGTTGTGATACGCTGTGTGTGCTGTGTTCCTGTGTGTTTGGCGCTGTGCTGTCTTTTGCCTGTGGGTCTTGCTTGTTTTCTCTGTGTTGGGTGTTGTCTGTGTTGTGCGTATTTTGTACGTAATATGTGTGCTATAGGTTCCTTACAGCTTGATGAGTACACTGCTCTGTGTATTTTTCACTGGGTGGTGTGTTACGTGTGACGCTGGTCTTTGTGAGTTGTGTTGTGTGTGTTGAGTGGCTCTTTGAGCATTGTATGTTTTGCCATTATGATGAGTTATCTGTTGGCGGTTCTGTATGTTGTGTGTTTGGCGTGTGGCATCCAGTCTAATGTTTAGTGTGAAATGTGGTCTTTCCTTGGTCTGTTGCGTTATGTACTGTGTTCTGGGTTGGGTGAGCACCGTCTATATGCTTTCTGTGTGTTACATACTGGGTAGATGTTGTTTGGTCGGTGTAATTTGAGCATTTTGTGTGACGTAGTTTTAGCCTTGTGTCAGACGTGCTGTGTGCATGTGTTTTTTTTGTGTGTGTTTGTGGGCTTTGGTTCGTGCTGTCTCCGTGTGGGCCTCTGTGTGCTCTGTGTTGTAGGCTTGTGGTTGTGTGTGCTGTGTGTAGTGCATTATATGTGTGTTGCGTGAGTTTTCATCAGTTGTGGAAGGATTTGTATGTGTTGTGTCAGTTTTCTGTGTATGATTGTGAATTGTGTGTTGTGTTAGAGAGGTTGTGTGTGTGTGTGTGTGTGTGTGTGTGTGTGGCTGTTTGAGTTACGCACATGATGTGAGATGTGTTGACTGTGTGCGGTTGTGCTTGTTTAGTATGTCTCTTGGTGTGCCCAGTACGTAGTCTGCGAATGTTTTTCGTGTGTATTGTGAGCAGTTATGTGCCTTGAAGTGTGTGGTGTGTGTATTGTGACTATTGTGCTGCTTATTTCTGTGTTGTGTGTTTGTTCTGCGCAGTTCTCCTGTGTGAGGATGTATGTGTGTTGTGTCTTTGCGTGGTTGTGTGTGTAGTGTGTTAAATGTGTGCTCATCGTCTTCTTTGTTGCTTATGCGCGTTTTGCCTAGGGGTTTGTGAGTGTCGTTTGTGTGTTGTGGTGTTGCGTGTTTTGTATGTGTGACTGTGATTTGTGTGTGGTTGTGTTTCAGTGGTTGAGTGTGTGTGGTTTTTATGTATGCGATGTGAGGTGTGATGTCCATGTGTGCTTGTGCTTGTTTAGTGTGCCTCACTGCGTGTGCTGCACATACTCTCCCAAATGTGACTTTTGTGACTTATGAGAAACATGTGCTTTGTTGTGTGCGGTGTGTGCCCTGTGACTGTTGTTTTGTTACCTTTTGCGCTTTTTTGTGTGTGTGCATTGCGTAGTGGTGCCCGTGTGTATGTATGTGTGTGGGGTGCCTGTGTGCGGTGGTGCGTGGGGTGCTTAGTGTGTGAAATGTGTGCTATGTGCGTTTATTTTTGGTTGTGTGTTTAGGTTGTGGTTTTGTGTGTGTTGTGTGTGTTTTGCGAGTGTGATTGTGATGCGTGTTTGAAAGTTTGTGTGTGCAATTCGTTGTTTTGTGGTGTGTGAGGCGAGATGTGTTGTGTGTGTGTGGTTTTGCTTGTGTAGTGTGCCTCATTGTGTGTGTGGTGTGTACATGGTTAAATGTGGTTTGTGAGAATTGGTTGCCCTTATACGTCCTGTGATGTTAGTGGGGTACGTTGTTTCATACGTTGTGCTGTTTCCGTGTTGAGTCGGGTGTGTTCTCCATATCTTTTATGTTTGTGGGTGTTTACCTGTGTTTGTTGTAGTTATTCCTTTAGTGTGTGTTGTGTGTGGCTTTATGCGTGGTAGGTAGTGGTTACGTCGGTGTGCTCTGACGTTAATGCAGGTTGTTGTGTGTGCTATGAGTTGTGATGTGTAATCTGTGTGTGTTGCTTGCGTGTGTTGTACGATGTATTTTTCTGTGATTTGTGGATTATTTTGTGTGTTGTGGTAATGTACTGATGTGCTTGTTTTAATGTGTGTGTTGTGTGTGCCATGTTTGTTTTGCGCGTCTTTTTTGTGATGTGTATGGTGCTTTTTGAGTTTTGTGTTATGTGTGAAGTACGTTGTCTGCCTTTCGTGTATATGGTAGTGCGTGTTCTGTGGTGTTGGCTGTGTGATTGTGTGTTGTGTTACATGTTTGCGTGCTGTGTTATTGTGTGCTTTTAGCTGTGAAGTCTGTGATCTGCTGGTTTCATGAGCGTGGCTGTGTTTATGTGGTTGTCTGTTTCCTGTGTGTTTTCTACTCTTTCTGTGTTGTGACTCTTGTGTAAGTGATGTGTGCAGTTTGGGTGCGTCGTTGTTGTGTGTAGTGCGTGTTGTGTGTATGTTTGGGGAGTGCTGCGTGACTGGTGTGGTTGTGGGTGGTTCTGTGTTGTGTGTTGTGTGCTTGGAGTGTGCCTTTGTGTGTTGTATGTTGGACGTCTTTTGCGTAGCGTGTTGTGTCCGTGGTTGGGAATGTTCTGTGGTCTGTGAATAGTTTTCTGTGTCATGTTCAATGTGTGATGTGACCACACGTGTGTTGCGTGATGTAAAACATATTGTGTTCCCAGTTGCCCGTTTGTTGTTTGTATTGTTAACTGCTTTGTGTACTGTGTGTGTGTTGTTCGTTCTGTGTATTTTATGTGTCGTGCGGGATACCGTGTGTTGCGTCTGATATGCTTTGTATATCTGTTGTTTGCTTTGCTTTGCATTGCGTGTTCTGTGAGGCTCTGTGTGCTGAAAGTTTTATGTGTGTTTGGTGTGATGTGCCTAGTGTGTGAAGTGCGTGTTCCATAAATTCCGTGATCTTTCTGTTGTGGTTTGTGTGTGTGTTGCACGTCATTTTGCACCTCTTGTGTGTGCTGTGAGTTCTGCATGTGTGATTGTGATTTTCATGTGGTTGTGTTTGAGTGGTTGTGTGGGTGTTTGCTTGTTACGTGTGTGATGTGTAATGTGTTGTCTGCGTGTGGTTGTGCTTGTTCAGCATGCCTCATTGTGTGTGCTGTGTGTTCTCTGAGATGGGATTCGTGTGTGTTGTGAGCCATTATGAGCTCTGACGTGTCTGTCTGGTGTGTGTGCCTTGTGACTTGTGTTGTTACATTTTGGGTTTCGTGTGTGTGCGTTTTGCAGAGTGCAGCCCGTGCATGGATATGAGTGTGGGTTGTCTGTGCGTGAATGTGTGTGTGTGTGGTTTGTAGTGTGTGAAATGTGCACTGTGGGCTTTTTTTGTTGGTTGTGTGTTTTGCGTGTGGTTTTGTATGTGGTGCAACTGCTTTCCGTATGTGATGGTGATTTGTGTTTGGCTGGGTTTGAGAGGATGTGTGTTTGTTTGGTTGAGTTACGTGTGTGATGTGAGACGTGCTGTCTGTGTGTGATTGTGGTTGTGTAGTGTGCCTCATTGTGTGTGTTGTGTGTACTCACGGAACTGTGGTTTGTGTGAGTTGTGTGCTTTTATGTCCTGTGATGTTTGTGGTGTATGTTGTTTTTTATGTTGTGCCTTGTGCATGTTGAGAGGTCCTGTATGCTCTCGATGTATGTGTTTGTGGGTGTTTACCTGCGTGTGTTGTGGTTGTTCCCTGAGTGTGTGCTGTGTGTGGCTTTTTGTGTGTTATGCAGTGGTTGCATTGTTGTGTGTGTGTGTTGCATTGTTAATGCAGGGTGCGGTGTGTGTTATGAGTTGTGATGTTAATTTCTGTGTGCGATGTTTGTGTGTGCTGTGTGACGAGTTTTTGTTGACTTGTGTTTTTGTGCTTGTGTTGAGTGTATTCTCTGTGTGTTGCATCTTGTGTGTGTGTGTGTTGTGTGGTCTGTGTGTTTTGCAAGTTGTGTGAGATTAATTGTGTGTTATGAATGCTGTGCTTTGTGTATATGTTCTGCGTTTGGCATTGCGCATTCTGTGAGGCTCTGTGTGCTGTATGTATTGTGTGTGTTTGTAGTGATGTGTGTAGTTTGTGAAATGTGTGTTGCATAAATTCGGAGTTCTTTTCGTTGTGGTTTGTGTGTTTTGCACGTGGGCTTGTATGCATTGTAGGTGTGGTGTGCGTTCAGCATGTGTGACTGTGATTTGTGTGTGGTTGCGTTTGACACGTTGTGTGAGTGGTTGGCTGTTTTGAGTAATGAGTGTAATATGTGAGGTGTGTACTCTGTGGGGTCATGGTCGGTCCGTGAGCCTCACTGTGAGTGTTGTGTTTACTCTGAGAACCGTGGTTCATGTGTATTGTGTGCAGTTATGTTCTCGGGGTGTGGGGGTTTTGATGTTTAGTGTGGTGTGCTGCTTGTGTGTTGAGAGACTTCTGCATTCAAGCGCACTGAAGGGAGCCTCTAAGTGATTGTCCATTTTCTCCACAGGTCTGTTATCCCCCGGGAGGGCCTTGTTCACTGAGGGCGCTCAAAGAGGACGAAAGGAGCCACCTCGTCCCTTTAATAGCAATGTCCTGGAGATGCCTTTGTAGTAAAGTGACATAAACTGCTGCAGAAGAGCCTTATGCCAAAGTCTGCAGGGGAAACAATCCACCGTGCACTGAGGAGACCCTCCCTGAGAGAACACTACGCTGATCTCCGCATGCATGCCACTTGCTCCTATGTGATATGGAAACCTCTGTAAACATTGCAATAGAAGGCTATACACTTGATCTCTTTAGTGCTTTCTGGGTTTGTTGTGTGTGTAGTGTGCTGTACGTGTGGTTGCTATATGGTAGTGAGTGATTTGTGGTGCTTTTCTGCGATTCTGTGTGTATTCTCTGTTGTGATACGCTGTGTGTGCTGTGTTCCTGTGTGTTTGGCGCTGTGCTGTCTTTTGCCTGTGGGTCTTGCTTGTTTTCTCTGTGTTGGGTGTTGTCCGTGTTGTGCGTATTTTGTACGTAATATGTGTGCTATAGGTTCCTTACAGCTTGATGAGTACACTGCTCTGTGTATTTTTCACTGGGTGGTGTGTTACGTGTGACGCTGGTCTTTGTGAGTTGTGTTGTGTGTGTTGAGTGGCTCTTTGAGCATTGTATGTTTTGCCATTATGATGAGTTATCTGTTGGCGGTTCTGTATGTTGTGTGTTTGGCGTGTGGCATCCAGTCTAATGTTTAGTGTGAAATGTGGTCTTTCCTTGGTCTGTTGCGTTATGTACTGTGTTCTGGGTTGGGTGAGCACCGTCTATATGCTTTCTGTGTGTTACATACTGGGTAGATGTTGTTTGGTCGGTGTAATTTGAGCATTTTGTGTGACGTAGTTTTAGCCTTGTGTCAGACGTGCTGTGTGCATGTGTTTTTTTTGTGTGTGTTTGTGGGCTTTGGTTCGTGCTGTCTCCGTGTGGGCCTCTGTGTGCTCTGTGTTGTAGGCTTGTGGTTGTGTGTGCTGTGTGTAGTGCATTATATGTGTGTTGCGTGAGTTTTCATCAGTTGTGGAAGGATTTGTATGTGTTGTGTCAGTTTTCTGTGTATGATTGTGAATTGTGTGTTGTGTTAGAGAGGTTGTGTGTGTGTGTGTGTGTGTGTGTGTGTGTGGCTGTTTGAGTTACGCACATGATGTGAGATGTGTTGACTGTGTGCGGTTGTGCTTGTTTAGTATGTCTCTTGGTGTGCCCAGTACGTAGTCTGCGAATGTTTTTCGTGTGTATTGTGAGCAGTTATGTGCCTTGAAGTGTGTGGTGTGTGTATTGTGACTATTGTGCTGCTTATTTCTGTGTTGTGTGTTTGTTCTGCGCAGTTCTCCTGTGTGAGGATGTATGTGTGTTGTGTCTTTGCGTGGTTGTGTGTGTAGTGTGTTAAATGTGTGCTCATCGTCTTCTTTGTTGCTTATGCGCGTTTTGCCTAGGGGTTTGTGAGTGTCGTTTGTGTGTTGTGGTGTTGCGTGTTTTGTATGTGTGACTGTGATTTGTGTGTGGTTGTGTTTCAGTGGTTGAGTGTGTGTGGTTTTTATGTATGCGATGTGAGGTGTGATGTCCATGTGTGCTTGTGCTTGTTTAGTGTGCCTCACTGCGTGTGCTGCACATACTCTCCCAAATGTGACTTTTGTGACTTATGAGAAACATGTGCTTTGTTGTGTGCGGTGTGTGCCCTGTGACTGTTGTTTTGTTACCTTTTGCGCTTTTTTGTGTGTGTGCATTGCGTAGTGGTGCCCGTGTGTATGTATGTGTGTGGGGTGCCTGTGTGCGGTGGTGCGTGGGGTGCTTAGTGTGTGAAATGTGTGCTATGTGCGTTTATTTTTGGTTGTGTGTTTAGGTTGTGGTTTTGTGTGTGTTGTGTGTGTTTTGCGAGTGTGATTGTGATGCGTGTTTGAAAGTTTGTGTGTGCAATTCGTTGTTTTGTGGTGTGTGAGGCGAGATGTGTTGTGTGTGTGTGGTTTTGCTTGTGTAGTGTGCCTCATTGTGTGTGTGGTGTGTACATGGTTAAATGTGGTTTGTGAGAATTGGTTGCCCTTATACGTCCTGTGATGTTAGTGGGGTACGTTGTTTCATACGTTGTGCTGTTTCCGTGTTGAGTCGGGTGTGTTCTCCATATCTTTTATGTTTGTGGGTGTTTACCTGTGTTTGTTGTAGTTATTCCTTTAGTGTGTGTTGTGTGTGGCTTTATGCGTGGTAGGTAGTGGTTACATCGGTGTGCTCTGACGTTAATGCAGGTTGTTGTGTGTGCTATGAGTTGTGATGTGTAATCTGTGTGTGTTGCTTGCGTGTGTTGTACGATGTATTTTTCTGTGATTTGTGGATTATTTTGTGTGTTGTGGTAATGTACTGATGTGCTTGTTTTAATGTGTGTGTTGTGTGTGCCATGTTTGTTTTGCGCGTCTTTTTTGTGATGTGTATGGTGCTTTTTGAGTTTTGTGTTATGTGTGAAGTACGTTGTCTGCCTTTCGTGTATATGGTAGTGCGTGTTCTGTGGTGTTGGCTGTGTGATTGTGTGTTGTGTTACATGTTTGCGTGCTGTGTTATTGTGTGCTTTTAGCTGTGAAGTCTGTGATCTGCTGGTTTCATGAGCGTGGCTGTGTTTATGTGGTTGTCTGTTTCCTGTGTGTTTTCTACTCTTTCTGTGTTGTGACTCTTGTGTAAGTGATGTGTGCAGTTTGGGTGCGTCGTTGTTGTGTGTAGTGCGTGTTGTGTGTATGTTTGGGGAGTGCTGCGTGACTGGTGTGGTTGTGGGTGGTTCTGTGTTGTGTGTTGTGTGCTTGGAGTGTGCCTTTGTGTGTTGTATGTTGGACGTCTTTTGCGTAGCGTGTTGTGTCCGTGGTTGGGAATGTTCTGTGGTCTGTGAATAGTTTTCTGTGTCATGTTCAATGTGTGATGTGACCACACGTGTGTTGCGTGATGTAAAACATATTGTGTTCCCAGTTGCCCGTTTGTTGTTTGTATTGTTAACTGCTTTGTGTACTGTGTGTGTGTTGTTCGTTCTGTGTATTTTATGTGTCGTGCGGGATACCGTGTGTTGCGTCTGATATGCTTTGTATATCTGTTGTTTGCTTTGCTTTGCATTGCGTGTTCTGTGAGGCTCTGTGTGCTGAAAGTTTTATGTGTGTTTGGTGTGATGTGCCTAGTGTGTGAAGTGCGTGTTCCATAAATTCCGTGATCTTTCTGTTGTGGTTTGTGTGTGTGTTGCACGTCATTTTGCACCTCTTGTGTGTGCTGTGAGTTCTGCATGTGTGATTGTGATTTTCATGTGGTTGTGTTTGAGTGGTTGTGTGGGTGTTTGCTTGTTACGTGTGTGATGTGTAATGTGTTGTCTGCGTGTGGTTGTGCTTGTTCAGCATGCCTCATTGTGTGTGCTGTGTGTTCTCTGAGATGGGATTCGTGTGTGTTGTGAGCCATTATGAGCTCTGACGTGTCTGTCTGGTGTGTGTGCCTTGTGACTTGTGTTGTTACATTTTGGGTTTCGTGTGTGTGCGTTTTGCAGAGTGCAGCCCGTGCATGGATATGAGTGTGGGTTGTCTGTGCGTGAATGTGTGTGTGTGTGGTTTGTAGTGTGTGAAATGTGCACTGTGGGCTTTTTTTGTTGGTTGTGTGTTTTGCGTGTGGTTTTGTATGTGGTGCAACTGCTTTCCGTGTGTGATGGTGATTTGTGTTTGGCTGGGTTTGAGAGGATGTGTGTTTGTTTGGTTGAGTTACGTGTGTGATGTGAGACGTGCTGTCTGTGTGTGATTGTGGTTGTGTAGTGTGCCTCATTGTGTGTGTTGTGTGTACTCACGGAACTGTGGTTTGTGTGAGTTGTGTGCTTTTATGTCCTGTGATGTTTGTGGTGTATGTTGTTTTTTATGTTGTGCCTTGTGCATGTTGAGAGGTCCTGTATGCTCTCGATGTATGTGTTTGTGGGTGTTTACCTGCGTGTGTTGTGGTTGTTCCCTGAGTGTGTGCTGTGTGTGGCTTTTTGTGTGTTATGCAGTGGTTGCATTGTTGTGTGTGTGTGTTGCATTGTTAATGCAGGGTGCGGTGTGTGTTATGAGTTGTGATGTTAATTTCTGTGTGCGATGTTTGTGTGTGCTGTGTGACGAGTTTTTGTTGACTTGTGTTTTTGTGCTTGTGTTGAGTGTATTCTCTGTGTGTTGCATCTTGTGTGTGTGTGTGTTGTGTGGTCTGTGTGTTTTGCAAGTTGTGTGAGATTAATTGTGTGTTATGAATGCTGTGCTTTGTGTATATGTTCTGCGTTTGGCATTGCGCATTCTGTGAGGCTCTGTGTGCTGTATGTATTGTGTGTGTTTGTAGTGATGTGTGTAGTTTGTGAAATGTGTGTTGCATAAATTCGGAGTTCTTTTCGTTGTGGTTTGTGTGTTTTGCACGTGGGCTTGTATGCATTGTAGGTGTGGTGTGCGTTCAGCATGTGTGACTGTGATTTGTGTGTGGTTGCGTTTGACACGTTGTGTGAGTGGTTGGCTGTTTTGAGTAATGAGTGTAATATGTGAGGTGTGTACTCTGTGGGGTCATGGTCGGTCCGTGAGCCTCACTGTGAGTGTTGTGTTTACTCTGAGAACCGTGGTTCATGTGTATTGTGTGCAGTTATGTTCTCGGGGTGTGGGGGTTTTGATGTTTAGTGTGGTGTGCTGCTTGTGTGTTGAGAGACTTCTGCATTCAAGCGCACTGAAGGGAGCCTCTAAGTGATTGTCCATTTTCTCCACAGGTCTGTTATCCCCCGGGAGGGCCTTGTTCACTGAGGGCGCTCAAAGAGGACGAAAGGAGCCACCTCGTCCCTTTAATAGCAATGTCCTGGAGATGCCTTTGTAGTAAAGTGACATAAACTGCTGCAGAAGAGCCTTATGCCAAAGTCTGCAGGGGAAACAATCCACCGTGCACTGAGGAGACCCTCCCTGAGAGAACACTACGCTGATCTCCGCATGCATGCCACTTGCTCCTATGTGATATGGAAACCTCTGTAAACATTGCAATAGAAGGCTATACACTTGATCTCTTTAGTGCTTTCTGGGTTTGTTGTGTGTGTTGTGTGCTGTACGTGTGGTTGCTATATTTTAGTGAGTGATTTGTGGTGCTTTTCTGCGATTCTGTGTGTATTCTCTGTTGTGATACGCTGTGTGTGCTGTGTTCCTGTGTGTTTGGCGCTGTGCTGTCTTTTGCCTGTGGGTCTTGCTTGTTTTCTCTGTGTTGGGTGTTGTCCGTGTTGTGCGTATTTTGTACGTAATATGTGTGCTATAGGTTCCTTACAGCTTGATGAGTACACTGCTCTGTGTATTTTTCACTGGGTGGTGTGTTACGTGTGACGCTGGTCTTTGTGAGTTGTGTTGTGTGTGTTGAGTGGCTCTTTGAGCATTGTATGTTTTGCCATTATGATGAGTTATCTGTTGGCGGTTCTGTATGTTGTGTGTTTGGCGTGTGGCATCCAGTCTAATGTTTAGTGTGAAATGTGGTCTTTCCTTGGTCTGTTGCGTTATGTACTGTGTTCTGGGTTGGGTGAGCACCGTCTATATGCTTTCTGTGTGTTACATACTGGGTAGATGTTGTTTGGTCGGTGTAATTTGAGCATTTTGTGTGACGTAGTTTTAGCCTTGTGTCAGACGTGCTGTGTGCATGTGTTTTTTGTGTGTGTGTTTGTGGGCTTTGGTTCGTGCTGTCTCCGTGTGGGCCTCTGTGTGCTCTGTGTTGTAGGCTTGTGGTTGTGTGTGCTGTGTGTAGTGCATTATATGTGTGTTGCGTGAGTTTTCATCAGTTGTGGAAGGATTTGTATGTGTTGTGTCAGTTTTCTGTGTATGATTGTGAATTGTGTGTTGTGTTAGAGAGGTTGTGTGTGTGTGTGTGTGTGTGTGTGTGTGTGTGTGGCTGTTTGAGTTACGCACATGATGTGAGATGTGTTGACTGTGTGCGGTTGTGCTTGTTTAGTATGTCTCTTGGTGTGCCCAGTACGTAGTCTGCGAATGTTTTTCGTGTGTATTGTGAGCAGTTATGTGCCTTGAAGTGTGTGGTGTGTGTATTGTGACTATTGTGCTGCTTATTTCTGTGTTGTGTGTTTGTTCTGCGCAGTTCTCCTGTGTGAGGATGTATGTGTGTTGTGTCTTTGCGTGGTTGTGTGTGTAGTGTGTTAAATGTGTGCTCATCGTCTTCTTTGTTGCTTATGCGCGTTTTGCCTAGGGGTTTGTGAGTGTCGTTTGTGTGTTGTGGTGTTGCGTGTTTTGTATGTGTGACTGTGATTTGTGTGTGGTTGTGTTTCAGTGGTTGAGTGTGTGTGGTTTTTATGTATGCGATGTGAGGTGTGATGTCCATGTGTGCTTGTGCTTGTTTAGTGTGCCTCACTGCGTGTGCTGCACATACTCTCCCAAATGTGACTTTTGTGACTTATGAGAAACATGTGCTTTGTTGTGTGCGGTGTGTGCCCTGTGACTGTTGTTTTGTTACCTTTTGCGCTTTTTTGTGTGTGTGCATTGCGTAGTGGTGCCCGTGTGTATGTATGTGTGTGGGGTGCCTGTGTGCGGTGGTGCGTGGGGTGCTTAGTGTGTGAAATGTGTGCTATGTGCGTTTATTTTTGGTTGTGTGTTTAGGTTGTGGTTTTGTGTGTGTTGTGTGTGTTTTGCGAGTGTGATTGTGATGCGTGTTTGAAAGTTTGTGTGTGCAATTCGTTGTTTTGTGGTGTGTGAGGCGAGATGTGTTGTGTGTGTGTGGTTTTGCTTGTGTAGTGTGCCTCATTGTGTGTGTGGTGTGTACATGGTTAAATGTGGTTTGTGAGAATTGGTTGCCCTTATACGTCCTGTGATGTTAGTGGGGTACGTTGTTTCATACGTTGTGCTGTTTCCGTGTTGAGTCGGGTGTGTTCTCCATATCTTTTATGTTTGTGGGTGTTTACCTGTGTTTGTTGTAGTTATTCCTTTAGTGTGTGTTGTGTGTGGCTTTATGCGTGGTAGGTAGTGGTTACGTCGGTGTGCTCTGACGTTAATGCAGGTTGTTGTGTGTGCTATGAGTTGTGATGTGTAATCTGTGTGTGTTGCTTGCGTGTGTTGTACGATGTATTTTTCTGTGATTTGTGGATTATTTTGTGTGTTGTGGTAATGTACTGATGTGCTTGTTTTAATGTGTGTGTTGTGTGTGCCATGTTTGTTTTGCGCGTCTTTTTTGTGATGTGTATGGTGCTTTTTGAGTTTTGTGTTATGTGTGAAGTACGTTGTCTGCCTTTCGTGTATATGGTAGTGCGTGTTCTGTGGTGTTGGCTGTGTGATTGTGTGTTGTGTTACATGTTTGCGTGCTGTGTTATTGTGTGCTTTTAGCTGTGAAGTCTGTGATCTGCTGGTTTCATGAGCGTGGCTGTGTTTATGTGGTTGTCTGTTTCCTGTGTGTTTTCTACTCTTTCTGTGTTGTGACTCTTGTGTAAGTGATGTGTGCAGTTTGGGTGCGTCGTTGTTGTGTGTAGTGCGTGTTGTGTGTATGTTTGGGGAGTGCTGCGTGACTGGTGTGGTTGTGGGTGGTTCTGTGTTGTGTGTTGTGTGCTTGGAGTGTGCCTTTGTGTGTTGTATGTTGGACGTCTTTTGCGTAGCGTGTTGTGTCCGTGGTTGGGAATGTTCTGTGGTCTGTGAATAGTTTTCTGTGTCATGTTCAATGTGTGATGTGACCACACGTGTGTTGCGTGATGTAAAACATATTGTGTTCCCAGTTGCCCGTTTGTTGTTTGTATTGTTAACTGCTTTGTGTACTGTGTGTGTGTTGTTCGTTCTGTGTATTTTATGTGTCGTGCGGGATACCGTGTGTTGCGTCTGATATGCTTTGTATATCTGTTGTTTGCTTTGCTTTGCATTGCGTGTTCTGTGAGGCTCTGTGTGCTGAAAGTTTTATGTGTGTTTGGTGTGATGTGCCTAGTGTGTGAAGTGCGTGTTCCATAAATTCCGTGATCTTTCTGTTGTGGTTTGTGTGTGTGTTGCACGTCATTTTGCACCTCTTGTGTGTGCTGTGAGTTCTGCATGTGTGATTGTGATTTTCATGTGGTTGTGTTTGAGTGGTTGTGTGGGTGTTTGCTTGTTACGTGTGTGATGTGTAATGTGTTGTCTGCGTGTGGTTGTGCTTGTTCAGCATGCCTCATTGTGTGTGCTGTGTGTTCTCTGAGATGGGATTCGTGTGTGTTGTGAGCCATTATGAGCTCTGACGTGTCTGTCTGGTGTGTGTGCCTTGTGACTTGTGTTGTTACATTTTGGGTTTCGTGTGTGTGCGTTTTGCAGAGTGCAGCCCGTGCATGGATATGAGTGTGGGTTGTCTGTGCGTGAATGTGTGTGTGTGTGGTTTGTAGTGTGTGAAATGTGCACTGTGGGCTTTTTTTGTTGGTTGTGTGTTTTGCGTGTGGTTTTGTATGTGGTGCAACTGCTTTCCGTGTGTGATGGTGATTTGTGTTTGGCTGGGTTTGAGAGGATGTGTGTTTGTTTGGTTGAGTTACGTGTGTGATGTGAGACGTGCTGTCTGTGTGTGATTGTGGTTGTGTAGTGTGCCTCATTGTGTGTGTTGTGTGTACTCACGGAACTGTGGTTTGTGTGAGTTGTGTGCTTTTATGTCCTGTGATGTTTGTGGTGTATGTTGTTTTTTATGTTGTGCCTTGTGCATGTTGAGAGGTCCTGTATGCTCTCGATGTATGTGTTTG
The DNA here is from genome assembly GCF_030020395.1 of Manis pentadactyla. Lineage (NCBI taxonomy): Eukaryota > Metazoa > Chordata > Mammalia > Pholidota > Manidae > Manis > Manis pentadactyla. The sequence continues at coordinate 79,726,743 of NC_080030.1, read as the reverse complement.
TGGGTGTTTACCTGCGTGTGTTGTGGTTGTTCCCTGAGTGTGTGCTGTGTGTGGCTTTTTGTGTGTTATGCAGTGGTTGCATTGTTGTGTGTGTGTGTTGCATTGTTAATGCAGGGTGCGGTGTGTGTTATGAGTTGTGATGTTAATTTCTGTGTGCGATGTTTGTGTGTGCTGTGTGACGAGTTTTTGTTGACTTGTGTTTTTGTGCTTGTGTTGAGTGTATTCTCTGTGTGTTGCATCTTGTGTGTGTGTGTGTTGTGTGGTCTGTGTGTTTTGCAAGTTGTGTGAGATTAATTGTGTGTTATGAATGCTGTGCTTTGTGTATATGTTCTGCGTTTGGCATTGCGCATTCTGTGAGGCTCTGTGTGCTGTATGTATTGTGTGTGTTTGTAGTGATGTGTGTAGTTTGTGAAATGTGTGTTGCATAAATTCGGAGTTCTTTTCGTTGTGGTTTGTGTGTTTTGCACGTGGGCTTGTATGCATTGTAGGTGTGGTGTGCGTTCAGCATGTGTGACTGTGATTTGTGTGTGGTTGCGTTTGACACGTTGTGTGAGTGGTTGGCTGTTTTGAGTAATGAGTGTAATATGTGAGGTGTGTACTCTGTGGGGTCATGGTCGGTCCGTGAGCCTCACTGTGAGTGTTGTGTTTACTCTGAGAACCGTGGTTCATGTGTATTGTGTGCAGTTATGTTCTCGGGGTGTGGGGGTTTTGATGTTTAGTGTGGTGTGCTGCTTGTGTGTTGAGAGACTTCTGCATTCAAGCGCACTGAAGGGAGCCTCTAAGTGATTGTCCATTTTCTCCACAGGTCTGTTATCCCCCGGGAGGGCCTTGTTCACTGAGGGCGCTCAAAGAGGACGAAAGGAGCCACCTCGTCCCTTTAATAGCAATGTCCTGGAGATGCCTTTGTAGTAAAGTGACATAAACTGCTGCAGAAGAGCCTTATGCCAAAGTCTGCAGGGGAAACAATCCACCGTGCACTGAGGAGACCCTCCCTGAGAGAACACTACGCTGATCTCCGCATGCATGCCACTTGCTCCTATGTGATATGGAAACCTCTGTAAACATTGCAATAGAAGGCTATACACTTGATCTCTTTAGTGCTTTCTGGGTTTGTTGTGTGTGTTGTGTGCTGTACGTGTGGTTGCTATATGGTAGTGAGTGATTTGTGGTGCTTTTCTGCGATTCTGTGTGTATTCTCTGTTGTGATACGCTGTGTGTGCTGTGTTCCTGTGTGTTTGGCGCTGTGCTGTCTTTTGCCTGTGGGTCTTGCTTGTTTTCTCTGTGTTGGGTGTTGTCCGTGTTGTGCGTATTTTGTACGTAATATGTGTGCTATAGGTTCCTTACAGCTTGATGAGTACACTGCTCTGTGTATTTTTCACTGGGTGGTGTGTTACGTGTGACGCTGGTCTTTGTGAGTTGTGTTGTGTGTGTTGAGTGGCTCTTTGAGCATTGTATGTTTTGCCATTATGATGAGTTATCTGTTGGCGGTTCTGTATGTTGTGTGTTTGGCGTGTGGCATCCAGTCTAATGTTTAGTGTGAAATGTGGTCTTTCCTTGGTCTGTTGCGTTATGTACTGTGTTCTGGGTTGGGTGAGCACCGTCTATATGCTTTCTGTGTGTTACATACTGGGTAGATGTTGTTTGGTCGGTGTAATTTGAGCATTTTGTGTGACGTAGTTTTAGCCTTGTGTCAGACGTGCTGTGTGCATGTGTTTTTTGTGTGTGTGTTTGTGGGCTTTGGTTCGTGCTGTCTCCGTGTGGGCCTCTGTGTGCTCTGTGTTGTAGGCTTGTGGTTGTGTGTGCTGTGTGTAGTGCATTATATGTGTGTTGCGTGAGTTTTCATCAGTTGTGGAAGGATTTGTATGTGTTGTGTCAGTTTTCTGTGTATGATTGTGAATTGTGTGTTGTGTTAGAGAGGTTGTGTGTGTGTGTGTGTGTGTGTGTGTGTGTGTGTGGCTGTTTGAGTTACGCACATGATGTGAGATGTGTTGACTGTGTGCGGTTGTGCTTGTTTAGTATGTCTCTTGGTGTGCCCAGTACGTAGTCTGCGAATGTTTTTCGTGTGTATTGTGAGCAGTTATGTGCCTTGAAGTGTGTGGTGTGTGTATTGTGACTATTGTGCTGCTTATTTCTGTGTTGTGTGTTTGTTCTGCGCAGTTCTCCTGTGTGAGGATGTATGTGTGTTGTGTCTTTGCGTGGTTGTGTGTGTAGTGTGTTAAATGTGTGCTCATCGTCTTCTTTGTTGCTTATGCGCGTTTTGCCTAGGGGTTTGTGAGTGTCGTTTGTGTGTTGTGGTGTTGCGTGTTTTGTATGTGTGACTGTGATTTGTGTGTGGTTGTGTTTCAGTGGTTGAGTGTGTGTGGTTTTTATGTATGCGATGTGAGGTGTGATGTCCATGTGTGCTTGTGCTTGTTTAGTGTGCCTCACTGCGTGTGCTGCACATACTCTCCCAAATGTGACTTTTGTGACTTATGAGAAACATGTGCTTTGTTGTGTGCGGTGTGTGCCCTGTGACTGTTGTTTTGTTACCTTTTGCGCTTTTTTGTGTGTGTGCATTGCGTAGTGGTGCCCGTGTGTATGTATGTGTGTGGGGTGCCTGTGTGCGGTGGTGCGTGGGGTGCTTAGTGTGTGAAATGTGTGCTATGTGCGTTTATTTTTGGTTGTGTGTTTAGGTTGTGGTTTTGTGTGTGTTGTGTGTGTTTTGCGAGTGTGATTGTGATGCGTGTTTGAAAGTTTGTGTGTGCAATTCGTTGTTTTGTGGTGTGTGAGGCGAGATGTGTTGTGTGTGTGTGGTTTTGCTTGTGTAGTGTGCCTCATTGTGTGTGTGGTGTGTACATGGTTAAATGTGGTTTGTGAGAATTGGTTGCCCTTATACGTCCTGTGATGTTAGTGGGGTACGTTGTTTCATACGTTGTGCTGTTTCTGTGTTGAGTCGGGTGTGTTCTCCATATCTTTTATGTTTGTGGGTGTTTACCTGTGTTTGTTGTAGTTATTCCTTTAGTGTGTGTTGTGTGTGGCTTTATGCGTGGTAGGTAGTGGTTACGTCGGTGTGCTCTGACGTTAATGCAGGTTGTTGTGTGTGCTATGAGTTGTGATGTGTAATCTGTGTGTGTTGCTTGCGTGTGTTGTACGATGTATTTTTCTGTGATTTGTGGATTATTTTGTGTGTTGTGGTAATGTACTGATGTGCTTGTTTTAATGTGTGTGTTGTGTGTGCCATGTTTGTTTTGCGCGTCTTTTTTGTGATGTGTATGGTGCTTTTTGAGTTTTGTGTTATGTGTGAAGTACGTTGTCTGCCTTTCGTGTATATGGTAGTGCGTGTTCTGTGGTGTTGGCTGTGTGATTGTGTGTTGTGTTACATGTTTGCGTGCTGTGTTATTGTGTGCTTTTAGCTGTGAAGTCTGTGATCTGCTGGTTTCATGAGCGTGGCTGTGTTTATGTGGTTGTCTGTTTCCTGTGTGTTTTCTACTCTTTCTGTGTTGTGACTCTTGTGTAAGTGATGTGTGCAGTTTGGGTGCGTCGTTGTTGTGTGTAGTGCGTGTTGTGTGTATGTTTGGGGAGTGCTGCGTGACTGGTGTGGTTGTGGGTGGTTCTGTGTTGTGTGTTGTGTGCTTGGAGTGTGCCTTTGTGTGTTGTATGTTGGACGTCTTTTGCGTAGCGTGTTGTGTCCGTGGTTGGGAATGTTCTGTGGTCTGTGAATAGTTTTCTGTGTCATGTTCAATGTGTGATGTGACCACACGTGTGTTGCGTGATGTAAAACATATTGTGTTCCCAGTTGCCCGTTTGTTGTTTGTATTGTTAACTGCTTTGTGTACTGTGTGTGTGTTGTTCGTTCTGTGTATTTTATGTGTCGTGCGGGATACCGTGTGTTGCGTCTGATATGCTTTGTATATCTGTTGTTTGCTTTGCTTTGCATTGCGTGTTCTGTGAGGCTCTGTGTGCTGAAAGTTTTATGTGTGTTTGGTGTGATGTGCCTAGTGTGTGAAGTGCGTGTTCCATAAATTCCGTGATCTTTCTGTTGTGGTTTGTGTGTGTGTTGCACGTCATTTTGCACCTCTTGTGTGTGCTGTGAGTTCTGCATGTGTGATTGTGATTTTCATGTGGTTGCGTTTGAGTGGTTGTGTGGGTGTTTGCTTGTTACGTGTGTGATGTGTAATGTGTTGTCTGCGTGTGGTTGTGCTTGTTCAGCATGCCTCATTGTGTGTGCTGTGTGTTCTCTGAGATGGGATTCGTGTGTGTTGTGAGCCATTATGAGCTCTGACGTGTCTGTCTGGTGTGTGTGCCTTGTGACTTGTGTTGTTACATTTTGGGTTTCGTGTGTGTGCGTTTTGCAGAGTGCAGCCCGTGCATGGATATGAGTGTGGGTTGTCTGTGCGTGAATGTGTGTGTGTGTGGTTTGTAGTGTGTGAAATGTGCACTGTGGGCTTTTTTTGTTGGTTGTGTGTTTTGCGTGTGGTTTTGTATGTGGTGCAACTGCTTTCCGTGTGTGATGGTGATTTGTGTTTGGCTGGGTTTGAGAGGATGTGTGTTTGTTTGGTTGAGTTACGTGTGTGATGTGAGACGTGCTGTCTGTGTGTGATTGTGGTTGTGTAGTGTGCCTCATTGTGTGTGTTGTGTGTACTCACGGAACTGTGGTTTGTGTGAGTTGTGTGCTTTTATGTCCTGTGATGTTTGTGGTGTATGTTGTTTTTTATGTTGTGCCTTGTGCATGTTGAGAGGTCCTGTATGCTCTCGATGTATGTGTTTGTGGGTGTTTACCTGCGTGTGTTGTGGTTGTTCCCTGAGTGTGTGCTGTGTGTGGCTTTTTGTGTGTTATGCAGTGGTTGCATTGTTGTGTGTGTGTGTTGCATTGTTAATGCAGGGTGCGGTGTGTGTTATGAGTTGTGATGTTAATTTCTGTGTGCGATGTTTGTGTGTGCTGTGTGACGAGTTTTTGTTGACTTGTGTTTTTGTGCTTGTGTTGAGTGTATTCTCTGTGTGTTGCATCTTGTGTGTGTGTGTGTTGTGTGGTCTGTGTGTTTTGCAAGTTGTGTGAGATTAATTGTGTGTTATGAATGCTGTGCTTTGTGTATATGTTCTGCGTTTGGCATTGCGCATTCTGTGAGGCTCTGTGTGCTGTATGTATTGTGTGTGTTTGTAGTGATGTGTGTAGTTTGTGAAATGTGTGTTGCATAAATTCGGAGTTCTTTTCGTTGTGGTTTGTGTGTTTTGCACGTGGGCTTGTATGCATTGTAGGTGTGGTGTGCGTTCAGCATGTGTGACTGTGATTTGTGTGTGGTTGCGTTTGACACGTTGTGTGAGTGGTTGGCTGTTTTGAGTAATGAGTGTAATATGTGAGGTGTGTACTCTGTGGGGTCATGGTCGGTCCGTGAGCCTCACTGTGAGTGTTGTGTTTACTCTGAGAACCGTGGTTCATGTGTATTGTGTGCAGTTATGTTCTCGGGGTGTGGGGGTTTTGATGTTTAGTGTGGTGTGCTGCTTGTGTGTTGAGAGACTTCTGCATTCAAGCGCACTGAAGGGAGCCTCTAAGTGATTGTCCATTTTCTCCACAGGTCTGTTATCCCCCGGGAGGGCCTTGTTCACTGAGGGCGCTCAAAGAGGACGAAAGGAGCCACCTCGTCCCTTTAATAGCAATGTCCTGGAGATGCCTTTGTAGTAAAGTGACATAAACTGCTGCAGAAGAGCCTTATGCCAAAGTCTGCAGGGGAAACAATCCACCGTGCACTGAGGAGACCCTCCCTGAGAGAACACTACGCTGATCTCCGCATGCATGCCACTTGCTCCTATGTGATATGGAAACCTCTGTAAACATTGCAATAGAAGGCTATACACTTGATCTCTTTAGTGCTTTCTGGGTTTGTTGTGTGTGTTGTGTGCTGTACGTGTGGTTGCTATATGGTAGTGAGTGATTTGTGGTGCTTTTCTGCGATTCTGTGTGTATTCTCTGTTGTGATACGCTGTGTGTGCTGTGTTCCTGTGTGTTTGGCGCTGTGCTGTCTTTTGCCTGTGGGTCTTGCTTGTTTTCTCTGTGTTGGGTGTTGTCCGTGTTGTGCGTATTTTGTACGTAATATGTGTGCTATAGGTTCCTTACAGCTTGATGAGTACACTGCTCTGTGTATTTTTCACTGGGTGGTGTGTTACGTGTGACGCTGGTCTTTGTGAGTTGTGTTGTGTGTGTTGAGTGGCTCTTTGAGCATTGTATGTTTTGCCATTATGATGAGTTATCTGTTGGCGGTTCTGTATGTTGTGTGTTTGGCGTGTGGCATCCAGTCTAATGTTTAGTGTGAAATGTGGTCTTTCCTTGGTCTGTTGCGTTATGTACTGTGTTCTGGGTTGGGTGAGCACCGTCTATATGCTTTCTGTGTGTTACATACTGGGTAGATGTTGTTTGGTCGGTGTAATTTGAGCATTTTGTGTGACGTAGTTTTAGCCTTGTGTCAGACGTGCTGTGTGCATGTGTTTTTTGTGTGTGTGTTTGTGGGCTTTGGTTCGTGCTGTCTCCGTGTGGGCCTCTGTGTGCTCTGTGTTGTAGGCTTGTGGTTGTGTGTGCTGTGTGTAGTGCATTATATGTGTGTTGCGTGAGTTTTCATCAGTTGTGGAAGGATTTGTATGTGTTGTGTCAGTTTTCTGTGTATGATTGTGAATTGTGTGTTGTGTTAGAGAGGTTGTGTGTGTGTGTGTGTGTGTGTGTGTGTGTGTGTGGCTGTTTGAGTTACGCACATGATGTGAGATGTGTTGACTGTGTGCGGTTGTGCTTGTTTAGTATGTCTCTTGGTGTGCCCAGTACGTAGTCTGCGAATGTTTTTCGTGTGTATTGTGAGCAGTTATGTGCCTTGAAGTGTGTGGTGTGTGTATTGTGACTATTGTGCTGCTTATTTCTGTGTTGTGTGTTTGTTCTGCGCAGTTCTCCTGTGTGAGGATGTATGTGTGTTGTGTCTTTGCGTGGTTGTGTGTGTAGTGTGTTAAATGTGTGCTCATCGTCTTCTTTGTTGCTTATGCGCGTTTTGCCTAGGGGTTTGTGAGTGTCGTTTGTGTGTTGTGGTGTTGCGTGTTTTGTATGTGTGACTGTGATTTGTGTGTGGTTGTGTTTCAGTGGTTGAGTGTGTGTGGTTTTTATGTATGCGATGTGAGGTGTGATGTCCATGTGTGCTTGTGCTTGTTTAGTGTGCCTCACTGCGTGTGCTGCACATACTCTCCCAAATGTGACTTTTGTGACTTATGAGAAACATGTGCTTTGTTGTGTGCGGTGTGTGCCCTGTGACTGTTGTTTTGTTACCTTTTGCGCTTTTTTGTGTGTGTGCATTGCGTAGTGGTGCCCGTGTGTATGTATGTGTGTGGGGTGCCTGTGTGCGGTGGTGCGTGGGGTGCTTAGTGTGTGAAATGTGTGCTATGTGCGTTTATTTTTGGTTGTGTGTTTAGGTTGTGGTTTTGTGTGTGTTGTGTGTGTTTTGCGAGTGTGATTGTGATGCGTGTTTGAAAGTTTGTGTGTGCAATTCGTTGTTTTGTGGTGTGTGAGGCGAGATGTGTTGTGTGTGTGTGGTTTTGCTTGTGTAGTGTGCCTCATTGTGTGTGTGGTGTGTACATGGTTAAATGTGGTTTGTGAGAATTGGTTGCCCTTATACGTCCTGTGATGTTAGTGGGGTACGTTGTTTCATACGTTGTGCTGTTTCCGTGTTGAGTCGGGTGTGTTCTCCATATCTTTTATGTTTGTGGGTGTTTACCTGTGTTTGTTGTAGTTATTCCTTTAGTGTGTGTTGTGTGTGGCTTTATGCGTGGTAGGTAGTGGTTACGTCGGTGTGCTCTGACGTTAATGCAGGTTGTTGTGTGTGCTATGAGTTGTGATGTGTAATCTGTGTGTGTTGCTTGCGTGTGTTGTACGATGTATTTTTCTGTGATTTGTGGATTATTTTGTGTGTTGTGGTAATGTACTGATGTGCTTGTTTTAATGTGTGTGTTGTGTGTGCCATGTTTGTTTTGCGCGTCTTTTTTGTGATGTGTATGGTGCTTTTTGAGTTTTGTGTTATGTGTGAAGTACGTTGTCTGCCTTTCGTGTATATGGTAGTGCGTGTTCTGTGGTGTTGGCTGTGTGATTGTGTGTTGTGTTACATGTTTGCGTGCTGTGTTATTGTGTGCTTTTAGCTGTGAAGTCTGTGATCTGCTGGTTTCATGAGCGTGGCTGTGTTTATGTGGTTGTCTGTTTCCTGTGTGTTTTCTACTCTTTCTGTGTTGTGACTCTTGTGTAAGTGATGTGTGCAGTTTGGGTGCGTCGTTGTTGTGTGTAGTGCGTGTTGTGTGTATGTTTGGGGAGTGCTGCGTGACTGGTGTGGTTGTGGGTGGTTCTGTGTTGTGTGTTGTGTGCTTGGAGTGTGCCTTTGTGTGTTGTATGTTGGACGTCTTTTGCGTAGCGTGTTGTGTCCGTGGTTGGGAATGTTCTGTGGTCTGTGAATAGTTTTCTGTGTCATGTTCAATGTGTGATGTGACCACACGTGTGTTGCGTGATGTAAAACATATTGTGTTCCCAGTTGCCCGTTTGTTGTTTGTATTGTTAACTGCTTTGTGTACTGTGTGTGTGTTGTTCGTTCTGTGTATTTTATGTGTCGTGCGGGATACCGTGTGTTGCGTCTGATATGCTTTGTATATCTGTTGTTTGCTTTGCTTTGCATTGCGTGTTCTGTGAGGCTCTGTGTGCTGAAAGTTTTATGTGTGTTTGGTGTGATGTGCCTAGTGTGTGAAGTGCGTGTTCCATAAATTCCGTGATCTTTCTGTTGTGGTTTGTGTGTGTGTTGCACGTCATTTTGCACCTCTTGTGTGTGCTGTGAGTTCTGCATGTGTGATTGTGATTTTCATGTGGTTGTGTTTGAGTGGTTGTGTGGGTGTTTGCTTGTTACGTGTGTGATGTGTAATGTGTTGTCTGCGTGTGGTTGTGCTTGTTCAGCATGCCTCATTGTGTGTGCTGTGTGTTCTCTGAGATGGGATTCGTGTGTGTTGTGAGCCATTATGAGCTCTGACGTGTCTGTCTGGTGTGTGTGCCTTGTGACTTGTGTTGTTACATTTTGGGTTTCGTGTGTGTGCGTTTTGCAGAGTGCAGCCCGTGCATGGATATGAGTGTGGGTTGTCTGTGCGTGAATGTGTGTGTGTGTGGTTTGTAGTGTGTGAAATGTGCACTGTGGGCTTTTTTTGTTGGTTGTGTGTTTTGCGTGTGGTTTTGTATGTGGTGCAACTGCTTTCCGTATGTGATGGTGATTTGTGTTTGGCTGGGTTTGAGAGGATGTGTGTTTGTTTGGTTGAGTTACGTGTGTGATGTGAGACGTGCTGTCTGTGTGTGATTGTGGTTGTGTAGTGTGCCTCATTGTGTGTGTTGTGTGTACTCACGGAACTGTGGTTTGTGTGAGTTGTGTGCTTTTATGTCCTGTGATGTTTGTGGTGTATGTTGTTTTTTATGTTGTGCCTTGTGCATGTTGAGAGGTCCTGTATGCTCTCGATGTATGTGTTTGTGGGTGTTTACCTGCGTGTGTTGTGGTTGTTCCCTGAGTGTGTGCTGTGTGTGGCTTTTTGTGTGTTATGCAGTGGTTGCATTGTTGTGTGTGTGTGTTGCATTGTTAATGCAGGGTGCGGTGTGTGTTATGAGTTGTGATGTTAATTTCTGTGTGCGATGTTTGTGTGTGCTGTGTGACGAGTTTTTGTTGACTTGTGTTTTTGTGCTTGTGTTGAGTGTATTCTCTGTGTGTTGCATCTTGTGTGTGTGTGTGTTGTGTGGTCTGTGTGTTTTGCAAGTTGTGTGAGATTAATTGTGTGTTATGAATGCTGTGCTTTGTGTATATGTTCTGCGTTTGGCATTGCGCATTCTGTGAGGCTCTGTGTGCTGTATGTATTGTGTGTGTTTGTAGTGATGTGTGTAGTTTGTGAAATGTGTGTTGCATAAATTCGGAGTTCTTTTCGTTGTGGTTTGTGTGTTTTGCACGTGGGCTTGTATGCATTGTAGGTGTGGTGTGCGTTCAGCATGTGTGACTGTGATTTGTGTGTGGTTGCGTTTGACACGTTGTGTGAGTGGTTGGCTGTTTTGAGTAATGAGTGTAATATGTGAGGTGTGTACTCTGTGGGGTCATGGTCGGTCCGTGAGCCTCACTGTGAGTGTTGTGTTTACTCTGAGAACCGTGGTTCATGTGTATTGTGTGCAGTTATGTTCTCGGGGTGTGGGGGTTTTGATGTTTAGTGTGGTGTGCTGCTTGTGTGTTGAGAGACTTCTGCATTCAAGCGCACTGAAGGGAGCCTCTAAGTGATTGTCCATTTTCTCCACAGGTCTGTTATCCCCCGGGAGGGCCTTGTTCACTGAGGGCGCTCAAAGAGGACGAAAGGAGCCACCTCGTCCCTTTAATAGCAATGTCCTGGAGATGCCTTTGTAGTAAAGTGACATAAACTGCTGCAGAAGAGCCTTATGCCAAAGTCTGCAGGGGAAACAATCCACCGTGCACTGAGGAGACCCTCCCTGAGAGAACACTACGCTGATCTCCGCATGCATGCCACTTGCTCCTATGTGATATGGAAACCTCTGTAAACATTGCAATAGAAGGCTATACACTTGATCTCTTTAGTGCTTTCTGGGTTTGTTGTGTGTGTAGTGTGCTGTACGTGTGGTTGCTATATGGTAGTGAGTGATTTGTGGTGCTTTTCTGCGATTCTGTGTGTATTCTCTGTTGTGATACGCTGTGTGTGCTGTGTTCCTGTGTGTTTGGCGCTGTGCTGTCTTTTGCCTGTGGGTCTTGCTTGTTTTCTCTGTGTTGGGTGTTGTCCGTGTTGTGCGTATTTTGTACGTAATATGTGTGCTATAGGTTCCTTACAGCTTGATGAGTACACTGCTCTGTGTATTTTTCACTGGGTGGTGTGTTACGTGTGACGCTGGTCTTTGTGAGTTGTGTTGTGTGTGTTGAGTGGCTCTTTGAGCATTGTATGTTTTGCCATTATGATGAGTTATCTGTTGGCGGTTCTGTATGTTGTGTGTTTGGCGTGTGGCATCCAGTCTAATGTTTAGTGTGAAATGTGGTCTTTCCTTGGTCTGTTGCGTTATGTACTGTGTTCTGGGTTGGGTGAGCACCGTCTATATGCTTTCTGTGTGTTACATACTGGGTAGATGTTGTTTGGTCGGTGTAATTTGAGCATTTTGTGTGACGTAGTTTTAGCCTTGTGTCAGACGTGCTGTGTGCATGTGTTTTTTGTGTGTGTGTTTGTGGGCTTTGGTTCGTGCTGTCTCCGTGTGGGCCTCTGTGTGCTCTGTGTTGTAGGCTTGTGGTTGTGTGTGCTGTGTGTAGTGCATTATATGTGTGTTGCGTGAGTTTTCATCAGTTGTGGAAGGATTTGTATGTGTTGTGTCAGTTTTCTGTGTATGATTGTGAATTGTGTGTTGTGTTAGAGAGGTTGTGTGTGTGTGTGTGTGTGTGTGTGTGTGTGTGTGGCTGTTTGAGTTACGCACATGATGTGAGATGTGTTGACTGTGTGCGGTTGTGCTTGTTTAGTATGTCTCTTGGTGTGCCCAGTACGTAGTCTGCGAATGTTTTTCGTGTGTATTGTGAGCAGTTATGTGCCTTGAAGTGTGTGGTGTGTGTATTGTGACTATTGTGCTGCTTATTTCTGTGTTGTGTGTTTGTTCTGCGCAGTTCTCCTGTGTGAGGATGTATGTGTGTTGTGTCTTTGCGTGGTTGTGTGTGTAGTGTGTTAAATGTGTGCTCATCGTCTTCTTTGTTGCTTATGCGCGTTTTGCCTAGGGGTTTGTGAGTGTCGTTTGTGTGTTGTGGTGTTGCGTGTTTTGTATGTGTGACTGTGATTTGTGTGTGGTTGTGTTTCAGTGGTTGAGTGTGTGTGGTTTTTATGTATGCGATGTGAGGTGTGATGTCCATGTGTGCTTGTGCTTGTTTAGTGTGCCTCACTGCGTGTGCTGCACATACTCTCCCAAATGTGACTTTTGTGACTTATGAGAAACATGTGCTTTGTTGTGTGCGGTGTGTGCCCTGTGACTGTTGTTTTGTTACCTTTTGCGCTTTTTTGTGTGTGTGCATTGCGTAGTGGTGCCCGTGTGTATGTATGTGTGTGGGGTGCCTGTGTGCGGTGGTGCGTGGGGTGCTTAGTGTGTGAAATGTGTGCTATGTGCGTTTATTTTTGGTTGTGTGTTTAGGTTGTGGTTTTGTGTGTGTTGTGTGTGTTTTGCGAGTGTGATTGTGATGCGTGTTTGAAAGTTTGTGTGTGCAATTCGTTGTTTTGTGGTGTGTGAGGCGAGATGTGTTGTGTGTGTGTGGTTTTGCTTGTGTAGTGTGCCTCATTGTGTGTGTGGTGTGTACATGGTTAAATGTGGTTTGTGAGAATTGGTTGCCCTTATACGTCCTGTGATGTTAGTGGGGTACGTTGTTTCATACGTTGTGCTGTTTCCGTGTTGAGTCGGGTGTGTTCTCCATATCTTTTATGTTTGTGGGTGTTTACCTGTGTTTGTTGTAGTTATTCCTTTAGTGTGTGTTGTGTGTGGCTTTATGCGTGGTAGGTAGTGGTTACGTCGGTGTGCTCTGACGTTAATGCAGGTTGTTGTGTGTGCTATGAGTTGTGATGTGTAATCTGTGTGTGTTGCTTGCGTGTGTTGTACGATGTATTTTTCTGTGATTTGTGGATTATTTTGTGTGTTGTGGTAATGTACTGATGTGCTTGTTTTAATGTGTGTGTTGTGTGTGCCATGTTTGTTTTGCGCGTCTTTTTTGTGATGTGTATGGTGCTTTTTGAGTTTTGTGTTATGTGTGAAGTACGTTGTCTGCCTTTCGTGTATATGGTAGTGCGTGTTCTGTGGTGTTGGCTGTGTGATTGTGTGTTGTGTTACATGTTTGCGTGCTGTGTTATTGTGTGCTTTTAGCTGTGAAGTCTGTGATCTGCTGGTTTCATGAGCGTGGCTGTGTTTATGTGGTTGTCTGTTTCCTGTGTGTTTTCTACTCTTTCTGTGTTGTGACTCTTGTGTAAGTGATGTGTGCAGTTTGGGTGCGTCGTTGTTGTGTGTAGTGCGTGTTGTGTGTATGTTTGGGGAGTGCTGCGTGACTGGTGTGGTTGTGGGTGGTTCTGTGTTGTGTGTTGTGTGCTTGGAGTGTGCCTTTGTGTGTTGTATGTTGGACGTCTTTTGCGTAGCGTGTTGTGTCCGTGGTTGGGAATGTTCTGTGGTCTGTGAATAGTTTTCTGTGTCATGTTCAATGTGTGATGTGACCACACGTGTGTTGCGTGATGTAAAACATATTGTGTTCCCAGTTGCCCGTTTGTTGTTTGTATTGTTAACTGCTTTGTGTACTGTGTGTGTGTTGTTCGTTCTGTGTATTTTATGTGTCGTGCGGGATACCGTGTGTTGCGTCTGATATGCTTTGTATATCTGTTGTTTGCTTTGCTTTGCATTGCGTGTTCTGTGAGGCTCTGTGTGCTGAAAGTTTTATGTGTGTTTGGTGTGATGTGCCTAGTGTGTGAAGTGCGTGTTCCATAAATTCCGTGATCTTTCTGTTGTGGTTTGTGTGTGTGTTGCACGTCATTTTGCACCTCTTGTGTGTGCTGTGAGTTCTGCATGTGTGATTGTGATTTTCATGTGGTTGTGTTTGAGTGGTTGTGTGGGTGTTTGCTTGTTACGTGTGTGATGTGTAATGTGTTGTCTGCGTGTGGTTGTGCTTGTTCAGCATGCCTCATTGTGTGTGCTGTGTGTTCTCTGAGATGGGATTCGTGTGTGTTGTGAGCCATTATGAGCTCTGACGTGTCTGTCTGGTGTGTGTGCCTTGTGACTTGTGTTGTTACATTTTGGGTTTCGTGTGTGTGCGTTTTGCAGAGTGCAGCCCGTGCATGGATATGAGTGTGGGTTGTCTGTGCGTGAATGTGTGTGTGTGTGGTTTGTAGTGTGTGAAATGTGCACTGTGGGCTTTTTTTGTTGGTTGTGTGTTTTGCGTGTGGTTTTGTATGTGGTGCAACTGCTTTCCGTATGTGATGGTGATTTGTGTTTGGCTGGGTTTGAGAGGATGTGTGTTTGTTTGGTTGAGTTACGTGTGTGATGTGAGACGTGCTGTCTGTGTGTGATTGTGGTTGTGTAGTGTGCCTCATTGTGTGTGTTGTGTGTACTCACGGAACTGTGGTTTGTGTGAGTTGTGTGCTTTTATGTCCTGTGATGTTTGTGGTGTATGTTGTTTTTTATGTTGTGCCTTGTGCATGTTGAGAGGTCCTGTATGCTCTCGATGTATGTGTTTGTGGGTGTTTACCTGCGTGTGTTGTGGTTGTTCCCTGAGTGTGTGCTGTGTGTGGCTTTTTGTGTGTTATGCAGTGGTTGCATTGTTGTGTGTGTGTGTTGCATTGTTAATGCAGGGTGCGGTGTGTGTTATGAGTTGTGATGTTAATTTCTGTGTGCGATGTTTGTGTGTGCTGTGTGACGAGTTTTTGTTGACTTGTGTTTTTGTGCTTGTGTTGAGTGTATTCTCTGTGTGTTGCATCTTGTGTGTGTGTGTGTTGTGTGGTCTGTGTGTTTTGCAAGTTGTGTGAGATTAATTGTGTGTTATGAATGCTGTGCTTTGTGTATATGTTCTGCGTTTGGCATTGCGCATTCTGTGAGGCTCTGTGTGCTGTATGTATTGTGTGTGTTTGTAGTGATGTGTGTAGTTTGTGAAATGTGTGTTGCATAAATTCGGAGTTCTTTTCGTTGTGGTTTGTGTGTTTTGCACGTGGGCTTGTATGCATTGTAGGTGTGGTGTGCGTTCAGCATGTGTGACTGTGATTTGTGTGTGGTTGCGTTTGACACGTTGTGTGAGTGGTTGGCTGTTTTGAGTAATGAGTGTAATATGTGAGGTGTGTACTCTGTGGGGTCATGGTCGGTCCGTGAGCCTCACTGTGAGTGTTGTGTTTACTCTGAGAACCGTGGTTCATGTGTATTGTGTGCAGTTATGTTCTCGGGGTGTGGGGGTTTTGATGTTTAGTGTGGTGTGCTGCTTGTGTGTTGAGAGACTTCTGCATTCAAGCGCACTGAAGGGAGCCTCTAAGTGATTGTCCATTTTCTCCACAGGTCTGTTATCCCCCGGGAGGGCCTTGTTCACTGAGGGCGCTCAAAGAGGACGAAAGGAGCCACCTCGTCCCTTTAATAGCAATGTCCTGGAGATGCCTTTGTAGTAAAGTGACATAAACTGCTGCAGAAGAGCCTTATGCCAAAGTCTGCAGGGGAAACAATCCACCGTGCACTGAGGAGACCCTCCCTGAGAGAACACTACGCTGATCTCCGCATGCATGCCACTTGCTCCTATGTGATATGGAAACCTCTGTAAACATTGCAATAGAAGGCTATACACTTGATCTCTTTAGTGCTTTCTGGGTTTGTTGTGTGTGTAGTGTGCTGTACGTGTGGTTGCTATATGGTAGTGAGTGATTTGTGGTGCTTTTCTGCGATTCTGTGTGTATTCTCTGTTGTGATACGCTGTGTGTGCTGTGTTCCTGTGTGTTTGGCGCTGTGCTGTCTTTTGCCTGTGGGTCTTGCTTGTTTTCTCTGTGTTGGGTGTTGTCCGTGTTGTGCGTATTTTGTACGTAATATGTGTGCTATAGGTTCCTTACAGCTTGATGAGTACACTGCTCTGTGTATTTTTCACTGGGTGGTGTGTTACGTGTGACGCTGGTCTTTGTGAGTTGTGTTGTGTGTGTTGAGTGGCTCTTTGAGCATTGTATGTTTTGCCATTATGATGAGTTATCTGTTGGCGGTTCTGTATGTTGTGTGTTTGGCGTGTGGCATCCAGTCTAATGTTTAGTGTGAAATGTGGTCTTTCCTTGGTCTGTTGCGTTATGTACTGTGTTCTGGGTTGGGTGAGCACCGTCTATATGCTTTCTGTGTGTTACATACTGGGTAGATGTTGTTTGGTCGGTGTAATTTGAGCATTTTGTGTGACGTAGTTTTAGCCTTGTGTCAGACGTGCTGTGTGCATGTGTTTTTTGTGTGTGTGTTTGTGGGCTTTGGTTCGTGCTGTCTCCGTGTGGGCCTCTGTGTGCTCTGTGTTGTAGGCTTGTGGTTGTGTGTGCTGTGTGTAGTGCATTATATGTGTGTTGCGTGAGTTTTCATCAGTTGTGGAAGGATTTGTATGTGTTGTGTCAGTTTTCTGTGTATGATTGTGAATTGTGTGTTGTGTTAGAGAGGTTGTGTGTGTGTGTGTGTGTGTGTGTGTGGCTGTTTGAGTTACGCACATGATGTGAGATGTGTTGACTGTGTGCGGTTGTGCTTGTTTAGTATGTCTCTTGGTGTGCCCAGTACGTAGTCTGCGAATGTTTTTCGTGTGTATTGTGAGCAGTTATGTGCCTTGAAGTGTGTGGTGTGTGTATTGTGACTATTGTGCTGCTTATTTCTGTGTTGTGTGTTTGTTCTGCGCAGTTCTCCTGTGTGAGGATGTATGTGTGTTGTGTCTTTGCGTGGTTGTGTGTGTAGTGTGTTAAATGTGTGCTCATCGTCTTCTTTGTTGCTTATGCGCGTTTTGCCTAGGGGTTTGTGAGTGTCGTTTGTGTGTTGTGGTGTTGCGTGTTTTGTATGTGTGACTGTGATTTGTGTGTGGTTGTGTTTCAGTGGTTGAGTGTGTGTGGTTTTTATGTATGCGATGTGAGGTGTGATGTCCATGTGTGCTTGTGCTTGTTTAGTGTGCCTCACTGCGTGTGCTGCACATACTCTCCCAAATGTGACTTTTGTGACTTATGAGAAACATGTGCTTTGTTGTGTGCGGTGTGTGCCCTGTGACTGTTGTTTTGTTACCTTTTGCGCTTTTTTGTGTGTGTGCATTGCGTAGTGGTGCCCGTGTGTATGTATGTGTGTGGGGTGCCTGTGTGCGGTGGTGCGTGGGGTGCTTAGTGTGTGAAATGTGTGCTATGTGCGTTTATTTTTGGTTGTGTGTTTAGGTTGTGGTTTTGTGTGTGTTGTGTGTGTTTTGCGAGTGTGATTGTGATGCGTGTTTGAAAGTTTGTGTGTGCAATTCGTTGTTTTGTGGTGTGTGAGGCGAGATGTGTTGTGTGTGTGTGGTTTTGCTTGTGTAGTGTGCCTCATTGTGTGTGTGGTGTGTACATGGTTAAATGTGGTTTGTGAGAATTGGTTGCCCTTATACGTCCTGTGATGTTAGTGGGGTACGTTGTTTCATACGTTGTGCTGTTTCCGTGTTGAGTCGGGTGTGTTCTCCATATCTTTTATGTTTGTGGGTGTTTACCTGTGTTTGTTGTAGTTATTCCTTTAGTGTGTGTTGTGTGTGGCTTTATGCGTGGTAGGTAGTGGTTACGTCGGTGTGCTCTGACGTTAATGCAGGTTGTTGTGTGTGCTATGAGTTGTGATGTGTAATCTGTGTGTGTTGCTTGCGTGTGTTGTACGATGTATTTTTCTGTGATTTGTGGATTATTTTGTGTGTTGTGGTAATGTACTGATGTGCTTGTTTTAATGTGTGTGTTGTGTGTGCCATGTTTGTTTTGCGCGTCTTTTTTGTGATGTGTATGGTGCTTTTTGAGTTTTGTGTTATGTGTGAAGTACGTTGTCTGCCTTTCGTGTATATGGTAGTGCGTGTTCTGTGGTGTTGGCTGTGTGATTGTGTGTTGTGTTACATGTTTGCGTGCTGTGTTATTGTGTGCTTTTAGCTGTGAAGTCTGTGATCTGCTGGTTTCATGAGCGTGGCTGTGTTTATGTGGTTGTCTGTTTCCTGTGTGTTTTCTACTCTTTCTGTGTTGTGACTCTTGTGTAAGTGATGTGTGCAGTTTGGGTGCGTCGTTGTTGTGTGTAGTGCGTGTTGTGTGTATGTTTGGGGAGTGCTGCGTGACTGGTGTGGTTGTGGGTGGTTCTGTGTTGTGTGTTGTGTGCTTGGAGTGTGCCTTTGTGTGTTGTATGTTGGACGTCTTTTGCGTAGCGTGTTGTGTCCGTGGTTGGGAATGTTCTGTGGTCTGTGAATAGTTTTCTGTGTCATGTTCAATGTGTGATGTGACCACACGTGTGTTGCGTGATGTAAAACATATTGTGTTCCCAGTTGCCCGTTTGTTGTTTGTATTGTTAACTGCTTTGTGTACTGTGTGTGTGTTGTTCGTTCTGTGTATTTTATGTGTCGTGCGGGATACCGTGTGTTGCGTCTGATATGCTTTGTATATCTGTTGTTTGCTTTGCTTTGCATTGCGTGTTCTGTGAGGCTCTGTGTGCTGAAAGTTTTATGTGTGTTTGGTGTGATGTGCCTAGTGTGTGAAGTGCGTGTTCCATAAATTCCGTGATCTTTCTGTTGTGGTTTGTGTGTGTGTTGCACGTCATTTTGCACCTCTTGTGTGTGCTGTGAGTTCTGCATGTGTGATTGTGATTTTCATGTGGTTGTGTTTGAGTGGTTGTGTGGGTGTTTGCTTGTTACGTGTGTGATGTGTAATGTGTTGTCTGCGTGTGGTTGTGCTTGTTCAGCATGCCTCATTGTGTGTGCTGTGTGTTCTCTGAGATGGGATTCGTGTGTGTTGTGAGCCATTATGAGCTCTGACGTGTCTGTCTGGTGTGTGTGCCTTGTGACTTGTGTTGTTACATTTTGGGTTTCGTGTGTGTGCGTTTTGCAGAGTGCAGCCCGTGCATGGATATGAGTGTGGGTTGTCTGTGCGTGAATGTGTGTGTGTGTGGTTTGTAGTGTGTGAAATGTGCACTGTGGGCTTTTTTTGTTGGTTGTGTGTTTTGCGTGTGGTTTTGTATGTGGTGCAACTGCTTTCCGTGTGTGATGGTGATTTGTGTTTGGCTGGGTTTGAGAGGATGTGTGTTTGTTTGGTTGAGTTACGTGTGTGATGTGAGACGTGCTGTCTGTGTGTGATTGTGGTTGTGTAGTGTGCCTCATTGTGTGTGTTGTGTGTACTCACGGAACTGTGGTTTGTGTGAGTTGTGTGCTTTTATGTCCTGTGATGTTTGTGGTGTATGTTGTTTTTTATGTTGTGCCTTGTGCATGTTGAGAGGTCCTGTATGCTCTCGATGTATGTGTTTGTGGGTGTTTACCTGCGTGTGTTGTGGTTGTTCCCTGAGTGTGTGCTGTGTGTGGCTTTTTGTGTGTTATGCAGTGGTTGCATTGTTGTGTGTGTGTGTTGCATTGTTAATGCAGGGTGCGGTGTGTGTTATGAGTTGTGATGTTAATTTCTGTGTGCGATGTTTGTGTGTGCTGTGTGACGAGTTTTTGTTGACTTGTGTTTTTGTGCTTGTGTTGAGTGTATTCTCTGTGTGTTGCATCTTGTGTGTGTGTGTGTTGTGTGGTCTGTGTGTTTTGCAAGTTGTGTGAGATTAATTGTGTGTTATGAATGCTGTGCTTTGTGTATATGTTCTGCGTTTGGCATTGCGCATTCTGTGAGGCTCTGTGTGCTGTATGTATTGTGTGTGTTTGTAGTGATGTGTGTAGTTTGTGAAATGTGTGTTGCATAAATT